>NW_027328785.1:641229-1282459 GCF_048564905.1 Vicugna pacos
TGCCTCTCCATGGGAATTGGAGGTGTTTAACCAACAACCCCCAACAAGGGAATACCTTTGCCCCCTGGAATATGCGTGGACACTGTTTCTCCACCAACAGTACACACACGAAGAAGCTTTCTGGAATCCTGAGCATGGGGAGACTTCTCCAAATGACAGCAGCACCTGGGTTCTATTAGAATCCCTTAGCTTGTGTTCCCTGAGTATTTACATAGGCCAGGCTTTGATCTATTGTGGGGTTTGGTCTCTATAGCTAGGTTTTAGCGAGTGCCTCTCTATTGGCATGGAGATTTTAAAACTACATCCCTAACCTTTAAACACCTGCCCCCCATATAAATGCGTGGTCTCCCTTTCCCCACCTCCAGCACACCCACGAAGAACAGTTCTGGTATACTGAGTGTGGGTAGGCACCTCCAAATGACAGCAGCACCTGGGACCTTATAATATCACTTGGCTTGCTTTCCCGGAGTGTTTCCTTTGGCCAGGCTGTGAGCGAAGGTGGGTGTTGGGCACTAAAGACTAGTAATAGCGAGTGCCTCTCTATGGGCATTGCAGGTGTTTAAAATACATCCCCAAACTTGGAACACCTGTGCCCCCCCAAAAATGCGTGGACTCTGTTTCCCCACCTCCAGCACACACACGAAAACGGGTTGAGGTTTCCTGAGTGTGGGGAGGCACCTACAACTGACAGCAGGGCCTGGGTTCTAATACAATCCATTAACTTGTCTTCACTGATGGCTAGCCTAGGCGGGAGTGCGGGGGAATGTGAGGGTTGGGCTCTAAAACCAAGTATTATTGAGTGCCTCTCCACGGGATTTGAAGTGGTTTAACCTACAACCAAATATTTGGGAATACCTGTGCCCCCTGAAAGATGCAAGGACACTGTTTCCCCGCCTTCAGCACACACACTAGGTGGTGTTCTGGTATCCTGAGTGTGGGGAGGCTCCTGCAAGTGACAGTAGCACCTGGGATCTAGTTGGATCCATTCGGTTGATATTCCTGAGTATTTTCCTTGGCCGGGTTGTGAGCGAAATTGGGGGTTGTGCTCTAAAACCAAGTATTAGCGAGTTCTTATATTTTGGCAGTGGAGGGGGTTAAAGTATATCCCCAACCTGGGAACACCTGTGCCCCCATAAAGATGCGTGGACTCTGTTTCCCTCCTGCAGCACACACACGACATTGGGTTCAGATGTCTTGAGTGTGGGGAGGTTCCTGCAACTAACAGCAGCGCCTGGGTTGTAATACAATACCTTAACTGGTCTTCCATGATGGCTTGCCATGGCCGGTGTGCGGGGGAAAGTTGGGATTGGGCTCTAAACCAAGTATTAGCGAGAGCCTATCCACGGGATGTGGGTGTTGAACCTACAAACCACCACCATGAAATAACTGTGACCCCTGAAAGATGCTTTGACTCTGTTTCCCTACATCCAGCACACACACGAAGAAGTGTTCTGGTGTTCTGAGTGTGGGGAGGTTCCTCCAACTGACAGCAGCACCTGGGTTCGAATAGAATCCCTTAGCTTGACTTCCCTAAGTGTTTTCCTAGGCCTAGCAGTGAGCGATGGTGGGGGATGGGCTCTAAAGCCAAGTATTAGAGAGTGCATCTCTGTGGGCAGTGGAGGGTTTGAAACTACTTCCCCAACCTTGGAACACCTGTGCCCCCATAAAGATGAGTGGACTCTGTTTCCCCCCTGCAGCACACACACGGAGACGTGGTCAGGTATCCTGATAGTGGGGAGGCTCCTCCACATGACAGCAGCGCCTGGGTTCTCATAGAATCCCTTAGATTGTTTTCCTTGAGTGTTTCCCTAGGCCGGGCTTAGAGGGAAAGCTGGGAGTTTGGCTTGGAGGCCAAGTAGCAGCAACTGCCCCCCGATGGAATGTGGAAGTATTTAGAGGACTTCTCCCTAATGGGGAACAAGTGTGACCCCATTCATCTACTTGGATTTTGGCTCCACATCTCCCCGCCACAAAATGTTGGGTTCCGGAATCCTGAGTTTTGGGACGTTCCTCCAACTGTCAGCAGCGCTTGTGTTCTTGAATCCCTTAACTTGCCTTCCCTGATGGTTTGCCTATGCTGGAGTGCAGGGGAATGTGGGGTTTCGGCTCTAATACCAAGTATTAGCCAATGCATCTATATGATAAGTTGAGAAATTTTAACTACAACCAGCAACGTAGGAATACATGTGCCACCTGAAAGATGCCTGGACTCTGTTTCCCCACCTCCAGCACACAAACGAGGAAGTGTTCTTCTATCCTGAATGTGGGGAGTTTCCTCCAAATGACAGCAGCACCTGAGGTCTAATAGAATCCGTTAGCTTGACTTCCTTGAGTGTTTACCTAGGCCGGGCTGTAAGCGAATGTGGGGGTTGGGCCCTAAAGACAAGGATTAGCGAGTGCCCCTCTATGGGCAGTGGAGGTGTTTAAACCAAATCCCCAACTTTGGAACACCTGTGCCCCCATAGAGATGCGTGGAATATCTTTCCCAGCTCCAGAACACACACGAAGACTTTCAGATATCCTTAGTGTGGGGGGGCTCCTCAAAATGACAGCAGCGTCTGGGTTCAAATACAATCCCTTAGCTTGTAATACGAGTGTTTTCCTGGTCCGGGATGTGAGGGAAAGCTGGGGGTTGGGCTTGGAGTCCAAGTAGCAGTGAGTGCCCCCTGATGGATTGAGGAAGTACTTAGAGGACTTCTCCCTAAAGGGAACACTTTTGCCCCCATTCATCTGGGTGGAGTGGGGCTGCACATCTCCCCCACAAACAAGAATGTGTTCCGGAGTCCTGAGTGCAGAGAAGTTCCTCCAACTGACAGCAGCGCCTGGGTTCTAACTGAATCCCTTTGCTTGTCTTCCCTGATGGTATGCCTAGGCGGGAGTGCGGGGGAAAGTGTGGTTTGGGATCCAAACCAAGTATTTGCGAGTACCTCTCTATGGTTAGTGGAGGTTTTTAAACTACATCCCTAACCTGGGAACACCTGTGCCCCCATATATATCCGTGGAGTCTGTTTCCAGACCTCCAGCACACACACGAACACTTGCACAGTTATCCTGAGAGTGGGCAGCCTCCTCCAACTGACAGCAGGGCCTGGGTTCTAATAAAATCGCTTAACTTGTCTTCCCTGTTTGGTTGCCTGATACGGAGTGCGGGGGAAAGTGGGGGTTGGGCTCTAAATCCAAGTATTAGCGAGTGCTTCTTCATGGGAAGTGGAGGTTATTAACCAAAAACCCACAACCTGGGAACACCTGTGCTCCTTGAAAAATGCGTGGACTCTGTTTCCCCACCTCCAGCACACACATGAAGAAGTGTTCTGGTATCCTGAGTGTGGGGAGGCACCTCCAACTGACAGCAGCATCTGGGATCTAATAGGATCCCTTAGGTTGACTTCCCTGTGTGTTTTCCAAGGACCGGCTGGGAGCGAAGGTGGGGGTTGGGCTCTAAAGCCAAGTAAGAGCGAGTGCCTCTCTATGGGCAGTGGAGGTGTTTAAAGTACATTCCCTCCCTGGGAACACCTGTGCCCCCATAAAGTTGCGTGGACTATGTATCCCCAAAACCATCATACACATAAAGACTTGTTCAGGTATCCTGAGTATGGGGAGACTCCTCCAACTGACAGCAGCGCCTGGTTTCTAATAGAATCCCAAAGCTTGTCTTCCCTGATGCCAAGCCTAGGCTGGAGTGTGGGGGAAAGTGGGGTTTGGGCTTGAAGTCCAAGTAGCAACGAGTGCCCCCTGATTTACTGGGGAAGTACTTAGAGGATTTCACCCTAAAATGGAACACCTGTGCCCCCATTCATCTGCGTGGACTGGGTCTCCACAACTCCCCCCCACACAAGGCTGGGATCCGGAATCCTGAGTGTGTGGAAGTTCCTCCAACTGACAGCAGCGCCTGCGTTCGAATAGAATAACTCAGCTTGTATTCCCTGAGTGTTTCCCTAGGCCGGGCTGCGAGCGAAAGCTGGGGGTTGTGCTTGGAGGCCAAGTAGCAGCTTGTGCCAACCGATTGACTGAGGAATTACTTAGGGAACTCCCCTACCGGGGAACACCTGTGTCACCATTCATCTGCGTGGATTGGGGCTGCACACCTCCCCCACACACAAGAGTGTCTCCGGAGTCCTGAGTGTTGGGAAGTTCCTCCATGTGACAGCAGCATCTAGGTTCAACACAATCCCTTAGCTTGTCTTCCGTGATGGCTTGCCCTGCCAGGAGTGCGGGAGAAATTGGAGGTTGGGCTCTAAAACGAAGTATTAGCGAGTGCCTATCCATGGGATGTGGAGGTGTTTAACCTACATCCTCCAACCTAGGAATACCTGTGCCCCAGGAAAAAGGCGTGGACTCTGTTTCCACACCACCAGCACACGTGCGAAGAATTGTTCTCGTTTCCTGAGTGTGGGGAGGCTCCTCCAACTAACAGCAGCACCAGGGATCTAGTAGAATCCCTTAGCTTGACTTCCTTGAGTGTTCTCCTAGGCCGGGCTTTGAGCGAAGGTGGGGGTTGGGCTGTAAAGCCAAGTAATATCCAGTGCCTCTCTAAGGGCAGTGAAGGTGTTTAAACTACATCATCTACCTAGGAATAACTGTGCCCCCATAAAGATGCATGGACTCTGTTTCCCCACTTCCAACACACACACAAAGACGTGCTCAGGTATCCTGAGTGTGGGCCGGCACTTTCAAGTGACAGCAGCGCCTGGGTTCTAATAGTATCCTTTAGCTTGTAATACCTGAGTTGTTCCCTAGGCCTGGCTCTGAGGGAAAGCTGGGGGTTGGGCTTTGAGGCCAAATAGTAGCGAGTGCCCCCCGATGGACTGAGGAAGTATTTAGATGAATTCTCCCTAAAGGGGTACACCTGTGCCCACATCCATCTACGTGGAGTGCGGATACACAAATCCCTCCCCCCACAAGTCTGGCTACCGGAATATGAGAGTGGGAAAGTTCCTCCAGCTTACATCAGTGCCAGTGTTCTAGCAGAATCCTTAAGCTTCTCTTCCCTGATGGATTGCATTAGCTGGAGTGCGGTTCAAAGTGGGATTTGTTCTCTAAATCCAAGTAATAATGAGTGCCTCTCCATGGGAATTGGAGGTGTTTAACCAACAACAACCAACAAGGGAATACCTTTGCCCCCTGGAATATGCGTGGACACTGTTTCTCCACCAACAGTACACACACGAAGAAGCTTTGTGGAATCCTGAGCATGGGGAGACTACTCCAAATGACAGCAGCACCTGGGTTCTATTAGAATCCCTTAGCTTGTGTTCCCTGAGTATTTACATAGGCCAGGCTTTGATCTATTGTGGGGTTTGGTCTCTATAGCTAGGTTTTAGCGAGTGCCTCTCTATTGGCATGGAGATTTTAAAACTACATCCCTAACCTTTAAACACCTGCCCCCCATATAAATGCGTGGTCTCCCTTTCCCCACCTCCAGCACACCCACGAAGAACAGTTCTGGTATACTGAGTGTGGGTAGGCACCTCCAAATGACAGCAGCACCTGGGACCTTATAATATCACTTGGCTTGCTTTCCCTGAGTGTTTCCTTTGGCCAGGCTGTGAGCGAAGGTGGGTGTTGGGCACTAAAGACTAGTAATAGCGAGTGCCTCTCTATGGGCATTGCAGGTGTTTAAAATACATCCCCAAACTTGGAACACCTGTGCCCCCCCAAAAATGCGTGGACTCTGTTTCCCCACCTCCAGCACACACACGAAAACCGGTTGAGGTTTCCTGAGTGTGGGGAGGCACCTACAACTGACAGCAGGGCCTGGGTTCTAATACAATCCATTAACTTGTCTTCACTGATGGCTAGCCTAGGCGGGAGTGCGGGGGAATGTGAGGGTTGGGCTCTAAAACCAAGTATTATTGAGTGCCTCTCCACGGGATTTGAAGTGGTTTAACCTACAACCAAATATTTGGGAATACCTGTGCCCCCTGAAAGATGCAAGGACACTGTTTCCCCGCCTTCAGCACACACACTAGGTGGTGTTCTGGTATCCTGAGTGTGGGGAGGCTCCTGCAAGTGACAGTAGCACCTGGGATCTAGTTGGATCCATTAGGTTGATATTCCTGAGTATTTTCCTTGGCCGGGTTGTGAGCGAAATTGGGGGTTGTGCTCTAAAACCAAGTATTAGCGAGTTCCTATATTTTGGCAGTGGAGGTGGTTAAAGTATATCCCCAACCTGGGAACACCTGTGCCCCCATAAAGATGCGTGGACTCTGTTTCCCTCCTGCAGCACACACACGACATTGGGTTCAGATGTCTTGAGTGTGGGGAGGTTCCTGCAACTAACAGCAGCGCCTGGGTTGTAATACAATACCTTAACTGGTCTTCCATGATGGCTTGCCATGGCCGGTGTGCGGGGGAAAGTTGGGATTGGGCTCTAAACCAAGTATTAGCGAGAGCCTATCCATGGGATGTGGGTGTTGAACCTACAAACCACCACCATGAAATAACTGTGCCCCCTGAAAGATGCTTTGACTCTGTTTCCCTACATCCAGCACACACACGAAGAAGTGTTCTGGTGTTCTGAGTGTGGGGAGGTTCCTCCAACTGACAGCAGCACCTGGGTTCGAATAGAATCCCTTAGCTTGACTTCCCTAAGTGTTTTCCTAGGCCTAGCAGTGAGCGATGGTGGGGGATGGGCTCTAAAGCCAAGTATTAGAGAGTGCATCTCTGTGGGCAGTGGAGGGTTTGAAACTACTTCCCCAACCTTGGAACACCTGTGCCCCCATAAAGATGAGTGGACTCTGTTTCCCCCCTGCAGCACACACACGGAGACGTGGTCAGGTATCCTGATAGTGGGGAGGCTCCTCCACATGACAGCAGCGCCTGGGTTCTCATAGAATCCCTTAGATTGTTTTCCTTGAGTGTTTCCCTAGGCCGGGCTTAGAGGGAAAGCTGGGAGTTTGGCTTGGAGGCCAAGTAGCAGCAACTGCCCCCCGATGGAATGTGGAAGTATTTAGAGGACTTCTCCCTAATGGGGAACAAGTGTGACCCCATTCATCTACTTGGATTTTGGCTCCACATCTCCCCGCCACAAAATGTTGGGTTCCGGAATCCTGAGTTTTGGGACGTTCCTCCAACTGTCAGCAGCGCTTGTGTTCTTGAATCCCTTAACTTGCCTTCCCTGATGGTGTGCCTATGCTGGAGTGCAGGGGAATGTGGGGTTTCGGCTCTAATACCAAGTATTAGCCAATGCATCTACATGTGAAGTTGAGAAATTTTAACTACACCCATCAACGTAGGAATACATGTGCCACCTGAATGATGCCTGGACTCTGTTTCCCCACCGCCAGCACACAAACGAGGAGGTGTTCTTCTATCCTGAATGTGGGGAGTTTCCTCCAAATGACAGCAGAACCTGAGGTCTCATATAATCCGTTAGCTTGACTTCTTGAGTGTTTACCTAGGCCGGGCTGTAAGCGAATGTGGGGATTGGGCCTTAAAGACAAGGATTAGCGAGTGCCTCTCTATGGGCAGTGGAGGTATTTAAACCAAATCCCCAACTTTGGAACACCTGTGCCCCCATACAGATGCGTGGAATATCTTTCCCACCTCCAGAACACACACGAAGACTTTCAGTTTTCCTTAGTGTGGGGGGGGGCTCCTCAAAATGACAGCAGCGTCTGGGTTCTAATACAATCCCTTAGCTTGTAATATGTGTGTTCCCCTGGTCCGGGATGTGAGGGAAAGCTGGGGGTTGGGCTTGGAGTCCAAGTAGCAGTGAGTGCACCCTGATCGATTGAGGAAGTACTTAGAGGACTTCTCCCTAAAGGGAACACTTTTGCCCCCATTCATCTGGGTGGAGTGGGGCTGCACAACTCCCCCACAAACAGGAATGTGTTCCGGAATCCTGAGTGCAGAGAAGTTCCTCCAACTGACAGCAGCGCCTGGGTTCTAACTGAATCCCTTTGCTTGTCTTCCCTGATGGTATGCCTAGGCGGGAGTGCGGGGGAAAGTGTGGTTTGGGATCCAAACCAAGTATTTGCGAGTACCTCTCTATGGTTCGTGGAGGTTTTTAAACTACATCCCTAACATGGGAACACCTGTGCCCCCATATATATCCGTGGAGTCTGTTTCCAGACCTCCAGCACACACACGAACACTTGCACAGTTATCCTGAGAGTGGGCAGCCTCCTCCAACTGACAGCAGGGCCTGGGTTCTAATAAAATCGCTTAACTTGTCTTCCCTGTTTGGTTGCCTGATACGGAGTGCGGGGGAAAGTGGGGGTTGGGCTCTAAATCCAAGTATTAGCGAGTGCTTCTTCATGGGAAGTGGAGGTTATTAACCAAAAACCCACAACCTGGGAACACCTGTGCTCCTTGAAAAATGCGTGGACTCTGTTTCCCCACCTCCAGCACACACATGAAGAAGTGTTCTGGTATCCTGAGTGTGGGGAGGCACCTCCAACTGACAGCAGCATCTGGGATCTAATAGGATCCCTTAGGTTGACTTCCCTGTGTGTTTTCCAAGGACCGGCTGGGAGCGAAGGTGGGGGTTGGGCTCTAAAGCCAAGTAAGAGCGAGTGCCTCTCTATGGGCAGTGGAGGTGTTTAAAGTACATTCCCTCCCTGGGAACACCTGTGCCCCCATAAAGTTGCGTGGACTATGTATCCCCAAAACCATCATACACATAAAGACTTGTTCAGGTATCCTGAGTATGGGGAGACTCCTCCAACTGACAGCAGCGCCTGGGTTCTAATAGAATCCCAAAGCTTGTCTTCCCTGATGGCACGCCTAGGCTGGAGTGTGGGGGAAAGTGGGGTTTGGGCTTGAAGTCCAAGTAGCAACGAGTGCCCCCTGATTTACTGGGGAAGTACTTAGAGGATTTCACCCTAAAATGGAACACCTGTGCCCCCATTCATCTGCGTGGACTGGGTCTCCACAACTCCCCCCCACACAAGGCTGGGATCCAGAATCCTGAGTGTGTGGAAGTTCCTGCAACTGACAGCAGCGCCTGCGTTCGAATAGAATAACTCAGCTTGTATTCCCTGAGTGTTTCCCTAGGCCGGGCTGCGAGCGAAAGCTGGGGGTTGTGCTTGGAGGCCAAGTAGCAGCTTGTGCCAACCGATTGACTGAGGAATTACTTAGGGAACTCCCCTACCGGGGAACACCTGTGTCACCATTCATCTGCGTGGATTGGGGCTGCACACCTCCCCCACACACAAGAGTGTCTCCGGAGTCCTGAGTGTTGGGAAGTTCCTCCATGTGACAGCAGCATCTAGGTTCAACACAATCCCTTAGCTTGTCTTCCGTGATGGCTTGCCCTGCCAGGAGTGCGGGAGAAATTGGAGGTTGGGCTCTAAAACGAAGTATTAGCGAGTGCCTATCCATGGGATGTGGAGGTGTTTAACCTACATCCTCCAACCTAGGAATACCTGTGCCCCAGGAAAAAGGCGTGGACTCTGTTTCCACACCACCAGCACACGTGCGAAGAATTGTTCTCGTTTCCTGAGTGTGGGGAGGCTCCTCCAACTAACAGCAGCACCAGGGATCTAGTAGAATCCCTTAGCTTGACTTCCTTGAGTGTTCTCCTAGGCCGGGCTTTGAGCGAAGGTGGGGGTTGGGCTGTAAAGCCAAGTAATATCCAGTGCCTCTCTAAGGGCAGTGAAGGTGTTTAAACTACATCATCTACCTAGGAATAACTGTGCCCCCATAAAGATGCATGGACTCTGTTTCCCCACTTCCAACACACACACAAAGACGTGCTCAGGTATCCTGAGTGTGGGCCGGCACTTTCAAGTGACAGCAGCGCCTGGGTTCTAATAGTATCCTTTAGCTTGTAATACCTGAGTTGTTCCCTAGGCCTGGCTCTGAGGGAAAGCTGGGGGTTGGGCTTTGAGGCCAAATAGTAGCGAGTGCCCCCCGATGGACTGAGGAAGTATTTAGATGAATTCTCCCTAAAGGGGTACACCTGTGCCCACATCCATCTACGTGGAGTGCGGATACACAAATCCCTCCCCCCACAAGTCTGGCTACCGGAATATGAGAGTGGGAAAGTTCCTCCAGCTTACATCAGTGCCAGTGTTCTAGCAGAATCCTTAAGCTTCTCTTCCCTGATGGATTGCATTAGCTGGAGTGCGGTTCAAAGTGGGATTTGTTCTCTAAATCCAAGTAATAATGAGTGCCTCTCCATGGGAATTGGAGGTGTTTAACCAACAACCCCCAACAAGGGAATACCTTTGCCCCCTGGAATATGCGTGGACACTGTTTCTCCACCAACAGTATACACACGAAGAAGCTTTCTGGAATCCTGAGCATGGGGAGACTACTCCAAATGACAGCAGCACCTGGGTTCTATTAGAATCCCTTAGCTTGTGTTCCCTGAGTATTTACATAGGCCAGGCTTTGATCTATTGTGGGGTTTGGTCTCTATAGCTAGGTTTTAGCGAGTGCCTCTCTATTGGCATGGAGATTTTAAAACTACATCCCTAACCTTTAAACACCTGCCCCCCATATAAATGCGTGGTCTCCCTTTCCCCACCTCCAGCACACCCACGAAGAACAGTTCTGGTATACTGAGTGTGGGTAGGCACCTCCAAATGACAGCAGCACCTGGGACCTTATAATATCACTTGGCTTGCTTTCCCGGAGTGTTTCCTTTGGCCAGGCTGTGAGCGAAGGTGGGTGTTGGGCACTAAAGACTAGTAATAGCGAGTGCCTCTCTATGGGCATTGCAGGTGTTTAAAATACATCCCCAAACTTGGAACACCTGTGCCCCCCCAAAAATGCGTGGACTCTGTTTCCCCACCTCCAGCACACACACGAAAACGGGTTGAGGTTTCCTGAGTGTGGGGAGGCACCTACAACTGACAGCAGGGCCTGGGTTCTAATACAATCCATTAACTTGTATTCACTGATGGCTAGCCTAGGCGGGAGTGTGGGGGAATGTGAGGGTTGGGCTCTAAAACCAAGTATTATTGAGTGCCTCTCCACGGGATTTGAAGTGGTTTAACCTACAACCAACTATTTGGGAATACCTGTGCCCCCTGAAAGATGCAAGGACACTGTTTTCCCGCCTTCAGCACACACACTAGGTGGTGTTCTGGTATCCTGAGTGTGGGGAGGCTCCTGCAAGTGACAGTAGCACCTGGGATCTAGTTGGATCCATTAGGTTGATATTCCTGAGTATTTTCCTTGGCCGGGTTGCGAGCGAAATTGGGGGTTGTGCTCTAAAACCAAGTATTAGCGAGTTCCTATATTTTGGCAGTGGAGGTGGTTAAAGTATATCCCCAACCTGGGAACACCTGTGCCCCCATAAAGATGCGTGGACTCTGTTTCCCTCCTGCAGCACACACACGACATTGGGTTCAGATGTCTTGAGTGTGGGGAGGTTCCTGCAACTAACAGCAGCGCCTGGGTTGTAATACAATACCTTAACTGGTCTTCCATGATGGCTTGCCATGGCCGGTGTGCGGGGGAAAGTTGGGATTGGGCTCTAAACCAAGTATTAGCGAGAGCCTATCCATGGGATGTGGGTGTTGAACCTACAAACCACCACCATGAAATAACTGTGCCCCCTGAAAGATGCTTTGACTCTGTTTCCCTACATCCAGCACACACACGAAGAAGTGTTCTGGTGTTCTGAGTGTGGGGAGGTTCCTCCAACTGACAGCAGCACCTGGGTTCGAATAGAATCCCTTAGCTTGACTTCCCTAAGTGTTTTCCTAGGCCTAGCAGTGAGCGATGGTGGGGGATGGGCTCTAAAGCCAAGTATTAGAGAGTGCATCTCTGTGGGCAGTGGAGGGTTTGAAACTACTTCCCCAACCTTGGAACACCTGTGCCCCCATAAAGATGAGTGGACTCTGTTTCCCCCCTGCAGCACACACACGGAGACGTGGTCAGGTATCCTGATAGTGGGGAGGCTCCTCCACATGACAGCAGCGCCTGGGTTCTCATAGAATCCCTTAGATTGTTTTCCTTGAGTGTTTCCCTAGGCCGGGCTTAGAGGGAAAGCTGGGAGTTTGGCTTGGAGGCCAAGTAGCAGCAACTGCCCCCCGATGGAATGTGGAAGTATTTAGAGGACTTCTCCCTAATGGGGAACAAGTGTGACCCCATTCATCTACTTGGATTTTGGCTCCACATCTCCCCGCCACAAAATGTTGGGTTCCGGAATCCTGAGATTTGGGACGTTCCTCCAACTGTCAGCAGCGCTTGTGTTATTGAATCCCTTCACTTGCCTTCCCTGATGGTTTGCCTATGCTGGAGTGCAGGGGAATGTGGGGTTTCGGCTCTAATCCCAAGTATTAGCCAATGCATCTATATGATAAGTTGAGAAATTTTAACTACAACCAGCAACGTAGGAATACATGTGCCACCTGAAAGATGCCTGGACTCTGTTTCCCCACCTCCAGCACACAAACGAGGAAGTGTTCTTCTATCCTGAATGTGGGGAGTTTCCTCCAAATGACAGCAGCACCTGAGGTCTAATAGAATCCGTTAGCTTGACTTCCTTGAGTGTTTACCTAGGCCGGGCTGTAAGCGAATGTGGGGGTTGGGCCCTAAAGACAAGGATTAGCGAGTGCCCCTCTATGGGCAGTGGAGGTGTTTAAACCAAATCCCCAACTTTGGAACACCTGTGCCCCCATAAAGATGCGTGGAATATCTTTCCCACCTCCAGAACACACACGAAGACTTTCAGATATCCTTAGTGTGGGGGGGCTCCTCAAAATGACAGCAGCGTCTGGGTTCTAATAGAATCCCTTAGCTTGTAATACGAGTGTTTCCCTGGTCCGGGATGTGAGGGAAAGCTGGGGGTTGGGCTTGGAGTCCAAGTAGCAGTGAGTGCCCCCTGATGGATTGAGGAAGTACTTAGAGGACTTCTCCCTAAAGGGAACACTTTTGCCCCCATTCATCTGGGTGGAGTGGGGCTGCACAACTCCCCCACAAACAAGAATGTGTTCCGGAGTCCTGAGTGCAGAGAAGTTCCTCCAACTGACAGCAGCGCCTGGGTTCTAACTGAATCCCTTTGCTTGTCTTCCCTGATGGTATGCCTAGGCGGGAGTGCGGGGGAAAGTGTGGTTTGGGATCCAAACCAAGTATTTGCGAGTACCTCTCTATGGTTCGTGGAGGTTTTTAAACTACGTCCCTAACCTGGGAACACCTGTGCCCCCATATATATCCGTGGAGTCTGTTTCCAGACCTCCAGCACACACACGAACACTTGCACAGTTATCCTGAGAGTGGGCAGCCTCCTCCAACTGACAGCAGGGCCTGGGTTCTAATAAAATCGCTTAACTTGTCTTCCCTGTTTGGTTGCCTGATACGGAGTGCGGGGGAAAGTGGGGGTTGGGCTCTAAATCCAAGTATTAGCGAGTGCTTCTTCATGGGAAGTGGAGGTTATTAACCAAAAACCCACAACCTGGGAACACCTGTGCTCCTTGAAAAATGCGTGGACTCTGTTTCCCCACCTCCAGCACACACATGAAGAAGTGTTCTGGTATCCTGAGTGTGGGGAGGCACCTCCAACTGACAGCAGCATCTGGGATCTAATAGGATCCCTTAGGTTGACTTCCCTGTGTGTTTTCCAAGGACCGGCTGGGAGCGAAGGTGGGGGTTGGGCTCTAAAGCCAAGTAAGAGCGAGTGCCTCTCTATGGGCAGTGGAGGTGTTTAAAGTACATTCCCTCCCTGGGAACACCTGTGCCCCCATAAAGTTGCGTGGACTATGTATCCCCAAAACCATCATACACATAAAGACTTGTTCAGGTATCCTGAGTATGGGGAGACTCCTCCAACTGACAGCAGCGCCTGGGTTCTAATAGAATCCCAAAGCTTGTCTTCCCTGATGCCAAGCCTAGGCTGGAGTGTGGGGGAAAGTGGGGTTTGGGCTTGAAGTCCAAGTAGCAACGAGTGCCCCCTGATTTACTGGGGAAGTACTTAGAGGATTTCACCCTAAAATGGAACACCTGTGCCCCCATTCATCTGCGTGGACTGGGTCTCCACAACTCCCCCCCACACAAGGCTGGGATCCGGAATCCTGAGTGTGTGGAAGTTCCTCCAACTGACAGCAGCGCCTGCGTTCGAATAGAATAACTCAGCTTGTATTCCCTGAGTGTTTCCCTAGGCCGGGCTGCGAGCGAAAGCTGGGGGTTGTGCTTGGAGGCCAAGTAGCAGCTTGTGCCAACCGATTGACTGAGGAATTACTTAGGGAACTCCCCTACCGGGGAACACCTGTGTCACCATTCATCTGCGTGGATTGGGGCTGCACACCTCCCCCACACACAAGAGTGTCTCCGGAGTCCTGAGTGTTGGGAAGTTCCTCCATGTGACAGCAGCATCTAGGTTCAACACAATCCCTTAGCTTGTCTTCCGTGATGGCTTGCCCTGCCAGGAGTGCGGGAGAAATTGGAGGTTGGGCTCTAAAACGAAGTATTAGCGAGTGCCTATCCATGGGATGTGGAGGTGTTTAACCTACATCCTCCAACCTAGGAATACCTGTGCCCCAGGAAAAAGGCGTGGACTCTGTTTCCACACCACCAGCACACGTGCGAAGAATTGTTCTCGTTTCCTGAGTGTGGGGAGGCTCCTCCAACTAACAGCAGCACCAGGGATCTAGTAGAATCCCTTAGCTTGACTTCCTTGAGTGTTCTCCTAGGCCGGGCTTTGAGCGAAGGTGGGGGTTGGGCTGTAAAGCCAAGTAATATCCAGTGCCTCTCTAAGGGCAGTGAAGGTGTTTAAACTACATCATCTACCTAGGAATAACTGTGCCCCCATAAAGATGCATGGACTCTGTTTCCCCACTTCCAACACACACACAAAGACGTGCTCAGGTATCCTGAGTGTGGGCCGGCACTTTCAAGTGACAGCAGCGCCTGGGTTCTAATAGTATCCTTTAGCTTGTAATACCTGAGTTGTTCCCTAGGCCTGGCTCTGAGGGAAAGCTGGGGGTTGGGCTTTGAGGCCAAATAGTAGCGAGTGCCCCCCGATGGACTGAGGAAGTATTTAGATGAATTCTCCCTAAAGGGGTACACCTGTGCCCACATCCATCTACGTGGAGTGCGGATACACAAATCCCTCCCCCCACAAGTCTGGCTACCGGAATATGAGAGTGGGAAAGTTCCTCCAGCTTACATCAGTGCCAGTGTTCTAGCAGAATCCTTAAGCTTCTCTTCCCTGATGGATTGCATTAGCTGGAGTGCGGTTCAAAGTGGGATTTGTTCTCTAAATCCAAGTAATAATGAGTGCCTCTCCATGGGAATTGGAGGTGTTTAACCAACAACCCCCAACAAGGGAATACCTTTGCCCCCTGGAATATGCGTGGACACTGTTTCTCCACCAACAGTACACACACGAAGAAGCTTTCTGGAATCCTGAGCATGGGGAGACTACTCCAAATGACAGCAGCACCTGGGTTCTATTAGAATCCCTTAGCTTGTGTTCCCTGAGTATTTACATAGGCCAGGCTTTGATCTATTGTGGGGTTTGGTCTCTATAGCTAGGTTTTAGCGAGTGCCTCTCTATTGGCATGGAGATTTTAAAACTACATCCCTAACCTTTAAACACCTGCCCCCCATATAAATGCGTGGTCTCCCTTTCCCCACCTCCAGCACACCCACGAAGAACAGTTCTGGTATACTGAGTGTGGGTAGGCACCTCCAAATGACAGCAGCACCTGGGACCTTATAATATCACTTGGCTTGCTTTCCCGGAGTGTTTCCTTTGGCCAGGCTGTGAGCGAAGGTGGGTGTTGGGCACTAAAGACTAGTAATAGCGAGTGCCTCTCTATGGGCATTGCAGGTGTTTAAAATACATCCCCAAACTTGGAACACCTGTGCCCCCCCAAAAATGCGTGGACTCTGTTTCCCCACCTCCAGCACACACACGAAAACGGGTTGAGGTTTCCTGAGTGTGGGGAGGCACCTACAACTGACAGCAGGGCCTGGGTTCTAATACAATCCATTAACTTGTCTTCACTGATGGCTAGCCTAGGCGGGAGTGCGGGGGAATGTGAGGGTTGGGCTCTAAAACCAAGTATTATTGAGTGCCTCTCCACGGGATTTGAAGTGGTTTAACCTACAACCAAATATTTGGGAATACCTGTGCCCCCTGAAAGATGCAAGGACACTGTTTCCCCGCCTTCAGCACACACACTAGGTGGTGTTCTGGTATCCTGAGTGTGGGGAGGCTCCTGCAAGTGACAGTAGCACCTGGGATCTAGTTGGATCCATTAGGTTGATATTCCTGAGTATTTTCCTTGGCCGGGTTGTGAGCGAAATTGGGGGTTGTGCTCTAAAACCAAGTATTAGCGAGTTCCTATATTTTGGCAGTGGAGGTGGTTAAAGTATATCCCCAACCTGGGAACACCTGTGCCCCCATAAAAATGCGTGGACTCTGTTTCCCTCCTGCAGCACACACACGACATTGGGTTCAGATGTCTTGAGTGTGGGGAGGTTCCTGCAACTAACAGCAGCGCCTGGGTTGTAATACAATACCTTAACTGGTCTTCCATGATGGCTTGCCATGGCCGGTGTGCGGGGGAAAGTTGGGATTGGGCTCTAAACCAAGTATTAGCGAGAGCCTATCCATGGGATGTGGGTGTTGAACCTACAAACCACCACCATGAAATAACTGTGCCCCCTGAAAGATGCTTTGACTCTGTTTCCCTACATCCAGCACACACACGAAGAAGTGTTCTGGTGTTCTGAGTGTGGGGAGGTTCCTCCAACTGACAGCAGCACCTGGGTTCGAATAGAATCCCTTAGCTTGACTTCCCTAAGTGTTTTCCTAGGCCTAGCAGTGAGCGATGGTGGGGGATGGGCTCTAAAGCCAAGTATTAGAGAGTGCATCTCTGTGGGCAGTGGAGGGTTTGAAACTACTTCCCCAACCTTGGAACACCTGTGCCCCCATAAAGATGAGTGGACTCTGTTTCCCCCCTGCAGCACACACACGGAGACGTGGTCAGGTATCCTGATAGTGGGGAGGATCCTCCACATGACAGCAGCGCCTGGGTTCTCATAGAATTCCTTAGATTGTTTTCCTTGAGTGTTTCCCTAGGCCGGGCTTAGAGGGAATGCTGGGAGTTTGGCTTGGAGGCCAAGTAGCAGCAACTGCCCCCCGATGGAATGTGGAAGTATTTAGAGGACTTCTCCCTAATGGGGAACAAGTGTGACCCCATTCATCTACTTGGATTTTGGCTCCACATCTCCCCGCCACAAAATGTTGGGTTCCGGAATCCTGAGTTTTGGGACGTTCCTCCAACTGTCAGCAGCGCTTGTGTTCTTGAATCCCTTCACTTGCCTTCCCTGATGGTTTGCCTATGCTGGAGTGCAGGGGAATGTGGGGTTTCGGCTCTAATACCAAGTATTAGCCAATGCATCTATATGATAAGTTGAGAAATTTTAACTACAACCAGCAACGTAGGAATACATGTGCCACCTGAAAGATGCCTGGACTCTGTTTCCCCACCTCCAGCACACAAACGAGGAGGTGTTCTTCTATCCTGAATGTGGGGAGTTTCCTCCAAATGACAGCAGCACCTGAGGTCTAATAGAATCCGTTAGCTTGACTTCCTTGAGTGTTTACCTAGGCCGGGCTGTAAGCGAATGTGGGGGTTGGACCCTAAAGACAAGGATTAGCGAGTGCCCCTCTATGGGCAGTGGAGGTGTTTAAACCAAATCCCCAACTTTGGAACACCTGTGCCCCCATAAAGATGCGTGGAATATCTTTCCCACCTCCAGAACACACACGAAGACTTTCAGATATCCTTA
The DNA here is from genome assembly GCF_048564905.1 of Vicugna pacos. Taxonomy (NCBI): domain Eukaryota; kingdom Metazoa; phylum Chordata; class Mammalia; order Artiodactyla; family Camelidae; genus Vicugna; species Vicugna pacos. The sequence goes on from NW_027328785.1 coordinate 658,927, forward strand.
GTGTGGGGGGGCTCCTCAAAATGACAGCAGCGTCTGGGTTCTAATAGAATCCCTTAGCTTGTAATAAGAGTGTTTCCCTGGTCCGAGATGTGAGGGAAAGCTGGGGGTTGGGCTTGGAGTCCAAGTAGCAGTGAGTGCCCCCTGATGGATTGAGGAAGTACTTAGAGGACTTCTCCCTAAAGGGAACACTTTTGCCCCCATTCATCTGGGTGGAGTGGGGCTGCACAACTCCCCCACAAACAAGAAAGTGTTCCGGAGTCCTGAGTGCAGAGAAGTTCCTCCAACTGACAGCAGCGCCTGGGTTCTAACTGAATCCCTTTGCTTGTCTTCCCTGATGGTATGCCTAGGCGGGAGTGCGGGGGAAAGTGTGGTTTGGGATCCAAACCAAGTATTTGCGAGTACCTCTCTATGGTTCGTGGAGGTTTTTAAACTACATCCCTAACCTGGGAACACCTGTGCCCCCATATATATCCGTGGAGTCTGTTTCCAGACCTCCAGCACACACACGAACACTTGCACAGTTATCCTGAGAGTGGGCAGCCTCCTCCAACTGACAGCAGGGCCTGGGTTCTAATAAAATCGCTTAACTTGTCTTCCCTGTTTGGTTGCCTGATACGGAGTGCGGGGGAAAGTGGGGGTTGGGCTCTAAATCCAAGTATTAGCGAGTGCTTCTTCATGGGAAGTGGAGGTTATTAACCAAAAACCCACAACCTGGGAACACCTGTGCTCCTTGAAAAATGCGTGGACTCTGTTTCCCCACCTCCAGCACACACATGAAGAAGTGTTCTGGTATCCTGAGTGTGGGGAGGCACCTCCAACTGACAGCAGCATCTGGGATCTAATAGGATCCCTTAGGTTGACTTCCCTGTGTGTTTTCCAAGGACCGGCTGGGAGCGAAGGTGGGGGTTGGGCTCTAAAGCCAAGTAAGAGCGAGTGCCTCTCTATGGGCAGTGGAGGTGTTTAAAGTACATTCCCTCCCTGGGAACACCTGTGCCCCCATAAAGTTGCGTGGACTATGTATCCCCAAAACCATCATACACATAAAGACTTGTTCAGGTATCCTGAGTATGGGGAGACTCCTCCAACTGACAGCAGCGCCTGGGTTCTAATAGAATCCCAAAGCTTGTCTTCCCTGATGGCATGCCTAGGCTGGAGTGTGGGGGAAAGTGGGGTTTGGGCTTGAAGTCCAAGTAGCAACGAGTGCCCCCTGATTTACTGGGGAAGTACGTAGAGGATTTCACCCTAAAATGGAACACCTGTGCCCCCATTCATCTGCGTGGACTGGGTCTCCACAACTCCCCCCCACACAAGGCTGGGATCCGGAATCCTGAGTGTGTGGAAGTTCCTCCAACTGACAGCAGCGCCTGCGTTCGAATAGAATAACTCAGCTTGTATTCCCTGAGTGTTTCCCTAGGCCGGGCTGCGAGCGAAAGCTGGGGGTTGTGCTTGGAGGCCAAGTAGCAGCTTGTGCCAACCGATTGACTGAGGAATTACTTAGGGAACTCCCCTACCGGGGAACACCTGTGTCACCATTCATCTGCGTGGATTGGGGCTGCACACCTCCCCCACACACAAGAGTGTCTCCGGAGTCCTGAGTGTTGGGAAGTTCCTCCATGTGACAGCAGCATCTAGGTTCAACACAATCCCTTAGCTTGTCTTCCGTGATGGCTTGCCCTGCCAGGAGTGCGGGAGAAATTGGAGGTTGGGCTCTAAAACGAAGTATTAGCGAGTGCCTATCCATGGGATGTGGAGGTGTTTAACATACATCCTCCAACCTAGGAATACCTGTGCCCCAGGAAAAAGGCGTGGACTCTGTTTCCACACCACCAGCACACGTGCGAAGAATTGTTCTCGTTTCCTGAGTGTGGGGAGGCTCCTCCAACTAACAGCAGCACCAGGGATCTAGTAGAATCCCTTAGCTTGACTTCCTTGAGTGTTCTCCTAGGCCGGGCTTTGAGCGAAGGTGGGGGTTGGGCTGTAAAGCCAAGTAATATCCAGTGCCTCTCTAAGGGCAGTGAAGGTGTTTAAACTACATCATCTACCTAGGAATAACTGTGCCCCCATAAAGATGCATGGACTCTGTTTCCCCACTTCCAACACACACACAAAGACGTGCTCAGGTATCCTGAGTGTGGGCCGGCACTTTCAAGTGACAGCAGCGCCTGGGTTCTAATAGAATCCCTTAGCTTGTAATAAGAGTGTTTCCCTGGTCCGAGATGTGAGGGAAAGCTGGGGGTTGGGCTTGGAGTCCAAGTAGCAGTGAGTGCCCCCTGATGGATTGAGGAAGTACTTAGAGGACTTCTCCCTAAAGGGAACACTTTTGCCCCCATTCATCTGGGTGGAGTGGGGCTGCACAACTCCCCCACAAACAAGAAAGTGTTCCGGAGTCCTGAGTGCAGAGAAGTTCCTCCAACTGACAGCAGCGCCTGGGTTCTAACTGAATCCCTTTGCTTGTCTTCCCTGATGGTATGCCTAGGCGGGAGTGCGGGGGAAAGTGTGGTTTGGGATCCAAACCAAGTATTTGCGAGTACCTCTCTATGGTTCGTGGAGGTTTTTAAACTACATCCCTAACCTGGGAACACCTGTGCCCCCATATATATCCGTGGAGTCTGTTTCCAGACCTCCAGCACACACACGAACACTTGCACAGTTATCCTGAGAGTGGGCAGCCTCCTCCAACTGACAGCAGGGCCTGGGTTCTAATAAAATCGCTTAACTTGTCTTCCCTGTTTGGTTGCCTGATACGGAGTGCGGGGGAAAGTGGGGGTTGGGCTCTAAATCCAAGTATTAGCGAGTGCTTCTTCATGGGAAGTGGAGGTTATTAACCAAAAACCCACAACCTGGGAACACCTGTGCTCCTTGAAAAATGCGTGGACTCTGTTTCCCCACCTCCAGCACACACATGAAGAAGTGTTCTGGTATCCTGAGTGTGGGGAGGCACCTCCAACTGACAGCAGCATCTGGGATCTAATAGGATCCCTTAGGTTGACTTCCCTGTGTGTTTTCCAAGGACCGGCTGGGAGCGAAGGTGGGGGTTGGGCTCTAAAGCCAAGTAAGAGCGAGTGCCTCTCTATGGGCAGTGGAGGTGTTTAAAGTACATTCCCTCCCTGGGAACACCTGTGCCCCCATAAAGTTGCGTGGACTATGTATCCCCAAAACCATCATACACATAAAGACTTGTTCAGGTATCCTGAGTATGGGGAGACTCCTCCAACTGACAGCAGCGCCTGGGTTCTAATAGAATCCCAAAGCTTGTCTTCCCTGATGGCATGCCTAGGCTGGAGTGTGGGGGAAAGTGGGGTTTGGGCTTGAAGTCCAAGTAGCAACGAGTGCCCCCTGATTTACTGGGGAAGTACGTAGAGGATTTCACCCTAAAATGGAACACCTGTGCCCCCATTCATCTGCGTGGACTGGGTCTCCACAACTCCCCCCCACACAAGGCTGGGATCCGGAATCCTGAGTGTGTGGAAGTTCCTCCAACTGACAGCAGCGCCTGCGTTCGAATAGAATAACTCAGCTTGTATTCCCTGAGTGTTTCCCTAGGCCGGGCTGCGAGCGAAAGCTGGGGGTTGTGCTTGGAGGCCAAGTAGCAGCTTGTGCCAACCGATTGACTGAGGAATTACTTAGGGAACTCCCCTACCGGGGAACACCTGTGTCACCATTCATCTGCGTGGATTGGGGCTGCACACCTCCCCCACACACAAGAGTGTCTCCGGAGTCCTGAGTGTTGGGAAGTTCCTCCATGTGACAGCAGCATCTAGGTTCAACACAATCCCTTAGCTTGTCTTCCGTGATGGCTTGCCCTGCCAGGAGTGCGGGAGAAATTGGAGGTTGGGCTCTAAAACGAAGTATTAGCGAGTGCCTATCCATGGGATGTGGAGGTGTTTAACCTACATCCTCCAACCTAGGAATACCTGTGCCCCAGGAAAAAGGCGTGGACTCTGTTTCCACACCACCAGCACACGTGCGAAGAATTGTTCTCGTTTCCTGAGTGTGGGGAGGCTCCTCCAACTAACAGCAGCACCAGGGATCTAGTAGAATCCCTTAGCTTGACTTCCTTGAGTGTTCTCCTAGGCCGGGCTTTGAGCGAAGGTGGGGGTTGGGCTGTAAAGCCAAGTAATATCCAGTGCCTCTCTAAGGGCAGTGAAGGTGTTTAAACTACATCATCTACCTAGGAATAACTGTGCCCCCATAAAGATGCATGGACTCTGTTTCCCCACTTCCAACACACACACAAAGACGTGCTCAGGTATCCTGAGTGTGGGCCGGCACTTTCAAGTGACAGCAGCGCCTGGGTTCTAATAGTATCCTTTAGCTTGTAATACCTGAGTTGTTCCCTAGGCCTGGCTCTGAGGGAAAGCTGGGGGTTGGGCTTTGACGCCAAATAGTAGCGAGTGCCCCCCGATGGACTGAGGAAGTATTTAGATGAATTCTCCCTAAAGGGGTACACCTGTGCCCACATCCATCTACGTGGAGTGCGGATACACAAATCCCTCCCCCCACAAGTCTGGCTACCGGAATATGAGAGTGGGAAAGTTCCTCCAGCTTACATCAGTGCCAGTGTTCTAGCAGAATCCTTAAGCTTCTCTTCCCTGATGGATTGCATTAGCTGGAGTGCGGTTCAAAGTGGGATTTGTTCTCTAAATCCAAGTAAAAATGAGTGCCTCTCCATGGGAATTGGAGGTGTTTAACCAACAACCCCCAACAAGGGAATACCTTTGCCCCCTGGAATATGCGTGGACACTGTTTCTCCACCAACAGTACACACACGAAGAAGCTTTCTGGAATCCTGAGCATGGGGAGACTACTCCAAATGACAGCAGCACCTGGGTTCTATTAGAATCCCTTAGCTTGTGTTCCCTGAGTATTTACATAGGCCAGGCTTTGATCTATTGTGGGGTTTGGTCTCTATAGCTAGGTTTTAGCGAGTGCCTCTCTATTGGCATGGAGATTTTAAAACTACATCCCTAACCTTTAAACACCTGCCCCCCATATAAATGCGTGGTCTCCCTTTCCCCACCTCCAGCACACCCACGAAGAACAGTTCTGGTATACTGAGTGTGGGTAGGCACCTCCAAATGACAGCAGCACCTGGGACCTTATAATATCACTTGGCTTGCTTTCCCGGAGTGTTTCCTTTGGCCAGGCTGTGAGCGAAGGTGGGTGTTGGGCACTAAAGACTAGTAATAGCGAGTGCCTCTCTATGGGCATTGCAGGTGTTTAAAATACATCCCCAAACTTGGAACACCTGTGCCCCCCCAAAAATGCGTGGACTCTGTTTCCCCACCTCCAGCACACACACGAAAACGGGTTGAGGTTTCCTGAGTGTGGGGAGGCACCTACAACTGACAGCAGGGCCTGGGTTCTAATACAATCCATTAACTTGTCTTCACTGATGGCTAGCCTAGGCGGGAGTGCGGGGGAATGTGAGGGTTGGGCTCTAAAACCAAGTATTATTGAGTGCCTCTCCACGGGATTTGAAGTGGTTTAACCTACAACCAAATATTTGGGAATACCTGTGCCCCCTGAAAGATGCAAGGACACTGTTTCCCCGCCTTCAGCACACACACTAGGTGGTGTTCTGGTATCCTGAGTGTGGGGAGGCTCCTGCAAGTGACAGTAGCACCTGGGATCTAGTTGGATCCATTAGGTTGATATTCCTGAGTATTTTCCTTGGCCGGGTTGTGAGCGAAATTGGGGGTTGTGCTCTAAAACCAAGTATTAGCGAGTTCCTATATTTTGGCAGTGGAGGTGGTTAAAGTATATCCCCAACCTGGGAACACCTGTGCCCCCATAAAGATGCGTGGACTCTGTTTCCCTCCTGCAGCACACACACGACATTGGGTTCAGATGTCTTGAGTGTGGGGAGGTTCCTGCAACTAACAGCAGCGCCTGGGTTGTAATACAATACCTTAACTGGTCTTCCATGATGGCTTGCCATGGCCGGTGTGCGGGGGAAAGTTGGGATTGGGCTCTAAACCAAGTATTAGCGAGAGCCTATCCATGGGATGTGGGTGTTGAACCTACAAACCACCACCATGAAATAACTGTGCCCCCTGAAAGATGCTTTGACTCTGTTTCCCTACATCCAGCACACACACGAAGAAGTGTTCTGGTGTTCTGAGTGTGGGGAGGTTCCTCCAACTGACAGCAGCACCTGGGTTCGAATAGAATCCCTTAGCTTGACTTCCCTAAGTGTTTTCCTAGGCCTAGCAGTGAGCGATGGTGGGGGATGGGCTCTAAAGCCAAGTATTAGAGTGCATCTCTGTGGGCAGTGGAGGGTTTGAAACTACTTCCCCAACCTTGGAACACCTGTGCCCCCATAAAGATGAGTGGACTCTGTTTCCCCCCTGCAGCACACACACGGAGACGTGGTCAGGTATCCTGATAGTGGGGAGGCTCCTCCACATGACAGCAGCGCCTGGGTTCTCATAGAATCCCTTAGATTGTTTTCCTTGAGTGTTTCCCTAGGCCGGGCTTAGAGGGAAAGCTGGGAGTTTGGCTTGGAGGCCAAGTAGCAGCAACTGCCCCCCGATGGAATGTGGAAGTATTTAGAGGACTTCTCCCTAATGGGGAACAAGTGTGACCCCATTCATCTACTTGGATTTTGGCTCCACATCTCCCCGCCACAAAATGTTGGGTTCCGGAATCCTGAGTTTTGGGACGTTCCTCCAACTGTCAGCAGCGCTTGTGTTCTTGAATCCCTTAACTTGCCTTCCCTGATGGTTTGCCTATGCTGGAGTGCAGGGGAATGTGGGGTTTCGGCTCTAATACCAAGTATTAGCCAATGCATCTATTTGATAAGTTGAGAAATTTTAACTACAACCAGCAACGTATGAATACATGTGCCACCTGAAAGATGCCTGGACTCTGTTTCCCCAACTCCAGCACACAAACGAGGAGGTGTTCTTCTATCCTGAATGTGGGGAGTTTCCTCCAAATGACAGCAGCACCTGAGGTCTAATAGAATCCGTTAGCTTGACTTCCTTGAGTGTTTACCTAGGCCGGGCTGTAAGCGAATGTGGGGGTTGGGCCCTAAAGACAAGGATTAGCGAGTGCCCCTCTATGGGCAGTGGAGGTGTTTAAACCAAATCCCCAACTTTGGAACACCTGTGCCCCCATAAAGATGCGTGGAATATCTTTCCCACCTCCAGAACACACACGAAGACTTTCAGTTATCCTTAGTGTGGGGGGGCTCCTCAAAATGACAGCAGCGTCTGGGTTCTAATAGAATCCCTTAGCTTGTAATACGAGTGTTTCCCTGGTCCGGGATGTGAGGGAAAGCTGGGGGTTGGGCTTGGAGTCCAAGTAGCAGTGAGTGCCCCCTGATGGATTGAGGAAGTACTTAGAGGACTTCTCCCTAAAGGGAACACTTTTGCCCCCATTCATCTGGGTGGTTTGGGGCTGCACAACTCCCCCACAAACAGGAATGTGTTCCGGAATCCTGAGTGCAGAGAAGTTCCTCCAACTGACAGCAGCGCCTGGGTTCTAACTGAATCCCTTTGCTTGTCTTCCCTGATTGTATGCCTAGGCGGGAGTGCGGGGGAAAGTGTGGTTTGGGATCCAAACCAAGTATTTGCGAGTACCTCTCTATGGTTCGTGGAGGTTTTTAATCTACATCCCTAACCTGGGAACACCTGTGCCCCCATATATATCCGTGGATTCTGTTTCCAGACCTCCAGCACACACACGAACACTTGCACAGTTATCCTGAGAGTGGGCAGCCTCCTCCAACTGACAGCAGGGCCTGGGTTCTAATAAAATCGCTTAACTTGTCTTCCCTGTTTGGTTGCCTGATACGGAGTGCGGGGGAAAGTGGGGGTTGGGCTCTAAATCCAAGTATTAGCGAGTGCTTCTTCATGGGAAGTGGAGGTTATTAACCAAAAACCCACAACCTGGGAACACCTGTGCTCCTTGAAAAATGCGTGGACTCTGTTTCCCCACCTCCAGCACACACATGAAGAAGTGTTCTGGTATCCTGAGTGTGGGGAGGCACCTCCAACTGACAGCAGCATCTGGGATCTAATAGGATCCCTTAGGTTGACTTCCCTGTGTGTTTTCCAAGGACCGGCTGGGAGCGAAGGTGGGGGTTGGGCTCTAAAGCCAAGTAAGAGCGAGTGCCTCTCTATGGGCAGTGGAGGTGTTTAAAGTACATTCCCTCCCTGGGAACACCTGTGCCCCCATAAAGTTGCGTGGACTATGTATCCCCAAAACCATCATACACATAAAGACTTGTTCAGGTATCCTGAGTATGGGGAGACTCCTCCAACTGACAGCAGCGCCTGGGTTCTAATAGAATCCCAAAGCTTGTCTTCCCTGATGGCATGCCTAGGCTGGAGTGTGGGGGAAAGTGGGGTTTGGGCTTGAAGTCCAAGTAGCAACGAGTGCCCCCTGATTTACTGGGGAAGTACTTAGAGGATTTCACCCTAAAATGGAACACCTGTGCCCCCATTCATCTGCGTGGACTGGGTCTCCACAACTCCCCCCCACACAAGGCTGGGATCCGGAATCCTGAGTGTGTGGAAGTTCCTCCAACTGACAGCAGCGCCTGCGTTCGAATAGAATAACTCAGCTTGTATTCCCTGAGTGTTTCCCTAGGCCGGGCTGCGAGCGAAAGCTGGGGGTTGTGCTTGGAGGCCAAGTAGCAGCTTGTGCCAACCGATTGACTGAGGAATTACTTAGGGAACTCCCCTACCGGGGAACACCTGTGTCACCATTCATCTGCGTGGATTGGGGCTGCACACCTCCCCCACACACAAGAGTGTCTCCGGAGTCCTGAGTGTTGGGAAGTTCCTCCATGTGACAGCAGCATCTAGGTTCAACACAATCCCTTAGCTTGTCTTCCGTGATGGCTTGCCCTGCCAGGAGTGCGGGAGAAATTGGAGGTTGGGCTCTAAAACGAAGTATTAGCGAGTGCCTATCCATGGGATGTGGAGGTGTTTAACCTACATCCTCCAACCTAGGAATACCTGTGCCCCAGGAAAAAGGCGTGGACTCTGTTTCCACACCACCAGCACACGTGCGAAGAATTGTTCTCGTTTCCTGAGTGTGGGGAGGCTCCTCCAACTAACAGCAGCACCAGGGATCTAGTAGAATCCCTTAGCTTGACTTCCTTGAGTGTTCTCCTAGGCCGGGCTTTGAGCGAAGGTGGGGGTTGGGCTGTAAAGCCAAGTAATATCCAGTGCCTCTCTAAGGGCAGTGAAGGTGTTTAAACTACATCATCTACCTAGGAATAACTGTGCCCCCATAAAGATGCATGGACTCTGTTTCCCCACTTCCAACACACACACAAAGACGTGCTCAGGTATCCTGAGTGTGGGCCGGCACTTTCAAGTGACAGCAGCGCCTGGGTTCTAATAGTATCCTTTAGCTTGTAATACCTGAGTTGTTCCCTAGGCCTGGCTCTGAGGGAAAGCTGGGGGTTGGGCTTTGACGCCAAATAGTAGCGAGTGCCCCCCGATGGACTGAGGAAGTATTTAGATGAATTCTCCCTAAAGGGGTACACCTGTGCCCACATCCATCTACGTGGAGTGCGGATACACAAATCCCTCCCCCCACAAGTCTGGCTACCGGAATATGAGAGTGGGAAAGTTCCTCCAGCTTACATCAGTGCCAGTGTTCTAGCAGAATCCTTAAGCTTCTCTTCCCTGATGGATTGCATTAGCTGGAGTGCGGTTCAAAGTGGGATTTGTTCTCTAAATCCAAGTAAAAATGAGTGCCTCTCCATGGGAATTGGAGGTGTTTAACCAACAACCCCCAACAAGGGAATACCTTTGCCCCCTGGAATATGCGTGGACACTGTTTCTCCACCAACAGTACACACACGAAGAAGCTTTCTGGAATCCTGAGCATGGGGAGACTACTCCAAATGACAGCAGCACCTGGGTTCTATTAGAATCCCTTAGCTTGTGTTCCCTGAGTATTTACATAGGCCAGGCTTTGATCTATTGTGGGGTTTGGTCTCTATAGCTAGGTTTTAGCGAGTGCCTCTCTATTGGCATGGAGATTTTAAAACTACATCCCTAACCTTTAAACACCTGCCCCCCATATAAATGCGTGGTCTCCCTTTCCCCACCTCCAGCACACCCACGAAGAACAGTTCTGGTATACTGAGTGTGGGTAGGCACCTCCAAATGACAGCAGCACCTGGGACCTTATAATATCACTTGGCTTGCTTTCCCGGAGTGTTTCCTTTGGCCAGGCTGTGAGCGAAGGTGGGTGTTGGGCACTAAAGACTAGTAATAGCGAGTGCCTCTCTATGGGCATTGCAGGTGTTTAAAATACATCCCCAAACTTGGAACACCTGTGCCCCCCCAAAAATGCGTGGACTCTGTTTCCCCACCTCCAGCACACACACGAAAACGGGTTGAGGTTTCCTGAGTGTGGGGAGGCACCTACAACTGACAGCAGGGCCTGGGTTCTAATACAATCCATTAACTTGTCTTCACTGATGGCTAGCCTAGGCGGGAGTGCGGGGGAATGTGAGGGTTGGGCTCTAAAACCAAGTATTATTGAGTGCCTCTCCACGGGATTTGAAGTGGTTTAACCTACAACCAAATATTTGGGAATACCTGTGCCCCCTGAAAGATGCAAGGACACTGTTTCCCCGCCTTCAGCACACACACTAGGTGGTGTTCTGGTATCCTGAGTGTGGGGAGGCTCCTGCAAGTGACAGTAGCACCTGGGATCTAGTTGGATCCATTAGGTTGATATTCCTGAGTATTTTCCTTGGCCGGGTTGTGAGCGAAATTGGGGGTTGTGCTCTAAAACCAAGTATTAGCGAGTTCCTATATTTTGGCAGTGGAGGTGGTTAAAGTATATCCCCAACCTGGGAACACCTGTGCCCCCATAAAGATGCGTGGACTCTGTTTCCCTCCTGCAGCACACACACGACATTGGGTTCAGATGTCTTGAGTGTGGGGAGGTTCCTGCAACTAACAGCAGCGCCTGGGTTGTAATACAATACCTTAACTGGTCTTCCATGATGGCTTGCCATGGCCGGTGTGCGGGGGAAAGTTGGGATTGGGCTCTAAACCAAGTATTAGCGAGAGCCTATCCATGGGATGTGGGTGTTGAACCTACAAACCACCACCATGAAATAACTGTGCCCCCTGAAAGATGCTTTGACTCTGTTTCCCTACATCCAGCACACACACGAAGAAGTGTTCTGGTGTTCTGAGTGTGGGGAGGTTCCTCCAACTGACAGCAGCACCTGGGTTCGAATAGAATCCCTTAGCTTGACTTCCCTAAGTGTTTTCCTAGGCCTAGCAGTGAGCGATGGTGGGGGATGGGCTCTAAAGCCAAGTATTAGAGAGTGCATCTCTGTGGGCAGTGGAGGGTTTGAAACTACTTCCCCAACCTTGGAACACCTGTGCCCCCATAAAGATGAGTGGACTCTGTTTCCCCCCTGCAGCACACACACGGAGACGTGGTCAGGTATCCTGATAGTGGGGAGGCTCCTCCACATGACAGCAGCGCCTGGGTTCTCATAGAATCCCTTAGATTGTTTTCCTTGAGTGTTTCCCTAGGCCGGGCTTAGAGGGAAAGCTGGGAGTTTGGCTTGGAGGCCAAGTAGCAGCAACTGCCCCCCGATGGAATGTGGAAGTATTTAGAGGACTTCTCCCTAATGGGGAACAAGTGTGACCCCATTCATCTACTTGGATTTTGGCTCCACATCTCCCCGCCACAAAATGTTGGGTTCCGGAATCCTGAGTTTTGGGACGTTCCTCCAACTGTCAGCAGCGCTTGTGTTCTTGAATCCCTTAACTTGCCTTCCCTGATGGTTTGCCTATGCTGGAGTGCAGGGGAATGTGGGGTTTCGGCTCTAATACCAAGTATTAGCCAATGCATCTATATGATAAGTTGAGAAATTTTAACTACAACCAGCAACGTAGGAATACATGTGCCACCTGAAAGATGCCTGGACTCTGTTTCCCCAACTCCAGCACACAAACGAGGAGGTGTTCTTCTATCCTGAATGTGGGGAGTTTCCTCCAAATGACAGCAGCACCTGAGGTCTAATAGAATCCGTTAGCTTGACTTCCTTGAGTGTTTACCTAGGCCGGGCTGTAAGCGAATGTGGGGGTTGGGCCCTAAAGACAAGGATTAGCGAGTGCCCCTCTATGGGCAGTGGAGGTGTTTAAACCAAATCCCCAACTTTGGAACACCTGTGCCCCCATAGAGATGCGTGGAATATCTTTCCCACCTCCAGAACACACACGAAGGCTTTCAGATATCCTTAGTGTGGGGGGGCTCCTCAAAATGACAGCAGCGTCTGGGTTCTAATAGAATCCCTTAGCTTGTAATACGAGTGTTTCCCTGGTCCGGGATGTGAGGGAAAGCTGGGGGTTGGGCTTGGAGTCCAAGTAGCAGTGAGTGCCCCCTGATCGATTGAGGAAGTACTTAGAGGACTTCTCCCTAAAGGGAACACTTTTGCCCCCATTCATCTGGGTGGAGTGGGGCTGCACAACTCCCCCACAAACAAGAATGTGTTCTGGAGTCCTGAGTGCAGAGAAGTTCCTCCAACTGACAGCAGTGCCTGGGTTCTAACTTAATCCCTTTGCTTGTCTTCCCTGATGGTATGCCTAGGCGGGAGTGCGGGGGAATGTGTGGTTTGGGATCCAAACCAAGTATTTGCGAGTACCTCTCTATGGTTCGTGGAGGTTTTTAAACTACATCCCTAACCTGGGAACACCTGTGCCCCCATATATATCCGTGGAGTCTGTTTCCAGACCTCCAGCACACACACGAACACTTGCACAGTTATCCTGAGGGTGGGCAGCCTCCTCCAACTGACAGCAGGGCCTGGGTTCTAATAAAATCGCTTAACTTGTCTTCCCTGTTTGGTTGCCTGATACGGAGTGCGGGGGAAAGTGGGGGTTGGGCTCTAAATCCAAGTATTAGCGAGTGCTTCTTCATGGGAAGTGGAGGTTATTAACCAAAAACCCACAACCTGGGAACACCTGTGCTCCTTGAAAAATGCGTGGACTCTGTTTCCCCACCTCCAGCACACACATGAAGAAGTGTTCTGGTATCCTGAGTGTGGGGAGGCACCTCCAACTGACAGCAGCATCTGGGATCTAATAGGATCCCTTAGGTTGACTTCCCTGTGTGTTTTCCAAGGACCGGCTGGGAGCGAAGGTGGGGGTTGGGCTCTAAAGCCAAGTAAGAGCGAGTGCCTCTCTATGGGCAGTGGAGGTGTTTAAAGTACATTCCCTCCCTGGGAACACCTGTGCCCCCATAAAGTTGCGTGGACTATGTATCCCCAAAACCATCATACACATAAAGACTTGTTCAGGTATCCTGAGTATGGGGAGACTCCTCCAACTGACAGCAGCGCCTGGGTTCTAATAGAATCCCAAAGCTTGTCTTTCCTGATGCCAAGCCTAGGCTGGAGTGTGGGGGAAAGTGGGGTTTGGGCTTGAAGTCCAAGTAGCAACGAGTGCCCCCTGATTTACTGGGGAAGTACTTAGAGGATTTCACCCTAAAATGGAACACCTGTGCCCCCATTCATCTGCGTGGACTGGGTCTCCACAACTCCCCCCCACACAAGGCTGGGATCCGGAATCCTGAGTGTGTGGAAGTTCCTCCAACTGACAGCAGCGCCTGCGTTCGAATAGAATAACTCAGCTTGTATTCCCTGAGTGTTTCCCTAGGCCGGGCTGCGAGCGAAAGCTGGGGGTTGTGCTTGGAGGCCAAGTAGCAGCTTGTGCCAACCGATTGACTGAGGAATTACTTAGGGAACTCCCCTACCGGGGAACACCTGTGTCACCATTCATCTGCGTGGATTGGGGCTGCACACCTCCCCCACACACAAGAGTGTCTCCGGAGTCCTGAGTGTTGGGAAGTTCCTCCATGTGACAGCAGCATCTAGGTTCAACACAATCCCTTAGCTTGTCTTCCGTGATGGCTTGCCCTGCCAGGAGTGCGGGAGAAATTGGAGGTTGGGCTCTAAAACGAAGTATTAGCGAGTGCCTATCCATGGGATGTGGAGGTGTTTAACATACATCCTCCAACCTAGGAATACCTGTGCCCCAGGAAAAAGGCGTGGACTCTGTTTCCACACCACCAGCACACGTGCGAAGAATTGTTCTCGTTTCCTGAGTGTGGGGAGGCTCCTCCAACTAACAGCAGCACCAGGGATCTAGTAGAATCCCTTAGCTTGACTTCCTTGAGTGTTCTCCTAGGCCGGGCTTTGAGCGAAGGTGGGGGTTGGGCTGTAAAGCCAAGTAATATCCAGTGCCTCTCTAAGGGCAGTGAAGGTGTTTAAACTACATCATCTACCTAGGAATAACTGTGCCCCCATAAAGATGCATGGACTCTGTTTCCCCACTTCCAACACACACACAAAGACGTGCTCAGGTATCCTGAGTGTGGGCCGGCACTTTCAAGTGACAGCAGCGCCTGGGTTCTAATAGTATCCTTTAGCTTGTAATACCTGAGTTGTTCCCTAGGCCTGGCTCTGAGGGAAAGCTGGGGGTTGGGCTTTGAGGCCAAATAGTAGCGAGTGCCCCCCGATGGACTGAGGAAGTATTTAGATGAATTCTCCCTAAAGGGGTACACCTGTGCCCACATCCATCTACGTGGAGTGCGGATACACAAATCCCTCCCCCCACAAGTCTGGCTACCGGAATATGAGAGTGGGAAAGTTCCTCCAGCTTACATCAGTGCCAGTGTTCTAGCAGAATCCTTAAGCTTCTCTTCCCTGATGGATTGCATTAGCTGGAGTGCGGTTCAAAGTGGGATTTGTTCTCTAAATCCAAGTAAAAATGAGTGCCTCTCCATGGGAATTGGAGGTGTTTAACCAACAACCCCCAACAAGGGAATACCTTTGCCCCCTGGAATATGCGTGGACACTGTTTCTCCACCAACAGTACACACACGAAGAAGCTTTCTGGAATCCTGAGCATGGGGAGACTACTCCAAATGACAGCAGCACCTGGGTTCTATTAGAATCCCTTAGCTTGTGTTCCCTGAGTATTTACATAGGCCAGGCTTTGATCTATTGTGTGGTTTGGTCTCTATAGCTAGGTTTTAGCGAGTGCCTCTCTATTGGCATGGAGATTTTAAAACTACATCCCTAACCTTTAAACACCTGCCCCCCATATAAATGCGTGGTCTCCCTTTCCCCACCTCCAGCACACCCATGAAGAACAGTTCTGGTATACTGAGTGTGGGTAGGCACCTCCAAATGACAGCAGCACCTGGGACCTTATAATATCACTTGGCTTGCTTTCCCGGAGTGTTTCCTTTGGCCAGGCTGTGAGCGAAGGTGGGTGTTGGGCACTAAAGACTAGTAATAGCGAGTGCCTCTCTATGGGCATTGCAGGTGTTTAAAATACATCCCCAAACTTGGAACACCTGTGCCCCCCCAAAAATGCGTGGACTCTGTTTCCCCACCTCCAGCACACACACGAAAACGGGTTGAGGTTTCCTGAGTGTGGGGAGGCACCTACAACTGACAGCAGGGCCTGGGTTCTAATACAATCCATTAACTTGTCTTCACTGATGGCTAGCCTAGGCGGGAGTGCGGGGGAATGTGAGGGTTGGGCTCTAAAACCAAGTATTATTGAGTGCCTCTCCACGGGATTTGAAGTGGTTTAACCTACAACCAAATATTTGGGAATACCTGTGCCCCCTGAAAGATGCAAGGACACTGTTTCCCCGCCTTCAGCACACACACTAGGTGGTGTTCTGGTATCCTGAGTGTGGGGAGGCTCCTGCAAGTGACAGTAGCACCTGGGATCTAATTGGATCCATTAGGTTGATATTCCTGAGTATTTTCCTTGGCCGGGTTGTGAGCGAAATTGGGGGTTGTGCTCTAAAACCAAGTATTAGCGAGTTCCTATATTTTGGCAGTGGAGGTGGTTAAAGTATATCCCCAACCTGGGAACACCTGTGCCCCCATAAAGATGCGTGGACTCTGTTTCCCTCCTGCAGCACACACACGACATTGGGTTCAGATGTCTTGAGTGTTGGGAGGTTCCTGCAACTAACTGCAGCGCCTGGGTTGTAATACAATACCTTAACTGGTCTTCCATGATGGCTTGCCATGGCCGGTGTGCGGGGGAAAGTTGGGATTGGGCTCTAAACCAAGTATTAGCGAGAGCCTATCCATGGGATGTGGGTGTTGAACCTACAAACCACCACCATGAAATAACTGTGCCCCCTGAAAGATGCTTTGACTCTGTTTCCCTACATCCAGCACACACACGAAGAAGTGTTCTGGTGTTCTGAGTGTGGGGAGGTTCCTCCAACTGACAGCAGCACCTGGGTTCGAATAGAATCCCTTAGCTTGACTTCCCTAAGTGTTTTCCTAGGCCTAGCAGTGAGCGATGGTGGGGGATGGGCTCTAAAGCCAAGTATTAGAGTGCATCTCTGTGGGCAGTGGAGGGTTTGAAACTACTTCCCCAACCTTGGAACACCTGTGCCCCCATAAAGATGAGTGGACTCTGTTTCCCCCCTGCAGCACACACACGGAGACGTGGTCAGGTATCCTGATAGTGGGGAGGCTCCTCCACATGACAGCAGCGCCTGGGTTCTCATAGAATCCCTTAGATTGTTTTCCTTGAGTGTTTCCCTAGGCCGGGCTTAGAGGGAAAGCTGGGAGTTTGGCTTGGAGGCCAAGTAGCAGCAACTGCCCCCCGATGGAATGTGGAAGTATTTAGAGGACTTCTCCCTAATGGGGAACAAGTGTGACCCCATTCATCTACTTGGATTTTGGCTCCACATCTCCCCGCCACAAAATGTTGGGTTCCGGAATCCTGAGTTTTGGGACGTTCCTCCAACTGTCAGCAGCGCTTGTGTTCTTGAATCCCTTAACTTGCCTTCCCTGATGGTTTGCCTATGCTGGAGTGCAGGGGAATGTGGGGTTTCGGCTCTAATAGCAAGTATTAGCCAATGCATCTATTTGATAAGTTGAGAAATTTTAACTACAACCAGCAACGTAGGAATACATGTGCCACCTGAAAGATGCCTGGACTCTGTTTCCCCACCTCCAGCACACAAACGAGGAAGAGTTCTTCTATCCTGAATGTGGGGAGTTTCCTCCAAATGACAGCAGCACCTGAGGTCTCATAGAATCCGTTAGCTTGACTTCCTTGAGTGTTTACCTAGGCCGGGCTGTAAGCGAATGTGGGGGTTGGGCCCTAAAGACAAGGATTAGCGAGTGCCCCTCTATGGGCAGTGGAGGTGTTTAAACCAAATCCCCAACTTTGGAACACCTGTGCCCCCATAAAGATGCGTGGAATATCTTTCCCACCTCCAGAACACACACGAAGACTTTCAGATATCCTAAGTGTGGGGGGGCTCCTCAAAATGACAGCAGCGTCTGGGTTCTAATAGAATCCCTTAGCTTGTAATAAGAGTGTTTCCCTGGTCCGGGATGTGAGGGAAAGCTGGGGGTTGGGCTTGGAGTCCAACAAGCAGTGAGTGCCCCCTGATCGATTGAGGAAGTACTTAGAGGACTTCTCCCTAAAGGAAACACATTTGCCCCCATTCATCTGGGTGGAGTGGGGCTGCACAACTCCCCCACAAACAGGAATGTGTTCCGGAATCCTGAGTGCAGAGAAGTTCCTCCAACTGACAGCAGCGCCTGGGTTCTAACTGAATCCCTTTGCTTGTCTTCCCTGATGGTATGCCTAGGCGGGAGTGCGGGGGAAAGTGTGGTTTGGGATCCAAACCAAGTATTTGCGAGTACCTCTCTATGGTTCGTGGAGGTTTTTAAACTACATCCCTAACCTGGGAACACCTGTGCCCCCATATATATCCGTGGAGTCTGTTTCCAGACCTCCAGCACACACACGAACACTTGCACAGTTATCCTGAGAGTGGGCAGCCTCCTCCAACTGACAGCAGGGCCTGGGTTCTAATAAAATCGCTTAACTTGTCTTCCCTGTTTGGTTGCCTGATACGGAGTGCGGGGGAAAGTGGGGGTTGGGCTCTAAATCCAAGTATTAGCGAGTGCTTCTTCATGGGAAGTGGAGGTTATTAACCAAAAACCCACAACCTGGGAACACCTGTGCTCCTTGAAAAATGCGTGGACTCTGTTTCCCCACCTCCAGCACACACATGAAGAAGTGTTCTGGTATCCTGAGTGTGGGGAGGCACCTCCAACTGACAGCAGCATCTGGGATCTAATAGGATCCCTTAGGTTGACTTCCCTGTGTGTTTTCCAAGGACCGGCTGGGAGCGAAGGTGGGGGTTGGGCTCTAAAGCCAAGTAAGAGCGAGTGCCTCTCTATGGGCAGTGGAGGTGTTTAAAGTACATTCCCTCCCTGGGAACACCTGTGCCCCCATAAAGTTGCGTGGACTATGTATCCCCAAAACCATCATACACATAAAGACTTGTTCAGGTATCCTGAGTATGGGGAGACTCCTCCAACTGACAGCAGCGCCTGGGTTCTAATAGAATCCCAAAGCTTGTCTTCCCTGATGGCATGCCTAGGCTGGAGTGTGGGGGAAAGTGGGGTTTGGGCTTGAAGTCCAAGTAGCAACGAGTGCCCCCTGATTTACTGGGGAAGTACTTAGAGGATTTCACCCTAAAATGGAACACCTGTGCCCCCATTCATCTGCGTGGACTGGGTCTCCACAACTCCCCCCCACACAAGGCTGGGATCCGGAATCCTGAGTGTGTGGAAGTTCCTCCAACTGACAGCAGCGCCTGCGTTCGAATAGAATAACTCAGCTTGTATTCCCTGAGTGTTTCCCTAGGCCGGGCTGCGAGCGAAAGCTGGGGGTTGTGCTTGGAGGCCAAGTAGCAGCTTGTGCCAACCGATTGACTGAGGAATTACTTAGGGAACTCCCCTACCGGGGAACACCTGTGTCACCATTCATCTGCGTGGATTGGGGCTGCACACCTCCCCCACACACAAGAGTGTCTCCGGAGTCCTGAGTGTTGGGAAGTTCCTCCATGTGACAGCAGCATCTAGGTTCAATACAATCCCTTAGCTTGTCTTCCGTGATGGCTTGCCCTGCCAGGAGTGCGGGAGAAATTGGAGGTTGGGCTCTAAAACGAAGTATTAGCGAGTGCCTATCCATGGGATGTGGAGGTGTTTAACATACATCCTCCAACCTAGGAATACCTGTGCCCCAGGAAAAAGGCGTGGACTCTGTTTCCACACCACCAGCACACGTGCGAAGAATTGTTCTCGTTTCCTGAGTGTGGGGAGGCTCCTCCAACTAACAGCAGCACCAGGGATCTAGTAGAATCCCTTAGCTTGACTTCCTTGAGTGTTCTCCTAGGCCGGGCTTTGAGCGAAGGTGGGGGTTGGGCTGTAAAGCCAAGTAATATCCAGTGCCTCTCTAAGGGCAGTGAAGGTGTTTAAACTACATCATCTACCTAGGAATAACTGTGCCCCCATAAAGATGCATGGACTCTGTTTCCCCACTTCCAACACACACACAAAGACGTGCTCAGGTATCCTGAGTGTGGGCCGGCACTTTCAAGTGACAGCAGCGCCTGGGTTCTAATAGTATCCTTTAGCTTGTAAGACCTGAGTTGTTCCCTAGGCCTGGCTCTGAGGGAAAGCTGGGGGTTGGGCTTTGACGCCAAATAGTAGCGAGTGCCCCCCGATGGACTGAGGAAGTATTTAGATGAATTCTCCCTAAAGGGGTACACCTGTGCCCACATCCATCTACGTGGAGTGCGGATACACAAATCCCTCCCCCCACAAGTCTGGCTACCGGAATATGAGAGTGGGAAATTTCCTCCAGCTTACATCAGTGCCAGTGTTCTAGTAGAATCCTTAAGCTTCTCTTCCCTGATGGATTGCATTAGCTGGAGTGCGGTTCAAAGTGGGATTTGTTCTCTAAATCCAAGTAATAACGAGTGCCTCTCCATGGGAATTGGAGGTGTTTAACCAACAACTCCCAACAAGGGAATACCTTTGCCCCCTGGAATATGCGTGGACACTGTTTCTCCACCAACAGTACACACACGAAGAAGCTTTCTGGAATCCTGGGCATGGGGAGACTACTCCAAATGACAGCAGCACCTGGGTTCTATTAGAATCCCTTAGCTTGTGTTCCCTGAGTATTTACATAGGCCAGGCTTTGATCTATTGTGGGGTTTGGTCTCTATAGCTAGGTTTTAGCGAGTGCCTCTCTATTGGCATGGAGATTTTAAAACTACATCCCTAACCTTAAAACACCTGCCCCCCATATAAATGCGTGGTCTCCCTTTCCCCACCTCCAGCACACCCACTAAGAACAGTTCTGGTATACTGAGTGTGGGTAGGCACCTCCAAATGACAGCAGCACCTGGGACCTTATAATATCACTTGGCTTGCTTTCCCGGAGTGTTTCCTTTGGCCAGGCTGTGAGCGAAGGTGGGTGTTGGGCACTAAAGACTAGTAATAGCGAGTGCCTCTCTATGGGCATTGCAGGTGTTTATAATACATCCCCAAACTTGGAACATCTGTGCCCCCCCAAAAATGCGTGGACACTGTTTCCCCACCTCCAGCACACACACGAAAACGGGTTGAGGTTTCCTGAGTGTGGGGAGGCACCTACAACTGACAGCAGGGCCTGGGTTCTAATACAATCCATTAACTTGTCTTCACTGATGGCTAGCCTAGGCGGGAGTGCGGGGGAATGTGAGGGTTGGGCTCTAAAACCAAGTATTATTGAGTGCCTCTCCACGGGATTTGAAGTGGTTTAACCTACAACCAAATATTTCGGAATACCTGTGCTCCCTGAAAGATGCAAGGACACTGTTTCCCCGCCTTCAGCACACACACTAGGTGGTGTTCTGGTATCCTGAGTGTGGGGAGGCTCCTGCAAGTGACAGTAGCACCTGGGATCTAATTAGATCCATTAGGTTGATATTCCTGAGTATTTTCCTTGGCCGGGTTGTGAGCGAAATTGGGGTTTGTGCTCTAAAACCAAGTATTAGTGAGTTCCTATATTTTGGCAGTGGAGGTGGTTAAAGTATATCCCCAACTTGGGAACACCTGTGCCCCCATAAAGATGCGTGGACTCTGTTTCCCTCCTGCAGCACACACACGACATTGGGTTCAGATGTCTTGAGTGTGGGGAGGTTCCTGCAACTAACAGCAGCGCCTGGGTTGTAATACAATACCTTAACTGGTCTTCCATGACGGCTTGCCATGGCCGGTGTGCGGGGTAAAGTTGGGATTGGGCTCTAAACCAAGTATTAGCGAGAGCCTATCCATGGGATGTGGGTGTTGAACCTACAAACCACCACCATGAAATAACTGTGCCCCCTGAAAGATGCTTTGACTCTGTTTCCCTACATCCAGCACACACACGAAGAAGTGTTCTGGTGTTCTGAGTGTGGGGAGGTTCCTCCAACTGACAGCAGCACCTGGGTTCGAATAGAATCCCTTAGCTTGACTTCCCTAAGTGTTTTCCTAGGCCTAGCAGTGAGCGACGGTGGGGGATGGGCTCTAAAGCCAAGTATTAGAGAGTGCATCTCTGTGGGCAGTGGAGTGTTTGAAACTACTTCCCCAACCTTGGAACACCTGTGCCCCCATAAAAATGAGTGGACTCTGTTTCCCCCCTGCAGCACACACACGGAGACGTGGTCAGGTATCCTGATAGTGGGGAGGCTCCTCCACATGACAGCAGCGCCTGGGTTCTCATAGAATCCCTTAGATTGTTTTCCTTGAGTGTTTCCCTAGGCCGGGCTTAGAGGGAAAGCTGGGAGTTTGGCTTGGAGGCCAAGTAGCAGCAACTGCCCCCCGATGGAATGTGGAAGTATTTAGAGGACTTCTCCCTAATGGGGAACAAGTGTGACCCCATTCATCTACTTGGAATTTGGCTCCACATCTCCCCGCCACAAAATGTTGGGTACCGGAATCCTGAGTTTTGGGACTTTCCTCCAACTGTCAGCAGCGCTTGTGTTCTTGAATCCCTTAACTTGCCTTCCCTGAAGGTTAGCCTATGCTGGAGTGCAGGGGAATGTGGGGTTTCGGCTCTAATACCAAGTATTAGCCAATGCATCTATATGATAAGTTGAGAAATTTTAACTACAACCAGCAACGTAGGAATACATGTGCCACCTGAAAGATGCCTGGACTCTGTCTCCCCACCTCTAGCACACAAACGAGGAGGTGTTCTTCTATCCTGAATGTGGGGAGTTTCCTCCAAATGACAGCAGCACCTGAGGTCTAATAGTGTCCGTTAGCTTGACTTCCTTGAGTGTTTACCTTGGCCGGGCTGTAAGCGAATGTGGGGGTTGGGCCCTAAAGACAAGGATTAGCGAGTGCCCCTCTATGGGCAGTGGAGGTGTTTAAACCAAATCCCCAACTTTGGAACACCTGTGCCCCCATAAATTTGCGTGGAATATCTTTCCCACCTCCAGAACACACACGAAGACTTTCAGATAACCTTAGTGTGGGGGGGCTCCTCAAAATGACAGCAGCGTCTGGGTTCTAATAGAATCCCTTAGCTTGTAATAAGAGTGTTTCCCTGGTCCGGGATGTGAGGGAAAGCTGGGGGTTGTGCTTGGAGTCCAAGTAGCAGTGAGTGCCCCCTGATCGCTTGAGGAAGTACTTAGAGGACTTCTCCCTAAAGGGAACACATTTGCCCCCATTCATCTGGGTGGAGTGGGGCTGCACAACTCCCCCACCAACAGGAATGTGTTCCGGAATCCTGAGTGCAGAGAAGTTCCTCCAACTGACAGCAGCGCCTGGGTTCTAACTGAATCCCTTTGCTTGTCTTCCCTGATGGTATGCCTAGGCGGGAGTGCGGGGGAAAGTGTGGTTTGGGATCCAAACCAAGTATTTGCGAGTACCTCCCTATGGTTAGTGGAGGTTTTTAAACTACATCCCTAACCTGGGAACACCTGTGCCCCAATATATATCCGTGGATTCTGTTTCCAGACCTCCAGCACACACACGAACACTTGCACAGTTATCCTGAAAGTGGGCAGCCTCCTCCAACTGACAGCAGGGCCTGGGTTCTAATAAAATCGCTTAACTTGTCTTCCCTGTTTGGTTGCCTGATACGGAGTGCGGGGGAAAGTAGGGGTTGGGCTCTAAATCCACGTATTAGCGAGTGCTTCTTCATGGGAAGTGGAGGTTATTAACCAAAAACCCACAACCTGGGAACACCTGTGCTCCTTGAAAAATGCGTGGACTCTGTTTCCCCACCTCCAGCACACACATGAAGAAGTGTTCTGGTATCCTGAGTGTGGGGAGGCACCTCCAACTGACAGCAGCATCTGGGATCTAATAGGATCCCTTAGGTTGACTTCCCTGTGTGTTTTCCAAGGACCGGCTGGGATCGAAGGTGGGGGTTGGGCTCTAAAGCCAAGTAAGAGCGAGTGCCTCTCTATGGGCAGTGGAGGTGTTTAAAGTACATTCCCTCCCTGGGAACACCTGTGCCCCCATAAAATTGCGTGGACTATGTATCCCCAAAACCATCATACACATAAAGACTTGTTCAGGTATCCTGAGTATGGGGAGACTCCTCCAACTGACAGCAGCGCCTGGGTTCTAATAGAATCCCAAAGCTTGTCTTCCCTGATGGCATGCCTAGGCTGGAGTGTGGGGGAAAGTGGGGTTTGGGCTTGAAGTCCAAGTAGCAACGAGTGCCCCCTGATTTACTGGGGAAGTACTTAGAGGATTTCACCCTAAAATGGAACACCTGTGCCCCCATTCACCTGCGTGGACTGGGTCTCCACAACTCCCCCCCACACAAGGCTGGGATCCGGAATCCTGAGTGTGTGGAAGTTCCTCCAACTGACAGCAGCGCCTGCGTTCGAATAGAATAACTCAGCTTGAATTCCCTGAGTGTTTCCCTAGGCCGGGCTGCGACTGAATGCTGGGGGTTGTGCTTGGAGGCCAAGTAGCAGCTTGTGCCAACCGATTGACTGAGGAATTACTTAGGGAACTCCCCTACCGGGGAACACCTGTGTCACCATTCATCTGCGTGGATTGGGGCTGCACACCTCCCCCACACACAAGAGTGTCTCCGGAGTCCTGAGTGTTGGGAAGTTCCTCCATGTGACAGCAGCATCTAGGTTCAATACAATCCCTTAGCTTGTCTTCCGTGATGGCTTGCCCTGCCAGGAGTGCGGGAGAAATTGGAGGTTGGGCTCTAAAACGAAGTATTAGCGAGTGCCTATCCATGGGATGTGGAGGTGTTTAACCTACATCCTCCAACCTAGGAATACCTGTGCCCCAGGAAAAAGGCGTGGACTCTGTTTCCACACCACCAGCACACGTGCGAAGAATTGTTCTCGTTTCCTGAGTGTGGGGAGGCTCCTCCAACTAACAGCAGCACCAGGGATCTAGTAGAATCCCTTAGCTTGACTTCCTTGAGTGTTCTCCTAGGCCGGGCTTTGAGTGAAGGTGGGGGTTGGGCTGTAAAGCCAAGTAATATCCAGTGCCTCTCTAAGGGCAGTGAAGGTGTTTAAACTACATCATCTACCTAGGAATAACTGTGCCCCCATAAAGATGCATGGACTCTGTTTCCCCACTTCCAACACACACACAAAGACGTGCTCAGGTATCCTGAGTGTGGGCCGGCACTTTCAAGTGACAGCAGCGCCTGGGTTCTAATAGTATCCTTTAGCTTGTAATACCTGAGTTGTCCCCTAGGCCTGGCTCTGAGGGAAAGCTGGGGGTTGGGCTTTGAGGCCAAATAGTAGCGAGTGCCCCCCGATGGACTGAGGAAGTATTTAGATGAATTCTCCCTAAAGGGGTACACCTGTGCCCACATCCATCTACGTGGAGTGCGGATACACAAATCCCTCCCCCCACAAGTCTGGCTACCGGAATATGAGAGTGGGAAAGTTCCTCCAGCTTACATCAGTGCCAGTGTTCTAGCAGAATCCTTAAGCTTCTCTTCCCTGATGGATTGCATTAGCTGGAGTGCGGTTCAAAGTGGGATTTGTTCTCTAAATCCAAGTAATAATGAGTGCCTCTCCATGGGAATTGGAGGTGTTTAACCAACAACCCCCAACAAGGGAAAACCTTTGCCCCCTGGAATATGCGTGGACACTGTTTCTCCACCAACAGTACACACACGAAGAAGCTTTCTGGAATCCTGAGCATGGGGAGACTACTCCAAATGACAGCAGCACCTGGGTTCTATTAGAATCCCTTAGCTTGTGTTCCCTGAGTATTTACATAGGCCAGGCTTTGATCTATTGTGGGGTTTGGTCTCTATAGCTAGGTTTTAGCGAGTGCCTCTCTATTGGCATGGAGATTTTAAAACTACATCCCTAACCTTTAAACACCTGCCCCCCATATAAATGCGTGGTCTCCCTTTCCCCACCTCCAGCACACCCACGAAGAACAGTTCTGGTATACTGAGTGTGGGTAGGCACCTCCAAATGACAGCAGCACCTGGGACCTTATAATATCACTTGGCTTGCTTTCCCGGAGTGTTTCCTTTGGCCAGGCTGTGAGCGAAGGTGGGTGTTGGGCACTAAAGACTAGTAATAGCGAGTGCCTCTCTATGGGCATTGCAGGTGTTTAAACTACATCCCCAAACTTGGAACACCTGTGCCCCCCCAAAAATGCGTGGACTCTGTTTCCCCACCTCCAGCACACACACGAAAACGGGTTGAGGTTTCCTGAGTGTGGGGAGGCACCTACAACTGACAGCAGGGCCTGGGTTCTAATACAATCCATTAACTTGTCTTCACTGATGGCTAGCCTAGGCGGGAGTGCGGGGGAATGTGAGGGTTGGGCTCTAAAACCAAGTATTATTGAGTGCCTCTCCACGGGATTTGAAGTGGTTTAACCTACAACCAAATATTTGGGAATACCTGTGCCCCCTGAAAGATGCAAGGACACTGTTTCCCCGCCTTCAGCACACACACTAGGTGGTGTTCTGGTATCCTGAGTGTGGGGAGGCTCCTGCAAGTGACAGTAGCACCTGGGATCTAATTGGATCCATTAGGTTGATATTCCTGAGTATTTTCCTTGGCCGGGTTGTGAGCGAAATTGGGGGTTGTGCTCTAAAACCAAGTATTAGCGAGTTCCTATATTTTGGCAGTGGAGGTGGTTAAAGTATATCCCCAACCTGGGAACACCTGTGCCCCCATAAAGATGCGTGGACTCTGTTTCCCTCCTGCAGCACACACACGACATTGGGTTCAGATGTCTTGAGTGTGGGGAGGTTCCTGCAACTAACAGCAGCGCCTGGGTTGTAATACAATACCTTAACTGGTCTTCCATGATGGCTTGCCATGGCCGGTGTGCGGGGGAAAGTTGGGATTGGGCTCTAAACCAAGTATTAGCGAGAGCCTATCCATGGGATGTGGGTGTTGAACCTACAAACCACCACCATGAAATAACTGTGCCCCCTGAAAGATGCTTTGACTCTGTTTCCCTACATCCAGCACACACACGAAGAAGTGTTCTGGTGTTCTGAGTGTGGGGAGGTTCCTCCAACTGACAGCAGCACCTGGGTTCGAATAGAATCCCTTAGCTTGACTTCCCTAAGTGTTTTCCTAGGCCTAGCAGTGAGCGACGGTGGGGGATGGGCTCTAAAGCCAAGTATTAGAGAGTGCATCTCTGTGGGCAGTGGAGGGTTTGAAACTACTTCCCCAACCTTGGAACACCTGTGCCCCCATAAAGATGAGTGGACTCTGTTTCCCCCCTGCAGCACACACACGGAGACGTGGTCAGGTATCCTGATAGTGGGGAGGCTCCTCCACATGACAGCAGTGCCTGGGTTCTAATAGAATCCCTTAGATTGTTTTCCTTGAGTGTTTCCCTAGGCCGGGCTTAGAGGGAAAGCTGGGAGTTTGGCTTGGAGGCCAAGTAGCAGCAACTGCCCCCCGATGGAATGTGGAAGTATTTAGAGGACTTCTCCCTAATGGGGAACAAGTGTGACCCCATTCATCTACTTGGATTTTGGCTCCACATCTCCCCGCCACAAAATGTTGGGTTCCGGAATCCTGAGTTTTGGGACGTTCCTCCAACTGTCAGCAGCGCTTGTGTTCTTGAATCCCTTCACTTGCCTTCCCTGATGGTTTGCCTATGCTGGAGTGCAGGGGAATGTGGGGTTTCGGCTCTAATACCAAGTATTAGCCAATGCATCTACATGTGAAGTTGAGAAATTTTAACTACAACCAGCAACGTAGGAATACATGTGCCACCTGAAAGATGCCTGGACTCTGTTTCCCCACCTCCAGCACACAAACGAGGAGGTGTTGTTCTATCCTGAATGTGGGGAATTTCCTCCAAATGACAGCAGCACCTGAGGTCTAATAGAATCCGTTAGCTTGACTTCCTTGATATTTACCTAGGCCGGGCTGAAAGCGAATGTGGGGGTTGGGCCCTAAAGACAAGGATTAGCGAGTGCCCCGCTATGGGCAGTGGAGGTGTTTAAACCAAATCCCCAACTTTGGAACACCTGTGCCCCCATAAAGATGCGTGGAATATCTTTCCCACCTCCAGAACACACACGAAGACTTCAGATATCCTTAGTGTGGGGGGGCTCCTCAAAATGACAGCAGCGTCTGGGTCAAAATAGAATCCCTTAGCTTGTAATACGAGTGTTTCCCTGGTCCGGGATGTGAGGGAAAGCTGGGGGTTGTGCTTGGAGTCCAAGTAGCAGTGAGAGCCCCCTGATCGATTGAGGAAGTACTTAGAGGACTTCTCCCTAAAGGGAACACTTTTGCCCCCATTCATCTGGGTGGAGTGGGGCTGCACAACTCCCCCACAAACAGGAATGTGTTCCGGAATCCTGAGTGCAGAGAAGTTCCTCCAACTGACAGCAGCGCCTGGGTTCTAACTGAATCCCTTTGCTTGTCTTCCCTGATGGCATGCCTAGGCTGGAGTGTGGGGGAAAGTGGGGTTTGGGCTTGAAGTCCAAGTAGCAACGAGTGCCCCCTGATTTACTGGGGAAGTACTTAGAGGATTTCACCCTAAAATGGAACACCTGTGCCCCCATTCATCTGCGTGGACTGGGTCTCCACAACTCCCCCCACACAAGGCTGGGATCCGGAATCCTGAGTGTGTGGAAGTTCCTCCAACTGACAGCAGCGCCTGCGTTCGAATAGAATAACTCAGCTTGTATTCCCTGAGTGTTTCCCTAGGCTGGGCTGCGAGCGAAAGCTGGGGGTTGTGCTTGGAGGCCAAGTAGCAGCTTGTGCCAACCGATTGACTGAGGAATTACTTAGGGAACTCCCCTACCGGGGAACACCTGTGTCACCATTCATCTGCGTGGATTGGGGCTGCACACCTCCCCCACACACAAGAGTGTCTCCGGAGTCCTGAGTGTTGGGAAGTTCCTCCATGTGACAGCAGCATCTAGGTTCAATACAGTCCCTTAGCTTGCCTTCCGTGATGGCTTGCCTGCCAGGAGTGCGGGAGAAATTGGAGGTTGGGCTCTAAAACGAAGTATTAGCGAGTGCCTATCCATGGGATGTGGAGGTGTTTAACCTACATCCTCCAACCTAGGAATACCTGTGCCCCAGGAAATAGGCGTGGACTCTGTTTCCACACCACCAGCACACGTGCGAAGAATTGTTCTCGTTTCCTGAGTGTGGGGAGGCTCCTCCAACTAACAGCAGCACCAGGGATCTAGTAGAATCCCTTAGCTTGACTTCCTTGAGTGTTCTCCTAGGCCGGGCTTTGAGCGAAGGTGGGGGTTGGGCTGTAAAGCCAAGTAATATCCAGTGCCTCTCTAAGGGCAGTGAAGGTGTTTAAACTACATCATCTACCTAGGAATAACTGTGCCCCCATAAAGATGCATGGACTCTGTTTCCCCACTTCCAACACACACACAAAGACGTGCTCAGGTATCCTGAGTGTGGGCCGGCACTTTCAAGTGACAGCAGCGCCTGGGTTCTAATAGTATCCTTTAGCTTGTAATACCTGAGTTGTTCCCTAGGCCTGGCTCTGAGGGAAAGCTGGGGGTTGGGCTTTGAGGCCAAATAGTAGCGAGTGCCCCCCGATGGACTGAGGAAGTATTTAGATGAATTCTCCCTAAAGGGGTACACCTGTGCCCACATCCATCTACGTGGAGTGCGGATACACAAATCCCTCCCCCCACAAGTCTGGCTACCGGAATATGAGAGTGGGAAAGTTCCTCCAGCTTACATCAGTGCCAGTGTTCTAGCAGAATCCTTAAGCTTCTCTTCCCTGATGGATTGCATTAGCTGGAGTGCGGTTCAAAGTGGGATTTGTTCTCTAAATCCAAGTAATAATGAGTGCCTCTCCATGGGAATTGGAGGTGTTTAACCAACAACTCCCAACAAGGGAATACCTTTGCCCCCTGGAATATGCGTGGACACTGTTTCTCCACCAACAGTACACACACGAAGAAGCTTTCTGGAATCCTGAGCATGGGGAGACTACTCCAAATGACAGCAGCACCTGGGTTCTATTAGAATCCCTTAGCTTGTGTTCCCTGAGTATTTACATAGGCCAGGCTTTGATCTATTGTGGGGTTTGGTCTCTATAGCTAGGTTTTAGCGAGTGCCTCTCTATTGGCATGGAGATTTTAAAACTACATCCCTAACCTTTAAACACCTGCCCCCCATATAAATGCGTGGTCTCCCTTTCCCCACCTCCAGCACACCCACGAAGAACAGTTCTGGTATACTGAGTGTGGGTAGGCACCTCCAAATGATAGCAGCACCTGGGACCTTATAATATCACTTGGCTTGCTTTCCCGGAGTGTTTCCTTTGGCCAGGCTGTGAGCGAATGTGGGTGTTGGGCCCTAAAGACTAGTAATAGCGAGTGCCTCTCTATGGGCATTGCAGGTGTTTAAAATACATCCCCAAACTTGGAACACCTGTGCCCCCCCAAAAATGCGTGGACTCTGTTTCCCCACCTCCAGCACACACACGAAAACGGGTTGAGGTTTCCTGAGTGTGGGGAGGCACCTACAACTGACAGCAGGGCCTGGGTTCTAATACAATCCATTAACTTGTCTTCACTGATGGCTAGCCTAGGCGGGAGTGCGGGGGAATGTGAGGGTTGGGCTCTAAAACCAAGTATTATTGAGTGCCTCTCCACGGGATTTGAAGTGGTTTAACCTACAACCAAATATTTGGGAATACCTGTGCCCCCTGAAAGATGCAAGGACACTGTTTCCCCGCCTTCAGCACACACACTAGGTGGTGTTCTGGTATCCTGAGTGTGGGGAGGCTCCTGCAAGTGACAGTAGCACCTGGGATCTAATTGGATCCATTAGGTTGATATTCCTGAGTATTTTCCTTGGCCGGGTTGTGAGCGAAATTGGGGGTTGTGCTCTAAAACCAAGTATTAGCGAGTTCCTATATTTTGGCAGTGGAGGTGGTTAAAGTATATCCCCAACCTGGGAACACCTGTGCCCCCATAAAGATGCGTGGACTCTGTTTCCCTCCTGCAGCACACACACGACATTGGGTTCAGATGTCTTGTGGGTGGGGAGGTTCCTGCAACTAACAGCAGCGCCTGGGTTGTAATACAATACCTTAACTGGTCTTCCATGATGGATTGCCATGGCCGGTGTGCGGGGGAAAGTTGGGATTGGGCTCTAAACCAAGTATTAGCGAGAGCCTATCCATGGGATGTGGGTGTTGAACCTACAAACCACCACCAGGAAATAACTGTGCCCCCTGAAAGATGCTTTGACTCTGTTTCCCCACCTCCAGCACACACATGAAGAAGTGTTCTGGTATCCTGAGTGTGGGGAGGCACCTCCAACTGACAGCAGCATCTGGGATCTAATAGGATCCCTTAGGTTGACTTCCCTGTGTGTTTTCCTAGGACCGGCTGGGAGCGAAGTTGGGGGTTGGGCTCTAAAGCCAAGTAAGAGCGAGTGCCTCTCTATGGGCAGTGGAGGTGTTTAAAGTACATTCCCGCCCTGGGAACACCTGTGCCCCCATAAAATTGCGTGGACTATGTATCCCCAAAACCGTCATACACATAAAGACTTGTTCAGGTATCCTGAGTATGGGGAGACTCCTCCAACTGACAGCAGCGCCTGGGTTCTAATAGAATCCCAAAGCTTGTCTTCCCTGATGGCATGCCTTGACTGGAGTGTGGGGGAAAGTGGGGTTTGGGCTTGAAGTCCAAGTAGCAACGAGTGCCCCCTGATTTACTGGGGAAGTACTTAGAGGATTTCACCCTAAAATGGAACACCTGTGCCCCCATTCATCTGCGTGGACTGGGTCTCCACAACTCCCCCCCACACAAGGCTGGGATCCGGAATCCTGAGTGTGTGGAAGTTCCTCCAACTGACAGCAGCGCCTGCGTTCGAATAGAATAACTCAGCTTGTATTCCCTGAGTGTTTCCCTAGGCCGGGCTGCGAGCGAAAGCTGGGGGTTGTGCTTGGAGGCCAAGTAGCAGCTTGTGCCAACCGATTGACTGAGGAATTTCTTAGGGAACTCCCCTACCGGGGAACACCTGTGTCACCATTCATCTGCGTGGATTGGGGCTGCACACCTCCCACACACACAAGAGTGTCTCCGGAGTCCTGAGTGTTGGGAAGTTCCTCCATGTGACAGCAGCATCTAGGTTCAATACAATCCCTTAGCTTGTCTTCCGTGATGGCTTGCCCTGCCAGGAGTGCGGGAGAAATTGGAGGTTGGGCTCTAAAACGAAGTATTAGCGAGTGCCTATCCATGGGATGTGGAGGTGTTTAACCTACATCCTCCAACCTAGGAATACCTGTGCCCCAGGAAAAAGGCGTGGACTCTGTTTCCACACCACCAGCACACGTGCGAAGAATTGTTCTCGTTTCCTGAGTGTGGGGAGGCTCCTCCAACTAACAGCAGCACCAGGGATCTAGTAGAATCCCTTAGCTTGACTTCCTTGAGTGTTCTCCTAGGCCGGGCTTTGAGCGAAGGTGGGGGTTGGGCTGTAAAGCCAAGTAATATCCAGTGCCTCTCTAAGGGCAGTGAAGGTGTTTAAACTACATCATCTACCTAGGAATAACTGTGCCCCCATAAAGATGCATGGACTCTGTTTCCCCACTTCCAACACACACACAAAGACGTGCTCAGGTATCCTGAGTGTGGGCCGGCACTTTCAAGTGACAGCAGCGCCTGGGTTCTAATAGTATCCTTTAGCTTGTAATACCTGAGTTGTTCCCTAGGCCTGGCTCTGAGGGAAAGCTGGGGGTTGGGCTTTGACGCCAAATAGTAGCGAGTGCCCCCCGATGGACTGAGGAAGTATTTAGATGAATTCTCCCTAAAGGGGTACACCTGTGCCCACATCCATCTACGTGGAGTGCGGATACACAAATCCCTCCCCCCACAAGTCTGGCTACCGGAATATGAGAGTGGGAAAGTTCCTCCAGCTTACATCAGTGCCAGTGTTCTAGCAGAATCCTTAAGCTTCTCTTCCCTGATGGATTGCATTAGCTGGAGTGCGGTTCAAAGTGGGATTTGTTCTCTAAATCCAAGTAATAATGAGTGCCTCTCCATGGGAATTGGAGGTGTTTAACCAACAACCCCCAACAAGGGAAAACCTTTGCCCCCTGGAATATGCGTGGACACTGTTTCTCCACCAACAGTACACACACGAAGAAGCTTTCTGGAATCCTGAGCATGGGGAGACTACTCCAAATGACAGCAGCACCTGGGTTCTATTAGAATCCCTTAGCTTGTGTTCCCTGAGTATTTACATAGGCCAGGCTTTGATCTATTGTGGGGTTTGGTCTCTATAGCTAGGTTTTAGCGAGTGCCTCTCTATTGGCATGGAGATTTTAAAACTACATCCCTAACCTTTAAACACCTGCCCCTCATATAAATGCGTGGTCTCCATTTCCCCACCTCCAGCACACCCACGAAGAACAGTTCTGGTATACTGAGTGTGGGTAGGCACCTCCAAATGACAGCAGCACCTGGGACCTTATAATATCACTTGGCTTGCTTTCCCGGAGTGTTTCCTTTGGCCAGGCTGTGAGCGAAGGTGGGTGTTGGGCCCTAAAGACTAGTAATAGCGAGTGCCTCTCTATGGGCATTGCAGGTGTTTAAAATACATCCCCAAACTTGGAACACCTGTGCCCCCCCAAAAATGCGTGGACTCTGTTTCCCCACCTCCAGCACACACACGAAAACGGGTTGAGGTTTCCTAAGTGTGGGGAGGCACCTACAACTGACAGCAGGGCCTGGGTTCTAATACAATCCATTAACTTGTCTTCACTGATGGCTAGCCTAGGCGGGAGTGCGGGGGAATGTGAGGGTTGGGCTCTAAAACCAAGTATTATTGAGTGCCTCTCCACGGGATTTGAAGTGGTTTAACCTACAACCAAATATTTGGGAATACCTGTGCCCCCTGAAAGATGCAAGGACACTGTTTCCCCGCCTTCAGCACACACACTAGGTGGTGTTCTGGTATCCTGAGTGTGGGGAGGCTCCTGCAAGTGACAGTAGCACCTGGGATCTAATTGGATCCATTAGGTTGATATTCCTGAGTATTTTCCTTGGCCGGGTTGTGAGCGAAATTGGGGGTTGTGCTCTAAAACCAAGTATTAGCGAGTTCCTATATTTTGGCAGTGGAGGTGGTTAAAGTATATCCCCAACCTGGGAACACCTGTGCCCCCATAAAGATGCGTGGACTCTGTTTCCCTCCTGCAGCACACACACGACATTGGGTTCAGATGTCTTGAGTGTGGGGAGGTTCCTGCAACTAACAGCAGCGCCTGGGTTGTAATACAATACCTTAACTGGTCTTCCATGATGGCTTGCCATGGCCGGTGTGCGGGGGAAAGTTGGGATTGGGCTCTAAACCAAGTATTAGCGAGAGCCTATCCATGGGATGTGGGTGTTGAACCTACAAACCACCACCATGAAATAACTGTGCCCCCTGAAAGATGCTTTGACTCTGTTTCCCTACATCCAGCACACACACGAAGAAGTGTTCTGGTGTTCTGAGTGTGGGGAGGTTCCTCCAACTGACAGCAGCACCTGGGTTCGAATAGAATCCCTTAGCTTGACTTCCCTAAGTGTTTTCCTAGGCCTAGCAGTGAGCGACGGTGGGGGATGGGCTCTAAAGCCAAGTATTAGAGAGTGCATCTCTGTGGGCAGTGGAGGGTTTGAAACTACTTCCCCAACCTTGGAACACCTGTGCCCCCATAAAGATGAGTGGACTCTGTTTCCCCCCTGCAGCACACACACGGAGACGTGGTCAGGTATCCTGAGAGTGGGGAGGCTCCTCCACATGACAGCAGTGCCTGGGTTCTAATAGAATCCCTTAGATTGTTTTCCTTGAGTGTTTCCCTAGGCCGGGCTTAGAGGGAAAGCTGGGAGTTTGGCTTGAAGGCCAAGTAGCAGCAACTGCCCCCCGATGGAATGTGGAAGTATTTAGAGGACTTCTCCCTAATGGGGAACAAGTGTGACCCCATTCATCTACTTGGATTTTGGCTCCACATCTCCCCGCCACAAAATGTTGGGTTCCGGAATCCTGAGTTTTGGGACGTTCCTCCAACTGTCAGCAGCGTTTGTGTTCTTTAATCCCTTCACTTGCCTTCCCTGATGGTTTGCCTATGCTGGAGTGCAGCGGAATGTGGGGTTTCGGCTCTAATACCAAGTATTAGCCAATGCATCTACATGTGAAGTTGAGAAATTTTAACTACAACCAGCAACGTAGGAATACATGTGCCACCTGAAAGATGCCTGGACTCTGTTTCCCCACCTCCAGCACACAAACGAGGAGGTGTTGTTCTATCCTGAATGTGGGGAATTTCCTCCAAATGACAGCAGCACCTGAGGTCTAATAGAATCCGTTAGCTTGACTTCCTTGATATTTACCTAGGCCGGGCTGAAAGCGAATGTGGGGGTTGGGCCCTAAAGACAAGGATTAGCGAGTGCCCCTCTATGGGCAGTGGAGGTGTTTAAACCAAATCCCCAACTTTGGAACACCTGTGCCCCCATAAAGATGCGTGGAATATCTTTCCCACCTCCAGAACACACACGAAGACTTCAGATATCCTTAGTGTGGGGGGGCTCCTCAAAATGACAGCAGCGTCTGGGTCAAAATAGAATCCCTTAGCTTGTAATACGAGTGTTTCCCTGGTCCGGGATGTGAGGGAAAGCTGGGGGTTGTGCTTGGAGTCCAAGTAGCAGTGAGAGCCCCCTGATCGATTGAGGAAGTACTTAGAGGACTTCTCCCTAAAGGGAACACTTTTGCCCCCATTCATCTGGGTGGAGTGGGGCTGCACAACTCCCCCACAAACAGGAATGTGTTCCGGAATCCTGAGTGCAGAGAAGTTCCTCCAACTGACAGCAGCGCCTGGGTTCTAACTGAATCCCTTTGCTTGTCTTCCCTGATGGCATGCCTAGGCTGGAGTGTGGGGGAAAGTGGGGTTTGGGCTTGAAGTCCAAGTAGCAACGAGTGCCCCCTGATTTACTGGGGAAGTACTTAGAGGATTTCACCCTAAAATGGAACACCTGTGCCCCCATTCATCTGCGTGGACTGGGTCTCCACAACTCCCCCCCACACAAGGCTGGGATCCAGAATCCTGAGTGTGTGGAAGTTCCTCCAACTGACAGCAGCGCCTGCGTTCGAATAGAATAACTCAGCTTGTATTCCCTGAGTGTTTCCCTAGGCCGGGCTGCGAGCGAAAGCTGGGGGTTGTGCTTGGAGGCCAAGTAGCAGCTTGTGCCAACCGATTGACTGAGGAATTTCTTAGGGAACTCCCCTACCGGGGAACACCTGTGTCACCATTCATCTGCGTGGATTGGGGCTGCACACCTCCCCCACACACAAGAGTGTCTCCGGAGTCCTGAGTGTTGGGAAGTTCCTCCATGTGACAGCAGCATCTAGGTTCAATACAGTCCCTTAGCTTGCCTTCCGTGATGGCTTGCCTGCCAGGAGTGCGGGAGAAATTGGAGGTTGGGCTCTAAAACGAAGTATTAGCGAGTGCCTATCCATGGGATGTGGAGGTGTTTAACCTACATCCTCCAACCTAGGAATACCTGTGCCCCAGGAAATAGGCGTGGACTCTGTTTCCACACCACCAGCACACGTGCGAAGAATTGTTCTCGTTTCCTGAGTGTGGGGAGGCTCCTCCAACTAACAGCAGCACCAGGGATCTAGTAGAATCCCTTAGCTTGACTTCCTTGAGTGTTCTCCTAGGCCGGGCTTTGAGCGAAGGTGGGGGTTGGGCTGTAAAGCCAAGTAATATCCAGTGCCTCTCTAAGGGCAGTGAAGGTGTTTAAACTACATCATCTACCTAGGAATAACTGTGCCCCCATAAAGATGCATGGACTCTGTTTCCCCACTTCCAACACACACACAAAGACGTGCTCAGGTATCCTGAGTGTGGGCCGGCACTTTCAAGTGACAGCAGCGCCTGGGTTCTAATAGTATCCTTTAGCTTGTAATACCTGAGTTGTTCCCTAGGCCTGGCTCTGAGGGAAAGCTGGGGGTTGGGCTTTGAGGCCAAATAGTAGCGAGTGCCCCCCGATGGACTGAGGAAGTATTTAGATGAATTCTCCCTAAAGGGGTACACCTGTGCCCACATCCATCTACGTGGAGTGCGGATACACAAATCCCTCCCCCCACAAGTCTGGCTACCGGAATATGAGAGTGGGAAAGTTCCTCCAGCTTACATCAGTGCCAGTGTTCTAGCAGAATCCTTAAGCTTCTCTTCCCTGATGGATTGCATTAGCTGGAGTGCGGTTCAAAGTGGGATTTGTTCTCTAAATCTAAGTAATAATGAGTGCCTCTCCATGGGAATTGGAGGTGTTTAACCAACAACCCCCAACAAGGGAATACCTTTGCCCCCTGGAATATGCGTGGACACTGTTTCTCCACCAACAGTACACACACGAAGAAGCTTTCTGGAATCCTGAGCATGGGGAGACTACTCCAAATGACAGCAGCACCTGGGTTCTATTAGAATCCCTTAGCTTGTGTTCCCTGAGTATTTACATAGGCCAGGCTTTGATCTATTGTGGGGTTTGGTCTCTATAGCTAGGTTTTAGCGAGTGCCTCTCT
Organism: Vicugna pacos; assembly: GCF_048564905.1. Lineage (NCBI taxonomy): Eukaryota > Metazoa > Chordata > Mammalia > Artiodactyla > Camelidae > Vicugna > Vicugna pacos. Next base: position 695,791 of record NW_027328785.1, read on the forward strand.
ATTTGCATGGAGATTTTAAAACTACATCCCTAACCTTTAAACACCTGCCCCCCATATAAATGCGTGGTCTCCCTTTCCCCACCTCCAGCACCCCCACGAAGAACAGTTCTGGTATACTGAGTGTGGGTAGGCACCTCCAAATGATAGCAGCACCTGGGACCTTATAATATCACTTGGCTTGCTTTCCCGGAGTGTTTCCTTTGGCCAGGCTGTGAGCGAAGGTGGGTGTTGGGCCCTAAAGACTAGTAATAGCGAGTGCCTCTCTATGGGCATTGCAGGTGTTTAAAATACATCCCCAAACTTGGAACACCTGTGCCCCCCCAAAAATGCGTGGACTCTGTTTCCCCACCTCCAGCACACACACGAAAACGGGTTGAGGTTTCCTGAGTGTGGGGAGGCACCTACAACTGACAGCAGGGCCTGGGTTCTAATACAATCCATTAACTTGTCTTCACTGATGGCTAGCCTAGGCGGGAGTGCGGGGGAATGTGAGGGTTGGGCTCTAAAACCAAGTATTATTGAGTGCCTCTCCACGGGATTTGAAGTGGTTTAACCTACAACCAAATATTTGGGAATACCTGTGCCCCCTGAAAGATGCAAGGACACTGTTTCCCCGCCTTCAGCACACACACTAGGTGGTGTTCTGGTATCCTGAGTGTGGGGAGGCTCCTGCAAGTGACAGTAGCACCTGGGATCTAATTGGATCCATTAGGTTGATATTCCTGAGTATTTTCCTTGGCCGGGTTGTGAGCGAAATTGGGGGTTGTGCTCTAAAACCAAGTATTAGCGAGTTCCTATATTTTGGCAGTGGAGGTGGTTAAAGTATATCCCCAACCTGGGAACACCTGTGCCCCCATAAAGATGCGTGGACTCTGTTTCCCTCCTGCAGCACACACACGACATTGGGTTCAGATGTCTTGTGTGTGGGGAGGTTCCTGCAACTAACAGCAGCGCCTGGGTTGTAATACAATACCTTAACTGGTCTTCCATGATGGCTTGCCATGGCCGGTGTGCGGGGGAAAGTTGGGATTGGGCTCTAAACCAAGTATTAGCGAGAGCCTATCCATGGGATGTGGGTGTTGAACCTACAAACCACCACCAGGAAATAACTGTGCCCCTGAAAGATGCTTTGACTCTGTTTCCCCACCTCCAGCACACACATGAAGAAGTGTTCTGGTATCCTGAGTGTGGGGAGGCACCTCCAACTGACAGCAGCATCTGGGATCTAATATGATCCCTTAGGTTGACTTCCCTGTGTGTTTTCCAAGGACCGGCTGGGAGCGAAGGTGGGGGTTGGGCTCTAAAGCCAAGTAAGAGCGAGTGCCTCTCTATGGGCAGTGGAGGTGTTTAAAGTACATTCCCTCCCTGGGAACACCTGTGCCCCCATAAAATTGCGTGGACTATGTATCCCCAAAACCATCATACACATAAAGACTTGTTCAGGTATCCTGAGTATGGGGAGACTCCTCCAACTGACAGCAGCGCCTGGGTTCTAATAGAATCCCAAAGCTTGTCTTCCCTGATGGCATGCCTAGGCTGGAGTGTGGGGGAAAGTGGGGTTTGGGCTTGAAGTCCAAGTAGCAACGAGTGCCCCCTGATTTACTGGGGAAGTACTTAGAGGATTTCACCCTAAAATGGAACACCTGTGCCCCCATTCATCTGCGTGGACTGGGTCTCCACAACTCCCCCCCACACAAGGCTGGGATCCGGAATCCTGAGTGTGTGGAAGTTCCTCCAACTGACAGCAGCGCCTGCGTTCGAATAGAATAACTCAGCTTGTATTCCCTGAGTGTTTCCCTAGGCCGGGCTGCGAGCGAAAGCTGGGGGTTGTGCTTGGAGGCCAAGTAGCAGCTTGTGCCAACCGATTGACTGAGGAATTACTTAGGGAACTCCCCTACCGGGGAACACCTGTGTCACCATTCATCTGCGTGGATTGGGGCTGCACACCTCCCCCACACACAAGAGTGTCTCCGGAGTCCTGAGTGTTGGGAAGTTCCTCCATGTGACAGCAGCATCTAGGTTCAATACAATCCCTTAGCTTGTCTTCCGTGATGGCTTGCCCTGCCAGGAGTGCGGGAGAAATTGGAGGTTGGGCTCTAAAACGAAGTATTAGCGAGTGCCTATCCATGGGATGTGGAGGTGTTTAACCTACATCCTCCAACCTAGGAATACCTGTGCCCCAGGAAAAAGGCGTGGACTCTGTTTCCACACCACCAGCACACGTGCGAAGAATTGTTCTCGTTTCCTGAGTGTGGGGAGGCTCCTCCAACTAACAGCAGCACCAGGGATCTAGTAGAATCCCTTAGCTTGACTTCCTTGAGTGTTCTCCTAGGCCGGGCTTTGAGCGAAGGTGGGGGTTGGGCTGTAAAGCCAAGTAATATCCAGTGCCTCTCTAAGGGCAGTGAAGGTGTTTAAACTACATCATCTACCTAGGAATAACTGTGCCCCCATAAAGATGCATGGACTCTGTTTCCCCACTTCCAACACACACACAAAGACGTGCTCAGGTATCCTGAGTGTGGGCCGGCACTTTCAAGTGACAGCAGCGCCTGGGTTCTAATAGTATCCTTTAGCTTGTAATACCTGAGTTGTTCCCTAGGCCTGGCTCTGAGGGAAAGCTGGGGGTTGGGCTTTGAGGCCAAATAGTAGCGAGTGCCCCCCGATGGACTGAGGAAGTATTTAGATGAATTCTCCCTAAAGGGGTACACCTGTGCCCACATCCATCTACGTGGAGTGCGGATACACAAATCCCTCCCCCCACAAGTCTGGCTACCGGAATATGAGAGTGGGAAAGTTCCTCCAGCTTACATCAGTGCCAGTGTTCTAGCAGAATCCTTAAGCTTCTCTTCCCTGATGGATTGCATTAGCTGGAGTGCGGTTCAAAGTGGGATTTGTTCTCTAAATCCAAGTAATAATGAGTGCCTCTCCATGGGAATTGGAGGTGTTTAACCAACAACCCCCAACAAGGGAAAACCTTTGCCCCCTGGAATATGCGTGGACACTGTTTCTCCACCAACAGTACACACACGAAGAAGCTTTCTGGAATCCTGAGCATGGGGAGACTACTCCAAATGACAGCAGCACCTGGGTTCTATTAGAATCCCTTAGCTTGTGTTCCCTGAGTATTTACATAGGCCAGGCTTTGATCTATTGTGGGGTTTGGTCTCTATAGCTAGGTTTTAGCGAGTGCCTCTCTATTGGCATGGAGATTTTAAAACTACATCCCTAACCTTTAAACACCTGCCCCTCATATAAATGCGTGGTCTCCCTTTCCCCACCTCCAGCACACCCACGAAGAACAGTTCTGGTATACTGAGTGTGGGTAGGCACCTCCAAATGACAGCAGCACCTGGGACCTTATAATATCACTTGGCTTGCTTTCCCGGAGTGTTTCCTTTGGCCAGGCTGTGAGCGAAGGTGGGTGTTGGGCCCTAAAGACTAGTAATAGCGAGTGCCTCTCTATGGGCATTGCAGGTGTTTAAAATACATCCCCAAACTTGGAACACCTGTGCCCCCCCAAAAACGCGTGGACTCTGTTTCCCCACCTCCAGCACACACACGAAAACGGGTTGAGGTTTCCTGAGTGTGGGGAGGCACCTACAACTGACAGCAGGGCCTGGGTTCTAATACAATCCATTAACTTGTCTTCACTGATGGCTAGCCTAGGCGGGAGTGCGGGGGAATGTGAGGGTTGGGCTCTAAAACCAAGTATTATTGAGTGCCTCTCCACGGGATTTGAAGTGGTTTAACCTACAACCAAATATTTGGGAATACCTGTGCCCCCTGAAAGATGCAAGGACACTGTTTCCCCGCCTTCAGCACACACACTAGGTGGTGTTCTGGTATCCTGAGTGTGGGGAGGCTCCTGCAAGTGACAGTAGCACCTGGGATCTAATTGGATCCATTAGGTTGATATTCCTGAGTATTTTCCTTGGCCGGGTTGTGAGCGAAATTGGGGGTTGTGCTCTAAAACCAAGTATTAGCGAGTTCCTATATTTTGGCAGTGGAGGTGGTTAAAGTATATCCCCAACCTGGGAACACCTGTGCCCCCATAAAGATGCGTGGACTCTGTTTCCCTCCTGCAGCACACACACGACATTGGGTTCAGATGTCTTGAGTGTGGGGAGGTTCCTGCAACTAACAGCAGCGCCTGGGTTGTAATACAATACCTTAACTGGTCTTCCATGATGGCTTGCCATGGCCGGTGTGCGGGGGAAAGTTGGGATTGGGCTCTAAACCAAGTATTAGCGAGAGCCTATCCATGGGATGTGGGTGTTGAACCTACAAACCACCACCATGAAATAACTGTGCCCCCTGAAAGATGCTTTGACTCTGTTTCCCTACATCCAGCACACACACGAAGAAGTGTTCTGGTGTTCTGAGTGTGGGGAGGTTCCTCCAACTGACAGCAGCACCTGGGTTCGAATAGAATCCCTTAGCTTGACTTCCCTAAGTGTTTTCCTAGGCCTAGCAGTGAGCGATGGTGGGGGATGGGCTCTAAAGCCAAGTATTAGAGAGTGCATCTCTGTGGGCAGTGGAGGGTTTGAAACTACTTCCCCAACCTTGGAACACCTGTGCCCCCATAAATATGAGTGGACACTGTTTCCCCCCTGCAGCACACACACGGAGACGTGGTCAGGTATCCTGATAGTGGGGAGGCTCCTCCACATGACAGCAGCGCCTGGGTTCTAATAGAATCCCTTAGATTGTTTTCCTTGAGTGTTTCCCTAGGCGGGCTTGCAGGGAAACCTGGGAGTTTGGCTTGGAGGCCAAGTAGCAGCAACTGCCCCCCGATGGAATGTGGAAGTATTTAGAGGACTTCTCCCTAATGGGGAACAAGTGTGACCCCATTCATCTACTTGGATTTTGGCTCCACATCTCCCCGCCACAAAATGTTGGGTTCCGGAATCCTGAGTTTTGGGACGTTCCTCCAACTCTCAGCAGCGCTTGTGTTCTTGAATCCCTTAACTTGCCTTCCCTGATGGTTTGCCTATGCTGGAGTGCAGGGGAATGTGGGGTTTCGGCTCTAATACCAAGTATTAGCCAATGCATCTACATGTGAAGTTGAGAAATTTTAACTACACCCAGCAACGTAGGAATACATGTGCCACCTGAAAGATGCCTGGACTCTGTTTCCCCACCTCCAGCACACAAACGAGGAAGTGTTCTTCTATCCTGAATGTGGGGAGTTTCCTCCAAATGACAGCAGCACCTGAGGTCTCACAGAATCCGTTAGCTTGACTTCCTTGAGTGTTTACCTAGGCCGGGCTGTAAGCGAATGTGGGGGTTGGGCCTTAAATACAAGGATTAGCGAGTGCCCCTCTATGGGCAGTGGAGGTATTTAAACCAAATCCCCAACTTTGGAACACCTGTGCCCCCATAAAGATGCGTGGAATATCTTTCCCACCTCCAGAACACACACGAAGACTTTCAGTTTTCCTTAGTGTGGTGGGGGCTCCTCAAAATGACAGCAGCGTCTGGATTCTAATAGAATCCCTTAGTTTGTAATATGAGTGTTCCCCTGGTCCGGGATGTGAGGGAAATCTGGGGGTTGGGCTTGGAGTCCAATTAGCAGTGGGTGCCCCCTGATCGATTGAGGAAGTACTTAGAGGACTTCTCCCTAAAGGGAACACTTTTGCCCCCTTTCATCTGGGTGGAGTGGGGCTGCACAACTCCCCCACAAACAGGAATGTGTTCCGGAATCCTGAGTGCAGAGAAGTTCCTCCAACTGACAGCAGCGCCTGGGTTCTAACTGAATCCCTTTGCTTGTCTTCCCTGATGGTATGCCTAGGCGGGAGTGCGGGGGAATGTGTGGTTTGGGATCCAAACCAAGTATTTGCTAGTACCTGTCTATGGTTCGTGGAGGTTTTTAAACTACATCCCTAACCTGGGAACACCTGTGCCCCCATATATATCCGTGGATTCTCTTTCCAGACCTCCAGCACACACACGAACACTTGCACAGTTATCCTGAGAGTGGGCAGCCTCCTCCAACTGACAGCAGGGCCTGGGTTCTAATAAAATCGCTTTACTTGTCTTCCCTGTTTGGTTGCCTGATACGGAGTGCGGGGGAAAGTGGGGGTTGGGCTCTAAATCCAAGTATTAGCGAGTGCTTCTTCATGGGAAGTGGAGGTTATTAACCAAAAACCCACAACCTGGGAACACCTGTGCTCCTTGAAAAATGCGTGGACTCTGTTTCCCCACCTCCAGCACACACATGAAGAAGTGTTCTGGTATCCTGAGTGTGGGGAGGCACCTCCAACTGACAGCAGCATCTGGGATCTAATAGGATCCCTTAGGTTGACTTCCCTGTGTGTTTTCCAAGGACCGGCTGGGAGCGAAGGTGGGGGTTGGGCTCTAAAGCCAAGTAAGAGCGAGTGCCTCTCTATGGGCAGTGGAGGTGTTTAAAGTACATTCCCGCCCTGGGAACACCTGTGCCCCCATAAAGTTGCGTGGACTATGTATCCCCAAAACCATCATACACATAAAGACTTGTTCAGGTATCCTGAGTATGGGGAGACTCCTCCAACTGACAGCAGCGCCTGGGTTCTAATAGAATCCCAAAGCTTGTCTTCCCTGATGGCATGCCTAGGCTGGAGTGTGGGGGAAAGTGGGGTTTGGGCTTGAAGTCCAAGTAGCAACGAGTGCCCCCTGATTTACTGGGGAAGTACTTAGAGGATTTCACCCTAAAATGGAACACCTGTGCCCCCATTCATCTGCGTGGACTGGGTCTCCACAACTCCCCCCCACACAAGGCTGGGATCCGGAATCCTGAGTGTGTGGAAGTTCCTCCAACTGACAGCAGCGCCTGCGTTCGAATAGAATAACTCAGCTTGTATTCCCTGAGTGTTTCCCTAGGCCGGGCTGCGAGCGAAAGCTGGGGGTTGTGCTTGGAGGCCAAGTAGCAGCTTGTGCCAACCGATTGACTGAGGAATTACTTAGGGAACTCCCCTACCGGGGAACACCTGTGTCACCATTCATCTGCGTGGATTGGGGCTGCACACCTCCCCCACACACAAGAGTGTCTCCGGAGTCCTGAGTGTTGGGAAGTTCCTCCATGTGACAGCAGCATCTAGGTTCAATACAATCCCTTAGCTTGTCTTCCGTGATGGCTTGCCCTGCCAGGAGTGCGGGAGAAATTGGAGGTTGGGCTCTAAAACGAAGTATTAGCGAGTGCCTATCCATGGGATGTGGAGGTGTTTAACCTACATCCTCCAACCTAGGAATACCTGTGCCCCAGGAAAAAGGCGTGGACTCTGTTTCCACACCACCAGCACACGTGCGAAGAATTGTTCTCGTTTCCTGAGTGTGGGGAGGCTCCTCCAACTAACAGCAGCACCAGGGATCTAGTAGAATCCCTTAGCTTGACTTCCTTGAGTGTTCTCCTAGGCCGGGCTTTGAGCGAAGGTGGGGGTTGGGCTGTAAAGCCAAGTAATATCCAGTGCCTCTCTAAGGGCAGTGAAGGTGTTTAAACTACATCATCTACCTAGGAATAACTGTGCCCCCATATAGATGCATGGACTCTGTTTCCCCACTTCCAACACACACACAAAGACGTGCTCAGGTATCCTGAGTGTGGGCCGGCACTTTCAAGTGACAGCAGCGCCTGGGTTCTAATAGTATCCTTTAGCTTGTAATACCTGAGTTGTTCCCTAGGCCTGGCTCTGAGGGAAAGCTGGGGGTTGGGCTTTGACGCCAAATAGTAGCGAGTGCCCCCCGATGGACTGAGGAAGTATTTAGATGAATTCTCCCTAAAGGGGTACACCTGTGCCCACATCCATCTACGTGGAGTGCGGATACACAAATCCCTCCCCCCACAAGTCTGGCTACCGGAATATGAGAGTGGGAAAGTTCCTCCAGCTTACATCAGTGCCAGTGTTCTAGCAGAATCCTTAAGCTTCTCTTCCCTGATGGATTGCATTAGCTGGAGTGCGGTTCAAAGTGGGATTTGTTCTCTAAATCCAAGTAATAATGAGTGCCTCTCCATGGGAATTGGAGGTGTTTAACCAACAACCCCCAACAAGGGAATACCTTTGCCCCCTGGAATATGCGTGGACACTGTTTCTCCACCAACAGTACACACACGGAGAAGCTTTGTGGAATCCTGAGCATGGGGAGACTACTCCAAATGACAGCAGCACCTGGGTTCTATTAGAATCCCTTAGCTTGTGTTCCCTGAGTATTTACATAGGCCAGGCTTTGATCTATTGTGGGGTTTGGTCTCTATAGCTAGGTTTTAGCGAGTGCCTCTCTATTGGCATGGAGATTTTAAAACTACATCCCTAACCTTTAAACACCTGCCCCCCATATAAAAGCGTGGTCTCACTTTCCCCACCTCCAGCACACCCACGAAGAACAGTTCTGTTATACTGAGCGTGGGTAGGCACCTCCAAATGACAGCAGCACCTGGGACCTTATAATATCACTTGGCTTGCTTTCCCTGAGTGTTTCCTTTGGCCAGGCTGTGAGCGAAGGTGGGTGTTGGGCACTAAAGACTAGTAATAGCGAGTGCCTCTCTATGGGCATTGCAGGAGTTTAAATTACATCCCCAAACTTGGAACACCTGTGCCCCCCCAAAAACGCGTGGACTCTGTTTCCCCACCTCCAGCACACACACGAAAACGGGTTGAGGTTTCCTGAGTGTGGGGAGGCACCTACAACTGACAGCAGGGCCTGGGTTCTAATACAATCCATTAACTTGTCTTCACTGATGGCTAGCCTAGGCGGGAGTAGGGGGAATGTGAGGGTTGGGCTCTAAAACCAAGTATTATTGAGTGCCTCTCCACGGGATTTGAAGTGGTTTAACCTACAACCAAATATTTGGGAATACCTGTGCCCCCTGAAAGATGCAAGGACACTGTTTCCCCGCCTTCAGCACACACACTAGGTGGTGTTCTGGTATCCTGAGTGTGGGGAGGCTCCTGCAAGTGACAGTAGCACCTGGGATCTAATTGGATCCATTAGGTTGATATTCCTGAGTATTTTCCTTGGCCGGGTTGTGAGCGAAATTGGGGGTTGTGCTCTAAAACCAAGTATTAGCGAGTTCCTATATTTTGGCAGTGGAGGTGGTTAAAGTATATCCCCAACCTGGGAACACCTGTGCCCCCATAAAGATGCGTGGACTCTGTTTCCCTCCTGCAGCACACACACGACATTGGGTTCAGATGTCTTGAGTGTGGGGAGGTTCCTGCAACTAACAGCAGCGCCTGGGTTGTAATACAATACCTTAACTGGTCTTCCATGATGGCTTGCCATGGCCGGTGTGCGGGGGAAAGTTGGGATTGGGCTCTAAACCAAGTATTAGCGAGAGCCTATCCATGGGATGTGGGTGTTGAACCTACAAACCACCACCATGAAATAACTGTGCCCCCTGAAAGATGCTTTGACTGTGTTTCCCTACATCCAGCACACACACGAAGAAGTGTTCTGGTGTTCTGAGTGTGGGGAGGTTCCTCCAACTGACAGCAGCACCTGGGTTCGATTAGAATCCCTTAGCTTGACTTCCCTAAGTGTTTTCCTAGGCCTAGCAGTGAGCGATGGTGGGGGATGGGCTCTAAAGCCAAGTATTAGAGAGTGCATCTCTGTGGGCAGTGGAGGGTTTGAAACTACTTCCCAAACCTTGGAACACCTGTGCCCCCATAAAGATGAGTGGACTCTGTTTAACCCCTGCAGCACACACAAGGAGACGTGGTCATGTATCCTGATAGTGGGGAGGCTCCTCCACATGACAGCAGCGCCTGGGTTCTAATAGAATCCCTTAGATTGTTTTCCTTGAGTGTTTCCCTAGGCCGGGCTTACAGGGAAAGCTGGGAGTTTGGCTTGGAGGCCAAGTAGCAGCAACTGCCCCCCGATGGAATGTGGAAGTACTTAGAGGACTTCTCCCTAATGGGGAACAAGTGTGACCCCATTCATCTACTTGGATTTTGGCTCCACATCTCCCCGCCACAAAATGTTGGGTTCCGGAATCCTGAGTTTTGGGACGTTCCTCCAACTGTCAGCAGCGCTTGTGTTCTTGAATCCCTTAACTTGCCTTCCCTGATGGTTTGCCTATGCTGGAGTGCAGGGGAATGTGGGGTTTCGGCTCTAATACCAAGTATTAGCCAATGCATCTACATGTGAAGTTGAGAAATTTTAACTACACCCAGCAACGTAGGAATACATGTGCCACCTGAAAGATGCCTGGACTCTGTTTCCCCACCTCCAGCACACAAACGAGGAAGTGTTCTTCTATCCTGAATGTGGGGAGTTTCCTCCAAATGACAGCAGCACCTGAGGTCTCATAGAATCCGTTAGCTTGACTTCCTTGAGTGTTTACCTAGGCCGGGCTGTAAGCGAATGTGGGGGTTGGGCCTTAAAGACAAGGATTAGCGAGTGCCCCTCTATGGGCAGTGGAGGTATTTAAACCAAATCCCCAACTTTGGAACACCTGTGCCCCCATACAGATGCGTGGAATATCTTTCCCACCTCCAGAACACACACGAAGACTTTCAGTTTTCCTTAGTGTGGTGGGGGGCTCCTCAAAATGACAGCAGCGTCTGAATTCTAATAGAATCCCTTAGCTTGTAATATGAGTGTTCCCCTGGTCCGGGATGTGAGGGAAATCTGGGGGTTGGGCTTGGAGTCCATGTAGCAGTGGGTGCCCCCTGATCGATTGAGGAAGTACTTACAGGACTTCTCCCTAAAGGGAACACTTTTGCCCCCATTCATCTGGGTGGAGTGGGGCTGCACAACTCCCCCACAAACAGGAATGTGTTCCGGAATCCTGAGTGCAGAGAAGTTCCTCCAACTGACAGCAGCGCCTGGGTTCTAACTGAATCCCTTTGCTTGTCTTCCCTGATGGTATGCCTAGGCGGGAGTGCGGGGGAATGTGTGGTTTGGGATCCAAACCAAGTATTTGCGAGTACCTCTCTATGGTTCGTGGAGGTTTTTAAACTACATCCCTAACCTGGGAACACCTGTGCCCCCATATATATCCGTGGAGTCTGTTTCCAGACCTCCAGCACACACACGAACACTTGCACAGTTATCCTGAGAGTGGGCAGCCTCCTCCAACTGACAGCAGGGCCTGGGTTCTAATAAAATCGCTTAACTTGTCTTCCCTGTTTGGTTGCCTGATACGGAGTGCGGGGGAAAGTGGGGGTTGGGCTCTAAATCCAAGTATTAGCGAGTGCTTCTTCATGGGAAGTGGAGGTTATTAACCAAAAACCCACAACCTGGGAACACCTGTGCTCCTTGAAAAATGCGTGGACTCTGTTTCCCCACCTCCAGCACACACATGAAGAAGTGTTCTGGTATCCTGAGTGTGGGGAGGCACCTCCAACTGACAGCAGCATCTGGGATCTAATAGGATCCCTTAGGTTGACTTCCCTGTGTGTTTTCCAAGGACCGGCTGGGAGCGAAGGTGGGGGTTGGGCTCTAAAGCCAAGTAAGAGCGAGTGCCTCTCTATGGGCAGTGGAGGTGTTTAAAGTACATTCCCTCCCTGGGAACACCTGTGCCCCCATAAAGTTGCGTGGACTATGTATCCCCAAAACCATCATACACATAAAGACTTGTTCAGGTATCCTGAGTATGGGGAGACTCCTCCAACTGACAGCAGCGCCTGGGTTCTAATAGAATCCCAAAGCTTGTCTTCCCTGATGGCATGCCTAGGCTGGAGTGTGGGGGAAAGTGGGGTTTGGGCTTGAAGTCCAAGTAGCAACGAGTGCCCCCTGATTTACTGGGGAAGTACTTAGAGGATTTCACCCTAAAATGGAACACCTGTGCCCCCATTCATCTGCGTGGACTGGGTCTCCACAACTCCCCCCCACACAAGGCTGGGATCCGGAATCCTGAGTGTGTGGAAGTTCCTCCAACTGACAGCAGCGCCTGCGTTCGAATAGAATAACTCAGCTTGTATTCCCTGAGTGTTTCCCTAGGCCGGGCTGCGAGCGAAAGCTGGGGGTTGTGCTTGGAGGCCAAGTAGCAGCTTGTGCCAACCGATTGACTGAGGAATTACTTAGGGAACTCCCCTACCGGGGAACACCTGTGTCACCATTCATCTGCTTGGATTGGGGCTGCACACCTCCCACACACACAAGAGTGTCTCCGGAGTCCTGAGTGTTGGGAAGTTCCTCCATGTGACAGCAGCATCTAGGTTCAATACAATCCCTTAGCTTGTCTTCCGTGATGGCTTGCCCTGCCAGGAGTGCGGGAGAAATTGGAGGTTGGGCTCTAAAACGAAGTATTAGCGAGTGCCTATCCATGGGATGTGGAGGTGTTTAACCTACATCCTCCAACCTAGGAATACCTGTGCCCCAGGAAAAAGGCGTGGACTCTGTTTCCACACCACCAGCACACGTGCGAAGAATTGTTCTCGTTTCCTGAGTGTGGGGAGGCTCCTCCAACTAACAGCAGCACCAGGGATCTAGTAGAATCCCTTAGCTTGACTTCCTTGAGTGTTCTCCTAGGCCGGGCTTTGAGCGAAGGTGGGGGTTGGGCTGTAAAGCCAAGTAATATCCAGTGCCTATCTAAGGGCAGTGAAGGTGTTTAAACTACATCATCTACCTAGGAATAACTGTGCCCCCATAAAGATGCATGGACTCTGTTTCCCCACTTCCAACACACACACAAAGACGTGCTCAGGTATCCTGAGTGTGGGCCGGCACTTTCAAGTGACAGCAGCGCCTGGGTTCTAATAGTATCCTTTAGCTTGTAATACCTGAGTTGTTCCCTAGGCCTGGCTCTGAGGGAAAGCTGGGGGTTGGGCTTTGAGGCCAAATAGTAGCGAGTGCCCCCCGATGGACTGAGGAAGTATTTAGATGAATTCTCCCTAAAGGGGTACACCTGTGCCCACATCCATCTACGTGGAGTGCGGATACACAAATCCCTCCCCCCACAAGTCTGGCTACCGGAATATGAGAGTGGGAAAGTTCCTCCAGCTTACATCAGTGCCAGTGTTCTAGCAGAATCCTTAAGCTTCTCTTCCCTGATGGATTGCATTAGCTGGAGTGCGGTTCAAAGTGGGATTTGTTCTCTAAATCCAAGTAATAATGAGTGCCTCTCCATGGGAATTGGAGGTGTTTAACCAACAACCCCCAACAAGGGAATACCTTTGCCCCCTGGAATATGCGTGGACACTGTTTCTCCACCAACAGTACACACACGGAGAAGCTTTGTGGAATCCTGAGCATGGGGAGACTACTCCAAATGACAGCAGCACCTGGGTTCTATTAGAATCCCTTAGCTTGTGTTCCCTGAGTATTTACATAGGCCAGGCTTTGATCTATTGTGGGGTTTGGTCTCTATAGCTAGGTTTTAGCGAGTGCCTCTCTATTGGCATGGAGATTTTAAAACTACATCCCTAACCTTTAAACACCTGCCCCCCATATAAATGCGTGGTCTCCCTTTCCCCACCTCCAGCACACCCACGAAGAACAGTTCTGGTATACTGAGTGTGGGTAGGCACCTCCAAATGACAGCAGCACCTGGGACCTTATAATATCACTTGGCTTGCTTTCCCTGAGTGTTTCCTTTGGCCAGGCTGTGAGCGAAGGTGGGTGTTGGGCACTAAAGACTAGTAATAGCGAGTGCCTCTCTATGGGCATTGCAGGTGTTTAAAATACATCCCCAAACTTGGAACACCTGTGCCCCCCCAAAAACGCTTGGACTCTGTTTCCCCACCTCCAGCACACACACGAAAACGGGTTGAGGTTTCCTGAGTGTGGGGAGGCACCTACAACTGACAGCAGGGCCTGGGTTCTAATACAATCCATTAACTTGTCTTCACTGATGGCTAGCCTAGGCGGGAGTAGGGGGAATGTGAGGGTTGGGCTCTAAAACCAAGTATTATTGAGTGCCTCTCCACGGGATTTGAAGTGGTTTAACCTACAACCATATATTTGGGAATACCTGTGCCCCCTGAAAGATGCAAGGACACTGTTTCCCCGCCTTCAGCACACACACTAGGTGGTGTTCTGGTATCCTGAGTGTGGGGAGGCTCCTGCAAGTGACAGTAGCACCTGGGATCTAATTGGATCCATTAGGTTGATATTCCTGAGTATTTTCCTTGGCCGGGTTGTGAGCGAAATTGGGGGTTGTGCTCTAAAACCAAGTATTAGCGAGTTCCTATATTTTGGCAGTGGAGGTGGTTAAAGTATATCCCCAACCTGGGAACACCTGTGCCCCCATAAAGATGCGTGGACTCTGTTTCCCTCCTGCAGCACACACACGACATTGGGTTCAGATGTCTTGAGTGTGGGGAGGTTCCTGCAACTAACAGCAGCGCCTGGGTTGTAATACAATACCTTAACTGGTCTTCCATGATGGCTTGCCATGGCCGGTGTGCGGGGGAAAGTTGGGATTGGGCTCTAAACCAAGTATTAGCGAGAGCCTATCCATGGGATGTGGGTGTTGAACCTACAAACCACCACCATGAAATAACTGTGCCCCCTGAAAGATGCTTTGACTCTGTTTCCCTACATCCAGCACACACACGAAGAAGTGTTCTGGTGTTCTGAGTGTGGGGAGGTTCCTCCAAATGACAGCAGCACCTGGGTTCGAATAGAATCCCTTAGCTTGACTTCCCTAAGTGTTTTCCTAGGCCTAGCAGTGAGCGATGGTGGGGGAAGGGCTCTAAAGCCAAGTATTAGAGAGTGCATCTCTGTGGGCAGTGGAGGGTTTGAAACTACTTCCCCAACCTTGGAACACCTGTGCCCCCATAAAGATGAGTGGACTCTGTTTCCCCCCTGCAGCACACACACGGAGACGTGGTCAGGTATCCTGATAGTGGGGAGGCTCCTCCACATGACAGCAGCGCCTGGGTTCTAATAGAATCCCTTAGATTGTTTTCCTTGAGTGTTTCCTTAGGCTGGGCTTAGAGGGAAAGCTGGGAGTTTGGCTTGGAGGCCAAGTAGCAGCAACTGCCCCCCGATGGAATGTGGAAGTATTTAGAGGACTTCTCCCTAATGGGGAACAAGTGTGACCCCATTCATCTACTTGGATTTTGGCTCCACATCTCCCCGCCACAAAATGTTGGGTTCCGGAATCCTGAGTTTTGGGACGTTCCTCCAACTGTCAGCAGCGCTTGTGTTCTTGAATCCCTTCACTTGCCTTCCCTGATGGTTTGCCTATGCTGGAGTGCAGGGGAATGTGGGGTTTCGGCTCTAATACCAAGTATTAGCCAATGCATCTACATGTGAAGTTGAGAAATTTTAACTACACCCAGCAACGTAGGAATACATGTGCCACCTGAAAGATGCCTGGACTCTGTTTCCCCACCTCCAGCACAGAAACGAGGAAGTGTTCTTCTATCCTGAATGTGGGGAGTTTCCTCCAAATGACAGCAGCACCTGAGGTCTCATAGAATCCGTTAGCTTGACTTCCTTGAGTGTTTACCTAGGCCGGGCTGTAAGCGAATGTGGGGGTTGGGCCTTAAAGACAAGGATTAGCGAGTGCCCCTCTATGGGCAGTGGAGGTATTTAAACCAAATCCCCAACTTTGGAACACCTGTGCCCCCATACAGATGCGTGGAATATCTTTCCCACCTCCAGAACACACACGAAGACTTTCAGTTTTCCTTAGTGTGGTGGGGGGCTCCTCAAAATGACAGCATCGTCTGGATTCTAATAGAATCCCTTAGCTTGTAATATGAGTGTTCCCCTGGTCCGGGATGTGAGGGAAAGCTGGGGGTTGGGCTTGGGGTCCATGTAGCAGTGAGTGCCCCCTGATCGATTGAGGAAGTACTTAGAGGACTTCTCCCTAAAGGGAACACTTTTGCCCCCATTCATCTGGGTGGAGTGGGGCTGCACAACTCCCCCACAAACAGGAATGTGTTCCGGAATCCTGAGTGCAGAGAAGTTCCTCCAACTGACAGCAGCGCCTGGGTTCTAACTGAATCCCTTTGCTTGTCTTCCCTGATGGTATGCCTAAGCGGGAGTGCGGGGGAAAGTGTAGTTTGGGATCCAAAGCAACTATTTGCGAGTACCTCTCTTTGGTTAGTGGAGGTTTTTAAACTACATCCCTAACCTGGGAACACCTGTGCCCCCATATATATCCGTGGAGTCTGTTTCCAGACCTCCAGCACACACACGAACACTTGCACAGTTATCCTGAGAGTGGGCAGCCTCCTCCAACTGACAGCAGGGCCTGGGTTCTAATAAAATCGCTTAACTTGTCTTCCCTGTTTGGTTGCCTGATACGGAGTGCGGGGGAAAGTGGGGGTTGGGCTCTAAATCCAAGTATTAGCGAGTGCTTCTTCATGGGAAGTGGAGGTTATTAACCAAAAACCCACAACCTGGGAACACCTGTGCTCCTTGAAAAATGCGTGGACTCTGTTTCCCCACCTCCAGCACACACATGAAGAAGTGTTCTGGTATCCTGAGTGTGGGGAGGCACCTCCAACTGACAGCAGCATCTGGGATCTAATAGGATCCCTTAGGTTGACTTCCCTGTGTGTTTTCCAAGGACCGGCTGGGAGCGAAGGTGGGGGTTGGGCTCTAAAGCCAAGTAAGAGCGAGTGCCTCTCTATGGGCAGTGGAGGTGTTTAAAGTACATTCCCTCCCTGGGAACACCTGTGCCCCCATAAAGTTGCGTGGACTATGTATCCCCAAATCCATCATACACATAAAGTCTTGTTCAGGTATCCTGAGTATGGGGAGACTCCTCCAACTGACAGCAGCGCCTGGGTTCTAACTGAATCCCAAAGCTTGTCTTCCCTGATGGCATGCCTAGGCTGGAGTGTGGGGGAAAGTGGGGTTTGGGCTTGAAGTCCAAGTAGCAACGAGTGCCCCCTGATTTACTGGGGAAGTACTTAGAGGATTTCACCCTAAAATGGAACACCTGTGCCCCCATTCATCTGCGTGGACTGGGTCTCCACAACTCCCCCCCACACAAGGCTGGGATCCGGAATCCTGAGTGTGTGGAAGTTCCTCCAACTGACAGCAGCGCCTGCGTTCGAATAGAATAACTCAGCTTGTATTCCCTGAGTGTTTCCCTAGGCCGGGCTGCGAGCGAAAGCTGGGGGTTGTGCTTGGAGGCCAAGTAGCAGCTTGTGCCAACCGATTGACTGAGGAATTACTTAGGGAACTCCCCTACCGGGGAACACCTGTGTCACCATTCATCTGCGTGGATTGGGGCTGCACACCTCCCCCACACACAAGAGTGTCTCCGGAGTCCTGAGTGTTGGGAAGTTCCTCCATGTGACAGCAGCATCTAGGTTCAATACAATCCCTTAGCTTGTCTTCCGTGATGGCTTGCCCTGCCAGGAGTGCGGGAGAAATTGGAGGTTGGGCTCTAAAACGAAGTATTAGCGAGTGCCTATCCATGGGATGTGGAGGTGTTTAACCTACATCCTCCAACCTAGGAATACCTGTGCCCCAGGTAAAAGGCGTGGACTCTGTTTCCACACCACCAGCACACGTGCGAAGAATTGTTCTCGTTTCCTGAGTGTGGGGAGGCTCCTCCAACTAACAGCAGCACCAGGGATCTAGTAGAATCCCTTAGCTTGACTTCCTTGAGTGTTCTCCTAGGCCGGGCTTTGAGCGAAGGTGGGGGTTGGGCTGTAAAGCCAAGTAATATCCAGTGCCTCTCTAAGGGCAGTGAAGGTGTTTAAACTACATCATCTACCTAGGAATAACTGTGCCCCCATAAAGATGCATGGACTCTGTTTCCCCACTTCCAACACACACACAAAGACGTGCTCAGGTATCCTGAGTGTGGGCCGGCACTTTCAAGTGACAGCAGCGCCTGGGTTCTAATAGTATCCTTTAGCTTGTAATACCTGAGTTGTTCCCTAGGCCTGGCTCTGAGGGAAAGCTGGGGGTTGGGCTTTGAGGCCAAATAGTAGCGAGTGCCCCCCGATGGACTGAGGAAGTATTTAGATGAATTCTCCCTAAAGGGGTACACCTGTGCCCACATCCATCTACGTGGAGTGCGGATACACAAATCCCTCCCCCCACAAGTCTGGCTACCGGAATATGAGAGTGGGAAAGTTCCTCCAGCTTACATCAGTGCCAGTGTTCTAGCAGAATCCTTAAGCTTCTCTTCCCTGATGGATTGCATTAGCTGGAGTGCGGTTCAAAGTGGGATTTGTTCTCTAAATCTAAGTAATAATGAGTGCCTCTCCATGGGAATTGGAGGTGTTTAACCAACAACCCCCAACAAGGGAATACCTTTGCCCCCTGGAATATGCGTGGACACTGTTTCTCCACCAACAGTACACACACGAAGAAGCTTTCTGGAATCCTGAGCATGGGGAGACTACTCCAAATGACAGCAGCACCTGGGTTCTATTAGAATCCCTTAGCTTGTGTTCCCTGAGTATTTACATAGGCCAGGCTTTGATCTATTGTGGGGTTTGGTCTCTATAGCTAGGTTTTAGCGAGTGCCTCTCTATTGGCATGGAGATTTTAAAACTACATCCCTAACCTTTAAACACCTGCCCCCCATATAAATGCGTGGTCTCCATTTCCCCACCTCCAGCACACCCACGAAGAACAGTTCTGGTATACTGAGTGTGGGTAGGCACCTCCAAATGACAGCAGCACCTGGGACCTTATAATATCACTTGGCTTGCTTTCCCTGAGTGTTTCCTTTGGCCAGGCTGTGAGCGAAGGTGGGTGTTGGGCACTAAAGACTAGTAATAGCGAGTGCCTCTCTATGGGCATTGCAGGTGTTTAAAATACATCCCCAAACTTGGAACACCTGTGCCCCCCCAAAAATGCGTGGACTCTGTTTCCCCACCTCCAGCACACACACGAAAACGGGTTGAGGTTTCCTGAGTGTGGGGAGGCACCTACAACTGACAGCAGGGCCTGGGTTCTAATACAATCCATTAACTTGTCTTCACTGATGGCTAGCCTAGGCGGGAGTGCGGGGGAATGTGAGGGTTGGGCTCTAAAACCAAGTATTATTGAGTGCCTCTCCACGGGATTTGAAGTGGTTTAACCTACAACCAAATATTTGGGAATACCTGTGCCCCCTGAAAGATGCAAGGACACTGTTTCCCCGCCTTCAGCACACACACTAGGTGGTGTTCTGGTATCCTGAGTGTGGGGAGGCTCCTGCAAGTGACAGTAGCACCTGGGATCTAATTGGATCCATTAGGTTGATATTCCTGAGTATTTTCCTTGGCCGGGTTGTGAGCGAAATTGGGGTTTGTGCTCTAAAACCAAGTATTAGCGAGTTCCTATATTTTGGCAGTGGAGGTGGTTAAAGTATATCCCCAACCTGGGAACACCTGTGCCCCCATAAAGATGCGTGGACTCTGTTTCCCTCCTGCAGCACACACACGACATTGGGTTCAGATGTCTTGAGTGTGGGGAGGTTCCTGCAACTAACAGCAGCGCCTGGGTTGTAATACAATACCTTAACTGGTCTTCCATGATGGATTGCCATGGCCGGTGTGCGGGGGAAAGTTGGGATTGGGCTCTAAACCAAGTATTAGCGAGAGCCTATCCATGGGATGTGGGTGTTGAACCTAAAAAACCACCACCAGGAAATAACTGTGCCCCCTGAAAGATGCTTTGACTCTGTTTCCCCACCTCCAGCACACACATGAAGAAGTGTTCTGGTATCCTGAGTGTTGGGAGGCACCTCCAACTGACAGCAGCATCTGGGATCTAATAGGATCCCTTAGGTTGACTTCCCTGTGTGTATTCCAAGGACCGGCTGGGAGCGAAGGTGGGGGTTGGGCTCTAAAGCCAAGTAAGAGCGAGTGCCTCTCTATGGGCAGTGGAGGTGTTTAAAGTACATTCCCTCCCTGGGAACACCTGTGCCCCCATAAAGTTGCGTGGACTATGTATCCCCAAAACCATCATACACATAAAGACTTGTTCAGGTATCCTGAGTATGGGGAGACTCCTCCAACTGACAGCAGCGCCTGGGTTCTAATAGAATCCCAAAGCTTGTCTTCCCTGATGGCATGCCTAGGCTGGAGTTTGGGGGAAAGTGGGGTTTGGGCTTGAAGTCCAAGTAGCAACGAGTGCCCCCTGATTTACTGGGGAACTACTTAGAGGATTTCACCCTAAAATGGAACACCTGTGCCCCCATTCATCTGCGTGGACTGGGTCTCCACAACTCCCCCCCACACAAGGCTGGGATCCGGAATCCTGAGTGTGTGGAAGTTCCTCCAACTGACAGCAGCGCCTGCGTTCGAATAGAATAACTCAGCTTGTATTCCCTGAGTGTTTCCCTAGGCCGGGCTGCGACTGAATGCTGGGGGTTGTGCTTGGAGGCCAAGTAGCAGCTTGTGCCAACCGATTGACTGAGGAATTACTTAGGGAACTCCCCTACCGGGGAACACCTGTGTCACCATTCATCTGCGTGGATTGGGGCTGCACACCTCCCCCACACACAAGAGTGTCTCCGGAGTCCTGAGTGTTGGGAAGTTCCTCCATGTGACAGCAGCATCTAGGTTCAATACAATCCCTTAGCTTGTCTTCCGTGATGGCTTGCCCTGCCAGGAGTGCGGGAGAAATTGGAGGTTGGGCTCTAAAACGAAGTATTAGCGAGTGCCTATCCATGGGATGTGGAGGTGTTTAACCTACATCCTCCAACCTAGGAATACCTGTGCCCCAGGAAAAAGGCGTGGACTCTGTTTCCACACCACCAGCACACGTGCGAAGAATTGTTCTCGTTTCCTGAGTGTGGGGAGGCTCCTCCAACTAACAGCAGCACCAGGGATCTAGTAGAATCCCTTAGCTTGACTTCCTTGAGTGTTCTCCTAGGCCGGGCTTTGAGCGAAGGTGGGGGTTGGGCTGTAAAGCCAAGTAATATCCAGTGCCTCTCTAAGGGCAGTGAAGGTGTTTAAACTACATCATCTACCTAGGAATAACTGTGCCCCCATAAAGATGCATGGACTCTGTTTCCCCACTTCCAACACACACACAAAGACGTGCTCAGGTATCCTGAGTGTGGGCCGGCACTTTCAAGTGACAGCAGCGCCTGGGTTCTAATAGTATCCTTTAGCTTGTAATACCTGAGTTGTTCCCTAGGCCTGGCTCTGAGGGAAAGCTGGGGGTTGGGCTTTGAGGCCAAATAGTAGCGAGTGCCCCCCGATGGACTGAGGAAGTATTTAGATGAATTCTCCCTAAAGGGGTACACCTGTGCCCACATCCATCTACGTGGAGTGCGGATACACAAATCCCTCCCCCCACAAGTCTGGCTACCGGAATATGAGAGTGGGAAAGTTCCTCCAGCTTACATCAGTGCCAGTGTTCTAGCAGAATCCTTAAGCTTCTCTTCCCTGATGGATTGCATTAGCTGGAGTGCGGTTCAAAGTGGGATTTGTTCTCTAAATCCAAGTAAAAATGAGTGCCTCTCCATGGGAATTGGAGGTGTTTAACCAACAACCCCCAACAAGGGAATACCTTTGCCCCCTGGAATATGCGTGGACACTGTTTCTCCACCAACAGTACACACACGGAGAAGCTTTCTGGAATCCTGAGCATGGGGAGACTACTCCAAATGACAGCAGCACCTGGGTTCTATTAGAATCCCTTAGCTTGTGTTCCCTGAGTATTTACATAGGCCAGGCTTTGATCTATTGTGGGGTTTGGTCTCTATAGCTAGGTTTTAGCGAGTGCCTCTCTATTGGCATGGAGATTTTAAAACTACATCCCTAACCTTTAAACACCTGCCCCCCATATAAATGCGTGGTCTCCATTTCCCCACCTCCAGCACACCCACGAAGAACAGTTCTGGTATACTGAGTGTGGGTAGGCACCTCCAAATGACAGCAGCACCTGGGACCTTATAATATCACTTGGCTTGCTTTCCCGGAGTGTTTCCTTTGGCCAGGCTGTGAGCGAAGGTGGGTGTTGGGCACTAAAGACTAGTAATAGCGAGTGCCTCTCTATGGGCATTGCAGGTGTTTAAAATACATCCCCAAACTTGGAACACCTGTGCCCCCCCAAAAATGCGTGGACTCTGTTTCCCCACCTCCAGCACACACACGAAAACGGGTTGAGGTTTCCTAAGTGTGGGGAGGCACCTACAACTGACAGCAGGGCCTGGGTTCTAATACAATCCATTAACTTGTCTTCACTGATGGCTAGCCTAGGCGGGAGTGCGGGGGAATGTGAGGGTTGGGCTCTAAAACCAAGTATTATTGAGTGCCTCTCCACGGGATTTGAAGTGGTTTAACCTACAACCAAATATTTGGGAATACCTGTGCCCCCTGAAAGATGCAAGGACACTGTTTCCCCGCCTTCAGCACACACACTAGGTGGTGTTCTGGTATCCTGAGTGTGGGGAGGCTCCTGCAAGTGACAGTAGCACCTGGGATCTAATTGGATCCATTAGGTTGATATTCCTGAGTATTTTCCTTGGCCGGGTTGTGAGCGAAATTGGGGGTTGTGCTCTAAAACCAAGTATTAGCGAGTTCCTATATTTTGGCAGTGGAGGTGGTTAAAGTATATCCCCAACCTGGGAACACCTGTGCCCCCATAAAGATGCGTGGACTCTGTTTCCCTCCTGCAGCACACACACGACATTGGGTTCAGATGTCTTGAGTGTGGGGAGGTTCCTGCAACTAACAGCAGCGCCTGGGTTGTAATACAATACCTTAACTGGTCTTCCATGATGGCTTGCCATGGCCGGTGTGCGGGGGAAAGTTGGGATTGGGCTCTAAACCAAGTATTAGCGAGAGCCTATCCATGGGATGTGGGTGTTGAACCTACAAACCACCACCATGAAATAACTGTGCCCCCTGAAAGATGCTTTGACTCTGTTTCCCTACATCCAGCACACACACGAAGAAGTGTTCTGGTGTTCTGAGTGTGGGGAGGTTCCTCCAACTGACAGCAGCACCTGGGTTCGAATAGAATCCCTTAGCTTGACTTCCCTAAGTGTTTTCCTAGGCCTAGCAGTGAGCGACGGTGGGGGATGGGCTCTAAAGCCAAGTATTAGAGAGTGCATCTCTGTGGGCAGTGGAGGGTTTGAAACTACTTCCCCAACCTTGGAACACCTGTGCCCCCATAAAGATGAGTGGACTCTGTTTCCCCCCTGCAGCACACACACGGAGACGTGGTCAGGTATCCTGATAGTGGGGAGGCTCCTCCACATGACAGCAGTGCCTGGGTTCTAATAGAATCCCTTAGATTGTTTTCCTTGAGTGTTTCCCTAGGCCGGGCTTAGAGGGAAAGCTGGGAGTTTGGCTTGGAGGCCAAGTAGCAGCAACTGCCCCCCGATGGAATGTGGAAGTATTTAGAGGACTTCTCCCTAATGGGGAACAAGTGTGACCCCATTCATCTACTTGGATTTTGGCTCCACATCTCCCCGCCACAAAATGTTGGGTTCCGGAATCCTGAGTTTTGGGACGTTCCTCCAACTGTCAGCAGCGCTTGTGTTCTTGAATCCCTTCACTTGCCTTCCCTGATGGTTTGCCTATGCTGGAGTGCAGGGGAATGTGGGGTTTCGGCTCTAATACCAAGTATTAGCCAATGCATCTACATGTGAAGTTGAGAAATTTTAACTACAACCAGCAACGTAGGAATACATGTGCCACCTGAAAGATGCCTGGACTCTGTTTCCCCACCTCCAGCACACAAACGAGGAGGTGTTGTTCTATCCTGAATGTGGGGAATTTCCTCCAAATGACAGCAGCACCTGAGGTCTAATAGAATCCGTTAGCTTGACTTCCTTGATATTTACCTAGGCCGGGCTGAAAGCGAATGTGGGGGTTGGGCCCTAAAGACAAGGATTAGCGAGTGCCCCTCTATGGGCAGTGGAGGTGTTTAAACCAAATCCCCAACTTTGGAACACCTGTGCCCCCATAAAGATGCGTGGAATATCTTTCCCACCTCCAGAACACACACGAAGACTTTCAGATATCCTTAGTGTGGGGGGGCTCCTCAAAATGACAGCAGCGTCTGGGTCAAAATAGAATCCCTTAGCTTGTAATACGAGTGTTTCCCTGGTCCGGGATGTGAGGGAAAGCTGGGGGTTGTGCTTGGAGTCCAAGTAGCAGTGAGAGCCCCCTGATCGATTGAGGAAGTACTTAGAGGACTTCTCCCTATAGGGAACACTTTTGCCCCCATTCATCTGGGTGGAGTGGGGCTGCACAACTCCCCCACAAACAGGAATGTGTTCCGGAATCCTGAGTGCAGAGAAGTTCCTCCAACTGACAGCAGCGCCTGGGTTCTAACTGAATCCCTTTGCTTGTCTTCCCTGATGGCATGCCTAGGCTGGAGTGTGGGGGAAAGTGGGGTTTGGGCTTGAAGTCCAAGTAGCAACGAGTGCCCCCTGATTTACTGGGGAAGTACTTAGAGGATTTCACCCTAAAATGGAACACCTGTGCCCCCATTCATCTGCGTGGACTGGGTCTCCACAACTCCCCCCACACAAGGCTGGGATCCAGAATCCTGAGTGTGTGGAAGTTCCTCCAACTGACAGCAGCGCCTGCGTTCGAATAGAATAACTCAGCTTGTATTCCCTGAGTGTTTCCCTAGGCCGGGCTGCGAGCGAAAGCTGGGGGTTGTGCTTGGAGGCCAAGTAGCAGCTTGTGCCAACCGATTGACTGAGGAATTACTTAGGGAACTCCCCTACCGGGGAACACCTGTGTCACCATTCATCTGCGTGGATTGGGGCTGCACACCTCCCCCACACACAAGAGTGTCTCCGGAGTCCTGAGTGTTGGGAAGTTCCTCCATGTGACAGCAGCATCTAGGTTCAATACAGTCCCTTAGCTTGCCTTCCGTGATGGCTTGCCTGCCAGGAGTGCGGGAGAAATTGGAGGTTGGGCTCTAAAACGAAGTATTAGCGAGTGCCTATCCATGGGATGTGGAGGTGTTTAACCTACATCCTCCAACCTAGGAATACCTGTGCCCCAGGAAATAGGCGTGGACTCTGTTTCCACACCACCAGCACACGTGCGAAGAATTGTTCTCGTTTCCTGAGTGTGGGGAGGCTCCTCCAACTAACAGCAGCACCAGGGATCTAGTAGAATCCCTTAGCTTGACTTCCTTGAGTGTTCTCCTAGGCCGGGCTGTAAGCGAATGTGGGGGTTGGGCCTTAAATACAAGGATTAGCGAGTGCCCCTCTATGGGCAGTGGAGGTATTTAAACCAAATCCCCAACTTTGGAACACCTGTGCCCCCATAAAGATGCGTGGAATATCTTTCCCACCTCCAGAACTCACACGAAGACTTTCAGTTTTCCTTAGTGTGGTGGGGGCTCCTCAAAATGACAGCAGCGTCTGGATTCTAATAGAATCCCTTAGCTTGTAATAAGAGTGTTCCCCTGGTCCGGGATGTGAGGGAAATCTGGGGGTTGGGCTTGGAGTCCAAGTAGCAGTGAGTGCCCCCTTATCGATTGAGGAAGTACTTAGAGGACTTCTCCCTAAAGGGAACACTTTTACCCCCTTTCATCTGGGTGGAGTGGGGATGCACAACTCCCCCACAAACAGGAATGTGTTCCGGAATCCTGAGTGCAGAGAAGGTCCTCCAACTGACAGCAGCGCCTGGGTTCTAACTGAATCCCTTTGCTTGTCTTCCCTGATGGTATGCCTAGGCGGGAGTGCGGGGGAAAGTGTGGTTTGGGATCCAAACCAAGTATTTGCGAGTACCTCTCTATGGTTCGTGGAGGTTTTTAAACTACATCCCTAACCTGGGAACACCTGTGCCCCCATATATATCCGTGGAGTCTGTTTCCAGACCTCCAGCACACACACGAACACTTGCACAGTTATCCTGAGAGTGGGCAGCCTCCTCCAACTGACAGCAGGGCCTGGGTTCTAATAAAATCGCTTAACTTGTCTTCCCTGTTTGGTTGCCTGATACGGAGTGCGGGGGAAAGTGGGGGTTGGGCTCTAAATCCAAGTATTAGCGAGTGCTTCTTCATGGGAAGTGGAGGTTATTAACCAAAAACCCACAACCTGGGAACACCTGTGCTCCTTGAAAAATGCGTGGACTCTGTTTCCCCACCTCCAGCACACACATGAAGAAGTGTTCTGGTATCCTGAGTGTGGGGAGGCACCTCCAACTGACAGCAGCATCTGGGATCTAATAGGATCCCTTAGGTTGACTTCCCTGTGTGTTTTCCAAGGACCGGCTGGGAGCGAAGGTGGGGGTTGGGCTCTAAAGCCAAGTAAGAGCGAGTGCCTCTCTATGGGCAGTGGAGGTGTTTAAAGTACATTCCCTCCCTGGGAACACCTGTGCCCCCATAAAGTTGCGTGGACTATTTATCCCCAAAACCATCATACACATAAAGACTTGTTCAGGTATCCTGAGTATGGGGAGACTCCTCCAACTGACAGCAGCGCCTGGGTTCTAATAGAATCCCAAAGCTTGTCTTCCCTGATGGCATGCCTAGGCTGGAGTGTGGGGGAAAGTGGGGTTTGGGCTTGAAGTCCAAGTAGCAACGAGTGCCCCCTGATTTACTGGGGAAGTACTTAGAGGATTTCACCCTAAAATGGAACACCTGTGCCCCCATTCATCTGCGTGGACTGGGTCTCCACAACTCCCCCCCACACAAGGCTGGGATCCGGAATCCTGAGTGTGTGGAAGTTCCTCCAACTGACAGCAGCGCCTGCGTTCGAATAGAATAACTCAGCTTGTATTCCCTGAGTGTTTCCCTAGGCCGGGCTGCGAGCGAAAGCTGGGGGTTGTGCTTGGAGGCCAAGTAGCAGCTTGTGCCAACCGATTGACTGAGGAATTACTTAGGGAACTCCCCTACCGGGGAACACCTGTGTCACCATTCATCTGCGTGGATTGGGGCTGCACACCTCCCCCACACACAAGAGTGTCTCCGGAGTCCTGAGTGTTGGGAAGTTCCTCCATGTGACAGCAGCATCTAGGTTCAATACAATCCCTTAGCTTGTCTTCCGTGATGGCTTGCCCTGCCAGGAGTGCGGGAGAAATTGGAGGTTGGGCTCTAAAACGAAGTATTAGCGAGTGCCTATCCATGGGATGTGGAGGTGTTTAACCTACATCCTCCAACCTAGGAATACCTGTGCCCCAGGAAAAAGGCGTGGACTCTGTTTCCACACCACCAGCACACGTGCGAAGAATTGTTCTCGTTTCCTGAGTGTGGGGAGGCTCCTCCAACTAACAGCAGCACCAGGGATCTAGTAGAATCCCTTAGCTTGACTTCCTTGAGTGTTCTCCTAGGCCGGGCTTTGAGCGAAGGTGGGGGTTGGGCTGTAAAGCCAAGTAATATCCAGTGCCTCTCTAAGGGCAGTGAAGGTGTTTAAACTACATCATCTACCTAGGAATAACTGTGCCCCCATAAAGATGCATGGACTCTGTTTCCCCACTTCCAACACACACACAAAGACGTGCTCAGGTATCCTGAGTGTGGGCCGGCACTTTCAAGTGACAGCAGCGCCTGGGTTCTAATAGTATCCTTTAGCTTGTAATACCTGAGTTGTTCCCTAGGCCTGGCTCTGAGGGAAAGCTGGGGGTTGGGCTTTGACGCCAAATAGTAGCGAGTGCCCCCCGATGGACTGAGGAAGTATTTAGATGAATTCTCCCTAAAGGGGTACACCTGTGCCCACATCCATCTACGTGGAGTGCGGATACACAAATCCCTCCCCCCACAAGTCTGGCTACCGGAATATGAGAGTGGGAAAGTTCCTCCAGCTTACATCAGTGCCAGTGTTCTAGCAGAATCCTTAAGCTTCTCTTCCCTGATGGATTGCATTAGCTGGAGTGCGGTTCAAAGTGGGATTTGTTCTCTAAATCCAAGTAATAATGAGTGCCTCTCCATGGGAATTGGAGGTGTTTAACCAACAACCCCCAACAAGGGAATACCTTTGCCCCTTGGAATATGCGTGGACACTGTTTCTCCACCAACAGTACACACACGAAGAAGCTTTCTGGAATCCTGAGCATGGGGAGACTACTCCAAATGACAGCAGCACCTGGGTTCTATTAGAATCCCTTAGCTTGTGTTCCCTGAGTATTTACATAGGCCAGGCTTTGATCTATTGTGGGGTTTGGTCTCTATAGCTAGGTTTTAGCGAGTGCCTCTCTATTGGCATGGAGATTTTAAAACTACATCCCTAAACTTTAAACACCTGCCCCCCATCTAAATGCGTGGTCTCCCTTTCCCCACCTCCAGCACACCCACGAAGAACAGTTCTGGTATACTGAGCGTGGGTAGGCACCTCCAAATGACAGCAGAACCTGGGAACTTATAATATCACTTGGCTTGCTTTCCCTGAGTGTTTCCTTTGGCCAGGCTGTGAGCGAAGGTGGGTGTTGGGCACTAAACACTAGTAATAGCGAGTGCCTCTCTATGGGCATTGCAGGTGTTTAAAATACATCCCCAAACTTGGAACACCTGTGCCCCCCCAAAAATGCGTGGACTCTTTTTCCCCACCTCCAGCACACACACGAAAACGGGTTGAGGTTTCCTGAGTGTGGGGAGGCACCTACAACTGACAGCAGGGCCTGGGTTCTAAAACAATCCATTAACTTGTCTTCACTGATGGCTAGCCTAGGCGGGAGTAGGGGGAATGTGAGGGTTGGGCTCTAAAACCAAGTATTATTGAGTGCCTCTCCACGGGATTTGAAGTGGTTTAACCTTCAACCAAATATTTGGGAATACCTGTGCCCCCTGAAAGATGCAAGGACACTGTTTCCCCGTCTTCAGCACACACACTAGGTGGTGTTCTGGTATCCTGAGTGTGGGGAGGCTCCTGCAAGTGACAGTAGCACCTGGGATCTAATTGGATCCATTAGGTTGATATTCCTGAGTATTTTCCTTGGCCGGGTTGTGAGCGAAATTGGGGGTTGTGCTCTAAAACCAAGTATTAGCGAGTTCCTATATTTTGGCAGTGGAGGTGGTTAAAGTATATCCCCAACCTGGGAACACCTGTGCCCCCATAAAGATGCGTGGACTCTGTTTCCCTCCTGCAGCACACACACGACATTGGGTTCAGATGTCTTGAGTGTGGGGAGGTTCCTGCAACTAACAGCAGCGCCTGGGTTGTAATACAATACCTTAACTGGTCTTCCATGATGGCTTGCCATGGCCGGTGTGCGGGGGAAAGTTGGGATTGGGCTCTAAACCAAGTATTAGCGAGAGCCTATCCATGGGATGTGGGTGTTGAACTTACAAACCACCACCATGAAATAACTGTGCCCCCTGAAAGATGCTTTGACTCTGTTTCCCCACATCCAGCACACACACGAAGAAGTGTTCTGGTGTTCTGAGTGTGGGGAGGTTCCTCCAACTGACAGCAGCACCTGGGCTCGAATAGAATCCCTTAGCTTGACTTCCCTAAGTGTTTACCTAGGCCTAGCATAGAGCGATGGTGGGGGATGGGCTCTAAAGCCAAGTATTAGAGAGTGCATCTCTGTGGGCAGTGGAAGGTTTGAAACTACTTCCCCAAACTTGGAACACCTGTGCCCCCATAAAGATGAGTGTACTCTGTTTCCCCCCTGCAGCACACACACGGAGACGTGGTCAGGTATCCTGATAGTGGGGAGGCTCCTCCACATGACAGCAGCGCCTGGGTTCTCATAGAATCCCTTTGATTGTTTTCCTTGAGTGTTTCCCTAGGCCGGGCTTAGAGGGAAAGCTGGGAGTTTGGCTTGGAGGCCAAGTAGCAGCTACTGCCCCCCGATGGAATATGGAAGTATTTAGAGGACTTCTCCCTAATGGGGAACAAGTGTGACCCCATTCATCTACTTGGATTTTGGCTCCACATCTCCCTGCCACAAAATGTTGGGTTCCGGAATCCTGAGTTTTGGGACGTTCCTCCAACTGTCAGCAGCGCTTGTGTTCTTGAATCCCTTCACTTGCCTTCCCTGATGGTTTGCCTATGCTGGAGTGCAGGGGAATGTGGGGTTTCGGCTCTAATACCAAGTATTAGCCAATGCATCTATATGATAAGTTGAGAAATTTTAACTACAACCAGCAACGTAGGAATACATGTGCCACCTGAAAGATGCCTGGACTCTGTTTCCCCACTTCCAGCACACAAACGAGGAGGTGTTCTTGTATCCTGAATGTGGGGAGTTTCCTCCAAATGACAGCAGCACCTGAGGTCTAATAGAATCCGTTAGCTTGACTTCCTTGAGTGTTTACCTAGGCCGGGCTGTAAGCGAATGTGGGGGTTGGGCCCTAAAGACAAGGATTAGCGAGTGCCCTTCTATGGGCAGTGGAGATGTTTAAACCAAATCCCCAACTTTGGAACACCTGTGCCCCCATAAAGGTGCGTGGAATATCTTTCCCACCTCCAGAACACACACGAAGACTTTCAGATATCCTTAGTGTGTGGGGGCTCCTCAAATTGACAGCAGCGTCTGGGTTCTAATAGAATCCCTTAGCTTGTAATAAGAGTGTTCCCCTGGTCCGGGATGTGAGGGAAATCTGGGGGTTGGGCTTGGAGTCCAAGTAGCAGTGAGTGCCCCCTGATCGATTGAGGAAGTACTTAGAGGACTTCTCCCTAAAGGGAACACTTTTACCCCCTTTCATCTGGGTGGAGTGGGGATGCACAACTCCCCCACAAACAGGAATGTGTTCCGGAATCCTGAGTGCAGAGAAGGTCCTCCAACTGACAGCAGCGCCTGGGTTCTAACTGAATCCCTTTGCTTGTCTTCCCTGATGGTATGCCTAGGCGGGAGTGCGGGGGAAAGTGTGGTTTGGGATCCAAACCAAGTATTTGCGAGTACCTCTCTATGGTTCGTGGAGGTTTTTAAACTACATCCCTAACCTGGGAACACCTGTGCCCCCATATATATCCGTGGAGTCTGTTTCCAGACCTCCAGCACACACACGAACACTTGCACAGTTATCCTGAGAGTGGGCAGCCTCCTCCAACTGACAGCAGGGCCTGGGTTCTAATAAAATCGCTTAACTTGTCTTCCCTGTTTGGTTGCCTGATACGGAGTGCGGGGGAAAGTGGGGGTTGGGCTCTAAATCCAAGTATTAGCGAGTGCTTCTTCATGGGAAGTGGAGGTTATTAACCAAAAACCCACAACCTGGGAACACCTGTGCTCCTTGAAAAATGCGTGGACTCTGTTTCCCCACCTCCAGCACACACATGAAGAAGTGTTCTGGTATCCTGAGTGTGGGGAGGCACCTCCAACTGACAGCAGCATCTGGGATCTAATAGGATCCCTTAGGTTGACTTCCCTGTGTGTTTTCCAAGGACCGGCTGGGAGCGAAGGTGGGGGTTGGGCTCTAAAGCCAAGTAAGAGCGAGTGCCTCTCTATGGGCAGTGGAGGTGTTTAAAGTACATTCCCTCCCTGGGAACACCTGTGCCCCCATAAAGTTGCGTGGACTATTTATCCCCAAAACCATCATACACATAAAGACTTGTTCAGGTATCCTGAGTATGGGGAGACTCCTCCAACTGACAGCAGCGCCTGGGTTCTAATAGAATCCCAAAGCTTGTCTTCCCTGATGGCATGCCTAGGCTGGAGTGTGGGGGAAAGTGGGGTTTGGGCTTGAAGTCCAAGTAGCAACGAGTGCCCCCTGATTTACTGGGGAAGTACTTAGAGGATTTCACCCTAAAATGGAACACCTGTGCCCCCATTCATCTGCGTGGACTGGGTCTCCACAACTCCCCCCCACACAAGGCTGGGATCCGGAATCCTGAGTGTGTGGAAGTTCCTCCAACTGACAGCAGCGCCTGCGTTCGAATAGAATAACTCAGCTTGTATTCCCTGAGTGTTTCCCTAGGCCGGGCTGCGAGCGAAAGCTGGGGGTTGTGCTTGGAGGCCAAGTAGCAGCTTGTGCCAACCGATTGACTGAGGAATTACTTAGGGAACTCCCCTACCGGGGAACACCTGTGTCACCATTCATCTGCGTGGATTGGGGCTGCACACCTCCCCCACACACAAGAGTGTCTCCGGAGTCCTGAGTGTTGGGAAGTTCCTCCATGTGACAGCAGCATCTAGGTTCAATACAATCCCTTAGCTTGTCTTCCGTGATGGCTTGCCCTGCCAGGAGTGCGGGAGAAATTGGAGGTTGGGCTCTAAAACGAAGTATTAGCGAGTGCCTATCCATGGGATGTGGAGGTGTTTAACCTACATCCTCCAACCTAGGAATACCTGTGCCCCAGGAAAAAGGCGTGGACTCTGTTTCCACACCACCAGCACACGTGCGAAGAATTGTTCTCGTTTCCTGAGTGTGGGGAGGCTCCTCCAACTAACAGCAGCACCAGGGATCTAGTAGAATCCCTTAGCTTGACTTCCTTGAGTGTTCTCCTAGGCCGGGCTTTGAGCGAAGGTGGGGGTTGGGCTGTAAAGCCAAGTAATATCCAGTGCCTCTCTAAGGGCAGTGAAGGTGTTTAAACTACATCATCTACCTAGGAATAACTGTGCCCCCATAAAGATGCATGGACTCTGTTTCCCCACTTCCAACACACACACAAAGACGTGCTCAGGTATCCTGAGTGTGGGCCGGCACTTTCAAGTGACAGCAGCGCCTGGGTTCTAATAGTATCCTTTAGCTTGTAATACCTGAGTTGTTCCCTAGGCCTGGCTCTGAGGGAAAGCTGGGGGTTGGGCTTTGACGCCAAATAGTAGCGAGTGCCCCCCGATGGACTGAGGAAGTATTTAGATGAATTCTCCCTAAAGGGGTACACCTGTGCCCACATCCATCTACGTGGAGTGCGGATACACAAATCCCTCCCCCCACAAGTCTGGCTACCGGAATATGAGAGTGGGAAAGTTCCTCCAGCTTACATCAGTGCCAGTGTTCTAGCAGAATCCTTAAGCTTCTCTTCCCTGATGGATTGCATTAGCTGGAGTGCGGTTCAAAGTGGGATTTGTTCTCTAAATCCAAGTAATAATGAGTGCCTCTCCATGGGAATTGGAGGTGTTTAACCAACAACCCCCAACAAGGGAATACCTTTGCCCCTTGGAATATGCGTGGACACTGTTTCTCCACCAACAGTACACACACGAAGAAGCTTTCTGGAATCCTGAGCATGGGGAGACTACTCCAAATGACAGCAGCACCTGGGTTCTATTAGAATCCCTTAGCTTGTGTTCCCTGAGTATTTACATAGGCCAGGCTTTGATCTATTGTGGGGTTTGGTCTCTATAGCTAGGTTTTAGCGAGTGCCTCTCTATTGGCATGGAGATTTTAAAACTACATCCCTAAACTTTAAACACCTGCCCCCCATCTAAATGCGTGGTCTCCCTTTCCCCACCTCCAGCACACCCACGAAGAACAGTTCTGGTATACTGAGCGTGGGTAGGCACCTCCAAATGACAGCAGAACCTGGGAACTTATAATATCACTTGGCTTGCTTTCCCTGAGTGTTTCCTTTGGCCAGGCTGTGAGCGAAGGTGGGTGTTGGGCACTAAACACTAGTAATAGCGAGTGCCTCTCTATGGGCATTGCAGGTGTTTAAAATACATCCCCAAACTTGGAACACCTGTGCCCCCCCAAAAATGCGTGGACTCTTTTTCCCCACCTCCAGCACACACACGAAAACGGGTTGAGGTTTCCTGAGTGTGGGGAGGCACCTACAACTGACAGCAGGGCCTGGGTTCTAAAACAATCCATTAACTTGTCTTCACTGATGGCTAGCCTAGGCGGGAGTAGGGGGAATGTGAGGGTTGGGCTCTAAAACCAAGTATTATTGAGTGCCTCTCCACGGGATTTGAAGTGGTTTAACCTTCAACCAAATATTTGGGAATACCTGTGCCCCCTGAAAGATGCAAGGACACTGTTTCCCCGTCTTCAGCACACACACTAGGTGGTGTTCTGGTATCCTGAGTGTGGGGAGGCTCCTGCAAGTGACAGTAGCACCTGGGATCTAATTGGATCCATTAGGTTGATATTCCTGAGTATTTTCCTTGGCCGGGTTGTGAGCGAAATTGGGGGTTGTGCTCTAAAACCAAGTATTAGCGAGTTCCTATATTTTGGCAGTGGAGGTGGTTAAAGTATATCCCCAACCTGGGAACACCTGTGCCCCCATAAAGATGCGTGGACTCTGTTTCCCTCCTGCAGCACACACACGACATTGGGTTCAGATGTCTTGAGTGTGGGGAGGTTCCTGCAACTAACAGCAGCGCCTGGGTTGTAATACAATACCTTAACTGGTCTTCCATGATGGCTTGCCATGGCCGGTGTGCGGGGGAAAGTTGGGATTGGGCTCTAAACCAAGTATTAGCGAGAGCCTATCCATGGGATGTGGGTGTTGAACTTACAAACCACCACCATGAAATAACTGTGCCCCCTGAAAGATGCTTTGACTCTGTTTCCCCACATCCAGCACACACACGAAGAAGTGTTCTGGTGTTCTGAGTGTGGGGAGGTTCCTCCAACTGACAGCAGCACCTGGGCTCGAATAGAATCCCTTAGCTTGACTTCCCTAAGTGTTTACCTAGGCCTAGCATAGAGCGATGGTGGGGGATGGGCTCTAAAGCCAAGTATTAGAGAGTGCATCTCTGTGGGCAGTGGAAGGTTTGAAACTACTTCCCCAAACTTGGAACACCTGTGCCCCCATAAAGATGAGTGTACTCTGTTTCCCCCCTGCAGCACACACACGGAGACGTGGTCAGGTATCCTGATAGTGGGGAGGCTCCTCCACATGACAGCAGCGCCTGGGTTCTCATAGAATCCCTTTGATTGTTTTCCTTGAGTGTTTCCCTAGGCCGGGCTTAGAGGGAAAGCTGGGAGTTTGGCTTGGAGGCCAAGTAGCAGCTACTGCCCCCCGATGGAATATGGAAGTATTTAGAGGACTTCTCCCTAATGGGGAACAAGTGTGACCTCATTCATCTACTTGGATTTTGGCTCCACATCTCCCTGCCACAAAATGTTGGGTTCCGGAATCCTGAGTTTTGGGACGTTCCTCCAACTGTCAGCAGCGCTTGTGTTCTTGAATCCCTTCACTTGCCTTCCCTGATGGTTTGCCTATGCTGGAGTGCAGGGGAATGTGGGGTTTCGGCTCTAATACCAAGTATTAGCCAATGCATCTATATGATAAGTTGAGAAAATTTAACTACAACCAGCAACGTAGGAATACATGTGCCACCTGAAAGATGCCTGGACTCTGTTTCCCCACTTCCAGCACACAAACGAGGAGGTGTTCTTGTATCCTGAATGTGGGGAGTTTCCTCCAAATGACAGCAGCACCTGAGGTCTAATAGAATCCGTTAGCTTGACTTCCTTGAGTGTTTACCTAGGCCGGGCTGTAAGCGAATGTGGGGGTTGGGCCCTAAAGACAAGGATTAGCGAGTGCCCTTCTATGGGCAGTGGAGATGTTTAAACCAAATCCCCAACTTTGGAACACCTGTGCCCCCATAAAGGTGCGTGGAATATCTTTCCCACCTCCAGAACACACACGAAGACTTTCAGATATCCTTAGTGTGTGGGGGCTCCTCAAATTGACAGCAGCGTCTGGGTTCTAATAGAATCCCTTAGCTTGTAATAAGAGTGTTCCCCTGGTCCGGGATGTGAGGGAAATCTGGGGGTTGGGCTTGGAGTCCAAGTAGCAGTGAGTGCCCCCTGATCGATTGAGGAAGTACTTAGAGGACTTCTCCCTAAAGGGAACACTTTTACCCCCTTTCATCTGGGTGGAGTGGGGATGCACAACTCCCCCACAAACAGGAATGTGTTCCGGAATCCTGAGTGCAGAGAAGGTCCTCCAACTGACAGCAGCGCCTGGGTTCTAACTGAATCCCTTTGCTTGTCTTCCCTGATGGTATGCCTAGGCGGGAGTGCGGGGGAAAGTGTGGTTTGGGATCCAAACCAAGTATTTGCGAGTACCTCTCTATGGTTCGTGGAGGTTTTTAAACTACATCCCTAACCTGGGAACACCTGTGCCCCCATATATATCCGTGGAGTCTCTTTCCAGACCTCCAGCACACACACGAACACTTGCACAGTTATCCTGAGAGTGGGCAGCCTCCTCCAACTGACAGCAGGGCCTGGGTTCCAATAAAATCGCTTAACTTGTCTTCCCTGTTTGGTTGCCTGATACGGAGTGCGGGGGAAAGTGGGGGTTGGGCTCTAAATCCAAGTATTAGCGAGTGCTTCTTCATGGGAAGTGGAGGTTATTAACCAAAAACCCACAACCTGGGAACACCTGTGCTCCTTGAAAAATGCGTGGACTCTGTTTCCCCACCTCCAGCACACACATGAAGAAGTGTTCTGGTATCCTGAGTGTGGGGAGGCACCTCCAACTGACAGCAGCATCTGGGATCTAATAGGATCCCTTAGGTTGACTTCCCTGTGTGTTTTCCAAGGACCGGCTGGGAGCGAAGGTGGGGGTTGGGCTCTAAAGCCAAGTAAGAGCGAGTGCCTCTCTATGGGCAGTGGAGGTGTTTAAAGTACATTCCCTCCCTGGGAACACCTGTGCCCCCATAAAGTTGCGTGGACTATGTATCCCCAAAACCATCATACACATAAAGACTTGTTCAGGTATCCTGAGTATGGGGAGACTCCTCCAACTGACAGCAGCGCCTGGGTTCTAATAGAATCCCAAAGCTTGTCTTCCCTGATGGCATGCCTAGGCTGGAGTGTGGGGGAAAGTGGGGTTTGGGCTTGAAGTCCAAGTAGCAACGAGTGCCCCCTGATTTACTGGGGAAGTACTTAGAGGATTTCACCCTAAAATGGAACACCTGTGCCCCCATTCATCTGCGTGGACTGGGTCTCCACAACTCCCCCCCACACAAGGCTGGGATCCGGAATCCTGAGTGTGTGGAAGTTCCTCCAACTGACAGCAGCGCCTGCGTTCGAATAGAATAACTCAGCTTGTATTCCCTGAGTGTTTCCCTAGGCCGGGCTGCGAGCGAAAGCTGGGGGTTGTGCTTGGAGGCCAAGTAGCAGCTTGTGCCAACCGATTGACTGAGGAATTACTTAGGGAACTCCCCTACCGGGGAACACCTGTGTCACCATTCATCTGCGTGGATTGGGGCTGCACACCTCCCCCACACACAAGAGTGTCTCCGGAGTCCTGAGTGTTGGGAAGTTCCTCCATGTGACAGCAGCATCTAGGTTCAATACAATCCCTTAGCTTGTCTTCCGTGATGGCTTGCCCTGCCAGGAGTGCGGGAGAAATTGGAGGTTGGGCTCTAAAACGAAGTATTAGCGAGTGCCTATCCATGGGATGTGGAGGTGTTTAACCTACATCCTCCAACCTAGGAATACCTGTGCCCCAGGAAAAAGGCGTGGACTCTGTTTCCACACCACCAGCACACGTGCGAAGAATTGTTCTCGTTTCCTGAGTGTGGGGAGGCTCCTCCAACTAACAGCAGCACCAGGGATCTAGTAGAATCCCTTAGCTTGACTTCCTTGAGTGTTCTCCTAGGCCGGGCTTTGAGCGAAGGTGGGGGTTGGGCTGTAAAGCCAAGTAATATCCAGTTCCTCTCTAAGGGCAGTGAAGGTGTTTAAACTACATCATCTACCTAGGAATAACTGTGCCCCCATAAAGATGCATGGACTCTGTTTCCCCACTTCCAACACACACACAAAGACGTGCTCAGGTATCCTGAGTGTGGGCCGGCACTTTCAAGTGACAGCAGCGCCTGGGTTCTAATAGTATCCTTTAGCTTGTAATACCTGAGTTGTTCCCTAGGCCTGGCTCTGAGGGAAAGCTGGGGGTTGGGCTTTGAGGCCAAATAGTAGCGAGTGCCCCCCGATGGACTGAGGAAGTATTTAGATGAATTCTCCCTAAAGGGGTACACCTGTGCCCACATCCATCTACGTGGAGTGCGGATACACAAATCCCTCCCCCCACAAGTCTGGCTACCGGAATATGAGAGTGGGAAAGTTCCTCCAGCTTACATCAGTGCCAGTGTTCTTGTAGAATCCTTAAGCTTCTCTTCCCTGATGGATTGCATTAGCTGGAGTGCGGTTCAAAGTGGGATTTGTTCTCTAAATCCAAGTAATAATGAGTGCCTCTCCATGGGAATTGGAGGTGTTTAACCAACAACCCCCAACAAGGGAATACCTTTGCCCCCTGGAATATGCGTGGACACTGTTTCTCCACCAACAGTACACACACGGAGAAGCTTTGTGGAATCCTGAGCATGGGGAGACTACTCCAAATGACAGCAGCACCTGGGTTCTATTAGAATCCCTTAGCTTGTGTTCCCTGAGTATTTACATAGGCCAGGCTTTGATCTATTGTGGGGTTTGGTCTCTATAGCTAGGTTTTAGCGAGTGCCTCTCTATTGGCATGGAGATTTTAAAACTACATCCCTAACCTTTAAACACCTGCCCCCCATATAAATGCGTGGTCTCCCTTTCCCCACCTCCAGCACACCCACGAAGAACAGTTCTGGTATACTGAGCGTGGGTAGGCACCTCCAAATGACAGCAGCACCTGGGACCTTATAATATCACTTGGATTGTTTTCCCTGAGTGTTTCCTTTGGCCAGGCTGTGAGCGAAGGTGGGTGTTGGGCACTAAAGACTAGTAATAGCGAGTGCCTCTCTATGGGCATTGCAGGAGTTTAAATTACATCCCCAAACTTGGAACACCTGTGCCCCCCCAAAAACGCGTGGACTCTGTTTCCCCACCTCCAGCACACACACGAAAACGGGTTGAGGTTTCCTGAGTGTGGGGAGGCACCTACAACTGACAGCAGGGCCTGGGTTCTAATACAATCCATTAACTTGTCTTCACTGATGGCTAGCCTAGGCGGGAGTGCGGGGGAATGTGAGGGTTGGGCTCTAAAACCAAGTATTATTGAGTGCCTCTCCACGGGATTTGAAGTGGTTTAACCTACAACCAAATATTTGGGAATACCTGTGCCCCCTGAAAGATGCAAGGACACTGTTTCCCCGCCTTCAGCACACACACTAGGTGGTGTTCTGGTATCCTGAGTGTGGGGAGGCTCCTGCAAGTGACAGTAGCACCTGGGATCTAATTGGATCCATTAGGTTGATATTCCTGAGTATTTTCCTTGGCCGGGTTGTGAGCGAAATTGGGGGTTGTGCTCTAAAACCAAGTATTAGCGAGTTCCTATATTTTGGCAGTGGAGGTGGTTAAAGTATATCCCCAACCTGGGAACACCTGTGCCCCCATAAAGATGCGTGGACTCTGTTTCCCTCCTGCAGCACACACACGACATTGGGTTCAGATGTCTTGAGTGTGGGGAGGTTCCTGCAACTAACAGCAGCGCCTGGGTTGTAATACAATACCTTAACTGGTCTTCCATGATGGCTTGCCATGGCCGGTGTGCGGGGGAAAGTTGGGATTGGGCTCTAAACCAAGTATTAGCGAGAGCCTATCCATGGGATGTGGGTGTTGAACCTACAAACCACCACCATGAAATAACTGTGCCCCCTGAAAGATGCTTTGACTGTGTTTCCCTACATCCAGCACACACACGAAGAAGTGTTCTGGTGTTCTGAGTGTGGGGAGGTTCCTCCAACTGACAGCAGCACCTGGGTTCGAATAGAATCCCTTAGCTTGACTTCCCTAAGTGTTTTCCTAGGCCTAGCAGTGAGCGATGGTGGGGGATGGGCTCTAAAGCCAAGTATTAGAGAGTGCATCTCTGTGGGCAGTGGAGGGTTTGAAACTACTTCCCCAACCTTGGAACACCTGTGCCCCCATAAAGATGAGTGGACTCTGTTTAACCCTTGCAGCACACACAAGGAGACGTGGTCATGTATCCTGATAGTGGGGAGGCTCCTCCACATGACAGCAGCGCCTGGGTTCTAATAGAATCCCTTAGATTGTTTTCCTTGAGTGTTTCCCTAGGCCGGGCTTACAGGGAAAGCTGGGAGTTTGGCTTGGAGGCCAAGTAGCAGCAACTGCCCCCCGATGGAATGTGGAAGTACTTAGAGGACTTCTCCCTAATGGGGAACAAGTGTGACCCCATTCATCTACTTGGATTTTGGCTCCACATCTCCCCGCCACAAAATGTTGGGTTCCGGAATCCTGAGTTTTGGGACGTTCCTCCAACTGTCAGCAGCGCTTGTGTTCTTGAATCCCTTAACTTGCCTTCCCTGATGGTTTGCCTATGCTGGAGTGCAGGGGAATGTGGGGTTTCGGCTCTAATACCAAGTATTAGCCAATGCATCTACATGTGAAGTTGAGAAATTTTAACTACACCCAGCAACGTAGGAATACATGTGCCACCTGAAAGATGCCTGGACTCTGTTTCCCCACCTCCAGCACACAAACGAGGAAGTGTTCTTCTATCCTGAATGTGGGGAGTTTCCTCCAAATGACAGCAGCACCTGAGGTCTCATAGAATCCGTTAGCTTGACTTCCTTGAGTGTTTACCTAGGCCGGGCTGTAAGCGAATGTGGGGGTTGGGCCTTAAAGACAAGGATTAGCGAGTGCCCCTCTATGGGCAGTGGAGGTATTTAAACCAAATCCCCAACTTTGGAACACCTGTGCCCCCATACAGATGCGTGGAATATCTTTCCCACCTCCAGAACACACACGAAGACTTTCAGTTTTCCTTAGTGTGGTGGGGGGCTCCTCAAAATGACAGCAGCGTCTGAATTCTAATAGAATCCCTTAGCTTGTAATATGAGTGTTCCCCTGGTCCGGGATGTGAGGGAAATCTGGGGGTTGGGCTTGGAGTCCATGTAGCAGTGGGTGCCCCCTGATCGATTGAGGAAGTACTTACAGGACTTCTCCCTAAAGGGAACACTTTTGCCCCCATTCATCTGGGTGGAGTGGGGCTGCACAACTCCCCCACAAACAGGAATGTGTTCCGGAATCCTGAGTGCAGAGAAGTTCCTCCAACTGACAGCAGCGCCTGGGTTCTAACTGAATCCCTTTGCTTGTCTTCCCTGATGGTATGCCTAGGCGGGAGTGCGGGGGAATGTGTGGTTTGGGATCCAAACCAAGTATTTGCGAGTACCTCTCTATGGTTCGTGGAGGTTTTTAAACTACATCCCTAACCTGGGAACACCTGTGCCCCCATATATATCCGTGGAGTCTGTTTCCAGACCTCCAGCACACACACGAACACTTGCACAGTTATCCTGAGAGTGGGCAGCCTCCTCCAACTGACAGCAGGGCCTGGGTTCTAATAAAATCGCTTAACTTGTCTTCCCTGTTTGGTTGCCTGATACGGAGTGCGGGGGAAAGTGGGGGTTGGGCTCTAAATCCAAGTATTAGCGAGTGCTTCTTCATGGGAAGTGGAGGTTATTAACCAAAAACCCACAACCTGGGAACACCTGTGCTCCTTGAAAAATGCGTGGACTCTGTTTCCCCACCTCCAGCACACACATGAAGAAGTGTTCTGGTATCCTGAGTGTGGGGAGGCACCTCCAACTGACAGCAGCATCTGGGATCTAATAGGATCCCTTAGGTTGACTTCCCTGTGTGTTTTCCAAGGACCGGCTGGGAGCGAAGGTGGGGGTTGGGCTCTAAAGCCAAGTAAGAGCGAGTGCCTCTCTATGGGCAGTGGAGGTGTTTAAAGTACATTCCCTCCCTGGGAACACCTGTGCCCCCATAAAGTTGCGTGGACTATGTATCCCCAAAACCATCATACACATAAAGACTTGTTCAGGTATCCTGAGTATGGGGAGACTCCTCCAACTGACAGCAGCGCCTGGGTTCTAATAGAAT
This sequence comes from Vicugna pacos, assembly GCF_048564905.1. Classification (NCBI taxonomy): domain Eukaryota; kingdom Metazoa; phylum Chordata; class Mammalia; order Artiodactyla; family Camelidae; genus Vicugna; species Vicugna pacos. The sequence continues at coordinate 737,215 of NW_027328785.1, forward strand.
CCCAAAGCTTGTCTTCCCTGATGGCATGCCTAGGCTGGAGTGTGGGGGAAAGTGGGGTTTGGGCTTGAAGTCCAAGTAGCAACGAGTGCCCCCTGATTTACTGGGGAAGTACTTAGAGGATTTCACCCTAAAATGGAACACCTGTGCCCCCATTCATCTGCGTGGACTGGGTCTCCACAACTCCCCCCCACACAAGGCTGGGATCCGGAATCCTGAGTGTGTGGAAGTTCCTCCAACTGACAGCAGCGCCTGCGTTCGAATAGAATAACTCAGCTTGTATTCCCTGAGTGTTTCCCTAGGCCGGGCTGCGAGCGAAAGCTGGGGGTTGTGCTTGGAGGCCAAGTAGCAGCTTGTGCCAACCGATTGACTGAGGAATTACTTAGGGAACTCCCCTACCGGGGAACACCTGTGTCACCATTCATCTGCGTGGATTGGGGCTGCACACCTCCCACACACACAAGAGTGTCTCCGGAGTCCTGAGTGTTGGGAAGTTCCTCCATGTGACAGCAGCATCTAGGTTCAATACAATCCCTTAGCTTGTCTTCCGTGATGGCTTGCCCTGCCAGGAGTGCGGGAGAAATTGGAGGTTGGGCTCTAAAACGAAGTATTAGCGAGTGCCTATCCATGGGATGTGGAGGTGTTTAACCTACATCCTCCAACCTAGGAATACCTGTGCCCCAGGAAAAAGGCGTGGACTCTGTTTCCACACCACCAGCACACGTGCGAAGAATTGTTCTCGTTTCCTGAGTGTGGGGAGGCTCCTCCAACTAACAGCAGCACCAGGGATCTAGTAGAATCCCTTAGCTTGACTTCCTTGAGTGTTCTCCTAGGCCGGGCTTTGAGCGAAGGTGGGGGTTGGGCTGTAAAGCCAAGTAATATCCAGTGCCTCTCTAAGGGCAGTGAAGGTGTTTAAACTACATCATCTACCTAGGAATAACTGTGCCCCCATAAAGATGCATGGACTCTGTTTCCCCACTTCCAACACACACACAAAGACGTGCTCAGGTATCCTGAGTGTGGGCCGGCACTTTCAAGTGACAGCAGCGCCTGGGTTCTAATAGTATCCTTTAGCTTGTAATACCTGAGTTGTTCCCTAGGCCTGGCTCTGAGGGAAAGCTGGGGGTTGGGTTTGAGGCCAAATAGTAGCGAGTGCCCCCCGATGGACTGAGGAAGTATTTAGATGAATTCTCCCTAAAGGGGTACACCTGTGCCCACATCCATCTACGTGGAGTGCGGATACACAAATCCCTCCCCCCACAAGTCTGGCTACCGGAATATGAGAGTGGGAAAGTTCCTCCAGCTTACATCAGTGCCAGTGTTCTAGCAGAATCCTTAAGCTTCTCTTCCCTGATGGATTGCATTAGCTGGAGTGCGGTTCAAAGTGGGATTTGTTCTCTAAATCCAAGTAATAATGAGTGCCTCTCCATGGGAATTGGAGGTGTTTAACCAACAACCCCCAACAAGGGAATACCTTTGCCCCCTGGAATATGTGTGGACACTGTTTCTCCACCAACAGTACACACACGGAGAATCTTTGTGGAATCCTGAGCATGGGGAGACTACTCCAAATGACAGCAGCACCTGGGTTCTATTAGAATCCCTTAGCTTGTGTTCCCTGAGTATTTACATAGGCCAGGCTTTGATCTATTGTTGGGTTTGGTCTCTATAGCTAGGTTTTAGCGAGTGCCTCTCTATTGGCATGGAGATTTTAAAACTACATCCCTAACCTTTAAACACCTGCCCCCCATATAAATGCGTGGTCTCCCTTTCCCCACCTCCAGCACACCCACGAAGAACAGTTCTCGTATACTGAGTGTGGGTAGGCACCTCCAAATGACAGCAGCACCTGGGACCTTATAATATCACTTGGCTTGCTTTCCCTGAGTGTTTCCTTTGGCCAGGCTGTGAGCGAAGGTGGGTGTTGGGCACTAAAGACTAGTAATAGCGAGTGCCTCTCTATGGGCATTGCAGGTGTTTAAAATACATCCCCAAACTTGGAACACCTGTGCCCCGCCAAAAACGCGTGGACTCTGTTTCCCCACCTCCAGCACACACACGAAAACGGGTTGAGGTTTCCTGAGTGTGGGGAGGCACCTACAACTGACAGCAGGGCCTGGGTTCTAATACAATCCATTAACTTGTCTTCACTGATGGCTAGCCTAGGCGGGAGTAGGGGGAATGTGAGGGTTGGGCTCTAAAACCAAGTATTATTGAGTGCCTCTCCACGGGATTTGAAGTGGTTTAACCTACAACCAAATATTTGGGAATACCTGTGCCCCCTGAAAGATGCAAGGACACTGTTTCCCCGCCTTCAGCACACACACTAGGTGGTGTTCTGGTATCCTGAGTGTGGGGAGGCTCCTGCAAGTGACAGTAGCACCTGGGATCTAATTGGATCCATTAGGTTGATATTCCTGAGTATTTTCCTTGGCCGGGTTGTGAGCGAAATTGGGGGTTGTGCTCTAAAACCAAGTATTAGCGAGTTCCTATATTTTGGCAGTGGAGGTGGTTAAAGTATATCCCCAACCTGGGAACACCTGTGCCCCCATAAAGATGCGTGGACTCTGTTTCCCTCCTGCAGCACACACACGACATTGGGTTCAGATGTCTTGAGTGTGGGGAGGTTCCTGCAACTAACAGCAGCGCCTGGGTTGTAATACAATACCTTAACTGGTCTTCCATGATGGCTTGCCATGGCCGGTGTGCGGGGGAAAGTTGGGATTGGGCTCTAAACCAAGTATTAGCGAGAGCCTATCCATGGGATGTGGGTGTTGAACCTACAAACCACCACCATGAAATAACTGTGCCCCCTGAAAGATGCTTTGACTCTGTTTCCCTACATCCAGCACACACACGAATAAGTGTTCTGGTGTTCTGAGTGTGGGGAGGTTCCTCCAACTGACAGCAGCACCTGGGTTCGAATAGAATCCCTTAGCTTGACTTCCCTAAGTGTTTTCCTAGGCCTAGCAGTGAGCGATGGTGGGGGAAGGGCTCTAAAGCCAAGTATTAGAGAGTGCATCTCTGTGGGCAGTGGAGGGTTTGAAACTACTTCCCCAACCTTGGAACACCTGTGCCCCCATAAAGATGAGTGGACTCTGTTTCCCCCCTGCAGCACACACACGGAGACGTGGTCAGGTATCCTGATAGTGGGGAGGCTCCTCCACATGACAGCAGCGCCTGGGTTCTAATAGAATCCCTTAGATTGTTTTCCTTGAGTGTTTCCCTAGGCTGGGCTTAGAGGGAAAGCTGGGAGTTTGGCTTGGAGGCCAAGTAGCAGCAACTGCCCCCCGATGGAATGTGGAAGTATTTAGAGGACTTCTCCCTAATGGGGAACAAGTGTGACCCCATTCATCTACTTGGATTTTGGCTCCACATCTCCCCGCCACAAAATGTTGGGTTCCAGAATCCTGAGTTTTGGGACGTTCCTCCAACTGTCAGCAGCGCTTGTGTTCTTGAATCCCTTAACTTGCCTTCCCTGATGGTTTGCCTATGCTGGAGTGCAGGGGAATGTGGGGTTTCGGCTCTAATACCAAGTATTAGCCAATGCATCTACATGTGAAGTTGAGAAATTTTAACTACACCCAGCAACTTAGGAATACATGTGCCACCTGAAGGATGCCTGGACTCTGTTTCCCCACCTCCAGCACAGAAACGAGGAAGTGTTCTTCTATCCTGAATGTGGGGAGTTTCCTCCAAATGACAGCAGCACCTGAGGTCTCATAGAATCCGTTAGCTTGACTTCCTTGAGTGTTTACCTAGGCCGGGCTGTAAGCGAATGTGGGGGTTGGGCCTTAAAGACAAGGATTAGCGAGTGCCCCTCTATGGGCAGTGGAGGTATTTAAACCAAATCCCCAACTTTGGAACACCTGTGCCCCCATACAGATGCGTGGAATATCTTTCCCACCTCCAGAACACACACGAAGACTTTCAGTTTTCCTTAGTGTGGTGGGGGGCTCCTCAAAATGACAGCAGCGTCTGAATTATAATAGAATCCCTTAGCTTGTAATATGAGTGTTCCCCTGGTCCGGGATGTGAGGGAAATCTGGGGGTTGGGCTTGGAGTCCATGTAGCAGTGGGTGCCCCCTGATCGATTGAGGAAGTACTTACAGGACTTCTCCCTAAAGGGAACACTTTTGCCCCCATTCATCTGGGTGGAGTGGGGCTGCACAACTCCCCCACAAACAGGAATGTGTTCCGGAATCCTGAGTGCAGAGAAGTTCCTCCAACTGACAGCAGCGCCTGGGTTCTAACTGAATCCCTTTGCTTGTCTTCCCTGATGGTATGCCTAAGCGGGAGTGCGGGGGAAAGTGTGGTTTGGGATCCAAAGCAACTATTTGCGAGTACCTCTCTTTGGTTAGTGGAGGTTTTTAAACTACATCCCTAACCTGGGAACACCTGTGCCCCCATATATATCCGTGGAGTCTGTTTCCAGACCTCCAGCACACACACGAACACTTGCACAGTTATCCTGAGAGTGGGCAGCCTCCTCCAACTGACAGCAGGGCCTGGGTTCTAATAAAATCGCTTAACTTGTCTTCCCTGTTTGGTTGCCTGATACGGAGTGCGGGGGAAAGTGGGGGTTGGGCTCTAAATCCAAGTATTAGCGAGTGCTTCTTCATGGGAAGTGGAGGTTATTAACCAAAAACCCACAACCTGGGAACACCTGTGCTCCTTGAAAAATGCGTGGACTCTGTTTCCCCACCTCCAGCACACACATGAAGAAGTGTTCTGGTATCCTGAGTGTGGGGAGGCACCTCCAACTGACAGCAGCATCTGGGATCTAATAGGATCCCTTAGGTTGACTTCCCTGTGTGTTTTCCAAGGACCGGCTGGGAGCGAAGGTGGGGGTTGGGCTCTAAAGCCAAGTAAGAGCGAGTGCCTCTCTATGGGCAGTGGAGGTGTTTAAAGTACATTCCCTCCCTGGGAACACCTGTGCCCCCATAAAGTTGCGTGGACTATGTATCCCCAAAACCATCATACACATAAAGACTTGTTCAGGTATCCTGAGTATGGGGAGACTCCTCCAACTGACAGCAGCGCCTGGGTTCTAATAGAATCCCAAAGCTTGTCTTCCCTGATGGCATGCCTAGGCTGGAGTGTGGGGGAAAGTGGGGTTTGGGCTTGAAGTCCAAGTAGCAACGAGTGCCCCCTGATTTACTGGGGAAGTACTTAGAGGATTTCACCCTAAAATGGAACACCTGTGCCCCCATTCATCTGCGTGGACTGGGTCTCCACAACTCCCCCCCACACAAGGCTGGGATCCGGAATCCTGAGTGTGTGGAAGTTCCTCCAACTGACAGCAGCGCCTGCGTTCGAATAGAATAACTCAGCTTGTATTCCCTGAGTGTTTCCCTAGGCCGGGCTGCGAGCGAAAGCTGGGGGTTGTGCTTGGAGGCCAAGTAGCAGCTTGTGCCAACCGATTGACTGAGGAATTACTTAGGGAACTCCCCTACCGGGGAACACCTGTGTCACCATTCATCTGCGTGGATTGGGGCTGCACACCTCCCCCACACACAAGAGTGTCTCCGGAGTCCTGAGTGTTGGGAAGTTCCTCCATGTGACAGCAGCATCTAGGTTCAATACAATCCCTTAGCTTGTCTTCCGTGATGGCTTGCCCTGCCAGGAGTGCGGGAGAAATTGGAGGTTGGGCTCTAAAACGAAGTATTAGCGAGTGCCTATCCATGGGATGTGGAGGTGTTTAACCTACATCCTCCAACCTAGGAATACCTGTGCCCCAGGAAAAAGGCGTGGACTCTGTTTCCACACCACCAGCACACGTGCGAAGAATTGTTCTCGTTTCCTGAGTGTGGGGAGGCTCCTCCAACTAACAGCAGCACCAGGGATCTAGTAGAATCCCTTAGCTTGACTTCCTTGAGTGTTCTCCTAGGCCGGGCTTTGAGCGAAGGTGGGGGTTGGGCTGTAAAGCCAAGTAATATCCAGTGCCTCTCTAAGGGCAGTGAAGGTGTTTAAACTACATCATCTACCTAGGAATAACTGTGCCCCCATAAAGATGCATGGACTCTGTTTCCCCACTTCCAACACACACACAAAGACGTGCTCAGGTATCCTGAGTGTGGGCCGGCACTTTCAAGTGACAGCAGCGCCTGGGTTCTAATAGTATCCTTTAGCTTGTAATACCTGAGTTGTTCCCTAGGCCTGGCTCTGAGGGAAAGCTGGGGGTTGGGCTTTGAGGCCAAATAGTAGCGAGTGCCCCCCGATGGACTGAGGAAGTATTTAGATGAATTCTCCCTAAAGGGGTACACCTGTGCCCACATCCATCTACGTGGAGTGCGGATACACAAATCCCTCCCCCCACAAGTCTGGCTACCGGAATATGAGAGTGGGAAAGTTCCTCCAGCTTACATCAGTGCCAGTGTTCTAGCAGAATCCTTAAGCTTCTCTTCCCTGATGGATTGCATTAGCTGGAGTGCGGTTCAAAGTGGGATTTGTTCTCTAAATCCAAGTAATAATGAGTGCCTCTCCATGGGAATTGGAGGTGTTTAACCAACAACCCCCAACAAGGGAATACCTTTGCCCCCTGGAATATGCGTGGACACTGTTTCTCCACCAACAGTACACACACGAAGAAGCTTTCTGGAATCCTGAGCATGGGGAGACTACTCCAAATGACAGCAGCACCTGGGTTCTATTAGAATCCCTTAGCTTGTGTTCCCTGAGTATTTACATAGGCCAGGCTTTGATCTATTGTGGGGTTTGGTCTCTATAGCTAGGTTTTAGCGAGTGCCTCTCTATTGGCATGGAGATTTTAAAACTACATCCCTAACCTTTAAACACCTGCCCCCCATATAAATGCGTGGTCCCCCTTTCCCCACCTCCAGCACACCCACGAAGAACAGTTCTGGTATACTGAGTGTGGGTAGGCACCTCCAAATGACAGCAGCACCTGGGACCTTATAATATCACTTGGCTTGCTTTCCCTGAGTGTTTCCTTTGGCCAGGCTGTGAGCGAAGGTGGGTGTTGGGCACTAAAAACTAGTAATAGCGAGTGCCTCTCTATGGGCATTGCAGGTTTTTAAAATACATCCCCAAACTTGGAACACCTGTGCCCACCCAAAAATGCGTGGACTCTGTTTCCCCACCTCCAGCACACACACGAAAACGGGTTGAGACTTCCTGAGTGTGGGGAGGCACCTACAACTGACAGCAGGGCCTGGGTTCTAATACAATCCATTAACTTGTCTTCACTGATGGCTAGCCTAGGCGGGAGTGCGGGGCAATGTGAGGGTTGGGCTCTAAAACCAAGTATTATTGAGTGCCTCTCCACGGGATTTGAAGTGGTTTAACCTACAACCAAATATTTGGGAATACCTGTGCCCCCTGAAAGATGCAAGGACACTGTTTCCCCGCCTTCAGCACACACACTAGGTGGTGTTCTGGTATCCTGAGTGTGGGGAGGCTCCTGCAAGTGACAGTAGCACCTGGGATCTAATTGGATCCATTAGGTTGATATTCCTGAGTATTTTCCTTGGCCGGGTTGTGAGCGAAATTGGGGGTTGTGCTCTAAAACCAAGTATTAGCGAGTTCCTATATTTTGGCAGTGGAGGTGGTTAAAGTATATCCCCAACCTGGGAACACCTGTGCCCCCATAAAGATGCGTGGACTCTGTTTCCCTCCTGCAGCACACACACGACATTGGGTTCAGATGTCTTGAGTGTGGGGAGGTTCCTGCAACCAACAGCAGCGCCTGGGTTGTAATACAACTCCTTAACTGGTCTTCCATGATGGCTTGCCATGGCCGGTGTGCGGTGGAAAGTTGGGATTGGGCTCTAAACCAAGTATTAGCGAGAGCCTATCCATGGGATGTGGGTGTTGAACCTACAAACCACCACCATGAAATAACTGTGCCCCCTGAAAGAAGCTTTGACTCTGTTTCCCTACATCCAGCACACACACGAAGAAGTGTTCTGGTGTTCTGAGTGTGGGGAGGTTCCTCCAACTGACAGCAGCACCTGGGTTCGAATAGAATCCCTTAGCTTGACTTCCCTAAGTGTTTACCTAAGCCTAGCAGAGAGCGATGGTGGGGGATGGGCTCTAAAGCCAAGTAATAGAGAGTGCATCTCTGTGGGCAGTGGAGGGTTTGAAACTACTTCCCCAACCTTGGAACACCTGTGCCCCCATAAAGATGAGTGGACTCTGTTTCCCCCCTGCAGCACACACACGGAGACGTGGTCAGGTATCCTGATAGTGGGGAGGCTCCTCCACATGACAACAGCGCCTGGGTTCTCATAGAATCCCTTAGAATGTTTTCCTTGAGTGTTTCCCTAGGCCGGGCTTAGAGGGAAAGCTGGGAGTTTGGCTTGGAGGCCAAGTAGCAGCAACTGCCCCCCGATGGAATGTGGAAGTATTTAGAGGACTTCTCCCTAATGGGGAACAAGTGTGACCCCATTCATCTACTTGGATTTTGGCTCCACATCTCCCCGCCACAAAATGTTGGGTTCCGGAATCCTGAGTTTTGGGACGTTCCTCCAACTGTCAGCAGCGCTTGTGTTCTTGAATCCCTTAACTTGCCTTCCCTGATGGTTTGCCTATGCTGGAGTGCAGGGGAATGTGGGGTTTCAGCTCTAATACCAAGTATTAGCCAATGCATCTATATGTGAATTTGAGAAATTTTAACTACACCCAGCAAAGTAGGAATACATGTGCCACCTGAAAGATGCCTGGACTCTGTTTCCCCACCTCCAGCACACAAACGAGGAAGTGTTCTTCTATCCTGAATGTGGGGAGTTTCCTCCAAATGACAGCAGCACCTGAGGTCTCATAGAATCCGTTAGCTTGACTTCCTTGAGTGTTTACCTAGGCCGGGCTGTAAGCGAATGTGGGGGTTGGGCCCTAAAGACAAGGATTAGCGAGTGCCCCTCTATGGGCAGTGGAGGTGTTTAAACCAAATCCCCAACTTTGGAACACCTGTGCCCCCATAAAGATGCGTGGAATATCTTTCCCACCTCCAGAACACACACGAAGACTTTCAGTTTTCCTTAGTGTGGTGGGGGGCTCCTCAAAATGACAGCAGCGTCTGGATTCTAATAGAATCCCTTAGCTTGTAATACGAGTGTTCCCCTGGTCCGGGATGTGAGGGAAAGCTGGGGGTTGGGTTTGGAGACCATGTAGCAGTGGGTGCCCCCTGATCGATTGAGGAATTACTTAGAGGACTTCTCCCTAAATGGAACACTTTTGCCCCCATTCATCTGGGTGGAGTGGGGCTGCACAACTCCCCCACAAACAGGAATGTGTTCCGGAATCCTGAGTGCAGAGAAGTTCCTCCAACTGACAGCAGCGCCTGGGTTCTAACTGAATCCCTTTGCTTGTCTTCCCTGATGGTATGCCTAGGCGGGAGTGCGGGGGAAAGTGTGGTTTGGGATCCAAACCAAGTATTTGCGAGTACCTCTCTATGGTTCGTGGAGGTTTTTAAACTACATCCCTAACCTGGGAACACCTGTGCCCCCATATATATCCGTGGAGTCTGTTTCCAGACCTCCAGCACACACACGAACACTTGCACAGTTATCCTGAGAGTGGGCAGCCTCCTCCAACTGACAGCAGGGCCTGGGTTCTAATAAAATCGCTTAACTTGTCTTCCCTGTTTGGTTGCCTGATACGGAGTGCGGGGGAAAGTGGGGGTTGGGCTCTAAATCCAAGTATTAGCGAGTGCTTCTTCATGGGAAGTGGAGGTTATTAACCAAAAACCCACAACCTGGGAACACCTGTGCTCCTTGAAAAATGCGTGGACTCTGTTTCCCCACCTCCAGCACACACATGAAGAAGTGTTCTGGTATCCTGAGTGTGGGGAGGCACCTCCAACTGACAGCAGCATCTGGGATCTAATAGGATCCCTTAGGTTGACTTCCCTGTGTGTTTTCCAAGGACCGGCTGGGAGCGAAGGTGGGGGTTGGGCTCTAAAGCCAAGTAAGAGCGAGTGCCTCTCTATGGGCAGTGGAGGTGTTTAAAGTACATTCCCTCCCTGGGAACACCTGTGCCCCCATAAAGTTGCGTGGACTATGTATCCCCAAAACCATCATACACATAAAGACTTGTTCAGGTATCCTGAGTATGGGGAGACTCCTCCAACTGACAGCAGCGCCTGGGTTCTAATAGAATCCCAAAGCTTGTCTTCCCTGATGGCATGCCTAGGCTGGAGTGTGGGGGAAAGTGGGGTTTGGGCTTGAAGTCCAAGTAGCAACGAGTGCCCCCTGATTTACTGGGGAAGTACTTAGAGGATTTCACCCTAAAATGGAACACCTGTGCCCCCATTCATCTGCGTGGACTGGGTCTCCACAACTCCCCCCCACACAAGGCTGGGATCCGGAATCCTGAGTGTGTGGAAGTTCCTCCAACTGACAGCAGCGCCTGCGTTCGAATAGAATAACTCAGCTTGTATTCCCTGAGTGTTTCCCTAGGCCGGGCTGCGAGCGAAAGCTGGGGGTTGTGCTTGGAGGCCAAGTAGCAGCTTGTGCCAACCGATTGACTGAGGAATTACTTAGGGAACTCCCCTACCGGGGAACACCTGTGTCACCATTCATCTGCGTGGATTGGGGCTGCACACCTCCCCCACACACAAGAGTGTCTCCGGAGTCCTGAGTGTTGGGAAGTTCCTCCATGTGACAGCAGCATCTAGGTTCAATACAATCCCTTAGCTTGTCTTCCGTGATGGCTTGCCCTGCCAGGAGTGCGGGAGAAATTGGAGGTTGGGCTCTAAAACGAAGTATTAGCGAGTGCCTATCCATGGGATGTGGAGGTGTTTAACCTACATCCTCCAACCTAGGAATACCTGTGCCCCAGGAAAAAGGCGTGGACTCTGTTTCCACACCACCAGCACACGTGCGAAGAATTGTTCTCGTTTCCTGAGTGTGGAGAGGCTCCTCCAACTAACAGCAGCACCAGGGATCTAGTAGAATCCCTTAGCTTGACTTCCTTGAGTGTTCTCCTAGGCCGGGCTTTGAGCGAAGGTGGGGGTTGGGCTGTAAAGCCAAGTAATATCCAGTGCCTCTCTAAGGGCAGTGAAGGTGTTTAAACTACATCATCTACCTAGGAATAACTGTGCCCCCATAAAGATGCATGGACTCTGTTTCCCCACTTCCAACACACACACAAAGACGTGCTCAGGTATCCTGAGTGTGGGCCGGCACTTTCAAGTGACAGCAGCGCCTGGGTTCTAATAGTATCCTTTAGCTTGTAATACCTGAGTTGTTCCCTAGGCCTGGCTCTGAGGGAAAGCTGGGGGTTGGGCTTTGAGGCCAAATAGTAGCGAGTGCCCCCCGATGGACTGAGGAAGTATTTAGATGAATTCTCCCTAAAGGGGTACACCTGTGCCCACATCCATCTACGTGGAGTGCGGATACACAAATCCCTCCCCCCACAAGTCTGGCTACCGGAATATGAGAGTGGGAAAGTTCCTCCAGCTTACATCAGTGCCAGTGTTCTAGCAGAATCCTTAAGCTTCTCTTCCCTGATGGATTGCATTAGCTGGAGTGCGGTTCAAAGTGGGATTTGTTCTCTAAATCCAAGTAATAATGAGTGCCTCTCCATGGGAATTGGAGGTGTTTAACCAACAACCCCCAACAAGGGAATACCTTTGCCCCCTGGAATATGCGTGGACACTGTTTCTCCACCAACAGTACACACACGGAGAAGCTTTGTGGAATCCTGAGCATGGGGAGACTACTCCAAATGACAGCAGCACCTGGGTTCTATTAGAATCCCTTAGCTTGTGTTCCCTGAGTATTTACATAGGCCAGGCTTTGATCTATTGTGGGGTTTGGTCTCTATAGCTAGGTTTTAGCGAGTGCCTCTCTATTGGCATGGAGATTTTAAAACTACATCCCTAACCTTTAAACACCTGCCCCCCATATAAATGCGTGGTCTCACTTTCCCCACCTCCAGCACACCCACGAAGAACAGTTCTGGTAAACTGAGCGTGGGTAGGCACGTCCAAATGACAGCAGCACCTGGGACCTTATAATATCACTTGGATTGTTTTCCCTGAGTGTTTCCTTTGGCCAGGCTGTGAGCGAAGGTGGGTGTTGGGCACTAAAGACTAGTAATAGCGAGTGCCTCTCTATGGGCATTGCAGGAGTTTAAATTACATCCCCAAACTTGGAACACCTGTGCCCCCCCAAAAACGCGTGGACTCTGTTTCCCCACCTCCAGCACACACACGAAAACGGGTTGAGGTTTCCTAAGTGTGGGGAGGCACCTACAACTGACAGCAGGGCCTGGGTTCTAATACAATCCATTAACTTGTCTTCACTGATGGCTAGCCTAGGCGGGAGTAGGGGGAATGTGAGGGTTGGGCTCTAAAACCAAGTATTATTGAGTGCCTCTCCACGTGATTTGAAGTGGTTTAACCTACAACCAAATATTTGGGAATACCTGTGCCCCCTGAAAGATGCAAGGACACTGTTTCCCCGCCTTCAGCACACACACTAGGTGGTGTTCTGGTATCCTGAGTGTGGGGAGGCTCCTGCAAGTGACAGTAGCACCTGGGATCTAATTGGATCCATTAGGTTGATATTCCTGAGTATTTTCCTTGGCCGGGTTGTGAGCGAAATTGGGGGTTGTGCTCTAAAACCAAGTATTAGCGAGTTCCTATATTTTGGCAGTGGAGGTGGTTAAAGTATATCCCCAACCTGGGAACACCTGTGCCCCCATAAAGATGCGTGGACTCTGTTTCCCTCCTGCAGCACACACACGACATTGGGTTCAGATGTCTTGAGTGTGGGGAGGTTCCTGCAACTAACAGCAGCGCCTGGGTTGTAATACAATACCTTAACTGGTCTTCCATGATGGCTTGCCATGGCCGGTGTGCGGGGGAAAGTTGGGATTGGGCTCTAAACCAAGTATTAGCGAGAGCCTATCCATGGGATGTGGGTGTTGAACCTACAAACCACCACCATGAAATAACTGTGCCCCCTGAAAGATGCTTTGACTGTGTTTCCCTACATCCAGCACACACACGAAGAAGTGTTCTGGTGTTCTGAGTGTGGGGAGGTTCCTCCAACTGACAGCAGCACCTGGGTTCGATTAGAATCCCTTAGCTTGACTTCCCTAAGTGTTTTCCTAGGCCTAGCAGTGAGCGATGGTGGGGGATGGGCTCTAAAGCCAAGTATTAGAGAGTGCATCTCTGTGGGCAGTGGAGGGTTTGAAACTACTTCCCCAACCTTGGAACACCTGTGCCCCCATAAAGATGAGTGGACTCTGTTTAACCCCTGCAGCACACACAAGGAGACGTGGTCATGTATCCTGATAGTGGGGAGGCTCCTCCACATGACAGCAGCGCCTGGGTTCTAATAGAATCCCTTAGATTGTTTTCCTTGAGTGTTTCCCTAGGCCGGGCTTACAGGGAAAGCTGGGAGTTTGGCTTGGAGGCCAAGTAGCAGCAACTGCCCCCCGATGGAATGTGGAAGTACTTAGAGGACTTCCCCCTAATGGGGAACAAGTGTGACCCCATTCATCTACTTGGATTTTGGCTCCACATCTCCCCGCCACAAAATGTTGGGTTCCGGAATCCTGAGTTTTGGGACGTTCCTCCAACTGTCAGCAGCGCTTGTGTTCTTGAATCCCTTAACTTGCCTTCCCTGATGGTTTGCCGATGCTGGAGTGCAGGGGAATGTGGGGTTTCGGCTCTAATACCAAGTATTAGCCAATGCATCTACATGTGAAGTTGAGAAATTTTAACTACACCCAGCAACGTAGGAATACATGTGCCACCTGAAAGATGCCTGGACTCTGTTTCCCCACCTCCAGCACACAAACGAGGAAGTGTTCTTCTATCCTGAATGTGGGGAGTTTCCTCCAAATGACAGCAGCACCTGAGGTCTCATAGAATCCGTTAGCTTGACTTCCTTGAGTGTTTACCTAGGCCGGGCTGTAAGCGAATGTGGGGGTTGGGCCTTAAAGACAAGGATTAGCGAGTGCCCCTCTATGGGCAGTGGAGGTATTTAAACCAAATCCCCAACTTTGGAACACCTGTGCCCCCATACAGATGCGTGGAATATCTTTCCCACCTCCAGAACACACACGAAGACTTTCAGTTTTCCTTAGTGTGGTGGGGGGCTCCTCAAAATGACAGCAGCGTCTGAATTCTAATAGAATCCCTTAGCTTGTAATATGAGTGTTCCCCTGGTCCGGGATGTGAGGGAAATCTGGGGGTTGGGCTTGGAGTCCATGTAGCAGTGGGTGCCCCCTGATCGATTGAGGAAGTACTTACAGGACTTCTCCCTAAAGGGAACACTTTTGCCCCCATTCATCTGGGTGGAGTGGGGCTGCACAACTCCCCCACAAACAGGAATGTGTTCCGGAATCCTGAGTGCAGAGAAGTTCCTCCAACTGACAGCAGCGCCTGGGTTCTAACTGAATCCCTTTGCTTGTCTTCCCTGATGGTATGCCTAGGCGGGAGTGCGGGGGAATGTGTGGTTTGGGATCCAAACCAAGTATTTGCGAGTACCTCTCTATGGTTCGTGGAGGTTTTTAAACTACATCCCTAACCTGGGAACACCTGTGCCCCCATATATATCCGTGGAGTCTGTTTCCAGACCTCCAGCACACACACGAACACTTGCACAGTTATCCTGAGAGTGGGCAGCCTCCTCCAACTGACAGCAGGGCCTGGGTTCTAATAAAATCGCTTAACTTGTCTTCCCTGTTTGGTTGCCTGATACGGAGTGCGGGGGAAAGTGGGGGTTGGGCTCTAAATCCAAGTATTAGCGAGTGCTTCTTCATGGGAAGTGGAGGTTATTAACCAAAAACCCACAACCTGGGAACACCTGTGCTCCTTGAAAAATGCGTGGACTCTGTTTCCCCACCTCCAGCACACACATGAAGAAGTGTTCTGGTATCCTGAGTGTGGGGAGGCACCTCCAACTGACAGCAGCATCTGGGATCTAATAGGATCCCTTAGGTTGACTTCCCTGTGTGTTTTCCAAGGACCGGCTGGGAGCGAAGGTGGGGGTTGGGCTCTAAAGCCAAGTAAGAGCGAGTGCCTCTCTATGGGCAGTGGAGGTGTTTAAAGTACATTCCCTCCCTGGGAACACCTGTGCCCCCATAAAGTTGCGTGGACTATGTATCCCCAAAACCATCATACACATAAAGACTTGTTCAGGTATCCTGAGTATGGGGAGACTCCTCCAACTGACAGCAGCGCCTGGGTTCTAATAGAATCCCAAAGCTTGTCTTCCCTGATGGCATGCCTAGGCTGGAGTGTGGGGGAAAGTGGGGTTTGGGCTTGAAGTCCAAGTAGCAACGAGTGCCCCCTGATTTACTGGGGAAGTACTTAGAGGATTTCACCCTAAAATGGAACACCTGTGCCCCCATTCATCTGCGTGGACTGGGTCTCCACAACTCCCCCCCACACAAGGCTGGGATCCGGAATCCTGAGTGTGTGGAAGTTCCTCCAACTGACAGCAGCGCCTGCGTTCGAATAGAATAACTCAGCTTGTATTCCCTGAGTGTTTCCCTAGGCCGGGCTGCGAGCGAAAGCTGGGGGTTGTGCTTGGAGGCCAAGTAGCAGCTTGTGCCAACCGATTGACTGAGGAATTACTTAGGGAACTCCCCTACCAGGGAACACCTGTGTCACCATTCATCTGCGTGGATTGGGGCTGCACACCTCCCCCACACACAAGAGTGTCTCCGGAGTCCTGAGTGTTGGGAAGTTCCTCCATGTGACAGCAGCATCTAGGTTCAATACAATCCCTTAGCTTGTCTTCCGTGATGGCTTGCCCTGCCAGGAGTGCGGGAGAAATTGGAGGTTGGGCTCTAAAACGAAGTATTAGCGAGTGCCTATCCATGGGATGTGGAGGTGTTTAACCTACATCCTCCAACCTAGGAATACCTGTGCCCCAGGAAAAAGGCGTGGACTCTGTTTCCACACCACCAGCACACGTGCGAAGAATTGTTCTCGTTTCCTGAGTGTGGGGAGGCTCCTCCAACTAACAGCAGCACCAGGGATCTAGTAGAATCCCTTAGCTTGACTTCCTTGAGTGTTCTCCTAGGCCGGGCTTTGAGCGAAGGTGGGGGTTGGGCTGTAAAGCCAAGTAATATCCAGTGCCTCTCTAAGGGCAGTGAAGGTGTTTAAACTACATCATCTACCTAGGAATAACTGTGCCCCCATAAAGATGCATGGACTCTGTTTCCCCACTTCCAACACACACACAAAGACGTGCTCAGGTATCCTGAGTGTGGGCCGGCACTTTCAAGTGACAGCAGCGCCTGGGTTCTAATAGTATCCTTTAGCTTGTAATACCTGAGTTGTTCCCTAGGCCTGGCTCTGAGGGAAAGCTGGGGGTTGGGCTTTGAGGCCAAATAGTAGCGAGTGCCCCCCGATGGACTGAGGAAGTATTTAGATGAATTCTCCCTAAAGGGGTACACCTGTGCCCACATCCATCTACGTGGAGTGCGGATACACAAATCCCTCCCCCCACAAGTCTGGCTACCGGAATATGAGAGTGGGAAAGTTCCTCCAGCTTACAACAGTGCCAGTGTTCTAGCAGAATCCTTAAGCTTCTCTTCCCTGATGGATTGCATTAGCTGGAGTGCGGTTCAAAGTGGGATTTGTTCTCTAAATCCAAGTAATAATGAGTGCCTCTCCATGGGAATTGGAGGTGTTTAACCAACAACCCCCAACAAGGGAATACCTTTGCCCCCTGGAATATGCGTGGACACTGTTTCTCCACCAACAGTACACACACGGAGAAGCTTTGTGGAATCCTGAGCATGGGGAGACTACTCCAAATGACAGCAGCACCTGGGTTCTATTAGAATCCCTTAGCTTGTGTTCCCTGAGTATTTACATAGGCCAGGCTTTGATCTATTGTGGGGTTTGGTCTCTATAGCTAGGTTTTAGCGAGTGCCTCTCTATTGGCATGGAGATTTTAAAACTACATCCCTAACCTTTAAACACCTGCCCCCCATATAAATGCGTGGTCTCACTTTCCCCACCTCCAGCACACCCACGAAGAACAGTTCTGGTATACTGAGTGTGGGTAGGCACCTCCAAATGACAGCAGCACCTGGGACCTAATAATATCACTTGGCTTGCTTTCCCGGAGTGTTTCCTTTGGCCAGGCTGTGAGCGAAGGTGGGTGTTGGGCACTAAAGACTAGTAATAGCGAGTGCCTCTCTATGGGCATTGCAGGTGTTTAAAATACATCCCCAAACTTGGAACACCTGTGCCCCCCCAAAAATGCGTGGACTCTGTTTCCCCACCTCCAGCACACACACGAAAACGGGTTGAGGTTTCCTGAGTGTGGGGAGGCACCTACAACTGACAGCAGGGCCTGGGTTCTAATACAATCCATTAACTTGTCTTCACTTATGGCTAGCCTAGGCGGGAGTGCGGGGGAATGTGAGGGTTGGGCTCTAAAACCAAGTATTATTGAGTGCCTCTCCACGGGATTTGAAGTGGTTTAACCTACAACCAAATATTTGGGAATACCTGTGCCCCCTGAAAGATGCAAGGACACTGTTTCCCCGCCTTCAGCACACACACTAGGTGGTGTTCTGGTATCCTGAGTGTGGGGAGGCTCCTGCAAGTGACAGTAGCACCTGGGATCTAATTGGATCCATTAGGTTGATATTCCTGAGTATTTTCCTTGGCCGGGTTGTGAGCGAAATTGGGGGTTGTGCTCTAAAACCAAGTATTAGCGAGTTCCTATATTTTGGCAGTGGAGGTGGTTAAAGTATATCCCCAACCTGGGAACACCTGTGCCCACATAAAGATGCGTGGACACTGATTCCCTCCTGCAGCACACACACGACATTGGGTTCAGATGTCTTGAGTGTGGGGAGGTTCCTGCAACTAACAGCAGCGCCTGGGTTGTAATACAATACCTTAACTGGTCTTCCATGATGGTTTGCCATGGCCGGTGTGCGGGGGAAATTTGGGATTGGGCTCTAAACCAAGTATTAGCGAGAGCCTATCCATGGGATGTGGGTGTTGAACCTACAAACCACCACCATGAAATAACTGTGCCCCCTGAAAAATGCTTTGACTCTGTTTCCCTACATCCAGCACACACATAAAGAAGTGTTCTGGTGTTCTGAGTGTGGGGAGGTTCCTCCAACTGACAGCAGCACCTGGGTTCGAATAGAATCCCTTAGCTTGACTTCCCAAAGTGTTTTCCTAGGCCTAGCAGTGAGCGACGGTGGGGGATGGGCTCTAAAGCCAAGTATTAGAGAGTGCATCTCTGTGGGCAGTGGAGGGTTTGAAACTACTTCCCCAACCTTGGAACACCTGTGCCCCCATAAAGATGAGTGGACTCTGTTTCCCCCCTGCAGCACACACACGGAGACGTGGTCAGGTATCCTGATAGTGGGGAGGCTCCTCCACATGACAGCAGCGCCTGGGTTCTCATAGAATCCCTTTGATTGTTTTCCTTGAGTGTTTCCCTAGGCCGGGCTTAGAGGGAAAGCTGGGAGTTTGGCTTGGAGGCCAAGTAGCAGCAACTGCCCCCCGATGGAATGTGGAAGTATTTTGAGGACTTCTCCCTAATGGGGAACAAGTGTGACCCCATTCATCTACTTGGATTTTGGCTCCACATCTCCCCGCCACAAAATGTTGGGTTCCGGAATCCTGAGTTTTGGGACGTTCCTCCAACTGTCAGCAGCGCTTGTGTTCTTGAATCACTTAACTTGCCTTCCCTGATGGTTTGCCTATGCTGGAGTGAAGGGGAATGTGGGGTTTCGGCTCTAATACCAAGTATTAGCCAATGCATCTACATGTGAAGTTGAGAAATTTTAACTACAACCAGCAACTTAGTAATACATGTGCCACATGAAAGATGCCTGGACTCTGTTTCCGCACATCCAGCACACAAACGAGGAAGTGTTCTTCTATCCTGAATGTGGGGAGTTTCCTCCAAATGACAGCAGCACCTGAGGTCTAATAGAATCCGTTAGCTTGACTTCCTTGAGTGTTTACCTAGGCCGGGCTGTAAGCGAATGTGGGGGTTGGGCCCTAAAGACAAGGATTAGCGAGTGCCCCTCTATGGGCAGTGGAGGTATTTAAAGCAAGTCCCCAAATTTGGAACACCTGTGCCCCCATAAAGATGCGTGGAATATCTTTCCCACCTCCAGAACACACACGAAGACTTTCAGATATCCTTAGTGTGGGGGGGCTCCTCAAAATGACAGCAGCGTTTGGGTTCTAATAGAATCCCTTAGCTTGTAATACGAGTGTTTCCCTGGTCCGGGATGTGAGGGAAAGCTGGGGGTTGGGCTTGGAGTCCAAGTAGCAGTGTGTGCCCCCTGATCGATTGAGGAAGTACTTAGAGGACTTCTCCCTAAAGGGAACACTTTGCCCCCATTCATCTGCGTGGAGTGGGGCTGCACAACTCCCACACAAACAGGAATGTGTTCCGGAATCCTGAGTGCAGAGAAGTTCCTCCAACTGACAGCAGCGCCTGGGTTCTAACTGAATCCCTTTGCTTGTCTTCCCTGATTGTTTGCCTAGGCGGGAGTGCGGGGGAAAGTGTGGTTTGGGATCCAAACCAAGTATTTGCGAGTACCTCTCTATGGTTAGTGGAGGTTTTTAATCTACATCCCTAACCTGGGAACACCTGTGCCCCCATATATATCCGTGGATTCTGTTTCCAGACCTCCAGCACACACACGAACACTTGCACAGTTATCCTGAGAGTGGGCAGCCTCCTCCAACTGACAGCAGGGCCTGGGTTCTAATAAAATCGCTTAACTTGTCTTCCCTGTTTGGTTGCCTGATACGGAGTGCGGGGGAAAGTGGGGGTTGGGCTCTAAATCCAAGTATTAGCGAGTGCTTCTTCATGGGAAGTGGAGGTTATTAACCAAAAACCCACAACCTGGGAACACCTGTGCTCCTTGAAAAATGCGTGGACTCTGTTTCCCCACCTCCAGCACACACATGAAGAAGTGTTCTGGTATCCTGAGTGTGGGGAGGCACCTCCAACTGACAGCAGCATCTGGGATCTAATAGGATCCCTTAGGTTGACTTCCCTGTGTGTTTTCCAAGGACCGGCTGGGAGCGAAGGTGGGGGTTGGGCTCTAAAGCCAAGTAAGAGCGAGTGCCTCTCTATGGGCAGTGGAGGTGTTTAAAGTACATTCCCTCCCTGGGAACACCTGTGCCCCCATAAAGTTGCGTGGACTATGTATCCCCAAAACCATCATACACATAAAGACTTGTTCAGGTATCCTGAGTATGGGGAGACTCCTCCAACTGACAGCAGCGCCTGGGTTCTAATAGAATCCCAAAGCTTGTCTTCCCTGATGGCATGCCTAGGCTGGAGTGTGGGGGAAAGTGGGGTTTGGGCTTGAAGTCCAAGTAGCAACGAGTGCCCCCTGATTTACTGGGGAAGTACTTAGAGGATTTCACCCTAAAATGGAACACCTGTGCCCCCATTCATCTGCGTGGACTGGGTCTCCACAACTCCCCCCCACACAAGGCTGGGATCCGGAATCCTGAGTGTGTGGAAGTTCCTCCAACTGACAGCAGCGCCTGCGTTCGAATAGAATAACTCAGCTTGTATTCCCTGAGTGTTTCCCTAGGCCGGGCTGCGAGCGAAAGCTGGGGGTTGTGCTTGGAGGCCAAGTAGCAGCTTGTGCCAACCGATTGACTGAGGAATTACTTAGGGAACTCCCCTACCGGGGAACACCTGTGTCACCATTCATCTGCGTGGATTGGGGCTGCACACCTCCCCCACACACAAGAGTGTCTCCGGAGTCCTGAGTGTTGGGAAGTTCCTCCATGTGACAGCAGCATCTAGGTTCAATACAATCCCTTAGCTTGTCTTCCGTGATGGCTTGCCCTGCCAGGAGTGCGGGAGAAATTGGAGGTTGGGCTCTAAAACGAAGTATTAGCGAGTGCCTATCCATGGGATGTGGAGGTGTTTAACCTACATCCTCCAACCTAGGAATACCTGTGCCCCAGGAAAAAGGCGTGGACTCTGTTTCCACACCACCAGCACACGTGCGAAGAATTGTTCTCGTTTCCTGAGTGTGGGGAGGCTCCTCCAACTAACAGCAGCACCAGGGATCTAGTAGAATCCCTTAGCTTGACTTCCTTGAGTGTTCTCCTAGGCCGGGCTTTGAGCGAAGGTGGGGGTTGGGCTGTAAAGCCAAGTAATATCCAGTGCCTCTCTAAGGGCAGTGAAGGTGTTTAAACTACATCATCTACCTAGGAATAACTGTGCCCCCATAAAGATGCATGGACTCTGTTTCCCCACTTCCAACACACACACAAAGACGTGCTCAGGTATCCTGAGTGTGGGCCGGCACTTTCAAGTGACAGCAGCGCCTGGGTTCTAATAGTATCCTTTAGCTTGTAATACCTGAGTTGTCCCCTAGGCCTGGCTCTGAGGGAAAGCTGGGGGTTGGGCTTTGAGGCCAAATAGTAGCGAGTGCCCCCCGATGGACTGAGGAAGTATTTAGATGAATTCTCCCTAAAGGGGTACACCTGTGCCCACATCCATCTACGTGGAGTGCGGATACACAAATCCCTCCCCCCACAAGTCTGGCTACCGGAATATGAGAGTGGGAAAGTTCCTCCAGCTTACATCAGTGCCAGTGTTCTAGCAGAATCCTTAAGCTTCTCTTCCCTGATGGATTGCATTAG
This sequence comes from Vicugna pacos, assembly GCF_048564905.1. NCBI lineage: Eukaryota > Metazoa > Chordata > Mammalia > Artiodactyla > Camelidae > Vicugna > Vicugna pacos. The sequence goes on from NW_027328785.1 coordinate 758,810, forward strand.
CTGGAGTGCGGTTCAAAGTGGGATTTGTTCTCTAAATCCAAGTAATAATGAGTGCCTCTCCATGGGAATTGGAGGTGTTTAACCAACAACCCCCAACAAGGGAAAACCTTTGCCCCCTGGAATATGCGTGGACACTGTTTCTCCACCAACAGTACACACACGAAGAAGCTTTCTGGAATCCTGAGCATGGGGAGACTACTCCAAATGACAGCAGCACCTGGGTTCTATTAGAATCCCTTAGCTTGTGTTCCCTGAGTATTTACATAGGCCAGGCTTTGATCTATTGTGGGGTTTGGTCTCTATAGCTAGGTTTTAGCGAGTGCCTCTCTATTGGCATGGAGATTTTAAAACTACATCCCTAACCTTTAAACACCTGCCCCCCATATAAATGCGTGGTCCCCCTTTCCCCACCTCCAGCACACCCACGAAGAACAGTTCTGGTATACTGAGTGTGGGTAGGCACCTCCAAATGACAGCAGCACCTGGGACCTTATAATATCACTTGGCTTGCTTTCCCGGAGTGTTTCCTTTGGCCAGGCTGTGAGCGAAGGTGGGTGTTGGGCACTAAAGACTAGTAATAGCGAGTGCCTCTCTATGGGCATTGCAGGTGTTTAAACTACATCCCCAAACTTGGAACACCTGTGCCCCCCCAAAAATGCGTGGACTCTGTTTCCCCACCTCCAGCACACACACGAAAACGGGTTGAGGTTTCCTAAGTGTGGGGAGGCACCTACAACTGACAGCAGGGCCTGGGTTCTAATACAATCCATTAACTTGTCTTCACTGATGGCTAGCCTAGGCGGGAGTGCGGGGGAATGTGAGGGTTGGGCTCTAAAACCAAGTATTATTGAGTGCCTCTCCACGGGATTTGAAGTGGTTTAACCTACAACCAAATATTTGGGAATACCTGTGCCCCCTGAAAGATGCAAGGACACTGTTTCCCCGCCTTCAGCACACACACTAGGTGGTGTTCTGGTATCCTGAGTGTGGGGAGGCTCCTGCAAGTGACAGTAGCACCTGGGATCTAATTGGATCCATTAGGTTGATATTCCTGAGTATTTTCCTTGGCCGGGTTGTGAGCGAAATTGGGGGTTGTGCTCTAAAACCAAGTATTAGCGAGTTCCTATATTTTGGCAGTGGAGGTGGTTAAAGTATATCCCCAACCTGGGAACACCTGTGCCCCCATAAAGATGCGTGGACTCTGTTTCCCTCCTGCAGCACACACACGACATTGGGTTCAGATGTCTTGAGTGTGGGGAGGTTCCTGCAACTAACAGCAGCGCCTGGGTTGTAATACAATACCTTAACTGGTCTTCCATGATGGCTTGCCATGGCCGGTGTGCGGGGGAAAGTTGGGATTGGGCTCTAAACCAAGTATTAGCGAGAGCCTATCCATGGGATGTGGGTGTTGAACCTACAAACCACCACCATGAAATAACTGTGCCCCCTGAAAGATGCTTTGACTCTGTTTCCCTACATCCAGCACACACACGAAGAAGTGTTCTGGTGTTCTGAGTGTGGGGAGGTTCCTCCAACGGACAGCAGCACCTGGGTTCGAATAGAATCCCTTAGCTTGACTTCCCTAAGTGTTTTCCTAGGCCTAGCAGTGAGCGACGGTGGGGGATGGGCTCTAAAGCCAAGTATTAGAGAGTGCATCTCTGTGGGCAGTGGAGGGTTTGAAACTACTTCCCCAACCTTGGAACACCTGTGCCCCCATAAAGATGAGTGGACTCTGTTTCCCCCCTGCAGCACACACACGGAGACGTGGTCAGGTATCCTGATAGTGGGGAGGCTCCTCCACATGACAGCAGTGCCTGGGTTCTAATAGAATCCCTTAGATTGTTTTCCTTGAGTGTTTCCCTAGGCCGGGCTTAGAGGGAAAGCTGGGAGTTTGGCTTGGAGGCCAAGTAGCAGCAACTGCCCCCCGATGGAATGTGGAAGTATTTAGAGGACTTCTCCCTAATGGGGAACAAGTGTGACACCATTCATCTACTTGGATTTTGGCTCCACATCTCCCCGCCACAAAATGTTGGGTTCCGGAATCCTGAGTTTTGGGACGTTCCTCCAACTGTCAGCAGCGCTTGTGTTCTTGAATCCCTTAACTTGCCTTCCCTGATGGTTTGCCTATGCTGGAGTGCAGGGGAATGTGGGGTTTCGGCTCTAATACCAAGTATTAGCCAATGCATCTACATGTGAAGTTGAGAAATTTTAACTACAACCAGCAACGTAGGAATACATGTGCCACCTGAAAGATGCCTGGACTCTGTTTCCCCACCTCCAGCACACAAACGAGGAGGTGTTGTTCTATCCTGAATGTGGGGAATTTCCTCCAAATGACAGCAGCACCTGAGGTCTAATAGAATCCGTTAGCTTGACTTCCTTGATATTTACCTAGGCCGGGCTGAAAGCGAATGTGGGGGTTGGGCCCTAAAGACAAGGATTAGCGAGTGCCCCTCTATGGGCAGTGGAGGTGTTTAAACCAAATCCCCAACTTTGGAACACCTGTGCCCCCATAAAGATGCGTGGAATATCTTTCCCACCTCCAGAACACACACGAAGACTTTCAGATATCCTTAGTGTGGGGGGGCTCCTCAAAATGACAGCAGCGTCTGGGTCAAAATAGAATCCCTTAGCTTGTAATACGAGTGTTTCCCTGGTCCGGGATGTGAGGGAAAGCTGGGGGTTGTGCTTGGAGTCCAAGTAGCAGTGAGAGCCCCCTGATCGATTGAGGAAGTACTTAGAGGACTTCTCCCTAAAGGGAACACTTTTGCCCCCATTCATCTGGGTGGAGTGGGGCTGCACAACTCCCCCACAAACAGGAATGTGTTCCGGAATCCTGAGTGCAGAGAAGTTCCTCCAACTGACAGCAGCGCCTGGGTTCTAACTGAATCCCTTTGCTTGTCTTCCCTGATGGCATGCCTAGGCTGGAGTGTGGGGGAAAGTGGGGTTTGGGCTTGAAGTCCAAGTAGCAACGAGTGCCCCCTGATTTACTGGGGAAGTACTTAGAGTATTTCACCCTAAAATGGAACACCTGTGCCCCCATTCATCTGCGTGGACTGGGTCTCCACAACTCCCCCCCACACAAGGCTGGGATCCGGAATCCTGAGTGTGTGGAAGTTCCTCCAACTGACAGCAGCGCCTGCGTTCGAATAGAATAACTCAGCTTGTATTCCCTGAGTGTTTCCCTAGGCCGGGCTGCGAGCGAAAGCTGGGGGTTGTGCTTGGAGGCCAAGTAGCAGCTTGTGCCAACCGATTGACTGAGGAATTACTTAGGGAACTCCCCTACCGGGGAACACCTGTGTCACCATTCATCTGCGTGGATTGGGGCTGCACACCTCCCCCACACACAAGAGTGTCTCCGGAGTCCTGAGTGTTGGGAAGTTCCTCCATGTGACAGCAGCATCTAGGTTCAATACAGTCCCTTAGCTTGCCTTCCGTGATGGCTTGCCTGCCAGGAGTGCGGGAGAAATTGGAGGTTGGGCTCTAAAACGAAGTATTAGCGAGTGCCTATCCATGGGATGTGGAGGTGTTTAACCTACATCCTCCAACCTAGGAATACCTGTGCCCCAGGAAATAGGCGTGGACTCTGTTTCCACACCACCAGCACACGTGCGAAGAATTGTTCTCGTTTCCTGAGTGTGGGGAGGCTCCTCCAACTAACAGCAGCACCAGGGATCTAGTAGAATCCCTTAGCTTGACTTCCTTGAGTGTTCTCCTAGGCCGGGCTTTGAGCGAAGGTGGGGGTTGGGCTGTAAAGCCAAGTAATATCCAGTGCCTCTCTAAGGGCAGTGAAGGTGTTTAAACTACATCATCTACCTAGGAATAACTGTGCCCCCATAAAGATGCATGGACTCTGTTTCCCCACTTCCAACACACACACAAAGACGTGCTCAGGTATCCTGAGTGTGGGCCGGCACTTTCAAGTGACAGCAGCGCCTGGGTTCTAATAGTATCCTTTAGCTTGTAATACCTGAGTTGTTCCCTAGGCCTGGCTCTGAGGGAAAGCTGGGGGTTGGGCTTTGAGGCCAAATAGTAGCGAGTGCCCCCCGATGGACTGAGGAAGTATTTAGATGAATTCTCCCTAAAGGGGTACACCTGTGCCCACATCCATCTACGTGGAGTGCGGATACACAAATCCCTCCCCCCACAAGTCTGGCTACCGGAATATGAGAGTGGGAAAGTTCCTCCAGCTTACATCAGTGCCAGTGTTCTAGCAGAATCCTTAAGCTTCTCTTCCCTGATGGATTGCATTAGCTGGAGTGCGGTTCAAAGTGGGATTTGTTCTCTAAATCCAAGTAATAATGAGTGCCTCTCCATGGGAATTGGAGGTGTTTAACCAACAACCCCCAACAAGGGAATACCTTTGCCCCCTGGAATATGCGTGGACACTGTTTCTCCACCAACAGTACACACACGAAGAAGCTTTCTGGAATCCTGAGCATGGGGAGACTACTCCAAATGACAGCAGCACCTGGGTTCTATTAGAATCCCTTAGCTTGTGTTCCCTGAGTATTTACATAGGCCAGGCTTTGATCTATTGTGGGGTTTGGTCTCTATAGCTAGGTTTTAGCGAGTGCCTCTCTATTGGCATGGAGATTTTAAAACTACATCCCTAACCTTTAAACACCTGCCCCCCATATAAATGCGTGGTCTCCATTTCCCCACCTCCAGCACACCCACGAAGAACAGTTCTGGTATACTGAGCGTGGGTAGGCACCTCCAAATGACAGCAGCACCTGGGACCTTATAATATCACTTGGCTTGCTTTCCCTGAGTGTTTCCTTTGGCCAGGCTGTGAGCGAAGGTGGGTGTTGGGCACTAAAGTCTAGTAATAGCGAGTGCCTCTCTATGGGCATTGCAGGTGTTTAAAATACATCCCCAAACTTGGAACACCTGTGCCCCCCCAAAAACGCGTGGACTCTGTTTCCCCACCTCCAGCACACACACGAAAACGGGTTGAGGTTTCCTGAGTGTGGGGAGGCACCTACAACTGACAGCAGGGCCTGGGTTCTAATACAATCCATTAACTTGTCTTCACTGATGGCTAGCCTAGGCGGGAGTGCGGGGGAATGTGAGGGTTGGGCTCTAAAACCAAGTATTATTGAGTGCGTCTCCACGGGATTTGAAGTGGTTTAACCTACAACCAAATATTTGGGAATACCTGTGCCCCCTGAAAGATGCAAGGACACTGTTTCCCCGCCTTCAGCACACACACTAGGTGGTGTTCTGGTATCCTGAGTGTGGGGAGGCTCCTGCAAGTGACAGTAGCACCTGGGATCTAATTGGATCCATTAGGTTGATATTCCTGAGTATTTTCCTTGGCCGGGTTGTGAGCGAAATTGGGGGTTGTGCTCTAAAACCAAGTATTAGCGAGTTCCTATATTTTGGCAGTGGAGGTGGTTAAAGTATATCCCCAACCTGGGAACACCTGTGCCCCCATAAAGATGCGTGGACTCTGTTTCCCTCCTGCAGCACACACACGACATTGGGTTCAGATGTCTTGAGTGTGGGGAGGTTCCTGCAACTAACAGCAGCGCCTGGGTTGTAATACAATACCTTAACTGGTCTTCCATGATGGCTTGCCATGGCCGGTGTGCGGGGGAAAGTTGGGATTGGGCTCTAAACCAAGTATTAGCGAGAGCCTATCCATGGGATGTGGGTGTTAAACCTACAAACCACCACCATGAAATAACTGTGCCCCCTGAAAGATGCTTTGACTGTGTTTCCCTACATCCAGCACACACACGAAGAAGTGTTCTGGTGTTCTGAGTGTGGGAGGTTCCTCCAACTGACAGCAGCACCTGGGTTCGAATAGAATCCCTTTGCTTGACTTCCCTAAGTGTTTTCCTTGGCCTAGCAGTGAGCGATGGTGGGGGATGGGCTCTAAAGCCAAGTATTAGAGAGTGCATCTCTGTGGGCAGTGGAGGGTTTGAAACTACTTCCCCAACCTTGGAACACCTGTGCCCCCATAAAGATGAGTGGACTCTGTTTCCCCCCTGCAGCACACACACGGAGACGTGGTCAGGTATCCTGATAGTGGGGAGGCTCCTCCACATGACAGCAGCGCCTGGGTTCTAATAGAATCCCTTAGATTGTTTTCCTTGAGTGTTTCCCTAGGCCGGGCTTAGAGGGAAAGCTGGGAGTTTGGCTTGGAGGCCAAGTAGCAGCAACTGCCCCCCGATGGAATGTGGAAGTATTTAGAGGACTTCTCCCTAATGGGGAACAAGTGTGACCCCATTCATCTACTTGGATTTTGGCTCCACATCTCCCCGCCACAAAATGTTGGGTTCCGGAATCCTGAGTTTTGGGACGTTCCTCCAACTGTCAGCAGCGCTTGTGTTCTTGAATCCCTTAACTTGCCTTCCCTGATGGTTTGCCTATGCTGGAGTGCAGGGGAATGTGGGGTTTCGGCTCTAATACCAAGTATTAGCCAATGCATCTACATGTGAAGTTGAGAAATTTTAACTACACCCAGCAACGTAGGAATACATGTGCCACCTGAAAGATGCCTGGACTCTGTTTCCCCACCTCCAGCACACAAACGAGGAAGTGTTCTTCTATCCTGAATGTGGGGAGTTTCCTCCAAATGACAGCAGCACCTGAGGTCTCACAGAATCCGTTAGCTTGACTTCCTTGAGTGTTTACCTAGGCCGGGCTGTAAGCGAATGTGGGGGTTGGGCCTTAAATACAAGGATTAGCGAGTGCCCCTCTATGGGCAGTGGAGGTATTTAAACCAAATCCCCAACTTTGGAACACCTGTGCCCCCATAAAGATGCGTGGAATATCTTTCCCACCTCCAGAACACACACGAAGACTTTCAGTTTTCCTTAGTGTGGTGGGGGCTCCTCAAAATGACAGCAGCGTCTGGATTCTAATAGAATCCCTTAGCTTGTAATATGAGTGTTCCCCTGGTCCGGGATGTGAGGGAAATCTGGGGGTTGGGCTTGGAGTCCAATTAGCAGTGGGTGCCCCCTGATCGATTGAGGAAGTACTTAGAGGACTTCTCCCTAAAGGGAACACTTTTGCCCCCTTTCATCTGGGTGGAGTGGGGCTGCACAACTCCCCCACAAACAGGAATGTGTTCCGGAATCCTGAGTGCAGAGAAGTTCCTCCAACTGACAGCAGCGCCTGGGTTCTAACTGAATCCCTTTGCTTGTCTTCCCTGATGGTATGCCTAGGCGGGAGTGCGGGGGAATGTGTAGTTTGGGATCCAAACCAAGTATTTGCGAGTACCTGTCTATGGTTCGTGGAGGTTTTTAAACTACATCCCTAACCTGGGAACACCTGTGCCCCCATATATATCCGTGGATTCTGTTTCCAGACCTCCAGCACACACACGAACACTTGCACAGTTATCCTGTGAGTGGGCAGCCTCCTCCAACTGACAGCAGGGCCTGGGTTCTAATAAAATCGCTTAACTTGTCTTCCCTGTTTGGTTGCCTGATACGGAGTGCGGGGGAAAGTGGGGGTTGGGCTCTAAATCCAAGTATTAGCGAGTGCTTCTTCATGGGAAGTGGAGGTTATTAACCAAAAACCCACAACCTGGGAACACCTGTGCTCCTTGAAAAATGCGTGGACTCTGTTTCCCCACCTCCAGCACACACATGAAGAAGTGTTCTGGTATCCTGAGTGTGGGGAGGCACCTCCAACTGACAGCAGCATCTGGGATCTAATAGGATCCCTTAGGTTGACTTCCCTGTGTGTTTTCCAAGGACCGGCTGGGAGCGAAGGTGGGGGTTGGGCTCTAAAGCCAAGTAAGAGCGAGTGCCTCTCTATGGGCAGTGGAGGTGTTTAAAGTACATTCCCTCCCTGGGAACACCTGTGCCCCCATAAAGTTGCGTGGACTATGTATCCCCAAAACCATCATACACATAAAGACTTGTTCAGGTATCCTGAGTATGGGGAGACTCCTCCAACTGACAGCAGCGCCTGGGTTCTAATAGAATCCCAAAGCTTGTCTTCCCTGATGGCATGCCTAGGCTGGAGTGTGGGGGAAAGTGGGGTTTGGGCTTGAAGTCCAAGTAGCAACGAGTGCCCCCTGATTTACTGGGGAAGTACTTAGAGGATTTCACCCTAAAATGGAACACCTGTGCCCCCATTCATCTGCGTGGACTGGGTCTCCACAACTCCCCCCCACACAAGGCTGGGATCCGGAATCCTGAGTGTGTGGAAGTTCCTCCAACTGACAGCAGCGCCTGCGTTCGAATAGAATAACTCAGCTTGTATTCCCTGAGTGTTTCCCTAGGCCGGGCTGCGAGCGAAAGCTGGGGGTTGTGCTTGGAGGCCAAGTAGCAGCTTGTGCCAACCGATTGACTGAGGAATTACTTAGGGAACTCCCCTACCGGGGAACACCTGTGTCACCATTCATCTGCGTGGATTGGGGCTGCACACCTCCCCCACACACAAGAGTGTCTCCGGAGTCCTGAGTGTTGGGAAGTTCCTCCATGTGACAGCAGCATCTAGGTTCAATACAGTCCCTTAGCTTGCCTTCCGTGATGGCTTGCCTGCCAGGAGTGCGGGAGAAATTGGAGGTTGGGCTCTAAAACGAAGTATTAGCGAGTGCCTATCCATGGGAGGTGGAGGTGTTTAACCTACATCCTCCAACCTAGGAATACCTGTGCCCCAGGAAAAAGGCGTGGACTCTGTTTCCACACCACCAGCACACGTGCGAAGAATTGTTCTCGTTTCCTGAGTGTGGGGAGGCTCCTCCAACTAACAGCAGCACCAGGGATCTAGTAGAATCCCTTAGCTTGACTTCCTTGAGTGTTCTCCTAGGCCGGGCTTTGAGCGAAGGTGGGGGTTGGGCTGTAAAGCCAAGTAATATCCAGTGCCTCTCTAAGGGCAGTGAAGGTGTTTAAACTACATCATCTACCTAGGAATAACTGTGCCCCCATAAAGATGCATGGACTCTGTTTCCCCACTTCCAACACACACACAAAGACGTGCTCAGGTATCCTGAGTGTGGGCCGGCACTTTCAAGTGACAGCAGCGCCTGGGTTCTAATAGTATCCTTTAGCTTGTAATACCTGAGTTGTCCCCTAGGCCTGGCTCTGAGGGAAAGCTGGGGGTTGGGCTTTGACGCCAAATAGTAGCGAGTGCCCCCCGATGGACTGAGGAAGTATTTAGATGAATTCTCCCTAAAGGGGTACACCTGTGCCCACATCCATCTACGTGGAGTGCGGATACACAAATCCCTCCCCCCACAAGTCTGGCTACCGGAATATGAGAGTGGGAAAGTTCCTCCAGCTTACATCAGTGCCAGTGTTCTAGCAGAATCCTTAAGCTTCTCTTCCCTGATGGATTGCATTAGCTGGAGTGCGGTTCAAAGTGGGATTTGTTCTCTAAATCCAAGTAATAATGAGTGCCTCTCCATGGGAATTGGAGGTGTTTAACCAACAACCCCCAACAAGGGAATACCTTTGCCCCCTGGAATATGCGTGGACACTGTTTCTCCACCAACAGTACACACACGAAGAAGCTTTCTGGAATCCTGAGCATGGGGAGACTACTCCAAATGACAGCAGCACCTGGGTTCTATTAGAATCCCTTAGCTTGTGTTCCCTGAGTATTTACATAGGCCAGGCTTTGATCTATTGTGGGGTTTGGTCTCTATAGCTAGGTTTTAGCGAGTGCCTCTCTATTGGCATGGAGATTTTAAAACTACATCCCTAAACTTTAAACACCTGCCCCCCATATAAATGCGTGGTCTCCCTTTCCCCACCTCCAGCACACCCACGAAGAACAGTTCTGGTATACTGAGCGTGGGTAGGCACCTCCAAATGACAGCAGAACCTGGGACCTTATAATATCACTTGGCTTGCTTTCCCTGAGTGTTTCCTTTGGCCAGGCTGTGAGCGAAGGTGGGTGTTGGGCACTAAAGACTAGTAATAGCGAGTGCCTCTCTATGGGCATTGCAGGTGTTTAAAATACATCCCCAAACTTGGAACACCTGTGCCCCCCCAAAAACGCGTGGACTCTGTTTCCCCACCTCCAGCACACACACGAAAACGGGTTGAGGTTTCCTAAGTGTGGGGAGGCACCTACAACTGACAGCAGGGCCTGGGTTCTAATACAATCCATTAACTTGTCTTCACTGATGGCTAGCCTAGGCGGGAGTAGGGGGAATGTGAGGGTTGGGCTCTAAAACCAAGTATTATTGAGTGCCTCTCCACGGGATTTGAAGTGGTTTAACCTACAACCAAATATTTGGGAATACCTGTGCCCCCTGAAAGATGCAAGGACACTGTTTCCCCGCCTTCAGCACACACACTAGGTGGTGTTCTGGTATCCTGAGTGTGGGGAGGCTCCTGCAAGTGACAGTAGCACCTGGGATCTAATTGGATCCATTAGGTTGATATTCCTGAGTATTTTCCTTGGCCGGGTTGTGAGCGAAATTGGGGGTTGTGCTCTAAAACCAAGTATTAGCGAGTTCCTATATTTTGGCAGTGGAGGTGGTTAAAGTATATCCCCAACCTGGGAACACCTGTGCCCCCATAAAGATGCGTGGACTCTGTTTCCCTCCTGCAGCACACACACGACATTGGGTTCAGATGTCTTGAGTGTGGGGAGGTTCCTGCAACTAACAGCAGCGCCTGGGTTGTAATACAATACCTTAACTGGTCTTCCATGATGGCTTGCCATGGCCGGTGTGCGGGGGAAAGTTGGGATTGGGCTCTAAACCAAGTATTAGCGAGAGCCTATCCATGGGATGTGGGTGTTGAACTTACAAACCACCACCATGAAATAACTGTGCCCCCTGAAAGATGCTTTGACTCTGTTTCCCCACATCCAGCACACACACGAAGAAGTGTTCTGGTGTTCTGAGTGTGGGGAGGTTCCTCCAACTGACAGCAGCACCTGGGCTCGAATAGAATCCCTTAGCTTGACTTCCCTAAGTGTTTACCTAGGCCTAGCATAGAGCGATGGTGGGGGATGGGCTCTAAAGCCAAGTATTAGAGAGTGCATCTCTGTGGGCAGTGGAGGGTTTGAAACTACTTCCCCAAACTTGGAACACCTGTGCCCCCATAAAGATGAGTGGACTCTGTTTCCCCCCTGCAGCACACACACGGAGACGTGGTCAGGTATCCTGATAGTGGGGAGGCTCCTCCACATGACAGCAGCGCCTGGGTTCTCATAGAATCCCTTTGATTGTTTTCCTTGAGTGTTTCCCTAGGCCGGGCTTAGAGGGAAAGCTGGGAGTTTGGCTTGGAGGCCAAGTAGCAGCTACTGCCCCCCGATGGAATGTGGAAGTATTTAGAGGACTTCTCCCTAATGGGGAACAAGTGTGACCCCATTCATCTACTTGGATTTTGGCTCCACATCTCCCTGCCACAAAATGTTGGGTTCCGGAATCCTGAGTTTTGGGACGTTCCTCCAACTGTCAGCAGCGCTTGTGTTCTTGAATCCCTTCACTTGCCTTCCCTGATGGTTTGCCTATGCTGGAGTGCAGGGGAATGTGGGGTTTCGGCTCTAATACCAAGTATTAGCCAATGCATCTATATGATAAGTTGAGAAATTTTAACTACAACCAGCAACGTAGGAATACATGTGCCACCTGAAAGATGCCTGGACTCTGTTTCCCCACCTCCATCACAGAAACGAGGAAGTATTCTTGTATCCTGAATGTGGGGAGTTTCCTCCAAATGACAGCAGCACCTGAGGTCTAATAGGATCCGTTAGCTTGACTTCCTTGAGTGTTTACCTAGGCCGGGCTGTAAGCGAATGTGGGGGTTGGGCCCTAAAGACAAGGATTAGCGAGTGCCCTTCTATGGGCAGTGGAGGTGTTTAAACCAAATCCCCAACTTTGGAACACCTGTGCCCCCATAAATGTGCGTGGAATATCTTTCCCACCTCCAGAACACACACGAAGACTTTCAGATATCCTTAGTGTGTGGGGGCTCCTCAAATTGACAGCAGCGTCTGGGTTCTAATAGAATCCCTTAGCTTGTAATAAGAGTGTTCCCCTGGTCCGGGATGTGAGGGAAATCTGGGGGTTGGGCTTGGAGTCCAAGTAGCAGTGAGTGCCCCCTGATCGATTGAGGAAGTACTTAGAGGACTTCTCCCTAAAGGGAACACTTTTACCCCCTTTCATCTGGGTGGAGTGGGGATGCACAACTCCCCCACAAACAGGAATGTGTTCCGGAATCCTGAGTGCAGAGAAGGTCCTCCAACTGACAGCAGCGCCTGGGTTCTAACTGAATCCCTTTGCTTGTCTTCCCTGATGGTATGCCTAGGCGGGAGTGCGGGGGAAAGTGTGGTTTGGGATCCAAACCAAGTATTTGCGAGTACCTCTCTATGGTTCGTGGAGGTTTTTAAACTACATCCCTAACCTGGGAACACCTGTGCCCCCATATATATCCGTGGAGTCTGTTTCCAGACCTCCAGCACACACACGAACACTTGCACAGTTATCCTGAGAGTGGGCAGCCTCCTCCAACTGACAGCAGGGCCTGGGTTCTAATAAAATCGCTTAACTTGTCTTCCCTGTTTGGTTGCCTGATACGGAGTGCGGGGGAAAGTGGGGGTTGGGCTCTAAATCCAAGTATTAGCGAGTGCTTCTTCATGGGAAGTGGAGGTTATTAACCAAAAACCCACAACCTGGGAACACCTGTGCTCCTTGAAAAATGCGTGGACTCTGTTTCCCCACCTCCAGCACACACATGAAGAAGTGTTCTGGTATCCTGAGTGTGGGGAGGCACCTCCAACTGACAGCAGCATCTGGGATCTAATAGGATCCCTTAGGTTGACTTCCCTGTGTGTTTTCCAAGGACCGGCTGGGAGCGAAGGTGGGGGTTGGGCTCTAAAGCCAAGTAAGAGCGAGTGCCTCTCTATGGGCAGTGGAGGTGTTTAAAGTACATTCCCTCCCTGGGAACACCTGTGCCCCCATAAAGTTGCGTGGACTATGTATCCCCAAAACCATCATACACATAAAGACTTGTTCAGGTATCCTGAGTATGGGGAGACTCCTCCAACTGACAGCAGCGCCTGGGTTCTAATAGAATCCCAAAGCTTGTCTTCCCTGATGGCATGCCTAGGCTGGAGTGTGGGGGAAAGTGGGGTTTGGGCTTGAAGTCCAAGTAGCAACGAGTGCCCCCTGATTTACTGGGGAAGTACTTAGAGGATTTCACCCTAAAATGGAACACCTGTGCCCCCATTCATCTGCGTGGACTGGGTCTCCACAACTCCCCCCCACACAAGGCTGGGATCCGGAATCCTGAGTGTGTGGAAGTTCCTCCAACTGACAGCAGCGCCTGCGTTCGAATAGAATAACTCAGCTTGTATTCCCTGAGTGTTTCCCTAGGCCGGGCTGCGAGCGAAAGCTGGGGGTTGTGCTTGGAGGCCAAGTAGCAGCTTGTGCCAACCGATTGACTGAGGAATTACTTAGGGAACTCCCCTACCGGGGAACACCTGTGTCACCATTCATCTGCGTGGATTGGGGCTGCACACCTCCCACACACACAAGAGTGTCTCCGGAGTCCTGAGTGTTGGGAAGTTCCTCCATGTGACAGCAGCATCTAGGTTCAATACAATCCCTTAGCTTGTCTTCCGTGATGGCTTGCCCTGCCAGGAGTGCGGGAGAAATTGGAGGTTGGGCTCTAAAACGAAGTATTAGCGAGTGCCTATCCATGGGATGTGGAGGTGTTTAACCTACATCCTCCAACCTAGGAATACCTGTGCCCCAGGAAAAAGGCGTGGACTCTGTTTCCACACCACCAGCACACGTGCGAAGAATTGTTCTCGTTTCCTGAGTGTGGGGAGGCTCCTCCAACTAACAGCAGCACCAGGGATCTAGTAGAATCCCTTAGCTTGACTTCCTTGAGTGTTCTCCTAGGCCGGGCTTTGAGCGAAGGTGGGGGTTGGGCTGTAAAGCCAAGTAATATCCAGTGCCTCTCTAAGGGCAGTGAAGGTGTTTAAACTACATCATCTACCTAGGAATAACTGTGCCCCCATAAAGATGCATGGACTCTGTTTCCCCACTTCCAACACACACACAAAGACGTGCTCAGGTATCCTGAGTGTGGGCCGGCACTTTCAAGTGACAGCAGCGCCTGGGTTCTAATAGTATCCTTTAGCTTGTAATACCTGAGTTGTTCCCTAGGCCTGGCTCTGAGGGAAAGCTGGGGGTTGGGCTTTGAGGCCAAATAGTAGCGAGTGCCCCCCGATGGACTGAGGAAGTATTTAGATGAATTCTCCCTAAAGGGGTACACCTGTGCCCACATCCATCTACGTGGAGTGCGGATACACAAATCCCTCCCCCCACAAGTCTGGCTACCGGAATATGAGAGTGGGAAAGTTCCTCCAGCTTACATCAGTGCCAGTGTTCTAGCAGAATCCTTAAGCTTCTCTTCCCTGATGGATTGCATTAGCTGGAGTGCGGTTCAAAGTGGGATTTGTTCTCTAAATCCAAGTAATAATGAGTGCCTCTCCATGGGAATTGGAGGTGTTTAACCAACAACCCCCAACAAGGGAATACCTTTGCCCCCTGGAATATGCGTGGACACTGTTTCTCCACCAACAGTACACACACGAAGAAGCTTTCTGGAATCCTGAGCATGGGGAGACTACTCCAAATGACAGCAGCACCTGGGTTCTATTAGAATCCCTTAGCTTGTGTTCCCTGAGTATTTACATAGGCCAGGCTTTGATCTATTGTGGGGTTTGGTCTCTATAGCTAGGTTTTAGCGAGTGCCTCTCTATTGGCATGGAGATTTTAAAACTACATCCCTAACCTTTAAACACCTGCCCCCCATATAAATGCGTGGTCTCCATTTCCCCACCTCCAGCACACCCACGAAGAACAGTTCTGGTATACTGAGTGTGGGTAGGCACCTCCAAATGACAGCAGCACCTGGGACCTTATAATATCACTTGGCTTGCTTTCCCGGAGTGTTTCCTTTGGCCAGGCTGTGAGCGAAGGTGGGTGTTGGGCACTAAAGACTAGTAATAGCGAGTGCCTCTCTATGGGCATTGCAGGTGTTTAAACTACATCCCCAAACTTGGAACACCTGTGCCCCCCCAAAAATGCGTGGACTCTGTTTCCCCACCTCCAGCACACACACGAAAACGGGTTGAGGTTTCCTAGTGTGGGGAGGCACCTACAACTGACAGCAGGGCCTGGGTTCTAATACAATCCATTAACTTGTCTTCACTGATGGCTAGCCTAGGCGGGAGTGCGGGGGAATGTGAGGGTTGGGCTCTATAACCAAGTATTATTGAGTGCCTCTCCACGGGATTTGAAGTGGTTTAACCTACAACCAAATATTTGGGAATACCTGTGCCCCCTGAAAGATGCAAGGACACTGTTTCCCCGCCTTCAGCACACACACTAGGTGGTGTTCTGGTATCCTGAGTGTGGGGAGGCTCCTGCAAGTGACAGTAGCACCTGGGATCTAATTGGATCCATTAGGTTGATATTCCTGAGTATTTTCCTTGGCCGGGTTGTGAGCGAAATTGGGGGTTGTGCTCTAAAACCAAGTATTAGCGAGTTCCTATATTTTGGCAGTGGAGGTGGTTAAAGTATATCCCCAACCTGGGAACACCTGTGCCCCCATAAAGATGCGTGGACTCTGTTTCCCTCCTGCAGCACACACACGACATTGGGTTCAGATGTCTTGAGTGTGGGGAGGTTCCTGCAACTAACAGCAGCGCCTGGGTTGTAATACAATACCTTAACTGGTCTTCCATGATGGCTTGCCATGGCCGGTGTGCGGGGGAAAGTTGGGATTGGGCTCTAAACAAAGTATTAGCGAGAGCCTATCCATGGGATGTGGGTGTTGAACCTACAAACCACCACCATGAAATAACTGTGCCCCCTGAAAGATGCTTTGACTCTGTTTCCCTACATCCAGCACACACACGAAGAAGTGTTCTGGTGTTCTGAGTGTGGGGAGGTTCCTCCAACTGACAGCAGCACCTGGGTTCGAATAGAATCCCTTAGCTTGACTTCCCTAAGTGTTTTCCTAGGCCTAGCAGTGAGCGACGGTGGGGGATGGGCTCTAAAGCCAAGTATTAGAGAGTGCATCTCTGTGGGCAGTGGAGGGTTTGAAACTACTTCCCCAACCTTGGAACACCTGTGCCCCCATAAAGATGAGTGGACTCTGTTTCCCCCCTGCAGCACACACACGGAGACGTGGTCAGGTATCCTGATAGTGGGGAGGCTCCTCCACATGACAGCAGTGCCTGGGTTCTAATAGAATCCCTTAGATTGTTTTCCTTGAGTGTTTCCCTAGGCCGGGCTTACAGGGAAAGCTGGGAGTTTGGCTTGGAGGCCAAGTAGCAGCAACTGCCCCCCGATGGAATGTGGAAGTATTTAGAGGACTTCTCCCTAATGGGGAACAAGTGTGACCCCATTCATCTACTTGGATTTTGGCTCCACATCTCCCCGCCACAAAATGTTGGGTTCCGGAATCCTGAGTTTTGGGACGTTCCTCCAACTGTCAGCAGCGCTTGTGTTCTTGAATCCCTTCACTTGCCTTCCCTGATGGTTTGCCTATGCTGGAGTGCAGGGGAATGTGGGGTTTCGGCTCTAATACCAAGTATTAGCCAATGCATCTACATGTGAAGTTGAGAAATTTTAACTACAACCAGCAACGTAGGAATACATGTGCCACCTGAAAGATGCCTGGACTCTGTTTCCCCACCTCCAGCACACAAACGAGGAGGTGTTGTTCTATCCTGAATGTGGGGAATTTCCTCCAAATGACAGCAGCACCTGAGGTCTAATAGAATCCGTTAGCTTGACTTCCTTGATATTTACCTAGGCCGGGCTGAAAGCGAATGTGGGGGTTGGGCCCTAAAGACAAGGATTAGCGAGTGCCCCTCTATGGGCAGTGGAGGTGTTTAAACCAAATCCCCAACTTTGGAACACCTGTGCCCCCATAAAGATGCGTGGAATATCTTTCCCACCTCCAGAACACACACGAAGACTTTCAGATATCCTTAGTGTGGGGGGGCTCCTCAAAATGACAGCAGCGTCTGGGTCAAAATAGAATCCCTTAGCTTGTAATACGAGTGTTTCCCTGGTCCGGGATATGAGGGAAAGCTGGGGGTTGTGCTTGGAGTCCAAGTAGCAGTGAGAGCCCCCTGATCGATTGAGGAAGTACTTAGAGGACTTCTCCCTAAAGGGAACACTTTTGCCCCCATTCATCTGGGTGGAGTGGGGCTGCACAACTCCCCCACAAACAGGAATGTGTTCCGGAATCCTGAGTGCAGAGAAGTTCCTCCAACTGACAGCAGCGCCTGGGTTCTAACTGAATCCCTTTGCTTGTCTTCCCTGATGGCATGCCTAGGCTGGAGTGTGGGGGAAAGTGGGGTTTGGGCTTGAAGTCCAAGTAGCAACGAGTGCCCCCTGATTTACTGGGGAAGTACTTAGAGGATTTCACCCTAAAATGGAACACCTGTGCCCCCATTCATCTGCGTGGACTGGGTCTCCACAACTCCCCCCCACACAAGGCTGGGATCCGGAATCCTGAGTGTGTGGAAGTTCCTCCAACTGACAGCAGCGCCTGCGTTCGAATAGAATAACTCAGCTTGTATTCCCTGAGTGTTTCCCTAGGCCGGGCTGCGAGCGAAAGCTGGGGGTTGTGCTTGGAGGCCAAGTAGCAGCTTGTGCCAACCGATTGACTGAGGAATTACTTAGGGAACTCCCCTACCGGGGAACACCTGTGTCACCATTCATCTGCGTGGATTGGGGCTGCACACCTCCCCCACACACAAGAGTGTCTCCGGAGTCCTGAGTGTTGGGAAGTTCCTCCATGTGACAGCAGCATCTAGGTTCAATACAATCCCTTAGCTTGTCTTCCGTGATGGCTTGCCCTGCCAGGAGTGCGGGAGAAATTGGAGGTTGGGCTCTAAAACGAAGTATTAGCGAGTGCCTATCCATGGGATGTGGAGGTGTTTAACCTACATCCTCCAACCTAGGAATACCTGTGCCCCAGGAAAAAGGCGTGGACTCTGTTTCCACACCACCAGCACACGTGCGAAGAATTGTTCTCGTTTCCTGAGTGTGGGGAGGCTCCTCCAACTAACAGCAGCACCAGGGATCTAGTAGAATCCCTTAGCTTGACTTCCTTGAGTGTTCTCCTAGGCCGGGCTTTGAGCGAAGGTGGGGGTTGGGCTGTAAAGCCAAGTAATATCCAGTGCCTCTCTAAGGGCAGTGAAGGTGTTTAAACTACATCATCTACCTAGGAATAACTGTGCCCCCATAAAGATGCATGGACTCTGTTTCCCCACTTCCAACACACACACAAAGACGTGCTCAGGTATCCTGAGTGTGGGCCGGCACTTTCAAGTGACAGCAGCGCCTGGGTTCTAATAGTATCCTTTAGCTTGTAATACCTGAGTTGTTCCCTAGGCCTGGCTCTGAGGGAAAGCTGGGGGTTGGGCTTTGAGGCCAAATAGTAGCGAGTGCCCCCCGATGGACTGAGGAAGTATTTAGATGAATTCTCCCTAAAGGGGTACACCTGTGCCCACATCCATCTACGTGGAGTGCGGATACACAAATCCCTCCCCCCACAAGTCTGGCTACCGGAATATGAGAGTGGGAAAGTTCCTCCAGCTTACATCAGTGCCAGTGTTCTAGCAGAATCCTTAAGCTTCTCTTCCCTGATGGATTGCATTAGCTGGAGTGCGGTTCAAAGTGGGATTTGTTCTCTAAATCCAAGTAATAATGAGTGCCTCTCCATGGGAATTGGAGGTGTTTAACCAACAACCCCCAACAAGGGAATACCTTTGCCCCCTGGAATATGCGTGGACACTGTTTCTCCACCAACAGTACACACACGAAGAAGCTTTCTGGAATCCTGAGCATGGGGAGACTACTCCAAATGACAGCAGCACCTGGGTTCTATTAGAATCCCTTAGCTTGTGTTCCCTGAGTATTTACATAGGCCAGGCTTTGATCTATTGTGGGGTTTGGTCTCTATAGCTAGGTTTTAGCGAGTGCCTCTCTATTGGCATGGAGATTTTAAAACTACATCCCTAACCTTTAAACACCTGCCCCCCATATAAATGCGTGGTCTCCATTTCCCCACCTCCAGCACACCCACGAAGAACAGTTCTGGTATACTGAGTGTGGGTAGGCACCTCCAAATGACAGCAGCACCTGGGACCTTATAATATCACTTGGCTTGCTTTCCCGGAGTGTTTCCTTTGGCCAGGCTGTGAGCGAAGGTGGGTGTTGGGCACTAAAGACTAGTAATAGCGAGTGCCTCTCTATGGGCATTGCAGGTGTTTAAACTACATCCCCAAACTTGGAACACCTGTGCCCCCCCAAAAATGCGTGGACTCTGTTTCCCCACCTCCAGCACACACACGAAAACGGGTTGAGGTTTCCTAGTGTGGGGAGGCACCTACAACTGACAGCAGGGCCTGGGTTCTAATACAATCCATTAACTTGTCTTCACTGATGGCTAGCCTAGGCGGGAGTGCGGGGGAATGTGAGGGTTGGGCTCTATAACCAAGTATTATTGAGTGCCTCTCCACGGGATTTGAAGTGGTTTAACCTACAACCAAATATTTGGGAATACCTGTGCCCCCTGAAAGATGCAAGGACACTGTTTCCCCGCCTTCAGCACACACACTAGGTGGTGTTCTGGTATCCTGAGTGTGGGGAGGCTCCTGCAAGTGACAGTAGCACCTGGGATCTAATTGGATCCATTAGGTTGATATTCCTGAGTATTTTCCTTGGCCGGGTTGTGAGCGAAATTGGGGGTTGTGCTCTAAAACCAAGTATTAGCGAGTTCCTATATTTTGGCAGTGGAGGTGGTTAAAGTATATCCCCAACCTGGGAACACCTGTGCCCCCATAAAGATGCGTGGACTCTGTTTCCCTCCTGCAGCACACACACGACATTGGGTTCAGATGTCTTGAGTGTGGGGAGGTTCCTGCAACTAACAGCAGCGCCTGGGTTGTAATACAATACCTTAACTGGTCTTCCATGATGGCTTGCCATGGCCGGTGTGCGGGGGAAAGTTGGGATTGGGCTCTAAACCAAGTATTAGCGAGAGCCTATCCATGGGATGTGGGTGTTGAACCTACAAACCACCACCATGAAATAACTGTGCCCCCTGAAAGATGCTTTGACTCTGTTTCCCTACATCCAGCACACACACGAAGAAGTGTTCTGGTGTTCTGAGTGTGGGGAGGTTCCTCCAACTGACAGCAGCACCTGGGTTCGAATAGAATCCCTTAGCTTGACTTCCCTAAGTGTTTTCCTAGGCCTAGCAGTGAGCGACGGTGGGGGATGGGCTCTAAAGCCAAGTATTAGAGAGTGCATCTCTGTGGGCAGTGGAGGGTTTGAAACTACTTCCCCAACCTTGGAACACCTGTGCCCCCATAAAGATGAGTGGACTCTGTTTCCCCCCTGCAGCACACACACGGAGACGTGGTCAGGTATCCTGATAGTGGGGAGGCTCCTCCACATGACAGCAGTGCCTGGGTTCTAATAGAATCCCTTAGATTGTTTTCCTTGAGTGTTTCCCTAGGCCGGGCTTAGAGGGAAAGCTGGGAGTTTGGCTTGGAGGCCAAGTAGCAGCAACTGCCCCCCGATGGAATGTGGAAGTATTTAGAGGACTTCTCCCTAATGGGGAACAAGTGTGACCCCATTCATCTACTTGGATTTTGGCTCCACATCTCCCCGCCACAAAATGTTGGGTTCCGGAATCCTGAGTTTTGGGACGTTCCTCCAACTGTCAGCAGCGCTTGTGTTCTTGAATCCCTTCACTTGCCTTCCCTGATGGTTTGCCTATGCTGGAGTGCAGGGGAATGTGGGGTTTCGGGTCTAATACCAAGTATTAGCCAATGCATCTACATGTGAAGTTGAGAAATTTTAACTACAACCAGCAACGTAGGAATACATGTGCCACCTGAAAGATGCCTGGACTCTGTTTCCCCACCTCCAGCACACAAACGAGGAGGTGTTGTTCTATCCTGAATGTGGGGAATTTCCTCCAAATGACAGCAGCACCTGAGGTCTAATAGAATCCGTTAGCTTGACTTCCTTGATATTTACCTAGGCCGGGCTGAAAGCGAATGTGGGGGTTGGGCCCTAAAGACAAGGATTAGCGAGTGCCCCTCTATGGGCAGTGGAGGTGTTTAAACCAAATCCCCAACTTTGGAACACCTGTGCCCCCATAAAGATGCGTGGAATATCTTTCCCACC
The DNA here is from genome assembly GCF_048564905.1 of Vicugna pacos. Taxonomy (NCBI): domain Eukaryota; kingdom Metazoa; phylum Chordata; class Mammalia; order Artiodactyla; family Camelidae; genus Vicugna; species Vicugna pacos. Next base: position 779,970 of record NW_027328785.1, read on the forward strand.
TCCAGAACACACACGAAGACTTTCAGATATCCTTAGTGTGGGGGGGCTCCTCAAAATGACAGCAGCGTCTGGGTCAAAATAGAATCCCTTAGCTTGTAATACGAGTGTTTCCCTGGTCCGGGATGTGAGGGAAAGCTGGGGGTTGTGCTTGGAGTCCAAGTAGCAGTGAGAGCCCCCTGATCGATTGAGGAAGTACTTAGAGGACTTCTCCCTAAAGGGAACACTTTTGCCCCCATTCATCTGGGTGGAGTGGGGCTGCACAACTCCCCCACAAACAGGAATGTGTTCCGGAATCCTGAGTGCAGAGAAGTTCCTCCAACTGACAGCAGCGCCTGGGTTCTAACTGAATCCCTTTGCTTGTCTTCCCTGATGGCATGCCTAGGCTGGAGTGTGGGGGAAAGTGGGGTTTGGGCTTGAAGTCCAAGTAGCAACGAGTGCCCCCTGATTTACTGGGGAAGTACTTAGAGGATTTCACCCTAAAATGGAACACCTGTGCCCCCATTCATCTGCGTGGACTGGGTCTCCACAACTCCCCCCCACACAAGGCTGGGATCCAGAATCCTGAGTGTGTGGAAGTTCCTCCAACTGACAGCAGCGCCTGCGTTCGAATAGAATAACTCAGCTTGTATTCCCTGAGTGTTTCCCTAGGCCGGGCTGCGAGCGAAAGCTGGGGGTTGTGCTTGGAGGCCAAGTAGCAGCTTGTGCCAACCGATTGACTGAGGAATTACTTAGGGAACTCCCCTACCGGGGAACACCTGTGTCACCATTCATCTGCGTGGATTGGGGCTGCACACCTCCCCCACACACAAGAGTGTCTCCGGAGTCCTGAGTGTTGGGAAGTTCCTCCATGTGACAGCAGCATCTAGGTTCAATACAGTCCCTTAGCTTGCCTTCCGTGATGGCTTGCCTGCCAGGAGTGCGGGAGAAATTGGAGGTTGGGCTCTAAAACGAAGTATTAGCGAGTGCCTATCCATGGGATGTGGAGGTGTTTAACCTACATCCTCCAACCTAGGAATACCTGTGCCCCAGGAAATAGGCGTGGACTCTGTTTCCACACCACCAGCACACGTGCGAAGAATTGTTCTCGTTTCCTGAGTGTGGGGAGGCTCCTCCAACTAACAGCAGCACCAGGGATCTAGTAGAATCCCTTAGCTTGACTTCCTTGAGTGTTCTCCTAGGCCGGGCTTTGAGCGAAGGTGGGGGTTGGGCTGTAAAGCCAAGTAATATCCAGTGCCTCTCTAAGGGCAGTGAAGGTGTTTAAACTACATCATCTACCTAGGAATAACTGTGCCCCCATAAAGATGCATGGACTCTGTTTCCCCACTTCCAACACACACACAAAGACGTGCTCAGGTATCCTGAGTGTGGGCCGGCACTTTCAAGTGACAGCAGCGCCTGGGTTCTAATAGTATCCTTTAGCTTGTAATACCTGAGTTGTTCCCTAGGCCTGGCTCTGAGGGAAAGCTGGGGGTTGGGCTTTGACGCCAAATAGTAGCGAGTGCCCCCCGATGGACTGAGGAAGTATTTAGATGAATTCTCCCTAAAGGGGTACACCTGTGCCCACATCCATCTACGTGGAGTGCGGATACACAAATCCCTCCCCCCACAAGTCTGGCTACCGGAATATGAGAGTGGGAAAGTTCCTCCAGCTTACATCAGTGCCAGTGTTCTAGCAGAATCCTTAAGCTTCTCTTCCCTGATGGATTGCATTAGCTGGAGTGCGGTTCAAAGTGGGATTTGTTCTCTAAATCCAAGTAATAATGAGTGCCTCTCCATGGGAATTGGAGGTGTTTAACCAACAACCCCCAACAAGGGAATACCTTTGCCCCCTGGAATATGCGTGGACACTGTTTCTCCACCAACAGTACACACACGAAGAAGCTTTCTGGAATCCTGAGCATGGGGAGACTACTCCAAATGACAGCAGCACCTGGGTTCTATTAGAATCCCTTAGCTTGTGTTCCCTGAGTATTTACATAGGCCAGGCTTTGATCTATTGTGGGGTTTGGTCTCTATAGCTAGGTTTTAGCGAGTGCCTCTCTATTGGCATGGAGATTTTAAAACTACATCCCTAACCTTTAAACACCTGCCCCCCATATAAATGCGTGGTCTCCATTTCCCCACCTCCAGCACACCCACGAAGAACAGTTCTGGTATACTGAGCGTGGGTAGGCACCTCCAAATGACAGCAGCACCTGGGATCTTATAATATCACTTGGCTTGCTTTCCCTGAGTGTTTCCTTTGGCCAGGCTGTGAGCGAAGGTGGGTGTTGGGCACTAAAGTCTAGTAATAGCGAGTGCCTCTCTATGGGCATTGCAGGTGTTTAAAATACATCCCCAAACTTGGAACACCTGTGCCCCCCCAAAAACGCGTGGACTCTGTTTCCCCACCTCCAGCACACACACGAAAACGGGTTGAGGTTTCCTGAGTGTGGGGAGGCACCTACAACTGACAGCAGGGCCTGGGTTCTAATACAATCCATTAACTTGTCTTCACTGATGGCTAGCCTAGGCGGGAGTGCGGGGGAATGTGAGGGTTGGGCTCTAAAACCAAGTATTATTGAGTGCCTCTCCACGGTATTTGAAGTGGTTTAACCTACAACCAAATATTTGGGAATACCTGTGCCCCCTGAAAGATGCAAGGACACTGTTTCCCCGCCTTCAGCACACACACTAGGTGGTGTTCTGGTATCCTGAGTGTGGGGAGGCTCCTGCAAGTGACAGTAGCACCTGGGATCTAATTGGATCCATTAGGTTGATATTCCTGAGTATTTTCCTTGGCCGGGTTGTGAGCGAAATTGGGGGTTGTGCTCTAAAACCAAGTATTAGCGAGTTCCTATATTTTGGCAGTGGAGGTGGTTAAAGTATATCCCCAACCTGGGAACACCTGTGCCCCCATAAAGATGCGTGGACTCTGTTTCCCTCCTGCAGCACACACACGACATTGGGTTCAGATGTCTTGAGTGTGGGGAGGTTCCTGCAACTAACAGCAGCGCCTGGGTTGTAATACAATACCTTAACTGGTCTTCCATGATGGCTTGCCATGGCCGGTGTGCGGGGGAAAGTTGGGATTGGGCTCTAAACCAAGTATTAGCGAGAGCCTATCCATGGGATGTGGGTGTTGAACCTACAAACCACCACCATGAAATAACTGTGCCCCCTGAAAGATGCTTTGACTGTGTTTCCCTACATCCAGCACACACACGAAGAAGTGTTCTGGTGTTCTGAGTGTGGGAGGTTCCTCCAACTGACAGCAGCACCTGGGTTCGAATAGAATCCCTTAGCTTGACTTCCCTAAGTGTTTTCCTAGGCCTAGCAGTGAGCGATGGTGGGGGATGGGCTCTAAAGCCAAGTATTAGAGAGTGCATCTCTGTGGGCAGTGGAGGGTTTGAAACTACTTCCCCAACCTTGGAACACCTGTGCCCCCATAAAGATGAGTGGACTCTGTTTCCCCCCTGCAGCACACACACGGAGACGTGGTCAGGTATCCTGATAGTGGGGAGGCTCCTCCACATGACAGCAGCGCCTGGGTTCTAATAGAATCCCTTAGATTGTTTTCCTTGAGTGTTTCCCTAGGCGGGCTTGCGGGGAAACCTGGGAGTTTGGCTTGGAGGCCAAGTAGCAGCAACTGCCCCCCGATGGAATGTGGAAGTATTTAGAGGACTTCTCCCTAATGGGGAACAAGTGTGACCCCATTCATCTACTTGGATTTTGGCTCCACATCTCCCCGCCACAAAATGTTGGGTTCCGGAATCCTGAGTTTTGGGACGTTCCTCCAACTCTCAGCAGCGCTTGTGTTCTTGAATCCCTTAACTTGCCTTCCCTGATGGTTTGCCTATGCTGGAGTGCAGGGGAATGTGGGGTTTCGGCTCTAATACCAAGTATTAGCCAATGCATCTACATGTGAAGTTGAGAAATTTTAACTACACCCAGCAACGTAGGAATACATGTGCCACCTGAAAGATGCCTGGACTCTGTTTCCCCACCTCCAGCACACAAACGAGGAAGTGTTCTTCTATCCTGAATGTGGGGAGTTTCCTCCAAATGACAGCAGCACCTGAGGTCTCACAGAATCCGTTAGCTTGACTTCCTTGAGTGTTTACCTAGGCCGGGCTGAAAGCGAATGTGGGGGTTGGGCCCTAAAGACAAGGATTAGCGAGTGCCCCTCTATGGGCAGTGGAGGTGTTTAAACCAAATCCCCAACTTTGGAACACCTGTGCCCCCATAAAGATGCGTGGAATATCTTTCCCACCTCCAGAACACACACGAAGACTTTCAGATATCCTTAGTGTGGGGGGGCTCCTCAAAATGACAGCAGCGTCTGGGTCAAAATAGAATCCCTTAGCTTGTAATACGAGTGTTTCCCTGGTCCGGGATGTGAGGGAAAGCTGGGGGTTGTGCTTGGAGTCCAAGTAGCAGTGAGAGCCCCCTGATCGATTGAGGAAGTACTTAGAGGACTTCTCCCTAAAGGGAACACTTTTGCCCCCATTCATCTGGGTGGAGTGGGGCTGCACAACTCCCCCACAAACAGGAATGTGTTCCGGAATCCTGAGTGCAGAGAAGTTCCTCCAACTGACAGCAGCGCCTGGGTTCTAACTGAACCCCTTTGCTTGTCTTCCCTGATGGCATGCCTAGGCTGGAGTGTGGGGGAAAGTGGGGTTTGGGCTTGAAGTCCAAGTAGCAACGAGTGCCCCCTGATTTACTGGGGAAGTACTTAGAGGATTTCACCCTAAAATGGAACACCTGTGCCCCCATTCATCTGCGTGGACTGGGTCTCCACAACTCCCCCCACACAAGGCTGGGATCCAGAATCCTGAGTGTGTGGAAGTTCCTCCAACTGACAGCAGCGCCTGCGTTCGAATAGAATAACTCAGCTTGTATTCCCTGAGTGTTTCCCTAGGCCGGGCTGCGAGCGAAAGCTGGGGGTTGTGCTTGGAGGCCAAGTAGCAGCTTGTGCCAACCGATTGACTGAGGAATTACTTAGGGAACTCCCCTACCGGGGAACACCTGTGTCACCATTCATCTGCGTGGATTGGGGCTGCACACCTCCCCCACACACAAGAGTGTCTCCGGAGTCCTGAGTGTTGGGAAGTTCCTCCATGTGACAGCAGCATCTAGGTTCAATACAGTCCCTTAGCTTGCCTTCCGTGATGGCTTGCCTGCCAGGAGTGCGGGAGAAATTGGAGGTTGGGCTCTAAAACGAAGTATTAGCGAGTGCCTATCCATGGGATGTGGAGGTGTTTAACCTACATCCTCCAACCTAGGAATACCTGTGCCCCAGGAAATAGGCGTGGACTCTGTTTCCACACCACCAGCACACGTGCGAAGAATTGTTCTCGTTTCCTGAGTGTGGGGAGGCTCCTCCAACTAACAGCAGCACCAGGGATCTAGTAGAATCCCTTAGCTTGACTTCCTTGAGTGTTCTCCTAGGCCGGGCTTTGAGCGAAGGTGGGGGTTGGGCTGTAAAGCCAAGTAATATCCAGTGCCTCTCTAAGGGCAGTGAAGGTGTTTAAACTACATCATCTACCTAGGAATAACTGTGCCCCCATAAAGATGCATGGACTCTGTTTCCCCACTTCCAACACACACACAAAGACGTGCTCAGGTATCCTGAGTGTGGGCCGGCACTTTCAAGTGACAGCAGCGCCTGGGTTCTAATAGTATCCTTTAGCTTGTAATACCTGAGTTGTTCCCTAGGCCTGGCTCTGAGGGAAAGCTGGGGGTTGGGCTTTGACGCCAAATAGTAGCGAGTGCCCCCCGATGGACTGAGGAAGTATTTAGATGAATTCTCCCTAAAGGGGTACACCTGTGCCCACATCCATCTACGTGGAGTGCGGATACACAAATCCCTCCCCCCACAAGTCTGGCTACCGGAATATGAGAGTGGGAAAGTTCCTCCAGCTTACATCAGTGCCAGTGTTCTAGCAGAATCCTTAAGCTTCTCTTCCCTGATGGATTGCATTAGCTGGAGTGCGGTTCAAAGTGGGATTTGTTCTCTAAATCCAAGTAATAATGAGTGCCTCTCCATGGGAATTGGAGGTGTTTAACCAACAACCCCCAACAAGGGAATACCTTTGCCCCCTGGAATATGCGTGGACACTGTTTCTCCACCAACAGTACACACACGAAGAAGCTTTCTGGAATCCTGAGCATGGGGAGACTACTCCAAATGACAGCAGCACCTGGGTTCTATTAGAATCCCTTAGCTTGTGTTCCCTGAGTATTTACATAGGCCAGGCTTTGATCTATTGTGGGGTTTGGTCTCTATAGCTAGGTTTTAGCGAGTGCCTCTCTATTGGCATGGAGATTTTAAAACTACATCCCTAACCTTTAAACACCTGCCCCCCATATAAATGCGTGGTCTCCCTTTCCCCACCTCCAGCACACCCACGAAGAACAGTTCTGGTATACTGAGCGTGGGTAGGCACCTCCAAATGACAGCAGCACCTGGGACCTTATAATATCACTTGGCTTGCTTTCCCGGAGTGTTTCCTTTGGCCAGGCTGTGAGCGAAGGTGGGTGTTGGGCACTAAAGTCTAGTAATAGCGAGTGCCTCTCTATGGGCATTGCAGGAGTTTAAATTACATCCCCAAACTTGGAACACCTGTGCCCCCCCAAAAACGCGTGGACTCTGTTTCCCCACCTCCAGCACACACACGAAAACGGGTTGAGGTTTCCTGAGTGTGGGGAGGCACCTACAACTGACAGCAGGGCCTGGGTTCTAATACAATCCATTAACTTGTCTTCACTGATGGCTAGCCTAGGCGGGAGTGCGGCGGAATGTGAGGGTTGGGCTCTAAAACCAAGTATTATTGAGTGCCTCTCCACGGTATTTGAAGTGGTTTAACCTACAACCAAATATTTGGGAATACCTGTGCCCCCTGAAAGATGCAAGGACACTGTTTCCCCGCCTTCAGCACACACACTAGGTGGTGTTCTGGTATCCTGAGTGTGGGGAGGCTCCTGCAAGTGACAGTAGCACCTGGGATCTAATTGGATCCATTAGGTTGATATTCCTGAGTATTTTCCTTGGCCGGGTTGTGAGCGAAATTGGGGGTTGTGCTCTAAAACCAAGTATTAGCGAGTTCCTATATTTTGGCAGTGGAGGTGGTTAAAGTATATCCCCAACCTGGGAACACCTGTGCCCCCATAAAGATGCGTGGACTCTGTTTCCCTCCTGCAGCACACACACGACATTGGGTTCAGATGTCTTGAGTGTGGGGAGGTTCCTGCAACTAACAGCAGCGCCTGGGTTGTAATACAATACCTTAACTGGTCTTCCATGATGGCTTGCCATGGCCGGTGTGCGGGGGAAAGTTGGGATTGGGCTCTAAACCAAGTATTAGCGAGAGCCTATCCATGGGATGTGGGTGTTGAACTTACAAACCACCACCATGAAATAACTGTGCCCCCTGAAAGATGCTTTGACTCTGTTTCCCCACATCCAGCACACACACGAAGAAGTGTTCTGGTGTTCTGAGTGTGGGGAGGTTCCTCCAACTGACAGCAGCACCTGGGCTCGAATAGAATCCCTTAGCTTGACTTCCCTAAGTGTTTACCTAGGCCTAGCATAGAGCGATGGTGGGGGATGGGCTCTAAAGCCAAGTATTAGAGAGTGCATCTCTGTGGGCAGTGGAGGGTTTGAAACTACTTCCCCAAACTTGGAACACCTGTGCCCCCATAAAGATGAGTGGACTCTGTTTCCCCCCTGCAGCACACACACGGAGACGTGGTCAGGTATCCTGATAGTGGGGAGGCTCCTCCACATGACAGCAGCGCCTGGGTTCTCATAGAATCCCTTTGATTGTTTTCCTTGAGTGTTTCCCTAGGCCGGGCTTAGAGGGAAAGCTGGGAGTTTGGCTTGGAGGCCAAGTAGCAGCAACTGCCCCCCGATGGAATGTGGAAGTATTTAGAGGACTTCTCCCTAATGGGGAACAAGTGTGACCCCATTCATCTACTTGGATTTTGGCTCCACATCTCCCCGCCACAAAATGTTGGGTTCCGGAATCCTGAGTTTTGGGACGTTCCTCCAACTCTCAGCAGCGCTTGTGTTCTTGAATCCCTTAACTTGCCTTCCCTGATGGTTTGCCTATGCTGGAGTGCAGGGGAATGTGGGGTTTCGGCTCTAATACCAAGTATTAGCCAATGCATCTACATGTGAAGTTGAGAAATTTTAACTACACCCAGCAACGTAGGAATACATGTGCCACCTGAAAGATGCCTGGACTCTGTTTCCCCACCTCCAGCACACAAACGAGGAAGTGTTCTTCTATCCTGAATGTGGGGAGTTTCCTCCAAATGACAGCAGCACCTGAGGTCTCACAGAATCCGTTAGCTTGACTTCCTTGAGTGTTTACCTAGGCCGGGCTGTAAGCGAATGTGGGGGTTGGGCCTTAAATACAAGGATTAGCGAGTGCCCCTCTATGGGCAGTGGAGGTATTTAAACCAAATCCCCAACTTTGGAACACCTGTGCCCCCATAAAGATGCGTGGAATATCTTTCCCACCTCCAGAACACACACGAAGACTTTCAGTTTTCCTTAGTGTGGTGGGGGCTCCTCAAAATGACAGCAGCGTCTGGATTCTAATAGAATCCCTTAGCTTGTAATATGAGTGTTCCCCTGGTCGGGGATGTGAGGAAAATCTGGGGGTTGGGCTTGGAGTCCAATTAGCAGTGGGTGCCCCCTGATCGATTGAGGAAGTACTTAGAGGACTTCTCCCAAAAGGGAACACTTTTGCCCCCATTCATCTGGGTGGAGTGGGGCTGCACAACTCCCCCACAAACAGGAATGTGTTCCGGAATCCTGAGTGCAGAGAAGTTCCTCCAACTGACAGCAGCGCCTGGGTTCTAACTGAATCCCTTTGCTTGTCTTCCCTGATGGTATGCCTAGGCGGGAGTGCGGGGGAATGTGTGGTTTGGGATCCAAACCAAGTATTTGCGAGTACCTGTCTATGGTTCGTGGAGGTTTTTAAACTACATCCCTAACCTGGGAACACCTGTGCCCCCATATATATCCGTGGATTCTGTTTCCAGACCTCCAGCACACACACGAACACTTGCACAGTTATCCTGTGAGTGGGCAGCCTCCTCCAACTGACAGCAGGGCCTGGGTTCTAATAAAATCGCTTAACTTGTCTTCCCTGTTTGGTTGCCTGATACGGAGTGCGGGGGAAAGTGGGGGTTGGGCTCTAAATCCAAGTATTAGCGAGTGCTTCTTCATGGGAAGTGGAGGTTATTAACCAAAAACCCACAACCTGGGAACACCTGTGCTCCTTGAAAAATGCGTGGACTCTGTTTCCCCACCTCCAGCACACACATGAAGAAGTGTTCTGGTATCCTGAGTGTGGGGAGGCACCTCCAACTGACAGCAGCATCTGGGATCTAATAGGATCCCTTAGGTTGACTTCCCTGTGTGTTTTCCAAGGACCGGCTGGGAGCGAAGGTGGGGGTTGGGCTCTAAAGCCAAGTAAGAGCGAGTGCCTCTCTATGGGCAGTGGAGGTGTTTAAAGTACATTCCCTCCCTGGGAACACCTGTGCCCCCATAAAGTTGCGTGGACTATGTATCCCCAAAACCATCATACACATAAAGACTTGTTCAGGTATCCTGAGTATGGGGAGACTCCTCCAACTGACAGCAGCGCCTGGGTTCTAATAGAATCCCAAAGCTTGTCTTCCCTGATGGCATGCCTAGGCTGGAGTGTGGGGGAAAGTGGGGTTTGGGCTTGAAGTCCAAGTAGCAACGAGTGCCCCCTGATTTACTGGGGAAGTACTTAGAGGATTTCACCCTAAAATGGAACACCTGTGCCCCCATTCATCTGCGTGGACTGGGTCTCCACAACTCCCCCCCACACAAGGCTGGGATCCGGAATCCTGAGTGTGTGGAAGTTCCTCCAACTGACAGCAGCGCCTGCGTTTGAATAGAATAACTCAGCTTGTATTCCCTGAGTGTTTCCCTAGGCCGGGCTGCGAGCGAAAGCTGGGGGTTGTGCTTGGAGGCCAAGTAGCAGCTTGTGCCAACCGATTGACTGAGGAATTACTTAGGGAACTCCCCTACCGGGGAACACCTGTGTCACCATTCATCTGCGTGGATTGGGGCTGCACACCTCCCCCACACACAAGAGTGTCTCCGGAGTCCTGAGTGTTGGGAAGTTCCTCCATGTGACAGCAGCATCTAGGTTCAATACAATCCCTTAGCTTGTCTTCCGTGATGGCTTGCCCTGCCAGGAGTGCGGGAGAAATTGGAGGTTGGGCTCTAAAACGAAGTATTAGCGAGTGCCTATCCATGGGATGTGGAGGTGTTTAACCTACATCCTCCAACCTAGGAATACCTGTGCCCCAGGAAAAAGGCGTGGACTCTGTTTCCACACCACCAGCACACGTGCGAAGAATTGTTCTCGTTTCCTGAGTGTGGGGAGGCTCCTCCAACTAACAGCAGCACCAGGGATCTAGTAGAATCCCTTAGCTTGACTTCCTTGAGTGTTCTCCTAGGCCGGGCTTTGAGCGAAGGTGGGGGTTGGGCTGTAAAGCCAAGTAATATCCAGTGCCTCTCTAAGGGCAGTGAAGGTGTTTAAACTACATCATCTACCTAGGAATAACTGTGCCCCCATAAAGATGCATGGACTCTGTTTCCCCACTTCCAACACACACACAAAGACGTGCTCAGGTATCCTGAGTGTGGGCCGGCACTTTCAAGTGACAGCAGCGCCTGGGTTCTAATAGTATCCTTTAGCTTGTAATACCTGAGTTGTTCCCTAGGCCTGGCTCTGAGGGAAAGCTGGGGGTTGGGCTTTGACGCCAAATAGTAGCGAGTGCCCCCCGATGGACTGAGGAAGTATTTAGATGAATTCTCCCTAAAGGGGTACACCTGTGCCCACATCCATCTACGTGGAGTGCGGATACACAAATCCCTCCCCCCACAAGTCTGGCTACCGGAATATGAGAGTGGGAAAGTTCCTCCAGCTTACATCAGTGCCAGTGTTCTAGCAGAATCCTTAAGCTTCTCTTCCCTGATGGATTGCATTAGCTGGAGTGCGGTTCAAAGTGGGATTTGTTCTCTAAATCCAAGTAATAATGAGTGCCTCTCCATGGGAATTGGAGGTGTTTAACCAACAACCCCCAACAAGGGAATACCTTTGCCCCCTGGAATATGCGTGGACACTGTTTCTCCACCAACAGTACACACACGAAGAAGCTTTCTGGAATCCTGAGCATGGGGAGACTACTCCAAATGACAGCAGCACCTGGGTTCTATTAGAATCCCTTAGCTTGTGTTCCCTGAGTATTTACATAGGCCAGGCTTTGATCTATTGTGGGGTTTGGTCTCTATAGCTAGGTTTTAGCGAGTGCCTCTCTATTGGCATGGAGATTTTAAAACTACATCCCTAACCTTTAAACACCTGCCCCCCATATAAATGCGTGGTCTCCCTTTCCCCACCTCCAGCACACCCACGAAGAACAGTTCTGGTATACTGAGCGTGGGTAGGCACCTCCAAATGACAGCAGAACCTGGGACCTTATAATATCACTTGGCTTGCTTTCCCTGAGTGTTTCCTTTGGCCAGGCTGTGAGCGAAGGTGGGTGTTGGGCACTAAAGACTAGTAATAGCGAGTGCCTCTCTATGGGCATTGCAGGTGTTTAAAATACATCCCCAAACTTGGAACACCTGTGCCCCCCCAAAAACGCGTGGACTCTGTTTCCCCACCTCCAGCACACACACGAAAACGGGTTGAGGTTTCCTAAGTGTGGGGAGGCACCTACAACTGACAGCAGGGCCTGGGTTCTAATACAATCCATTAACTTGTCTTCACTGATGGCTAGCCTAGGCGGGAGTAGGGGGAATGTGAGGGTTGGGCTCTAAAACCAAGTATTATTGAGTGCCTCTCCACGGGATTTGAAGTGGTTTAACCTACAACCAAATATTTGGGAATACCTGTGCCCCCTGAAAGATGCAAGGACACTGTTTCCCCGCCTTCAGCACACACACTAGGTGGTGTTCTGGTATCCTGAGTGTGGGGAGGCTCCTGCAAGTGACAGTAGCACCTGGGATCTAATTGGATCCATTAGGTTGATATTCCTGAGTATTTTCCTTGGCCGGGTTGTGAGCGAAATTGGGGGTTGTGCTCTAAAACCAAGTATTAGCGAGTTCCTATATTTTGGCAGTGGAGGTGGTTAAAGTATATCCCCAACCTGGGAACACCTGTGCCCCCATAAAGATGCGTGGACTCTGTTTCCCTCCTGCAGCACACACACGACATTGGGTTCAGATGTCTTGAGTGTGGGGAGGTTCCTGCAACTAACAGCAGCGCCTGGGTTGTAATACAATACCTTAACTGGTCTTCCATGATGGCTTGCCATGGCCGGTGTGCGGGGGAAAGTTGGGATTGGGCTCTAAACCAAGTATTAGCGAGAGCCTATCCATGGGATGTGGGTGTTGAACTTACAAACCACCACCATGAAATAACTGTGCCCCCTGAAGGATGCTTTGACTCTGTTTCCCCACATCCAGCACACACACGAAGAAGTGTTCTGGTGTTCTGAGTGTGGGGAGGTTCCTCCAACTGACAGCAGCACCTGGGCTCGAATAGAATCCCTTAGCTTGACTTCCCTAAGTGTTTACCTAGGCCTAGCATAGAGCGATGGTGGGGGATGGGCTCTAAAGCCAAGTATTAGAGAGTGCATCTCTGTGGGCAGTGGAGGGTTTGAAACTACTTCCCCAAACTTGGAACACCTGTGCCCCCATAAAGATGAGTGGACTCTGTTTCCCCCCTGCAGCACACACACGGAGACGTGGTCAGGTATCCTGATAGTGGGGAGGCTCCTCCACATGACAGCAGCGCCTGGGTTCTCATAGAATCCCTTTGATTGTTTTCCTTGAGTGTTTCCCTAGGCCGGGCTTAGAGGGAAAGCTGGGAGTTTGGCTTGGAGGCCAAGTAGCAGCTACTGCCCCCCGATGGAATGTGGAAGTATTTAGAGGACTTCTCCCTAATGGGGAACAAGTGTGACCCCATTCATCTACTTGGATTTTGGCTCCACATCTCCCTGCCTCAAAATGTTGGGTTCCGGAATCCTGAGTTTTGGGACGTTCCTCCAACTGTCAGCAGCGCTTGTGTTCTTGAATCCCTTCACTTGCCTTCCCTGATGGTTTGCCTATGCTGGAGTGCAGGGGAATGTGGGGTTTCGGCTCTAATACCAAGTATTAGCCAATGCATCTATATGATAAGTTGAGAAATTTTAACTACAACCAGCAACGTAGGAATACATGTGCCACCTGAAAGATGCCTGGACTCTGTTTCCCCACCTCCAGCACACAAACGAGGAAGTGTTCTTGTATCCTGAATGTGGGGAGTTTCCTCCAAATGACAGCAGCACCTGAGGTCTAATAGAATCCGTTAGCTTGACTTCCTTGAGTGTTTACCTAGGCCGGGCTGTAAGCGAATGTGGGGGTTGGGCCCTAAAGACAAGGATTAGCGAGTGCCCTTCTATGGGCAGTGGAGGTGTTTAAACCAAATCCCCAACTTTGGAACACCTGTGCCCCCATAAAGGTGCGTGGAATATCTTTCCCACCTCCAGAACACACACGAAGACTTTCAGATATCCTTAGTGTGTGGGGACTCCTCAAATTGACAGCAGCGTCTGGGTTCTAATAGAATCCCTTAGCTTGTAATAAGAGTGTTCCCCTGGTCCGGGATGTGAGGGAAATCTGGGGGTTGGGCTTGGAGTCCAAGTAGCAGTGAGTGCCCCCTGATCGATTGAGGAAGTACTTAGAGGACTTCTCCCTAAAGGGAACACTTTTACCCCCTTTCATCTGGGTGGAGTGGGGATGCACAACTCCCCCACAAACAGGAATGTGTTCCGGAATCCTGAGTGCAGAGAAGGTCCTCCAACTGACAGCAGCGCCTGGGTTCTAACTGAATCCCTTTGCTTGTCTTCCCTGATGGTATGCCTAGGCGGGAGTGCGGGGGAAAGTGTGGTTTGGGATCCAAACCAAGTATTTGCGAGTACCTCTCTATGGTTCGTGGAGGTTTTTAAACTACATCCCTAACCTGGGAACACCTGTGCCCCCATATATATCCGTGGAGTCTCTTTCCAGACCTCCAGCACACACACGAACACTTGCACAGTTATCCTGAGAGTGGGCAGCCTCCTCCAACTGACAGCAGGGCCTGGGTTCTAATAAAATCGCTTAACTTGTCTTCCCTGTTTGGTTGCCTGATACGGAGTGCGGGGGAAAGTGGGGGTTGGGCTCTAAATCCAAGTATTAGCGAGTGCTTCTTCATGGGAAGTGGAGGTTATTAACCAAAAACCCACAACCTGGGAACACCTGTGCTCCTTGAAAAATGCGTGGACTCTGTTTCCCCACCTCCAGCACACACATGAAGAAGTGTTCTGGTATCCTGAGTGTGGGGAGGCACCTCCAACTGACAGCAGCATCTGGGATCTAATAGGATCCCTTAGGTTGACTTCCCTGTGTGTTTTCCAAGGACCGGCTGGGAGCGAAGGTGGGGGTTGGGCTCTAAAGCCAAGTAAGAGCGAGTGCCTCTCTATGGGCAGTGGAGGTGTTTAAAGTACATTCCCTCCCTGGGAACACCTGTGCCCCCATAAAGTTGCGTGGACTATGTATCCCCAAAACCATCATACACATAAAGACTTGTTCAGGTATCCTGAGTATGGGGAGACTCCTCCAACTGACAGCAGCGCCTGGGTTCTAATAGAATCCCAAAGCTTGTCTTCCCTGATGGCATGCCTAGGCTGGAGTGTGGGGGAAAGTGGGGTTTGGGCTTGAAGTCCAAGTAGCAACGAGTGCCCCCTGATTTACTGGGGAAGTACTTAGAGGATTTCACCCTAAAATGGAACACCTGTGCCCCCATTCATCTGCGTGGACTGGGTCTCCACAACTCCCCCCCACACAAGGCTGGGATCCGGAATCCTGAGTGTGTGGAAGTTCCTCCAACTGACAGCAGCGCCTGCGTTCGAATAGAATAACTCAGCTTGTATTCCCTGAGTGTTTCCCTAGGCCGGGCTGCGAGCGAAAGCTGGGGGTTGTGCTTGGAGGCCAAGTAGCAGCTTGTGCCAACCGATTGACTGAGGAATTACTTAGGGAACTCCCCTACCGGGGAACACCTGTGTCACCATTCATCTGCGTGGATTGGGGCTGCACACCTCCCCCACACACAAGAGTGTCTCCGGAGTCCTGAGTGTTGGGAAGTTCCTCCATGTGACAGCAGCATCTAGGTTCAATACAATCCCTTAGCTTGTCTTCCGTGATGGCTTGCCCTGCCAGGAGTGCGGGAGAAATTGGAGGTTGGGCTCTAAAACGAAGTATTAGCGAGTGCCTATCCATGGGATGTGGAGGTGTTTAACCTACATCCTCCAACCTAGGAATACCTGTGCCCCAGGAAAAAGGTGTGGACTCTGTTTCCACACCACCAGCACACGTGCGAAGAATTGTTCTCGTTTCCTGAGTGTGGGGAGGCTCCTCCAACTAACAGCAGCACCAGGGATCTAGTAGAATCCCTTAGCTTGACTTCCTTGAGTGTTCTCCTAGGCCGGGCTTTGAGCGAAGGTGGGGGTTGGGCTGTAAAGCCAAGTAATATCCAGTGCCTCTCTAAGGGCAGTGAAGGTGTTTAAACTACATCATCTACCTAGGAATAACTGTGCCCCCATAAAGATGCATGGACTCTGTTTCCCCACTTCCAACACACACACAAAGACGTGCTCAGGTATCCTGAGTGTGGGCCGGCACTTTCAAGTGACAGCAGCGCCTGGGTTCTAATAGTATCCTTTAGCTTGTAATACCTGAGTTGTTCCCTAGGCCTGGCTCTGAGGGAAAGCTGGGGGTTGGGCTTTGAGGCCAAATAGTAGCGAGTGCCCCCCGATGGACTGAGGAAGTATTTAGATGAATTCTCCCTAAAGGGGTACACCTGTGCCCACATCCATCTACGTGGAGTGCGGATACACAAATCCCTCCCCCCCCAAGTCTGGCTACCGGAATATGAGAGTGGGAAAGTTCCTCCAGCTTACATCAGTGCCAGTGTTCTAGCAGAATCCTTAAGCTTCTCTTCCCTGATGGATTGCATTAGCTGGAGTGCGGTTCAAAGTGGGATTTGTTCTCTAAATCCAAGTAATAATGAGTGCCTCTCCATGGGAATTGGAGGTGTTTAACCAACAACCCCCAACAAGGGAATACCTTTGCCCCCTGGAATATGCGTGGACACTGTTTCTCCACCAACAGTACACACACGGAGAAGCTTTGTGGAATCCTGAGCATGGGGAGACTACTCCAAATGACAGCAGCACCTGGGTTCTATTAGAATCCCTTAGCTTGTGTTCCCTGAGTATTTACATAGGCCAGGCTTTGATCTATTGTGGGGTTTGGTCTCTATAGCTAGGTTTTAGCGAGTGCCTCTCTATTGGCATGGAGATTTTAAAACTACATCCCTAACCTTTAAACACCTGCCCCCCATATAAATGCGTGGTCTCACTTTCCCCACCTCCAGCACACCCACGAAGAACAGTTCTGGTATACTGAGCGTGGGTAGGCACCTCCAAATGACAGCAGCACCTGGGACCTTATAATATCACTTGGATTGTTTTCCCTGAGTGTTTCCTTTGGCCAGGCTGTGAGCGAAGGTGGGTGTTGGGCACTAAAGACTAGTAATAGCGAGTGCCTCTCTATGGGCATTGCAGGAGTTTAAATTACATCCCCAAACTTGGAACACCTGTGCCCCCCCAAAAACGCGTGGACTCTGTTTCCCCACCTCCAGCACACACACGAAAACGGGTTGAGGTTTCCTGAGTGTGGGGAGGCACCTACAACTGACAGCAGGGCCTGGGTTCTAATACAATCCATTAACTTGTCTTCACTGATGGCTAGCCTAGGCGGGAGTAGGGGGAATGTGAGGGTTGGGCTCTAAAACCAAGTATTATTGAGTGCCTCTCCACGGGATTTGAAGTGGTTTAACCTACAACCAAATATTTGGGAATACCTGTGCCCCCTGAAAGATGCAAGGACACTGTTTCCCCGCCTTCAGCACACACACTAGGTGGTGTTCTGGTATCCTGAGTGTGGGGAGGCTCCTGCAAGTGACAGTAGCACCTGGGATCTAATTGGATCCATTAGGTTGATATTCCTGAGTATTTTCCTTGGCCGGGTTGTGAGCGAAATTGGGGGTTGTGCTCTAAAACCAAGTATTAGCGAGTTCCTATATTTTGGCAGTGGAGGTGGTTAAAGTATATCCCCAACCTGGGAACACCTGTGCCCCCATAAAGATGCGTGGACTCTGTTTCCCTCCTGCAGCACACACACGACATTGGGTTCAGATGTCTTGAGTGTGGGGAGGTTCCTGCAACTAACAGCAGCGCCTGGGTTGTAATACAATACCTTAACTGGTCTTCCATGATGGCTTGCCATGGCCGGTGTGCGGGGGAAAGTTGGGATTGGGCTCTAAACCAAGTATTAGCGAGAGCCTATCCATGGGATGTGGGTGTTGAACCTACAAACCACCACCATGAAATAACTGTGCCCCCTGAAAGATGCTTTGACTGTGTTTCCCTACATCCAGCACACACACGAAGAAGTGTTCTGGTGTTCTGAGTGTGGGGAGGTTCCTCCAACTGACAGCAGCACCTGGGTTCGAATAGAATCCCTTAGCTTGACTTCCCTAAGTGTTTTCCTAGGCCTAGCAGTGAGCGATGGTGGGGGATGGGCTCTAAAGCCAAGTATTAGAGAGTGCATCTCTGTGGGCAGTGGAGGGTTTGAAACTACTTCCCCAACCTTGGAACACCTGTGCCCCCATAAAGATGAGTGGACTCTGTTTAACCCCTGCAGCACACACAAGGAGACGTGGTCATGTATCCTGATAGTGGGGAGGCTCCTCCACATGACAGCAGCGCCTGGGTTCTAATAGAATCCCTTAGATTGTTTTCCTTGAGTGTTTCCCTAGGCCGGGCTTACAGGGAAAGCTGGGAGTTTGGCTTGGAGGCCAAGTAGCAGCAACTGCCCCCCGATGGAATGTGGAAGTACTTAGAGGACTTCTCCCTAATGGGGAACAAGTGTGACCCCATTCATCTACTTGGATTTTGGCTCCACATCTCCCCGCCACAAAATGTTGGGTTCCGGAATCCTGAGTTTTGGGACGTTCCTCCAACTGTCAGCAGCGCTTGTGTTCTTGAATCCCTTAACTTGCCTTCCCTGATGGTTTGCCTATGCTGGAGTGCAGGGGAATGTGGGGTTTCGGCTCTAATACCAAGTATTAGCCAATGCATCTACATGTGAAGTTGAGAAATTTTAACTACACCCAGCAACGTAGGAATACATGTGCCACCTGAAAGATGCCTGGACTCTGTTTCCCCACCTCCAGCACACAAACGAGGAAGTGTTCTTCTATCCTGAATGTGGGGAGTTTCCTCCAAATGACAGCAGCACCTGAGGTCTCATAGAATCCGTTAGCTAAACTTCCTTGAGTGTTTACCTAGGCCGGGCTGTAAGCGAATGTGGGGGTTGGGCCTTAAAGACAAGGATTAGAGAGTGCCCCTCTATGGGCAGTGGAGGTATTTAAACCAAATCCCCAACTTTGGAACACCTGTGCCCCCATACAGATACGTGGAATATCTTTCCCACCTCCAGAACACACACGAAGACTTTCAGTTTTCCTTAGTGTGGTGGGGGGCTCCTCAAAATGACAGCAGCGTCTGAATTATAATACAATCCCTTAGCTTGTAATATGAGTGTTCCCCTGGTCCGGGATGTGAGGGAAATCTGGGGGTTGGGCTTGGAGTCCATGTAGCAGTGGGTGCCCCCTGATCGATTGAGGAATTACTTAGAGGACTTCTCCCTAAAGGGAACACTTTTGCCCCCATTCATCTGGGTGGAGTGGGGCTGCACAACTCCCCCACAAACAGGAATGTGTTCCGGAATCCTGAGTGCAGAGAAGTTCCTCCAACTGACAGCAGCGCCTGGGTTCTAACTGAATCCCTTTGCTTGTCTTCCCTGATGGTATGCCTAGGCAGGAGTGCGGGGGAATGTGTGGTTTGGGATCCAAACCAAGTATTTGCGAGTACCTCTCTATGGTTCGTGGAGGTTTTTAAACTACATCCCTAACCTGGGAACACCTGTGCCCCCATATATATCCGTGGAGTCTCTTTCCAGACCTCCAGCACACACACGAACACTTGCACAGTTATCCTGAGAGTGGGCAGCCTCCTCCAACTGACAGCAGGGCCTGGGTTCTAATAAAATCGCTTAACTTGTCTTCCCTGTTTGGTTGCCTGATACGGAGTGCGGGGGAAAGTGGGGGTTGGGCTCTAAATCCAAGTATTAGCGAGTGCTTCTTCATGGGAAGTGAAGGTTATTAACCAAAAACCCACAACCTGGGAACACCTGTGCTCCTTGAAAAATGCGTGGACTCTGTTTCCCCACCTCCAGCACACACATGAAGAAGTGTTCTGGTATCCTGAGTGTGGGGAGGCACCTCCAACTGACAGCAGCATCTGGGATCTAATAGGATCCCTTAGGTTGACTTCCCTGTGTGTTTTCCAAGGACCGGCTGGGAGCGAAGGTGGGGGTTGGGCTCTAAAGCCAAGTAAGAGCGAGTGCCTCTCTATGGGCAGTGGAGGTGTTTAAAGTACATTCCCTCCCTGGGAACACCTGTGCCCCCATAAAGTTGCGTGGACTATGTATCCCCAAAACCATCATACACATAAAGACTTGTTCAGGTATCCTGAGTATGGGGAGACTCCTCCAACTGACAGCAGCGCCTGGGTTCTAATAGAATCCCAAAGCTTGTCTTCCCTGATGGCATGCCTAGGCTGGAGTGTGGGGGAAAGTGGGGTTTGGGCTTGAAGTCCAAGTAGCAACGAGTGCCCCCTGATTTACTGGGGAAGTACTTAGAGGATTTCACCCTAAAATGGAACACCTGTGCCCCCATTCATCTGCGTGGACTGGGTCTCCACAACTCCCCCCCACACAAGGCTGGGATCCGGAATCCTGAGTGTGTGGAAGTTCCTCCAACTGACAGCAGCGCCTGCGTTCGAATAGAATAACTCAGCTTGTATTCCCTGAGTGTTTCCCTAGGCCGGGCTGCGAGCGAAAGCTGGGGGTTGTGCTTGGAGGCCAAGTAGCAGCTTGTGCCAACCGATTGACTGAGGAATTACTTAGGGAACTCCCCTACCGGGGAACACCTGTGTCACCATTCATCTGCGTGGATTGGGGCTGCACACCTCCCACACACACAAGAGTGTCTCCGGAGTCCTGAGTGTTGGGAAGTTCCTCCATGTGACAGCAGCATCTAGGTTCAATACAATCCCTTAGCTTGTCTTCCGTGATGGCTTGCCCTGCCAGGAGTGCGGGAGAAATTGGAGGTTGGGCTCTAAAACGAAGTATTAGCGAGTGCCTATCCATGGGATGTGGAGGTGTTTAACCTACATCCTCCAACCTAGGAATACCTGTGCCCCAGGAAAAAGGCGTGGACTCTGTTTCCACACCACCAGCACACGTGCGAAGAATTGTTCTCGTTTCCTGAGTGTGGGGAGGCTCCTCCAACTAACAGCAGCACCAGGGATCTAGTAGAATCCCTTAGCTTGACTTCCTTGAGTGTTCTCCTAGGCCGGGCTTTGAGCGAAGGTGGGGGTTGGGCTGTAAAGCCAAGTAATATCCAGTGCCTCTCTAAGGGCAGTGAAGGTGTTTAAACTACATCATCTACCTAGGAATAACTGTGCCCCCATAAAGATGCATGGACTCTGTTTCCCCACTTCCAACACACACACAAAGACGTGCTCAGGTATCCTGAGTGTGGGCCGGCACTTTCAAGTGACAGCAGCGCCTGGGTTCTAATAGTATCCTTTAGCTTGTAATACCTGAGTTGTTCCCTAGGCCTGGCTCTGAGGGAAAGCTGGGGGTTGGGCTTTGAGGCCAAATAGTAGCGAGTGCCCCCCGATGGACTGAGGAAGTATTTAGATGAATTCTCCCTAAAGGGGTACACCTGTGCCCACATCCATCTACGTGGAGTGCGGATACACAAATCCCTCCCCCCACAAGTCTGGCTACCGGAATATGAGAGTGGGAAAGTTCCTCCAGCTTACATCAGTGCCAGAGTTCTAGCAGAATCCTTAAGCTTCTCTTCCCTGATGGATTGCATTAGCTGGAGTGCGGTTCAAAGTGGGATTTGTTCTCTAAATCCAAGTAATAATGAGTGCCTCTCCATGGGAATTGGAGGTGTTTAACCAACAACCCCCAACAAGGGAATACCTTTGCCCCCTGGAATATGCGTGGACACTGTTTCTCCACCAACAGTACACACACGGAGAAGCTTTGTGGAATCCTGAGCATGGGGAGACTACTCCAAATGACAGCAGCACCTGGGTTCTATTAGAATCCCTTAGCTTGTGTTCCCTGAGTATTTACATAGGCCAGGCTTTGATCTATTGTTGGGTTTGGTCTCTATAGCTAGGTTTTAGCGAGTGCCTCTCTATTGGCATGGAGATTTTAAAACTACATCCCTAACCTTTAAACACCTGCCCCCCATATAAATGCGTGGTCTCCCTTTCCCCACCTCCAGCACACCCACGAAGAACAGTTCTCGTATACTGAGTGTGGGTAGGCACCTCCAAATGACAGCAGCACCTGGGACCTTATAATATCACTTGGCTTGCTTTCCCTGAGTGTTTCCTTTGGCCAGGCTGTGAGCGAAGATGGGTGTTGGGCACTAAAGACTAGTAATAGCGAGTGCCTCTCTATGGGCTTTGCAGGTGTTTAAAATACATCCCCAAACTTGGAACACCTGTGCCCCCCCAAAAACGCGTGGACTCTGTTTCCCCACCTCCAGCACACACACGAAAACGGGTTGAGGTTTCCTGAGTGTGGGGAGGCACCTACAACTGACAGCAGGGCCTGGGTTCTAATACAATCCATTAACATGTCTACACTGATGGCTAGCCTAGGCGGGAGTAGGGGGAATGTGAGGGTTGGGCTCTAAAACCAAGTATTATTGAGTGCCTCTCCACGGGATTTGAAGTGGTTTAACCTACAACCAAATATTTGGGAATACCTGTGCCCCCTGAAAGATGCAAGGACACTGTTTCCCCGCCTTCAGCACACACACTAGGTGGTGTTCTGGTATCCTGAGTGTGGGGAGGCTCCTGCAAGTGACAGTAGCACCTGGGATCTAATTGGATCCATTAGGTTGATATTCCTGAGTATTTTCCTTGGCCGGGTTGTGAGCGAAATTGGGTTTGTGCTCTAAAACCAAGTATTAGCGAGTTCCTATATTTTGGCAGTGGAGGTGGTTAAAGTATATCCCCAACCTGGGAACACCTGTGCCCCCATAAAGATGCGTGGACTCTGTTTCCCTCCTGCAGCACACACACGACATTGGGTTCAGATGTCTTGAGTGTGGGGAGGTTCCTGCAACTAACAGCAGCGCCTGGGTTGTAATACAATACCTTAACTGGTCTTCCATGATGGCTTGCCATGGCCGGTGTGCGGGGGAAAGTTGGGATTGGGCTCTAAACCAAGTATTAGCGAGAGCCTATCCATGGGATGTGGGTGTTGAACCTACAAACCACCACCATGAAATAACTGTGCCCCCTGAAAGATGCTTTGACTCTGTTTCCCTACATCCAGCACACACACGAAGAAGTGTTCTGGTGTTCTGAGTGTGGGGAGGTTCCTCCAACTGACAGCAGCACCTGGGTTCGAATAGAATCCCTTAGCTTGACTTCCCTAAGTGTTTTCCTAGGCCTAGCAGTGAGCGATGGTGGGGGAAGGGCTCTAAAGCCAAGTATTAGAGAGTGCATCTCTGTGGGCAGTGGAGGGTTTGAAACTACTTCCCCAACCTTGGAACACCTGTGCCCCCATAAAGATGAGTGGACTCTGTTTCCCCCCTGCAGCACACACACGGAGACGTGGTCAGGTATCCTGATAGTGGGGAGGCTCCTCCACATGACAGCAGCGCCTGGGTTCTAATAGAATCCCTTAGATTGTTTTCCTTGAGTGTTTCCCTAGGCTGGGCTTAGAGGGAAAGCTGGGAGTTTGGCTTGGAGGCCAAGTAGCAGCAACTGCCCCCCGATGGAATGTGGAAGTATTTAGAGGACTTCTCCCTAATGGGGAACAAGTGTGACCCCATTCATCTACTTGGATTTTGGCTCCACATCTCCCCGCCACAAAATGTTGGGTTCCGGAATCCTGAGTTTTGGGACGTTCCTCCAACTGTCAGCAGCGCTTGTGTTCTTGAATCCCTTAACTTGCCTTCCCTGATGGTTTGCCTATGCTGGAGTGCAGGGGAATGTGGGGTTTCGGCTCTAATACCAAGTATTAGCCAATGCATCTACATGTGAAGTTGAGAAATTTTAACTACACCCAGCAACTTAGGAATACATGTGCCACCTGTAGGATGCCTGGACTCTGTTTCCCAACTCCAGCACAGAAACGAGGAAGTGTTCTTCTATCCTGAATGTGGGGAGTTTCCTCCAAATGACAGCAGCACCTGAGGTCTCATAGAATCCGTTAGCTTGACTTCCTTGAGTGTTTACCTAGGCCGGGCTGTAAGCGAATGTGGGGGTTGGGCCTTAAAGACAAGGATTAGCGAGTGCCCCTCTATGGGCAGTAGAGGTATTTAAATCAAATCCCCAACTTTGGAACACCTGTGCCCCCATATAGATGCGTGGAATATCTTTCCCACCTCCAGAACACACACGAAGACTTTCAGTTTTCCTTAGTGTGGTGGGGGGCTCCTCAAAATGACAGCATCGTCTGGATTCTAATAGAATCCCTTAGCTTGTAATATGAGTGTTCCCCTGGTCCGGGATGTGAGGGAAAGCTGGGGGTTGGGCTTGGGGTCCATGTAGCAGTGGGTGCCCCCTGATCGATTGAGGAAGTACTTAGAGGACTTCTCCCTAAAGGGAACACTTTTGCCCCCATTCATCTGGGTGGAGTGGGGCTGCACAACTCCCCCACAAACAGGAATGTGTTCCGGAATCCTGAGTGCAGAGAAGTTCCTCCAACTGACAGCAGCGCCTGGGTTCTAACTGAATCCCTTTGCTTGTCTTCCCTGATGGTATGCCTAAGCGGGAGTGCGGGGGAAAGTGTGGTTTGGGATCCAAAGCAACAATTTGCGAGTACCTCTCTTTGGTTAGTGGAGGTTTTTAAACTACATCCCTAACCTGGGAACACCTGTGCCCCCATATATATCCGTGGAGTCTGTTTCCAGACCTCCAGCACACACACGAACACTTGCACAGTTATCCTGAGAGTGGGCAGCCTCCTCCAACTGACAGCAGGGCCTGGGTTCTAATAAAATCGCTTAACTTGTCTTCCCTGTTTGGTTGCCTGATACGGAGTGCGGGGGAAAGTGGGGGTTGGGCTCTAAATCCAAGTATTAGCGAGTGCTTCTTCATGGGAAGTGGAGGTTATTAACCAAAAACCCACAACCTGGGAACACCTGTGCTCCTTGAAAAATGCGTGGACTCTGTTTCCCCACCTCCAGCACACACATGAAGAAGTGTTCTGGTATCCTGAGTGTGGGGAGGCACCTCCAACTGACAGCAGCATCTGGGATCTAATAGGATCCCTTAGGTTGACTTCCCTGTGTGTTTTCCAAGGACCGGCTGGGAGCGAAGGTGGGGGTTGGGCTCTAAAGCCAAGTAAGAGCGAGTGCCTCTCTATGGGCAGTGGAGGTGTTTAAAGTACATTCCCTCCCTGGGAACACCTGTGCCCCCATAAAGTTGCGTGGACTATGTATCCCCAAAACCATCATACACATAAAGACTTGTTCAGGTATCCTGAGTATGGGGAGACTCCTCCAACTGACAGCAGCGCCTGGGTTCTAATAGAATCCCAAAGCTTGTCTTCCCTGATGGCATGCCTAGGCTGGAGTGTGGGGGAAAGTGGGGTTTGGGCTTGAAGTCCAAGTAGCAACGAGTGCCCCCTGATTTACTGGGGAAGTACTTAGAGGATTTCACCCTAAAATGGAACACCTGTGCCCCCATTCATCTGCGTGGACTGGGTCTCCACAACTCCCCCCCACACAAGGCTGGGATCCGGAATCCTGAGTGTGTGGAAGTTCCTCCAACTGACAGCAGCGCCTGCGTTCGAATAGAATAACTCAGCTTGTATTCCCTGAGTGTTTCCCTAGGCCGGGCTGCGAGCGAAAGCTGGGGGTTGTGCTTGGAGGCCAAGTAGCAGCTTGTGCCAACCGATTGACTGAGGAATTACTTAGGGAACTCCCCTACCGGGGAACACCTGTGTCACCATTCATCTGCGTGGATTGGGGCTGCACACCTCCCCCACACACAAGAGTGTCTCCGGAGTCCTGAGTGTTGGGAAGTTCCTCCATGTGACAGCAGCATCTAGGTTCAATACAATCCCTTAGCTTGTCTTCCGTGATGGCTTGCCCTGCCAGGAGTGCGGGAGAAATTGGAGGTTGGGCTCTAAAACGAAGTATTAGCGAGTGCCTATCCATGGGATGTGGAGGTGTTTAACCTACATCCTCCAACCTAGGAATACCTGTGCCCCAGGAAAAAGGCGTGGACTCTGTTTCCACACCACCAGCACACGTGCGAAGAATTGTTCTCGTTTCCTGAGTGTGGGGAGGCTCCTCCAACTAACAGCAGCACCAGGGATCTAGTAGAATCCCTTAGCTTGACTTCCTTGAGTGTTCTCCTAGGCCGGGCTTTGAGCGAAGGTGGGGGTTGGGCTGTAAAGCCAAGTAATATCCAGTGCCTCTCTAAGGGCAGTGAAGGTGTTTAAACTACATCATCTACCTAGGAATAACTGTGCCCCCATAAAGATGCATGGACTCTGTTTCCCCACTTCCAACACACACACAAAGACGTGCTCAGGTATCCTGAGTGTGGGCCGGCACTTTCAAGTGACAGCAGCGCCTGGGTTCTAATAGTATCCTTTAGCTTGTAATACCTGAGTTGTTCCCTAGGCCTGGCTCTGAGGGAAAGCTGGGGGTTGGGCTTTGAGGCCAAATAGTAGCGAGTGCCCCCCGATGGACTGAGGAAGTATTTAGATGAATTCTCCCTAAAGGGGTACACCTGTGCCCACATCCATCTACGTGGAGTGCGGATACACAAATCCCTCCCCCCCCAAGTCTGGCTACCGGAATATGAGAGTGGGAAAGTTCCTCCAGCTTACATCAGTGCCAGTGTTCTAGCAGAATCCTTAAGCTTCTCTTCCCTGATGGATTGCATTAGCTGGAGTGCGGTTCAAAGTGGGATTTGTTCTCTAAATCCAAGTAATAATGAGTGCCTCTCCATGGGAATTGGAGGTGTTTAACCAACAACCCCCAACAAGGGAATACCTTTGCCCCCTGGAATATGCGTGGACACTGTTTCTCCACCAACTGTACACACACGGAGAAGCTTTGTGGAATCCTGAGCATGGGGAGACTACTCCAAATGACAGCAGCACCTGGGTTCTATTAGAATCCCTTAGCTTGTGTTCCCTGAGTATTTACATAGGCCAGGCTTTGATCTATTGTGGGGTTTGGTCTCTATAGCTAGGTTTTAGCGAGTGCCTCTCTATTGGCATGGAGATTTTAAAACTACATCCCTAACCTTTAAACACCTGCCCCCCATATAAATGCGTGGTCCCCCTTTCCCCACCTCCAGCACACCCACGAAGAACAGTTCTGGTATACTGAGTGAGGGTAGGCACCTCCAAATGACAGCAGCACCTGGGACCTTATAATATCACTTGGCTTGCTTTCCCGGAGTGTTTACTTTAGCCAGGCTGTGAGCGAAGGTGGGTGTTGGGCACTAAAGACTAGTAATAGCGAGTGCCTCTCTATGGGCATTGCAGGTGTTTAAAATACATCCCCAAACTTTTAACAACTGTGCCCCCCCAAAAACGCGTGGACTCTGTTTCCCCACCTCCAGCACACACACGAAAACGGGTTGAAGTTTCCTGAGTGTGGGGAGGCACCTACAACTGACAGCAGGTCCTGGGTTCTAATACAATCCATTAACTTGTCTTCACTGATGGCTAGCCTAGGCGGGAGTAGGGGGAATGTGAGGGTTGGGCTCTAAAACCAAGTATTATTGAGTGCCTCTCCACGGGATTTGAAGTGGTTTAACCTACAACCAAATATTTGGGAATACCTGTGCCCCCTGAAAGATGCAAGGACACTGTTTCCCCGCCTTCAGCACACACACTAGGTGGTGTTCTGGTATCCTGAGTGTGGGGAGGCTCCTGCAAGTGACAGTAGCACCTGGGATCTAATTGGATCCATTAGGTTGATATTCCTGAGTATTTTCCTTGGCCGGGTTGTGAGCGAAATTGGGGTTTGTGCTCTAATACCAAGTATTAGCGAGTTCCTATATTTTGGCAGTGGAGGTGGTTAAAGTATATCCCCAACCTGGGAACACCTGTGCCCCCATAAAGATGCGTGGACTCTGTTTCCCTCCTGCAGCACACACACGACATTGGGTTCAGATGTCTTGAGTGTGGGGAGGTTCCTGCAACTAACAGCAGCGCCTGGGTTGTAATACAATACCTTAACTGGTCTTCCATGATGGCTTGCCATGGCCGGTGTGCGGGGGAAAGTTGGGATTGGGCTCTAAACCAAGTATTAGCGAGAGCCTATCCATGGGATGTGGGTGTTGAACCTACAAACCACCACCATGAAATAACTGTGCCCCTTGAAAGATGCTTTGACTCTGTTTCCCTACATCCAGCACACACACGAAGAAGTGTTCTGGTGTTCTGAGTGTGGGGAGGTTCCTCCAACTGACAGCAGCACCTGGGTTCGAATAGAATCCCTTAGCTTGACTTCCCTAAGTGTTTTCCTAGGCCTAGCAGTGAGCGATGGTGGGGGATGGGCTCTAAAGCCAAGTATTAGAGAGTGCATCTCTGTGGGCAGTGGAGGGTTTGAAACTACTTCCCCAACCTTGGAACACCTGTGCCCCCATAAAGATGAGTGGACTCTGTTTCCCCCCTGCAGCACACACACGGAGACGTGGTCAGGTATCCTGATAGTGGGGAGGCTCCTCCACATGACAGCAGCGCCTGGGTTCTAATAGAATCCCTTAGATTGTTTTCCTTGAGTGTTTCCCTAGGCCGGGCTTAGAGGGAAAACTGGGAGTTTGGCTTGGAGGCCAAGTAGCAGCAACTGCCCCCCGATGGAATGTGGAAGTATTTAGAGGACTTCTCCCTAATGGGGAACAAGTGTGAACCCATTCATCTACTTGGATTTTGGCTCCACATCTCCCCGCCACAAAATGTTGGGTTCCGGAATCCTGAGTTTTGGGACGTTCCTCCAACTGTCAGCAGCGCTTGTGTTCTTGAATCCCTTAACTTGCCTTCCCTGATGGTTTGCCTATGCTGGAGTGCAGGGGAATGTGGGGTTTCGGCTCTAATACCAAGTATTAGCCAATGCATCAACATGTGAAGTTGTGAAATTTTAACTACAATCAGCAACGTAGGAATACATGTGCCACCTGAAAGATGCCTGGACTCTGTTTCCCCACCTCCAGCACACAAACGAGGAAGTGTTCTTCTATCCTGAATGTGGGGAGTTTCCTCCAAATGACAGCAGCACCTGAAGTCTCATAGTATCCGTTAGCTTGACTTCCTTGAGTGTTTACCTAGGCCGGGCTGTAAGCGAATGTGGGGGTTGGGCCTTAAAGACAAGGATTAGCGAGTGCCCCTCTATGGGCAGTGGAGTTATTTAAACCAAATCCCCAACTTTGGAACACCTGTGCCCCCATACAGATGCGTGGAATATCTTTCCCACCTCCAGAACACACACGAGGACTTTCAGTTTTCCTTAGTGTGGTGGGGGGCTCCTCAAAATTACAGTAACGTCTGGATTCTAATAGAATCCCTTAGCTTGTAATACGAGTGTTCCCCTGGTCCGGGATGTGAGGGAAAGCTGGGGGTTGGGTTTGGAGTCCATGTAGCAGTGGGTGCCCCCTGATCGATTGAGGAAGTACTTAGAGGACTTCTCCCTAAAGGGAACACTTTTGCCCCCATTCATCTGGGTGGAGTGGGGCTGCACAACTCCCCCACAAACAGGAATGTGTTCCGGAATCCTGAGTGCAGAGAAGTTCCTCCAACTGACAGCAGCGCCTGGGTTCTAACTGAATCCCTTTGCTTGTCTTCCCTGATGGTATGCCTAGGCGGGAGTGCGGGGGAAAGTGTGGTTTGGGATCCAAACCAAGTATTTGCGAGTACCTCTCTATGGTTCGTGGAGGTTTTTAAACTACATCCCTAACCTGGGAACACCTGTGCCCCCATATATATCCGTGGAGTCTGTTTCCAGACCTCCAGCACACACACGAACACTTGCACAGTTATCCTGAGAGTGGGCAGCCTCCTCCAACTGACAGCAGGGCCTGGGTTCTAATAAAATCGCTTAACTTGTCTTCCCTGTTTGGTTGCCTGATACGGAGTGCGGGGGAAAGTGGGGGTTGGGCTCTAAATCCAAGTATTAGCGAGTGCTTCTTCATGGGAAGTGGAGGTTATTAACCAAAAACCCACAACCTGGGAACACCTGTGCTCCTTGAAAAATGCGTGGACTCTGTTTCCCCACCTCCAGCACACACATGAAGAAGTGTTCTGGTATCCTGAGTGTGGGGAGGCACCTCCAACTGACAGCAGCATCTGGGATCTAATAGGATCCCTTAGGTTGACTTCCCTGTGTGTTTTCCAAGGACCGGCTGGGAGCGAAGGTGGGGGTTGGGCTCTAAAGCCAAGTAAGAGCGAGTGCCTCTCTATGGGCAGTGGAGGTGTTTAAAGTACATTCCCTCCCTGGGAACACCTGTGCCCCCATAAAGTTGCGTGGACTATGTATCCCCAAAACCATCATACACATAAAGACTTGTTCAGGTATCCTGAGTATGGGGAGACTCCTCCAACTGACAGCAGCGCCTGGGTTCTAATAGAATCCTTTAGCTTGTAATACCTGAGTTGTTCCCTAGGCCTGGCTCTGAGGGAAAGCTGGGGGTTGGGCTTTGAGGCCAAATAGTAGCGAGTGCCCACCGATGGACTGAGGAAGTATTTAGATGAATTCTCCCTAAAGGGGTACACCTGTGCCCACATCCATCTACGTGGAGTGCGGATACACAAATCCCTCCCCCCCCAAGTCTGGCTACCGGAATATGAGAGTGGGAAAGTTCCTCCAGCTTACATCAGTGCCAGTGTTCTAGCAGAATCCTTAAGCTTCTCTTCCCTGATGGATTGCATTAGCTGGAGTGCGGTTCAAAGTGGGATTTGTTCTCTAAATCCAAGTAATAATGAGTGCCTCTCCATGGGAATTGGAGGTGTTTAACCAACAACCCCCAACAAGGGAATACCTTTGCCCCCTGGAATATGAGTGGACACTGTTTCTCCACCAAGAGTACACACACGAAGAGGCTTTCTGGAATCCTGAGCATGGGGAGACTACTCCAAATGACAGCAGCACCTGGGTTCTATTAGAATCCCTTAGCTTGTGTTCCCTGAGTATTTACATAGGCCAGGCTTTGATCTATTGTGGGGTTTGGTCTCTATAGCTAGGTTTTAGCGAGTGCCTCTCTATTGGCATGGAGATTTTAAAACTACATCCCTAACCTTTAAACACCTGCCCCCCATATAAATGCGTGGTCTCCCTTTCCCCACCTCCAGCACACCCAAGAAGAACAGTTCTGGTATACTGAGTGTGGGTAGGCACCTCCAAATGACAGCAGCACCTGGGACCTTATAATATCACTTGGCTTGCTTTCCCTGAGTGTTTCCTTTGGCCAGGCTGTGAGCGAAGGTGGGTGTTGGGCACTAAAGACTAGTAATAGCGAGTGCCTCTCTATGGGCATTGGAGGTGTTTAAAATACATCCCCAAACTTGGAACACCTGTGCCCCCCCAAAAATGCGTGGACTCTGTTTCCCCACCTCCAGCACACACACGAAAACGGGTTGAGGCTTCCTGAGTGTGGGGAGGCACCTACAACTGACAGCAGGGCCTGGGTTCTAATACAATCCATTAACTTGTCTTCACTGATGGCTAGCCTAGGAGGGAGTGCGGGGGAATGTGAGGGTTGGGCTCTAAACCAAGTATTATTGAGTGCCTCTCCACGGGATTTGAAGTGGTTTAACCTACAACCAAATATTTGGGAATACCTGTGCCCCCTGAAAGATGCAAGGACACTGTTTCCCCGCCTTCAGCACACACACTAGGTGGTGTTCTGGTATCCTGAGTGTGGGGAGGCTCCTGCAAGTGACAGTAGCACCTGGGATCTAATTGGATCCATTAGGTTGATATTCCTGAGTATTTTCCTTGGCCGGGTTGTGAGCGAAATTGGGTTTGTGCTCTAAAACCAAGTATTAGCGAGTTCCTATATTTTGGCAGTGGAGGTGGTTAAAGTATATCCCCAACCTGGGAACACCTGTGCCCCCATAAAGATGCGTGGACTCTGTTTCCCTCCTGCAGCACACACACGACATTGGGTTCAGATGTCTTGAGTGTGGGGAGGTTCCTGCAACTAACAGCAGCGCCTGGGTTGTAATACAATACCTTAACTGGTCTTCCATGATGGCTTGCCATGGCCGGTGTGCGGGGGAAAGTTGGGATTGGGCTCTAAACCAAGTATTAGCGAGAGCCTATCCATGGGATGTGGGTGTTGAACCTACAAACCACCACCATGAAATAACTGTGCCCCCTGAAAGATGCTTTGACTGTGTTTCCCTACATCCAGCACACACACGAAGAAGTGTTCTGGTGTTCTGAGTGTGGGGAGGTTCCTCCAACTGACAGCAGCACCTGGGTTCGAATAGAATCCCTTAGCTTGACTTCCCTAAGTGTTTTCCTAGGCCTAGCAGTGAGCGACGGTGGGGGATGG
Source organism: Vicugna pacos (assembly GCF_048564905.1). Taxonomy (NCBI): domain Eukaryota; kingdom Metazoa; phylum Chordata; class Mammalia; order Artiodactyla; family Camelidae; genus Vicugna; species Vicugna pacos. The sequence continues at coordinate 811,782 of NW_027328785.1, forward strand.
GCTCTAAAGCCAAGTATTAGAGAGTGCATCTCTGTGGGCAGTGGAGGGTTTGAAACTACTTCCCCAACCTTGGAACACCTGTGCCCCCATAAAGATGAGTGGACTCTGTTTCCCCCCTGCAGCACACACACGGAGACGTGGTCAGGTATCCTGATAGTGGGGAGGCTCCTCCACATGACAGCAGTGCCTGGGTTCTAATAGAATCCCTTAGATTGTTTTCCTTGAGTGTTTCCCTAGGCCGGGCTTAGAGGGAAAGCTGGGAGTTTGGCTTGGAGGCCAAGTAGCAGCAACTGCCCCCCGATGGAATGTGGAAGTATTTAGAGGACTTCTCCCTAATGGGGAACAAGTGTGACCCCATTCATCTACTTGGATTTTGGCTCCACATCTCCCCGCCACAAAATGTTGGGTTCCGGAATCCTGAGTTTTGGGACGTTCCTCCAAATGTCAGCAGCGCTTGTGTTCTTGAATCCCTTCACTTGCCTTCCCTGATGGTTTGCCTATGCTGGAGTGCAGGGGAATGTGGGGTTTCGGCTCTAATACCAAGTATTAGCCAATGCATCTACATGTGAAGTTGAGAAATTTTAACTACAACCAGCAACGTAGGAATACATGTGCCACCTGAAAGATGCCTGGACTCTGTTTCCCCACCTCCAGCACACAAACGAGGAGGTGTTGTTCTATCCTGAATGTGGGGAATTTCCTCCAAATGACAGCAGCACCTGAGGTCTAATAGAATCCGTTAGCTTGACTTCCTTGATATTTACCTAGGCCGGGCTGAAAGCGAATGTGGGGGTTGGGCCCTAAAGACAAGGATTAGCGAGTGCCCCTCTATGGGCAGTGGAGGTGTTTAAACCAAATCCCCAACTTTGGAACACCTGTGCCCCCATAAAGATGCGTGGAATATCTTTCCCACCTCCAGAACACACACGAAGACTTTCAGATATCCTTAGTGTGGGGGGGCTCCTCAAAATGACAGCAGCGTCTGGGTCAAAATAGAATCCCTTAGCTTGTAATACGAGTGTTTCCCTGGTCCGGGATGTGAGGGAAAGCTGGGGGTTGTGCTTGGAGTCCAAGTAGCAGTGAGAGCCCCCTGATCGATTGAGGAAGTACTTAGAGGACTTCTCCCTAAAGGGAACACTTTTGCCCCCATTCATCTGGGTGGAGTGGGGCTGCACAACTCCCCCACAAACAGGAATGTGTTCCGGAATCCTGAGTGCAGAGAAGTTCCTCCAACTGACAGCAGCGCCTGGGTTCTAACTGAATCCCTTTGCTTGTCTTCCCTGATGGCATGCCTAGGCTGGAGTGTGGGGGAAAGTGGGGTTTGGGCTTGAAGTCCAAGTAGCAACGAGTGCCCCCTGATTTACTGGGGAAGTACTTAGAGGATTTCACCCTAAAATGGAACACCTGTGCCCCCATTCATCTGCGTGGACTGGGTCTCCACAACTCCCCCCACACAAGGCTGGGATCCAGAATCCTGAGTGTGTGGAAGTTCCTCCAACTGACAGCAGCGCCTGCGTTCGAATAGAATAACTCAGCTTGTATTCCCTGAGTGTTTCCCTAGGCCGGGCTGCGAGCGAAAGCTGGGGGTTGTGCTTGGAGGCCAAGTAGCAGCTTGTGCCAACCGATTGACTGAGGAATTACTTAGGGAACTCCCCTACCGGGGAACACCTGTGTCACCATTCATCTGCGTGGATTGGGGCTGCACACCTCCCCCACACACAAGAGTGTCTCCGGAGTCCTGAGTGTTGGGAAGTTCCTCCATGTGACAGCAGCATCTAGGTTCAATACAGTCCCTTAGCTTGCCTTCCGTGATGGCTTGCCTGCCAGGAGTGCGGGAGAAATTGGAGGTTGGGCTCTAAAACGAAGTATTAGCGAGTGCCTATCCATGGGATGTGGAGGTGTTTAACCTACATCCTCCAACCTAGGAATACCTGTGCCCCAGGAAATAGGCGTGGACTCTGTTTCCACACCACCAGCACACGTGCGAAGAATTGTTCTCGTTTCCTGAGTGTGGGGAGGCTCCTCCAACTAACAGCAGCACCAGGGATCTAGTAGAATCCCTTAGCTTGACTTCCTTGAGTGTTCTCCTAGGCCGGGCTTTGAGCGAAGGTGGGGGTTGGGCTGTAAAGCCAAGTAATATCCAGTGCCTCTCTAAGGGCAGTGAAGGTGTTTAAACTACATCATCTACCTAGGAATAACTGTGCCTCCATAAAGATGCATGGACTCTGTTTCCCCACTTCCAACACACACACAAAGACGTGCTCAGGTATCCTGAGTGTGGGCCGGCACTTTCAAGTGACAGCAGCGCCTGGGTTCTAATAGTATCCTTTAGCTTGTAATACCTGAGTTGTTCCCTAGGCCTGGCTCTGAGGGAAAGCTGGGGGTTGGGCTTTGAGGCCAAATAGTAGCGAGTGCCCCCCGATGGACTGAGGAAGTATTTAGATGAATTCTCCCTAAAGGGGTACACCTGTGCCCACATCCATCTACGTGGAGTGCGGATACACAAATCCCTCCCCCCACAAGTCTGGCTACCGGAATATGAGAGTGGGAAAGTTCCTCCAGCTTACATCAGTGCCAGTGTTCTAGCAGAATCCTTAAGCTTCTCTTCCCTGATGGATTGCATTAGCTGGAGTGCGGTTCAAAGTGGGATTTGTTCTCTAAATCCAAGTAATAATGAGTGCCTCTCCATGGGAATTGGAGGTGTTTAACCAACAACCCCCAACAAGGGAATACCTTTGCCCCCTGGAATATGCGTGGACACTGTTTCTCCACCAACAGTACACACACGAAGAAGCTTTCTGGAATCCTGAGCATGGGGAGACTACTCCAAATGACAGCAGCACCTGGGTTCTATTAGAATCCCTTAGCTTGTGTTCCCTGAGTATTTACATAGGCCAGGCTTTGATCTATTGTGGGGTTTGGTCTCTATAGCTAGGTTTTAGCGAGTGCCTCTCTATTGGCATGGAGATTTTAAAACTACATCCCTAACCTTTAAACACCTGCCCCCCATATAAATGCGTGGTCTCCCTTTCCCCACCTCCAGCACACCCACGAAGAACAGTTCTGGAATACTGAGCGTGGGTAGGCACCTCCAAATGACAGCAGCACCTGGGACCTTATAATATCACTTGGCTTGCTTTCCCTGAGTGTTTCCTTTGGCCAGGCTGTGAGCGAAGGTGGGTGTTGGGCACTAAAGTCTAGTAATAGCGAGTGCCTCTCTATGGGCATTGCAGGTGTTTAAAATACATCCCCAAACTTGGAACACCTGTGCCCCCCCAAAAACGCGTGGACTCTGTTTCCCCACCTCCAGCACACACACGAAAACGGGTTGAGGTTTCCTGAGTGTGGGGAGGCACCTACAACTGACAGCAGGGCCTGGGTTCTAATACAATCCATTAACTTGTCTTCACTGATGGCTAGCCTAGGCGGGAGAAGGGGGAATGTGAGGGTTGGGCTCTAAAACCAAGTATTATTGAGTGCCTCTCCACGGTATTTGAAGTGGTTTAACCTACAACCAAATATTTGGGAATACCTGTGCCCCCTGAAAGATGCAAGGACACTGTTTCCCCGCCTTCAGCACACACACTAGGTGGTGTTCTGGTATCCTGAGTGTGGGGAGGCTCCTGCAAGTGACAGTAGCACCTGGGATCTAATTGGATCCATTAGGTTGATATTCCTGAGTATTTTCCTTGGCCGGGTTGTGAGCGAAATTGGGGGTTGTGCTCTAAAACCAAGTATTAGCGAGTTCCTATATTTTGGCAGTGGAGGTGGTTAAAGTATATCCCCAACCTGGGAACACCTGTGCCCCCATAAAGATGCGTGGACTCTGTTTCCCTCCTGCAGCACACACACGACATTGGGTTCAGATGTCTTGAGTGTGGGGAGGTTCCTGCAACTAACAGCAGCGCCTGGGTTGTAATACAATACCTTAACTGGTCTTCCATAATGGCTTGCCATGGCCGGTGTGCGGGGGAAAGTTGGGATTGGGCTCTAAACCAAGTATTAGCGAGAGCCTATCCATGGGATGTGGGTGTTGAACCTACAAACCACCACCATGAAATAACTGTGCCCCCTGAAAGATGCTTTGACTGTGTTTCCCTACATCCAGCACACACACGAAGAAGTGTTCTGGTGTTCTGAGTGTGGGAGGTTCCTCCAACTGACAGCAGCACCTGGGTTCGAATAGAATCCCTTAGCTTGACTTCCCTAAGTGTTTTCCTAGGCCTAGCAGTGAGCGATGGTGGGGGATGGGCTCTAAAGCCAAGTATTAGAGAGTGCATCTCTGTGGGCAGTGGAGGGTTTGAAACTACTTCCCCAACCTTGGAACACCTGTGCCCCCATAAAGATGAGTGGACTCTGTTTCCCCCCTGCAGCACACACACGGAGACGTGGTCAGGTATCCTGATAGTGGGGAGGCTCCTCCACATGACAGCAGCGCCTGGGTTCTAATAGAATCCCTTAGATTGTTTTCCTTGAGTGTTTCACTAGGCGGGCTTGCAGGGAAACCTGGGAGTTTGGCTTGGAGGCCAAGTAGCAGCAACTGCCCCCCGATGGAATGTGGAAGTATTTAGAGGACTTCTCCCTAATGGGGAACAAGTGTGACCCCATTCATCTACTTGGATTTTGGCTCCACATCTCCCCGCCACAAAATGTTGGGTTCCGGAATCCTGAGTTTTGGGACGTTCCTCCAACTCTCAGCAGCGCTTGTGTTCTTGAATCCATTAACTTGCCTTCCCTGATGGTTTGCCTATGCTGGAGTGCAGGGGAATGTGGGGTTTCGGCTCTAATACCAAGTATTAGCCAATGCACCTACATGTGAAGTTGAGAAATTTTAACTACACCCAGCAACGTAGGAATACATGTGCCACCTGAAAGATGCCTGGACTCTGTTTCCCCACCTCCAGCACACAAACGAGGAAGTGTTCTTCTATCCTGAATGTGGGGAGTTTCCTCCAAATGACAGCAGCACCTGAGGTCTCACAGAATCCGTTAGCTTGACTTCCTTGAGTGTTTACCTAGGCCGGGCTGTAAGCGAATGTGGGGGTTGGGCCTTAAATACAAGGATTAGCGAGTGCCCCTCTATGGGCAGTGGAGGTATTTAAACCAAATCCCCAACTTTGGAACACCTGTGCCCCCATAAAGATGCGTGGAATATCTTTCCCACCTCCAGAACACACACGAAGACTTTCAGTTTTCCTTAGTGTGGTGGGGGCTCCTCAAAATGACAGCAGCGTCTGGATTCTAATAGAATCCCTTAGCTTGTAATAAGAGTGTTCCCCTGGTCCGGGATGTGAGGGAAATCTGGGGGTTGGGCTTGGAGTCCAAGTAGCAGTGAGTGCCCCCTGATCGATTGAGGAAGTACTTAGAGGACTTCTCCCTAAAGGGAACACTTTTACCCCCTTTCATCTGGGTGGAGTGGGGATGCACAACTCCCCCACAAACAGGAATGTGTTCCGGAATCCTGAGTGCAGAGAAGGTCCTCCAACTGACAGCAGCGCCTGGGTTCTAACTGAATCCCTTTGCTTGTCTTCCCTGATGGTATGCCTAGGCGGGAGTGCGGGGGAAAGTGTGGTTTGGGATCCAAACCAAGTATTTGCGAGTACCTCTCTATGGTTCGTGGAGGTTTTTAAACTACATCCCTAACCTGGGAACACCTGTGCCCCCATATATATCCGTGGAGTCTGTTTCCAGACCTCCAGCACACACACGAACACTTGCACAGTTATCCTGAGAGTGGGCAGCCTCCTCCAACTGACAGCAGGGCCTGGGTTCTAATAAAATCGCTTAACTTGTCTTCCCTGTTTGGTTGCCTGATACGGAGTGCGGGGGAAAGTGGGGGTTGGGCTCTAAATCCAAGTATTAGCGAGTGCTTCTTCATGGGAAGTGGAGGTTATTAACCAAAAACCCACAACCTGGGAACACCTGTGCTCCTTGAAAAATGCGTGGACTCTGTTTCCCCACCTCCAGCACACACATGAAGAAGTGTTCTGGTATCCTGAGTGTGGGGAGGCACCTCCAACTGACAGCAGCATCTGGGATCTAATAGGATCCCTTAGGTTGACTTCCCTGTGTGTTTTCCAAGGACCGGCTGGGAGCGAAGGTGGGGGTTGGGCTCTAAAGCCAAGTAAGAGCGAGTGCCTCTCTATGGGCAGTGGAGGTGTTTAAAGTACATTCCCTCCCTGGGAACACCTGTGCCCCCATAAAGTTGCGTGGACTATGTATCCCCAAAACCATCATACACATAAAGACTTGTTCAGGTATCCTGAGTATGGGGAGACTCCTCCAACTGACAGCAGCGCCTGGGTTCTAATAGAATCCCAAAGCTTGTCTTCCCTGATGGCATGCCTAGGCTGGAGTGTGGGGGAAAGTGGGGTTTGGGCTTGAAGTCCAAGTAGCAACGAGTGCCCCCTGATTTACTGGGGAAGTACTTAGAGGATTTCACCCTAAAATGGAACACCTGTGCCCCCATTCATCTGCGTGGACTGGGTCTCCACAACTCCCCCCCACACAAGGCTGGGATCCGGAATCCTGAGTGTGTGGAAGTTCCTCCAACTGACAGCAGCGCCTGCGTTCGAATAGAATAACTCAGCTTGTATTCCCTGAGTGTTTCCCTAGGCCGGGCTGCGAGCGAAAGCTGGGGGTTGTGCTTGGAGGCCAAGTAGCAGCTTGTGCCAACCGATTGACTGAGGAATTACTTAGGGAACTCCCCTACCGGGGAACACCTGTGTCACCATTCATCTGCGTGGATTGGGGCTGCACACCTCCCACACACACAAGAGTGTCTCCGGAGTCCTGAGTGTTGGGAAGTTCCTCCATGTGACAGCAGCATCTAGGTTCAATACAATCCCTTAGCTTGTCTTCCGTGATGGCTTGCCCTGCCAGGAGTGCGGGAGAAATTGGAGGTTGGGCTCTAAAACGAAGTATTAGCGAGTGCCTATCCATGGGATGTGGAGGTGTTTAACCTACATCCTCCAACCTAGGAATACCTGTGCCCCAGGAAAAAGGCGTGGACTCTGTTTCCACACCACCAGCACACGTGCGAAGAATTGTTCTCGTTTCCTGAGTGTGGGGAGGCTCCTCCAACTAACAGCAGCACCAGGGATCTAGTAGAATCCCTTAGCTTGACTTCCTTGAGTGTTCTCCTAGGCCGGGCTTTGAGCGAAGGTGGGGGTTGGGCTGTAAAGCCAAGTAATATCCAGTGCCTCTCTAAGGGCAGTGAAGGTGTTTAAACTACATCATCTACCTAGGAATAACTGTGCCCCCATAAAGATGCATGGACTCTGTTTCCCCACTTCCAACACACACACAAAGACGTGCTCAGGTATCCTGAGTGTGGGCCGGCACTTTCAAGTGACAGCAGCGCCTGGGTTCTAATAGTATCCTTTAGCTTGTAATACCTGAGTTGTTCCCTAGGCCTGGCTCTGAGGGAAAGCTGGGGGTTGGGCTTTGACGCCAAATAGTAGCGAGTGCCCCCCGATGGACTGAGGAAGTATTTAGATGAATTCTCCCTAAAGGGGTACACCTGTGCCCACATCCATCTACGTGGAGTGCGGATACACAAATCCCTCCCCCCACAAGTCTGGCTACCGGAATATGAGAGTGGGAAAGTTCCTCCAGCTTATATCAGTGCCAGTGTTCTAGCAGAATCCTTAAGCTTCTCTTCCCTGATGGATTGCATTAGCTGGAGTGCGGTTCAAAGTGGGATTTGTTCTCTAAATCCAAGTAATAATGAGTGCCTCTCCATGGGAATTGGAGGTGTTTAACCAACAACCCCCAACAAGGGAATACCTTTGCCCCCTGGAATATGCGTGGACACTGTTTCTCCAACAACAGTACACACACGGAGAATCTTTGTGGAATCCTGAGCATGGGGAGACTACTCCAAATGACAGCAGCACCTGGGTTCTATTAGAATCCCTTAGCTTGTGTTCCCTGAGTATTTACATAGGCCAGGCTTTGATCTATTGTGGGGTTTGGTCTCTATAGCTAGGTTTTAGCGAGTGCCTCTCTATTGGCATGGAGATTTTAAAACTACATCCCTAACCTTTAAACACCTGCCCCCCATATAAATGCGTGGTCTCCCTTTCCCCACCTCCAGCACACCCACGAAGAACAGTTCTGGTATACTGAGTGTGGGTAGGCACCTCCAAATGACAGCAGCACCTGGGACCTTATAATATCACTTGGCTTGCTTTCCCTGAGTGTTTCCTTTGGCCAGGCTGTGAGCGAAGGTGGGTGTTGGGCACTAAAGACTAGTAATAGCGAGTGCCTCTCTATGGGCATTGGAGGTGTTTAAAATACATCCCCAAACTTGGAACACCTGTGCCCCCCCAAAAATGCGTGGACTCTGTTTCCCCACCTCCAGCACACACACGAAAACGGGTTGAGGCTTCCTGAGTGTGGGGAGGCACCTACAACTGACAGCAGGGCCTGGGTTCTAATACAATCCATTAACTTGTCTTCACTGATGGCTAGCCTAGGCGGGAGTGCGGGGGAATGTGAGGGTTGGGCTCTAAAACCAAGTATTATTGAGTGCCTCTCCACGGGATTTGAAGTGGTTTAACCTACAACCAAATATTTGGGAATACCTGTGCCCCCTGAAAGATGCAAGGACACTGTTTCCCCGCCTTCAGCACACACACTAGGTTGTGTTCTGGTATCCTGAGTGTGGGGAGGCTCCTGCAAGTGACAGTAGCACCTGGGATCTAATTGGATCCATTAGGTTGATATTCCTGAGTATTTTCCTTGGCCGGGTTGTGAGCGAAATTGGGTTTGTGCTCTAAAACCAAGTATTAGCGGGTTCCTATATTTTGGCAGTGGAGGTGGTTAAAGTATATCCCCAACCTGGGAACACCTGTGCCCCCATAAAGATGCGTGGACTCTGTTTCCCTCCTGCAGCACACACACGACATTGGGTTCAGATGTCTTGAGTGTGGGGAGGTTCCTGCAACTAACAGCAGCGCCTGGGTTGTAATACAATACCTTAACTGGTCTTCCATGATGGCTTGCCATGGCCGGTGTGCGGGGGAAAGTTGGGATTGGGCTCTAAACCAAGTATTAGCGAGAGCCTATCCATGGGATGTGGGTGTTGAACCTACAAACCACCACCATGAAATAACTGTGCCCCCTGAAAGATGCTTTGACTCTGTTTCCCTACATCCAGCACACACACGAAGAAGTGTTCTGGTGTTCTGAGTGTGGGGAGGTTCCTCCAACTGACAGCAGCACCTGGGTTCAAATAGAATCCCTTAGCTTGACTTCCCTAAGTGTTTACCTAAGCCTAGCAGAGAGCGATGGTGGGGGATGGGCTCTAAAGCCAAGTAATAGAGAGTGCATCTCTGTGGGCAGTGGAGGGTTTGAAACTACTTCCCCAACCTTGGAACAACTGTGCACCCATAAAGATGACTGGACTCTGTTTCCCCCCTGCAGCACACACACGGAGACGTGGTCAGGAATCCTGAATAGTGGGGAGGCTCCTCCACATGACAGCAGCGCCTGGGTTCTAATAGAATCCCTTAGATTATTTTCCTTGAGTGTTTCCCTAGGCCGGGCTTAGAGGGAAAGCTGGGAGTTTGGCTTGGAGGCCAAGTAGCAGCAACTGCCCCCCGATGGAATGTGGAAGTATTTAGAGGACTTCTCCCTAATGGGGAACAAGTGTGACCCCATTCATCTACTTGGATTTTGGCTCCACATCTCCCCGCCACAAAATGTTGGGTTCCGGAATCCTGAGTTTTGGGACGTTCCTCCAACTGTCAGCAGTGCTTGTGTTCTTGAATTCCTTAACTTGCCTTCCCTGATGGTTTGCCTATGCTGGAGTGCAGGGGAATGTGGGGTTTCGGCTCTAATACCAAGTATTAGCCAATGCACCTACATGTGAAGTTGAGAAATTTTAACTACACCCAGCAACGTAGGAATACATGTGCCACCTGAAAGATGCCTGGACTCTGTTTCCCCACCTCCAGCACACAAACGAGGAAGTGTTCTTCTATCCTGAATGTGGGGAGTTTCCTCCAAATGACAGCAGCACCTGAACTCTCATAGAATCCGTTAGCTTGACTTCCTTGAGTGTTTACCTAGGCCGGGCTGTAAGCGAATGTGGGGGTTGGGCCCTAAAGACAAGGATTAGCGAGTGCCCCTCTATGGGCAGTGGAGGTATTTAAACCAAATCCCCAACTTTGGAACACCTGTGCCCCCATACAGATGCGTGGAATATCTTTCCCACCTCCAGAACACACACGAAGACTTTCAGTTTTCCTTAGTGTGGTGGGGGGCTCCTCAAAATGACAGCAGCGTCTGGATTCTAATAGAATCCCTTAGCTTGTAATATGAGTGTTCCCCTGGTCCGGGATGTGAGGGAAAGCTGGGGGTTGGGCTTGGAGTCCATGTAGCAGTGGGTGCCCCCTGATCGATTTTGGAAGTACTTACAGGACTTCTCCCTAAAGGGAACACTTTTGCCCCCATTCATCTGGGTGGAGTGGGGCTGCACAACTCCCCCACAAACAGGAATGTGTTCCGGAATCCTGAGTGCAGAGAAGTTCCTAAAACTGACAGCAGCGCCTGGGTTCTAACTGAATCCCTTTGCTTGTCTTCCCTGATGGTATGCCTAGGCGGGAGTGCGGGGGAAAGTGTGGTTTGGGATCCAAACCAAGTATTTACAAGTACCTCTCTATGGTTATTGGAGGTTTTTAAACTACATCCCTAACCTGGGAACACCTGTGCCCCCATATATATCCGTGGAGTCTGTTTCCAGACCTCCAGCACACACACGAACACTTGCACAGTTATCCTGAGAGTGGGCAGCCTCCTCCAACTGACAGCAGGGCCTGGGTTCTAATAAAATCGCTTAACTTGTCTTCCCTGTTTGGTTGCCTGATACGGAGTGCGGGGGAAAGTGGGGGTTGGGCTCTAAATCCAAGTATTAGCGAGTGCTTCTTCATGGGAAGTGGAGGTTATTAACCAAAAACCCACAACCTGGGAACACCTGTGCTCCTTGAAAAATGCGTGGACTCTGTTTCCCCACCTCCAGCACACACATGAAGAAGTGTTCTGGTATCCTGAGTGTGGGGAGGCACCTCCAACTGACAGCAACATCTGGGATCTAATAGGATCCCTTAGGTTGACTTCCCTGTGTGTTTTCCAAGGACCGGCTGGGAGCGAAGGTGGGGGTTGGGCTCTAAAGCCAAGTAAGAGCGAGTGCCTCTCTATGGGCAGTGGAGGTGTTTAAAGTACATTCCCTCCCTGGGAACACCTGTGCCCCCATAAAGTTGCGTGGACTATGTATCCCCAAAACCATCATACACATAAAGTCTTCTTCAGGTATCCTGAGTATGGGGAGACTCCTGCAACTGACAGCAGCGCCTGGGTTCTAATAGAATCCCAAAGCTTGTCTTCCCTGATGGCATGCCTAGGCTGGAGTGTGGGGGAAAGTGGGGTTTGGGCTTGAAGTCCAAGTAGCAACGAGTGCCCCCTGATTTACTGGGGAAGTACTTAGAGGATTTCACCCTAAAATGGAACACCTGTGCCCCCATTCATCTGCGTGGACTGGGTCTCCACAACTCCCCCCCACACAAGGCTGGGATCCGGAATCCTGAGTGTGTGGAAGTTCCTCCAACTGACAGCAGCGCCTGCGTTCGAATAGAATAACTCAGCTTGTATTCCCTGAGTGTTTCCCTAGGCCGGGCTGCGAGCGAAAGCTGGGGGTTGTGCTTGGAGGCCAAGTAGCAGCTTGTGCCAACCGATTGACTGAGGAATTACTTAGGGAACTCCCCTACCGGGGAACACCTGTGTCACCATTCATCTGCGTGGATTGGGGCTGCACACCTCCCCCACACACAAGAGTGTCTCCGGAGTCCTGAGTGTTGGGAAGTTCCTCCATGTGACAGCAGCATCTAGGTTCAATACAATCCCTTAGCTTGTCTTCCGTGATGGCTTGCCCTGCCAGGAGTGCGGGAGAAATTGGAGGTTGGGCTCTAAAACGAAGTATTAGCGAGTGCCTATCCATGGGATGTGGAGGTGTTTAACCTACATCCTCCAACCTAGGAATACCTGTGCCCCAGGAAAAAGGCGTGGACTCTGTTTCCACACCACCAGCACACGTGCGAAGAATTGTTCTCGTTTCCTGAGTGTGGAGAGGCTCCTCCAACTAACAGCAGCACCAGGGATCTAGTAGAATCCCTTAGCTTGACTTCCTTGAGTGTTCTCCTAGGCCGGGCTTTGAGCGAAGGTGGGGGTTGGGCTGTAAAGCCAAGTAATATCCAGTGCCTCTCTAAGGGCAGTGAAGGTGTTTAAACTACATCATCTACCTAGGAATAACTGTGCCCCCATAAAGATGCATGGACTCTGTTTCCCCACTTCCAACACACACACAAAGACGTGCTCAGGTATCCTGAGTGTGGGCCGGCACTTTCAAGTGACAGCAGCGCCTGGGTTCTAATAGTATCCTTTAGCTTGTAATACCTGAGTTGTTCCCTAGGCCTGGCTCTGAGGGAAAGCTGGGGGTTGGGCTTTGACGCCAAATAGTAGCGAGTGCCCCCCGATGGACTGAGGAAGTATTTAGATGAATTCTCCCTAAAGGGGTACACCTGTGCCCACATCCATCTACGTGGAGTGCGGATACACAAATCCCTCCCCCCACAAGTCTGGCTACCGGAATATGAGAGTGGGAAAGTTCCTCCAGCTTACATCAGTGCCAGTGTTCTAGCAGAATCCTTAAGCTTCTCTTCCCTGATGGATTGCATTAGCTGGAGTGCGGTTCAAAGTGGGATTTGTTCTCTAAATCCAAGTAATAATGAGTGCTTCTCCATGGGAATTGGAGGTGTTTAACCAACAACCCCCAACAAGGGAATACCTTTGCCCCCTGGAATATGCGTGGACACTGTTTCTCCACCAACAGTACACACACGGAGAATCTTTGTGGAATCCTGAGCATGGGGAGACTACTCCAAATGACAGCAGCACCTGGGTTCTATTAGAATCCCTTAGCTTGTGTTCCCTGAGTATTTACATAGGCCAGGCTTTGATCTATTGTGGGGTTTGGTCTCTATAGCTAGGTTTTAGCGAGTGCCTCTCTATTGGCATGGAGATTTTAAAACTACATCCCTAACCTTTAAACACCTGCCCCCCATATAAATGCGTGGTCTCCCTTTCCCCACCTCCAGCACACCCACGAAGAACAGTTCTGGTATACTGAGTGTGGGTAGGCACCTCCAAATGACAGCAGCACCTGGGACCTTATAATATCACTTGGCTTGCTTTCCCTGAGTGTTTCCTTTGGCCAGGCTGTGAGCGAAGGTGGGTGTTGGGCACTAAAGACTAGTAATAGCGAGTGCCTCTCTATGGGCATTGGAGGTGTTTAAAATACATCCCCAAACTTGGAACACCTGTGCCCCCCCAAAAATGCGTGGACTCTGTTTCCCCACCTCCAGCACACACACGAAAACGGGTTGAGGCTTCCTGAGTGTGGGGAGGCACCTACAACTGACAGCAGGGCCTGGGTTCTAATACAATCCATTAACTTGTCTTCACTGATGGCTAGCCTAGGCGGGAGTGCGGGGGAATGTGAGGGTTGGGCTCTAAAACCAAGTATTATTGAGTGCCTCTCCACGGGATTTGAAGTGGTTTAACCTACAACCAAATATTTGGGAATACCTGTGCCCCCTGAAAGATGCAAGGACACTGTTTCCCCGCCTTCAGCACACACACTAGGTTGTGTTCTGGTATCCTGAGTGTGGGGAGGCTCCTGCAAGTGACAGTAGCACCTGGGATCTAATTGGATCCATTAGGTTGATATTCCTGAGTATTTTCCTTGGCCGGGTTGTGAGCGAAATTGGGTTTGTGCTCTAAAACCAAGTATTAGCGGGTTCCTATATTTTGGCAGTGGAGGTGGTTCAAGTATATCCCCAACCTGGGAACACCTGTGCCCCCATAAAGATGCGTGGACTCTGTTTCCCTCCTGCAGCACACACACGACATTGGGTTCAGATGTCTTGAGTGTGGGGAGGTTCCTGCAACCAACAGCAGCGCCTGGGTTGTAATACAACTCCTTAACTGGTCTTCCATGATGGCTTGCCATGGCCGGTGTGCGGGGGAAAGTTGGGATTGGGCTCTAAACCAAGTATTAGCGAGAGCCTATCCATGGGATGTGGGTGTTGAACCTACAAACCACCACCATGAAATAACTGTGCCCCCTGAAAGATGCTTTGACTCTGTTTCCCTACATCCAGCACACACACGAAGAAGTGTTCTGGTGTTCTGAGTGTGGGGAGGTTCCTCCAACTGACAGCAGCACCTGGGTTCAAATAGAATCCCTTAGCTTGACTTCCCTAAGTGTTTACCTAAGCCTAGCAGAGAGCGATGGTGGGGGATGGGCTCTAAAGCCAAGTAATAGAGAGTGCATCTCTGTGGGCAGTGGAGGGTTTGAAACTACTTCCCCAACCTTGGAACAACTGTGCACCCATAAAGATGACTGGACTCTGTTTCCCCCCTGCAGCACACACACGGAGACGTGGTCAGGAATCCTGAATAGTGGGGAGGCTCCTCCACATGACAGCAGCGCCTGGGTTCTAATAGAATCCCTTAGATTATTTTCCTTGAGTGTTTCCCTAGGCCGGGCTTAGAGGGAAAGCTGGGAGTTTGGCTTGGAGGCCAAGTAGCAGCAACTGCCCCCCGATGGAATGTGGAAGTATTTAGAGGACTTCTCCCTAATGGGGAACAAGTGTGACCCCATTCATCTACTTGGATTTTGGCTCCACATCTCCCCGCCACAAAATGTTGGGTTCCGGAATCCTGAGTTTTGGGACGTTCCTCCAACTGTCAGCAGTGCTTGTGTTCTTGAATTCCTTAACTTGCCTTCCCTGATGGTTTGCCTATGCTGGAGTGCAGGGGAATGTGGGGTTTCGGCTCTAATACCAAGTATTAGCCAATGCACCTACATGTGAAGTTGAGAAATTTTAACTACACCCAGCAACGTAGGAATACATGTGCCACCTGAAAGATGCCTGGACTCTGTTTCCCCACCTCCAGCACACAAACGAGGAAGTGTTCTTCTATCCTGAATGTGGGGAGTTTCCTCCAAATGACAGCAGCACCTGAACTCTCATAGAATCCGTTAGCTTGACTTCCTTGAGTGTTTACCTAGGCCGGGCTGTAAGCGAATGTGGGGGTTGGGCCCTAAAGACAAGGATTAGCGAGTGCCCCTCTATGGGCAGTGGAGGTATTTAAACCAAATCCCCAACTTTGGAACACCTGTGCCCCCATACAGATGCGTGGAATATCTTTCCCACCTCCAGAACACACACGAAGACTTTCAGTTTTCCTTAGTGTGGTGGGGGGCTCCTCAAAATGACAGCAGCGTCTGGATTCTAATAGAATCCCTTAGCTTGTAATATGAGTGTTCCCCTGGTCCGGGATGTGAGGGAAAGCTGGGGGTTGGGCTTGGAGTCCATGTAGCAGTGGGTGCCCCCTGATCGATTTTGGAAGTACTTACAGGACTTCTCCCTAAAGGGAACACTTTTGCCCCCATTCATCTGGGTGGAGTGGGGCTGCACAACTCCCCCACAAACAGGAATGTGTTCCGGAATCCTGAGTGCAGAGAAGTTCCTAAAACTGACAGCAGCGCCTGGGTTCTAACTGAATCCCTTTGCTTGTCTTCCCTGATGGTATGCCTAGGCGGGAGTGCGGGGGAAAGTGTGGTTTGGGATCCAAACCAAGTATTTACAAGTACCTCTCTATGGTTATTGGAGGTTTTTAAACTACATCCCTAACCTGGGAACACCTGTGCCCCCATATATATCCGTGGAGTCTGTTTCCAGACCTCCAGCACACACACGAACACTTGCACAGTTATCCTGAGAGTGGGCAGCCTCCTCCAACTGACAGCAGGGCCTGGGTTCTAATAAAATCGCTTAACTTGTCTTCCCTGTTTGGTTGCCTGATACGGAGTGCGGGGGAAAGTGGGGGTTGGGCTCTAAATCCAAGTATTAGCGAGTGCTTCTTCATGGGAAGTGGAGGTTATTAACCAAAAACCCACAACCTGGGAACACCTGTGCTCCTTGAAAAATGCGTGGACTCTGTTTCCCCACCTCCAGCACACACATGAAGAAGTGTTCTGGTATCCTGAGTGTGGGGAGGCACCTCCAACTGACAGCAACATCTGGGATCTAATAGGATCCCTTAGGTTGACTTCCCTGTGTGTTTTCCAAGGACCGGCTGGGAGCGAAGGTGGGGGTTGGGCTCTAAAGCCAAGTAAGAGCGAGTGCCTCTCTATGGGCAGTGGAGGTGTTTAAAGTACATTCCCTCCCTGGGAACACCTGTGCCCCCATAAAGTTGCGTGGACTATGTATCCCCAAAACCATCATACACATAAAGTCTTCTTCAGGTATCCTGAGTATGGGGAGACTCCTGCAACTGACAGCAGCGCCTGGGTTCTAATAGAATCCCAAAGCTTGTCTTCCCTGATGGCATGCCTAGGCTGGAGTGTGGGGGAAAGTGGGGTTTGGGCTTGAAGTCCAAGTAGCAACGAGTGCCCCCTGATTTACTGGGGAAGTACTTAGAGGATTTCACCCTAAAATGGAACACCTGTGCCCCCATTCATCTGCGTGGACTGGGTCTCCACAACTCCCCCCCACACAAGGCTGGGATCCGGAATCCTGAGTGTGTGGAAGTTCCTCCAACTGACAGCAGCGCCTGCGTTCGAATAGAATAACTCAGCTTGTATTCCCTGAGTGTTTCCCTAGGCCGGGCTGCGAGCGAAAGCTGGGGGTTGTGCTTGGAGGCCAAGTAGCAGCTTGTGCCAACCGATTGACTGAGGAATTACTTAGGGAACTCCCCTACCGGGGAACACCTGTGTCACCATTCATCTGCGTGGATTGGGGCTGCACACCTCCCCCACACACAAGAGTGTCTCCGGAGTCCTGAGTGTTGGGAAGTTCCTCCATGTGACAGCAGCATCTAGGTTCAATACAATCCCTTAGCTTGTCTTCCGTGATGGCTTGCCCTGCCAGGAGTGCGGGAGAAATTGGAGGTTGGGCTCTAAAACGAAGTATTAGCGAGTGCCTATCCATGGGATGTGGAGGTGTTTAACCTACATCCTCCAACCTAGGAATACCTGTGCCCCAGGAAAAAGGCGTGGACTCTGTTTCCACACCACCAGCACACGTGCGAAGAATTGTTCTCGTTTCCTGAGTGTGGAGAGGCTCCTCCAACTAACAGCAGCACCAGGGATCTAGTAGAATCCCTTAGCTTGACTTCCTTGAGTGTTCTCCTAGGCCGGGCTTTGAGCGAAGGTGGGGGTTGGGCTGTAAAGCCAAGTAATATCCAGTGCCTCTCTAAGGGCAGTGAAGGTGTTTAAACTACATCATCTACCTAGGAATAACTGTGCCCCCATAAAGATGCATGGACTCTGTTTCCCCACTTCCAACACACACACAAAGACGTGCTCAG
Organism: Vicugna pacos; assembly: GCF_048564905.1. Lineage (NCBI taxonomy): Eukaryota > Metazoa > Chordata > Mammalia > Artiodactyla > Camelidae > Vicugna > Vicugna pacos. Next base: position 829,221 of record NW_027328785.1, read on the forward strand.
GTATCCTGAGTGTGGGCCGGCACTTTCAAGTGACAGCAGCGCCTGGGTTCTAATAGTATCCTTTAGCTTGTAATACCTGAGTTGTTCCCTAGGCCTGGCTCTGAGGGAAAGCTGGGGGTTGGGCTTTGACGCCAAATAGTAGCGAGTGCCCCCCGATGGACTGAGGAAGTATTTAGATGAATTCTCCCTAAAGGGGTACACCTGTGCCCACATCCATCTACGTGGAGTGCGGATACACAAATCCCTCCCCCCACAAGTCTGGCTACCGGAATATGAGAGTGGGAAAGTTCCTCCAGCTTACATCAGTGCCAGTGTTCTAGCAGAATCCTTAAGCTTCTCTTCCCTGATGGATTGCATTAGCTGGAGTGCGGTTCAAAGTGGGATTTGTTCTCTAAATCCAAGTAATAATGAGTGCTTCTCCATGGGAATTGGAGGTGTTTAACCAACAACCCCCAACAAGGGAATACCTTTGCCCCCTGGAATATGCGTGGACACTGTTTCTCCACCAACAGTACACACACGGAGAATCTTTGTGGAATCCTGAGCATGGGGAGACTACTCCAAATGACAGCAGCACCTGGGTTCTATTAGAATCCCTTAGCTTGCGTTCCCTGAGTATTTACATAGGCCAGGCTTTGATCTATTGTGGGGTTTGGTCTCTATAGCTAGGTTTTAGCGAGTGCCTCTCTATTGGCATGGAGATTTTAAAACTACATCCCTAACCTTTAAACACCTGCCCCCCATATAAATGCGTGGTCTCCCTTTCCCCACCTCCAGCACACCCACGAAGAACAGTTCTGGTATACTGAGTGTGGGTAGGCACCTCCAAATGACAGCAGCACCTGGGACCTTATAATATCACTTGGCTTGCTTTCCCTGAGTGTTTCCTTTGGCCAGGCTGTGAGCGAAGGTGGGTGTTGGGCACTAAAAACTAGTAATAGCGAGTGCCTCTCTATGGGCATTGCAGGTGTTTAACATACATCCCCAAACTTGGAACACCTGTGCCCCCCCAAAAATGCGTGGACTCTGTTTCCCCACCTCCAGCACACACACGAAAACGGGTTGAGACTTCCTGAGTGTGGGGAGGCACGTACAACTGACAGCAGGGCCTGGGTTCTAATACAATCCATTAACTTGTCTTCACTGATGGCTAGCCTAGGCGGGAGTGCGGGGCAATGTGAGGGTTGGGCTCTAAAACCAAGTATTATTGAGTGCCTCTCCACGGGATTTGAAGTGGTTTAACCTACAACCAAATATTTGGGAATACCTGTGCCCCCTGAAAGATGCAAGGACACTGTTTCCCCGCCTTCAGCACACACACTAGGTGGTGTTCTGGTATCCTGAGTGTGGGGAGGCTCCTGCAAGTGACAGTAGCACCTGGGATCTAATTGGATCCATTAGGTTGATATTCCTGAGTATTTTCCTTGGCCAGGTTGTGAGCGAAATTGGGGGTTGTGCTCTAAACCAAGTATTAGCGAGTTCCTATATTTTGGCAGTGGAGGTGGTTAAAGTATATCCCCAACCTGGGAACACCTGTGCCCCCATAAAGATGCGTGGACTCTGTTTCCCTCCTGCAGCACACACACGACATTGGGTTCAGATGTCTTGAGTGTGGGGAGGTTCCTGCAACCAACAGCAGCGCCTGGGTTGTAATACAACTCCTTAACTGGTCTTCCATGATGGCTTGCCATGGCCGGTGTGCGGTGGAAAGTTGGGATTGGGCTCTAAACCAAGTATTAGCGAGAGCCTATCCATGGGATGTGGGTGTTTAACCTACAAACCACCACCATGAAATAACTGTGCCCCCTGAAAGAAGCTTTGACTCTGTTTCCCTACATCCAGCACACACACGAAGAAGTGTTCTGGTGTTCTGAGTGTGGGGAGGTTCCTCCAACTGACAGCAGCACCTGGGTTCGAATAGAATCCCTTAGCTTGACTTCCCTAAGTGTTTACCTAAGCCTAGCAGAGAGCGATGGTGGGGGATGGGCTCTAAAGCCAAGTAATAGAGAGTGCATCTCTGTGGGCAGTGGAGGGTTTGAAACTACTTCCCCAACCTTGGAACACCTGTGCCCCCATAAAGATGAGTGGACTCTGTTTCCCCCCTGCAGCACACACACGGAGACGTGGTCAGGTATCCTGATAGTGGGGAGGCTCCTCCACATGACAACAGCGCCTGGGTTCTCATAGAATCCCTTAGAATGTTTTCCTTGAGTGTTTCCCTAGGCCGGGCTTACAGGGAAAGCTGGCAGTTTGGCTTGGAGGCCAAGTAGCAGCAACTGCCCCCCGATGGAATGTGGAAGTATTTAGAGGACTTCTCCCTAATGGGGAACAAGTGTGACCCCATTCATCTACTTGGATTTTGGCTCCACATCTCCCCGCCACAAAATGTTGGGTTCCGGAATCCTGAGTTTTGGGACGTTCCTCCAACTGTCAGCAGCGCTTGTGTTCTTGAATCCCTTAACTTGCCTTCCCTGATGGTTTGCCTATGCTGGAGTGCAGGGGAATGTGGGGTTTCAGCTCAAATACCAAGTATTAGCCAATGCATCTACATGTGAATTTGAGAAATTTTAACTACACCCAGCAACGTAGGAATACATGTGCCACCTGAAAGATGCCTGGACTCTGTTTCCCCACCTCCAGCACACAAACGAGGAAGTGTTCTTCTATCCTGAATGTGGGGAGTTTCCTCCAAATGACAGCAGCACCTGAAGTCTCATAGAATCCGTTAGCTTGACTTCCTTGAGTGTTTACCTAGGCCGGGCTGTAAGCGAATGTGGGGGTTGGGCCCTAAAGACAAGGATTAGCGAGTGCCCCTCTATGGGCAGTGGAGGTGTTTAAACCAAATCCCCAACTTTGGAACACCTGTGCCCCCATAAAGATGCGTGGAATATCTTTCCCACCTCCAGAACACACACGAAGACTTTCAGTTTTCCTTAGTGTGGTGGGGGGCTCCTCAAAATGACAGCAGCGTCTGGATTCTAATAGAATCCCTTAGCTTGTAATACGAGTGTTCCCCTGGTCCGGGATGTGAGGGAAAGCTGGGGGTTGGGTTTGGAGACCATGTAGCAGTGGGTGCCCCCTGATCGATTGAGGAATTACTTAGAGGACTTCTCCCTAAATGGAACACTTTTGCCCCCATTCATCTGGGTGGAGTGGGGCTGCACAACTCCCCCACAAACAGGAATGTGTTCCGGAATCCTGAGTGCAGAGAAGTTCCTCCAACTGACAGCAGCGCCTGGGTTCTAACTGAATCCCTTTGCTTGTCTTCCCTGATGGTATGCCTAGGCGGGAGTGCGGGGGAAAGTGTGGTTTGGGATCCAAACCAAGTATTTGCGAGTACCTCTCTATGGTTCGTGGAGGTTTTTAAACTACATCCCTAACCTGGGAACACCTGTGCCCCCATATATATCCGTGGAGTCTGTTTCCAGACCTCCAGCACACACACGAACACTTGCACAGTTATCCTGAGAGTGGGCAGCCTCCTCCAACTGACAGCAGGGCCTGGGTTCTAATAAAATCGCTTAACTTGTCTTCCCTGTTTGGTTGCCTGATACGGAGTGCGGGGGAAAGTGGGGGTTGGGCTCTAAATCCAAGTATTAGCGAGTGCTTCTTCATGGGAAGTGGAGGTTATTAACCAAAAACCCACAACCTGGGAACACCTGTGCTCCTTGAAAAATGCGTGGACTCTGTTTCCCCACCTCCAGCACACACATGAAGAAGTGTTCTGGTATCCTGAGTGTGGGGAGGCACCTCCAACTGACAGCAGCATCTGGGATCTAATAGGATCCCTTAGGTTGACTTCCCTGTGTGTTTTCCAAGGACCGGCTGGGAGCGAAGGTGGGGGTTGGGCTCTAAAGCCAAGTAAGAGCGAGTGCCTCTCTATGGGCAGTGGAGGTGTTTAAAGTACATTCCCTCCCTGGGAACACCTGTGCCCCCATAAAGTTGCGTGGACTATGTATCCCCAAAACCATCATACACATAAAGACTTGTTCAGGTATCCTGAGTATGGGGAGACTCCTCCAACTGACAGCAGCGCCTGGGTTCTAATAGAATCCCAAAGCTTGTCTTCCCTGATGGCATGCCTAGGCTGGAGTGTGGGGGAAAGTGGGGTTTGGGCTTGAAGTCCAAGTAGCAACGAGTGCCCCCTGATTTACTGGGGAAGTACTTAGAGGATTTCACCCTAAAATGGAACACCTGTGCCCCCATTCATCTGCGTGGACTGGGTCTCCACAACTCCCCCCCACACAAGGCTGGGATCCGGAATCCTGAGTGTGTGGAAGTTCCTCCAACTGACAGCAGCGCCTGCGTTCGAATAGAATAACTCAGCTTGTATTCCCTGAGTGTTTCCCTAGGCCGGGCTGCGAGCGAAAGCTGGGGGTTGTGCTTGGAGGCCAAGTAGCAGCTTGTGCCAACCGATTGACTGAGGAATTACTTAGGGAACTCCCCTACCGGGGAACACCTGTGTCACCATTCATCTGCGTGGATTGGGGCTGCACACCTCCCCCACACACAAGAGTGTCTCCGGAGTCCTGAGTGTTGGGAAGTTCCTCCATGTGACAGCAGCATCTAGGTTCAATACAATCCCTTAGCTTGTCTTCCGTGATGGCTTGCCCTGCCAGGAGTGCGGGAGAAATTGGAGGTTGGGCTCTAAAACGAAGTATTAGCGAGTGCCTATCCATGGGATGTGGAGGTGTTTAACCTACATCCTCCAACCTAGGAATACCTGTGCCCCAGGAAAAAGGCGTGGACTCTGTTTCCACACCACCAGCACACGTGCGAAGAATTGTTCTCGTTTCCTGAGTGTGGGGAGGCTCCTCCAACTAACAGCAGCACCAGGGATCTAGTAGAATCCCTTAGCTTGACTTCCTTGAGTGTTCTCCTAGGCCGGGCTTTGAGCGAAGGTGGGGGTTGGGCTGTAAAGCCAAGTAATATCCAGTGCCTCTCTAAGGGCAGTGAAGGTGTTTAAACTACATCATCTACCTAGGAATAACTGTGCCCCCATAAAGATGCATGGACTCTGTTTCCCCACTTCCAACACACACACAAAGACGTGCTCAGGTATCCTGAGTGTGGGCCGGCACTTTCAAGTGACAGCAGCGCCTGGGTTCTAATAGTATCCTTTAGCTTGTAATACCTGAGTTGTTCCCTAGGCCTGGCTCTGAGGGAAAGCTGGGGGTTGGGCTTTGAGGCCAAATAGTAGCGAGTGCCCCCCGATGGACTGAGGAAGTATTTAGATGAATTCTCCCTAAAGGGGTACACCTGTGCCCACATCCATCTACGTGGAGTGCGGATACACAAATCCCTCCCCCCACAAGTCTGGCTACCGGAATATGAGAGTGGGAAAGTTCCTCCAGCTTACATCAGTGCCAGTGTTCTAGCAGAATCCTTAAGCTTCTCTTCCCTGATGGATTGCATTAGCTGGATTGCGGTTCAAAGTGGGATTTGTTCTCTAAATCCAAGTAATAATGAGTGCCTCTCCATGGGAATTGGAGGTGTTTAACCAACAACCCCCAACAAGGGAATACCTTTGCCCCCTGGAATATGCGTGGACACTGTTTCTCCACCAACAGTACACACACGGAGAATCTTTGTGGAATCCTGAGCATGGGGAGACTACTCCAAATGACAGCAGCACCTGGGTTCTATTAGAATCCCTTAGCTTGTGTTCCCTGAGTATTTACATAGGCCAGGCTTTGATCTATTGTGGGGTTTGGTCTCTATAGCTAGGTTTTAGCGAGTGCCTCTCTATTGGCATGGAGATTTTAAAACTACATCCCTAACCTTTAAACACCTGCCCCCCATATAAATGCGTGGTCTCCCTTTCCCCACCTCCAGCACACCCACGAAGAACAGTTCTGGTATACTGAGTGTGGGTAGGCACCTCCAAATGACAGCAGCACCTGGGACCTTATAATATCACTTGGCTTGCTTTCCCTGAGTGTTTCCTTTGGCCAGGCTGTGAGCGAAGGTGGGTGTTGGGCACTAAAAACTAGTAATAGCGAGTGCCTCTCTATGGGCATTGCAGGTGTTTAAAATACATCCCCAAACTTGGAACACCTGTGCCCCCCCAAAAATGCGTGGACTCTGTTTCCCCACCTCCAGCACACACACGAAAACGGGTTGAGACTTCCTGAGTGTGGGGAGGCACGTACAACTGACAGCAGGGCCTGGGTTCTAATACAATCCATTAACTTGTCTTCACTGATGGCTAGCCTAGGCGGGAGTGCGGGGCAATGTGAGGGTTGGGCTCTAAAACCAAGTATTATTGAGTGCCTCTCCACGGGATTTGAAGTGGTTTAACCTACAACCAAATATTTGGGAATACCTGTGCCCCCTGAAAGATGCAAGGACACTGTTTCCCCGCCTTCAGCACACACACTAGGTGGTGTTCTGGTATCCTGAGTGTGGGGAGGCTCCTGCAAGTGACAGTAGCACCTGGGATCTAATTGGATCCATTAGGTTGATATTCCTGAGTATTTTCCTTGGCCAGGTTGTGAGCGAAATTGGGGGTTGTGCTCTAAACCAAGTATTAGCGAGTTCCTATATTTTGGCAGTGGAGGTGGTTAAAGTATATCCCCAACCTGGGAACACCTGTGCCCCCATAAAGATGCGTGGACTCTGTTTCCCTCCTGCAGCACACACACGACATTGGGTTCAGATGTCTTGAGTGTGGGGAGGTTCCTGCAACCAACAGCAGCGCCTGGGTTGTAATACAACACCTTAACTGGTATTCCATGATGGCTTGCCATGGCCGGTGTGCGGTGGAAAGTTGGGATTGGGCTCTAAACCAAGTATTAGCGAGAGCCTATCCATGGGATGTGGGTGTTTAACCTACAAACCACCACCATGAAATAACTGTGCCCCCTGAAAGAAGCTTTGACTCTGTTTCCCTACATCCAGCACACACACGAAGAAGTGTTCTGGTGTTCTGAGTGTGGGGAGGTTCCTCCAACTGACAGCAGCACCTCGGTTCGAATAGAATCCCTTAGCTTGACTTCCCTAAGTGTTTACCTAAGCCTAGCAGAGAGCGATGGTGGGGGATGGGCTCTAAAACCAAGTAATAGAGAGTGCATCTCTGTGGGCAGTGGAGGGTTTGAAACTACTTCCCCAACCTTGGAACACCTGTGCCCCCATAAAGATGAGTGGACTCTGTTTCCCCCCTGCAGCACACACACGGAGACGTGGTCAGGAATCCTGATAGTGGGGAGGCTCCTCCACATGACAGCAGCGCCTGGGTTCTAATAGAATCCCTTAGATTGTTTTCCTTGAGTGTTTCCCTAGGCCGGGCTTAGAGGGAAAGCTGGGAGTTTGGCTTGGAGGCCAAGTAGCAGCAACTGCCCCCCGATGGAATGTGGAAGTATTTAGAGGACTTCTCCCTAATGGGGAACAAGTGTGACCCCATTCATCTACTTGGATTTTGGCTCCACATCTCCCCGCCACAAAATGTTGGGTTCCGGAATCCTGAGTTTTGGGACGTTCCTCCAACTGTCAGCAGCGCTTGTGTTCTTGAATCCCTTAACTTGCCTTCCCTGATGGTTTGCCTATGCTGGAGTGCAGGGGAATGTGGGGTTTCGGCTCTAATACCAAGTATTAGCCAATGCATCTACATGTGAAGTTGAGAAATTTTAACTACACCCAGCAACGTAGGAACACATGTGCCACCTGAAAGATGCCTGGACTCTGTTTCCCCACCTCCAGCACACAAACGAGGAAGTGTTCTTCTATCCTGAATGTGGGGAGTTTCCTCCAAATGACAGCAGCACCTGAGGTCTCATAGAATCCGTTAGCTTGACTTCCTTGAGTGTTTACCTAGGCCGGGCTGTAAGCGAATGTGGGGGTTGGGCCTTAAAGACAAGGATTAGCGAGTGCCCCTCTATGGGCAGTGGAGGTATTTAAACCAAATCCCCAACTTTGGAACACCTGTGCCCCCATACAGATGCGTGGAATATCTTTCCCACCTCCAGAACACACACGAAGACTTTCAGTATTCCTTAGTGTGGTGGGGGGCTCCTCAAAATGACAGCAGCGTCTGGATTCTAATAGAATCCCTTAGCTTGTAATATGAGTGTTCCCCTGGTCCGGGATGTGAGGGAAAGCTGGGGGTTGGGCTTGGAGTCCATGTAGCAGTGGGTGCCCCCTGATCGTTTGAGGAAGTACTTACAGGACTTCTCCCTAAAGGGAACACTTTTGCCCCCATTAATCTGGGGGGAGTGGGGCTGCACAACTCCCCCACAAACAGGAATGTGTTCCGGAATCCTGAGTGCAGAGAAGGTCCTCCAACTGACAGCAGCGCCTGGGTTCTAACTGAATCCCTTTGCTTGTCTTCCCTGATGGTATGCCTAGGCGGGAGTGCGGGGGAAAGTGTGGTTTGGGATCCAAACCAAGTATTTGCGAGTACCTCTCTATGGTTCGTGGAGGTTTTTAAACTACATCCCTAACCTGGGAACACCTGTGCCCCCATATATATCCGTGGAGTCTGTTTCCAGACCTCCAGCACACACACGAACACTTGCACAGTTATCCTGAGAGTGGGCAGCCTCCTCCAACTGACAGCAGGGCCTGGGTTCTAATAAAATCGCTTAACTTGTCTTCCCTGTTTGGTTGCCTGATACGGAGTGCGGGGGAAAGTGGGGGTTGGGCTCTAAATCCAAGTATTAGCGAGTGCTTCTTCATGGGAAGTGGAGGTTATTAACCAAAAACCCACAACCTGGGAACACCTGTGCTCCTTGAAAAATGCGTGGACTCTGTTTCCCCACCTCCAGCACACACATGAAGAAGTGTTCTGGTATCCTGAGTGTGGGGAGGCACCTCCAACTGACAGCAGCATCTGGGATCTAATAGGATCCCTTAGGTTGACTTCCCTGTGTGTTTTCCAAGGACCGGCTGGGAGCGAAGGTGGGGGTTGGGCTCTAAAGCCAAGTAAGAGCGAGTGCCTCTCTATGGGCAGTGGAGGTGTTTAAAGTACATTCCCTCCCTGGGAACACCTGTGCCCCCATAAAGTTGCGTGGACTATGTATCCCCAAAACCATCATACACATAAAGACTTGTTCAGGTATCCTGAGTATGGGGAGACTCCTCCAACTGACAGCAGCGCCTGGGTTCTAATAGAATCCCAAAGCTTGTCTTCCCTGATGGCATGCCTAGGCTGGAGTGTGGGGGAAAGTGGGGTTTGGGCTTGAAGTCCAAGTAGCAACGAGTGCCCCCTGATTTACTGGGGAAGTACTTAGAGGATTTCACCCTAAAATGGAACACCTGTGCCCCCATTCATCTGCGTGGACTGGGTCTCCACAACTCCCCCCCACACAAGGCTGGGATCCGGAATCCTGAGTGTGTGGAAGTTCCTCCAACTGACAGCAGCGCCTGCGTTCGAATAGAATAACTCAGCTTGTATTCCCTGAGTGTTTCCCTAGGCCGGGCTGCGAGCGAAAGCTGGGGGTTGTGCTTGGAGGCCAAGTAGCAGCTTGTGCCAACCGATTGACTGAGGAATTACTTAGGGAACTCCCCTACCGGGGAACACCTGTGTCACCATTCATCTGCGTGGATTGGGGCTGCACACCTCCCCCACACACAAGAGTGTCTCCGGAGTCCTGAGTGTTGGGAAGTTCCTCCATGTGACAGCAGCATCTAGGTTCAATACAATCCCTTAGCTTGTCTTCCGTGATGGCTTGCCCTGCCAGGAGTGCGGGAGAAATTGGAGGTTGGGCTCTAAAACGAAGTATTAGCGAGTGCCTATCCATGGGATGTGGAGGTGTTTAACCTACATCCTCCAACCTAGGAATACCTGTGCCCCAGGAAAAAGGCGTGGACTCTGTTTCCACACCACCAGCACACGTGCGAAGAATTGTTCTCGTTTCCTGAGTGTGGGGAGGCTCCTCCAACTAACAGCAGCACCAGGGATCTAGTAGAATCCCTTAGCTTGACTTCCTTGAGTGTTCTCCTAGGCCGGGCTTTGAGCGAAGGTGGGGGTTGGGCTGTAAAGCCAAGTAATATCCAGTGCCTCTCTAAGGGCAGTGAAGGTGTTTAAACTACATCATCTACCTAGGAATAACTGTGCCCCCATAAAGATGCATGGACTCTGTTTCCCCACTTCCAACACACACACAAAGACGTGCTCAGGTATCCTGAGTGTGGGCCGGCACTTTCAAGTGACAGCAGCGCCTGGGTTCTAATAGTATCCTTTAGCTTGTAATACCTGAGTTGTTCCCTAGGCCTGGCTCTGAGGGAAAGCTGGGGGTTGGGCTTTGAGGCCAAATAGTAGCGAGTGCCCCCCGATGGACTGAGGAAGTATTTAGATGAATTCTCCCTAAAGGGGTACACCTGTGCCCACATCCATCTACGTGGAGTGCGGATACACAAATCCCTCCCCCCACAAGTCTGGCTACCGGAATATGAGAGTGGGAAAGTTCCTCCAGCTTACATCAGTGCCAGTGTTCTAGCAGAATCCATAAGCTTCTCTTCCCAGATGGATTGCATTAGCTGGAGTGCGGTTGAAAGTGGGATTTGTTCTCTAAATCCAAGTAATAATGAGTGCCTCTCCATGGGAATTGGAGGTGTTTAACCAACACCCCCCAACAAGGGAATACCTTTGCCCCCTGGAATATGCGTGGACACTGTTTCTCCACCAACAGTACACACACGAAGAAGCTTTCTGGAATCCTGAGCATGGGGAGACTACTCCAAATGACAGCAGCACCTGGGTTCTATTAGAATCCCTTAGCTTGTGTTCCCTGAGTATTTACATAGGCCAGGCTTTGATCTATTGTGGGGTTTGGTCTCTATAGCTAGGTTTTAGCGAGTGCCTCTCTATTGGCATGGAGATTTTAAAACTACATCCCTAACCTTTAAACACCTGCCCCCCATATAAATGCGTGGTCTCCCTTTCCCCACCTCCAGCACACCCACGAAGAACAGTTCTGGTATACTGAGTGTGGGTAGGCACCTCCAAATGACAGCAGCACCTGGGACCTTATAATATCACTTGGCTTGCTTTCCCTGAGTGTTTCCTTTGGCCAGGCTGTGAGCGAAGGTGGGTGTTGGGCACTAAAGACTAGTAATAGTGAGTGCCTCTCTATGGGCATTGGAGGTGTTTAAAATACATCCCCAAACTTGGAACACCTGTGCCCCCCCAAAAATGCGTGGACTCTGTTTCCCCACCTCCAGCACACACACGAAAACGGGTTGAGGCTTCCTGAGTGTGGGGAGGCACGTACAACTGACAGCAGGGCCTGGGTTCTAATACAATCCATTAACTTGTCTTCACTGATGGCTAGCCTAGGCGGGAGAAGGGGGAATGTGAGGGTTGGGCTCTAAAACCAAGTATTATTGAGTGCCTCTCCACGGGATTTGAAGTGGTTTAACCTACAACCAAATATTTGGGAATACCTGTGCCCCCTGAAAGATGCAAGGACACTGTTTCCCCGCCTTCAGCACACACACTAGGTGGTGTTCTGGAATCCTGAGTGTGGGGAGGCTCCTGCAAGTGACAGTAGCACCTGGGATCTAATTGGATCCATTAGGTTGATATTCCTGAGTATTTTCCTTGGCCGGGTTGTGAGCGAAATTTGGTTTGTGCTCTAAAACCAAGTATTAGTGGGTTCCTATATTTTGGCAGTGGAGGTGGTTAAAGTATATCCCCAACCTGGGAACACCTGTGCCCCCATAAAGATGCGTGGACTCTGTTTCCCTCCTGCAGCACACACACGACATTGGGTTCAGATGTCTTGAGTGTGGGGAGGTTCCTGCAACTAACAGCACCGCCTGGGTTCTAATACAATACCTTAACTGGTCTTCCATGATGGCTTGCCATGGCCGGTGTGCGGGGGAAAGTTGGGATTGGGCTCTAAACCAAGTATTAGCGAGAGCCTATCCATGGGATGTGGGTGTTGAACCTACAAACCACCACCATGAAATAACTGTGCCCCCTGAAAGATGCTTTGACTCTGTTTCCCTACATCAAGCACACACACGAAGAAGTGTTCTGGTGTTCTGAGTGTGGGGACGTTCCTCCAACTGACAGCAGCACCTGGGTTCGATTAGAATCCCTTAGCTTGACTTCCCTAAGTGTTTTCCTAGGCCTAGCAGTGAGCGATGGTGGGGGATGGGCTCTAAAGCCAAGTATTAGAGAGTGCATCTCTGTGGGCAGTGGAGGGTTTGAAACTACTTCCCCAACCTTGGAACACCTGTGCCCCCATAAAGATGAGTGGACTCTGTTTCCCCCCTGCAGCACACACACGGAGACGTGGTCAGGTATCCTGATAGTGGGGAGGCTCCTCCACATGACAACAGCGCCTGGGTTCTCATAGAATCCCTTAGAATGTTTTCCTTGAGTGTTTCCCTAGGCCGGGCTTAGAGGGAAAGCTGGGAGTTTGGCTTGGAGGCCAAGTAGCAGCAACTGCCCCCCGATGGAATGTGGAAGTATTTAGAGGACTTCTCCCTAATGGGGAACAAGTGTGACCCCATTCATCTACTTGGATTTTGGCTCCACATCTCCCCGCCACAAAATGTTGGGTTCCGGAATCCTGAGTTTTGGGACGTTCCTCCAACTGTCAGCAGCGCTTGTGTTCTTGAATCCCTTAACTTGCCTTCCCTGATGGTTTGCCGATGCTGGAGTGCAGGGGAATGTGGGGTTTCGGCTCTAATACCAAGTATTAGCCAATGCATCTACATGTGTATTTGAGAAATTTTAACTACACCCAGCAACGTAGGAATACATGTGCCGCCTGAAAGATGCCTGGACTCTGTTTCCCCACCTCCAGCACACAAACGAGGAAGTGTTCTTCTATCCTGAATGTGGGGAGTTTCCTCCAAATGACAGCAGCACCTTAGGTCTCATAGAATCCGTTAGCTTGACTTCCTTGAGTGTTTACCTAGGCCGGGCTGTAAGCGAATGTGGGGGTTGGGCCTTAAATACAAGGATTAGCGAGTGCCCCTCTATGGGCAGTGGAGGTATTTAAACCAAATCCCCAACTTTGGAACACCTATGCCCCCATACAGATGCGTGGAATATCTTTCCCACCTCCAGAACACACACGAAGACTTTCAGTTTTCCTTAGTGTGGTGGGGGGCTCCTCAAAATGACAGCAGCGTCTGGATTCTAATAGAATCCCTTAGCTTGTAATATGAGTGTTCCCCTGGTCCGGGATGTGAGGGAAAGCTGGGGGTTGGGCTTGGAGTCCATGTAGCAGTGGGTGCCCCCTGATCGATTGAGGAAGTACTTACAGGACTTCTCCCTAAAGGGAACACTTTTGCCCCCATTCATCTGGGTGGAGTGGGGCTGCACAACTCCCCCACAAACAGGAATGTGTTCCGGAATCCTGAGTGCAGAGAAGTTCCTCCAACTGACAGCAGCGCCTGGGTTCTAACTGAATCCCTTTGCTTGTCTTCCCTGATGGTATGCCTAGGCGGGAGTGCGGGGGAAAGTGTGGTTTGGGATCCAAACCAAGTATTTGCGAGTACCTCTCTATGGTTCGTGGAGGTTTTTAAACTACATCCCTAACCTGGGAACACCTGTGCCCCCATATATATCCGTGGAGTCTGTTTCCAGACCTCCAGCACACACACGAACACTTGCACAGTTATCCTGAGAGTGGGCAGCCTCCTCCAACTGACAGCAGGGCCTGGGTTCTAATAAAATCGCTTAACTTGTCTTCCCTGTTTGGTTGCCTGATACGGAGTGCGGGGGAAAGTGGGGGTTGGGCTCTAAATCCAAGTATTAGCGAGTGCTTCTTCATGGGAAGTGGAGGTTATTAACCAAAAACCCACAACCTGGGAACACCTGTGCTCCTTGAAAAATGCGTGGACTCTGTTTCCCCACCTCCAGCACACACATGAAGAAGTGTTCTGGTATCCTGAGTGTGGGGAGGCACCTCCAACTGACAGCAGCATCTGGGATCTAATAGGATCCCTTAGGTTGACTTCCCTGTGTGTTTTCCAAGGACCGGCTGGGAGCGAAGGTGGGGGTTGGGCTCTAAAGCCAAGTAAGAGCGAGTGCCTCTCTATGGGCAGTGGAGGTGTTTAAAGTACATTCCCTCGCTGGGAACACCTGTGCCCCCATAAAGTTGCGTGGACTATGTATCCCCAAAACCATCATACACATAAAGTCTTGTTCAGGTATCCTGAGTATGGGGAGACTCCTCCAACTGACAGCAGCGCCTGGGTTCTAATAGAATCCCAAAGCTTGTCTTCCCTGATGGCATGCCTAGGCTGGAGTGTGGGGGAAAGTGGGGTTTGGGCTTGAAGTCCAAGTAGCAACGAGTGCCCCCTGATTTACTGGGGAAGTACTTAGAGGATTTCACCCTAAAATGGAACACCTGTGCCCCCATTCATCTGCGTGGACTGGGTCTCCACAACTCCCCCCCACACAAGGCTGGGATCCGGAATCCTGAGTGTGTGGAAGTTCCTCCAACTGACAGCAGCGCCTGCGTTCGAATAGAATAACCCAGCTTGTATTCCCTGAGTGTTTCCCTAGGCCGGGCTGCGAGCGAAAGCTGGGGGTTGTGCTTGGAGGCCAAGTAGCAGCTTGTGCCAACCGATTGACTGAGGAATTACTTAGGGAACTCCCCTACCGGGGAACACCTGTGTCACCATTCATCTGCGTGGATTGGGGCTGCACACCTCCCCCACACACAAGAGTGTCTCCGGAGTCCTGAGTGTTGGGAAGTTCCTCCATGTGACAGCAGCATCTAGGTTCAATACAATCCCTTAGCTTGTCTTCCGTGATGGCTTGCCCTGCCAGGAGTGCGGGAGAAATTGGAGGTTGGGCTCTAAAACGAAGTATTAGCGAGTGCCTATCCATGGGATGTGGAGGTGTTTAACCTACATCCTCCAACCTAGGAATACCTGTGCCCCAGGAGAAAGGCGTGGACTCTGTTTCCACACCACCAGCACACGTGCGAAGAATTGTTCTCGTTTCCTGAGTGTGGGGAGGCTCCTCCAACTAACAGCAGCACCAGGGATCTAGTAGAATCCCTTAGCTTGACTTCCTTGAGTGTTCTCCTAGGCCGGGCTTTGAGCGAAGGTGGGGGTTGGGCTGTAAAGCCAAGTAATATCCAGTGCCTCTCTAAGGGCAGTGAAGGTGTTTAAACTACATCATCTACCTAGGAATAACTGTGCCCCCATAAAGATGCATGGACTCTGTTTCCCCACTTCCAACACACACACAAAGACGTGCTCAGGTATCCTGAGTGTGGGCCGGCACTTTCAAGTGACAGCAGCGCCTGGGTTCTAATAGTATCCTTTAGCTTGTAATACCTGAGTTGTTCCCTAGGCCTGGCTCTGAGGGAAAGCTGGGGGTTGGGCTTTGAGGCCAAATAGTAGCGAGTGCCCCCCGATGGACTGAGGAAATATTTAGATGAATTCTCCCTAAAGGGGTACACCTGTGCCCACATCCATCTACGTGGAGTGCGGATACACAAATCCCTCCCCCCACAAGTCTGGCTACCGGAATATGAGAGTGGGAAAGTTCCTCCAGCTTACATCAGTGCCAGTGTTCTAGCAGAATCCTTAAGCTTCTCTTCCCTGATGGATTGCATTAGCTGGAGTGCGGTTCAAAGTGGGATTTGTTCTCTAAATCCAAGTAATAATGAGTGCCTCTCCATGGGAATTGGAGGTGTTTAACCAACAACCCCCAAAAAGGGAATACCTTTGCCCCCTGGAATATGCGTGGACACTGTTTCTCCACCAACAGTACACACACGAAGAAGCTTTCTGGAATCCTGAGCATGGGGAGACTACTCCAAATGACAGCAGCACCTGGGTTCTATTAGAATCCCTTAGCTTGTGTTCCCTGAGTATTTACATAGGCCAGGCTTTGATCTATTGTGGGGTTTGGTCTCTATAGCTAGGTTTTAGCGAGTGCCTCTCTATTGGCATGGAGATTTTAAAACTACATCCCTAACCTTTAAACAGCTGCCCCCCATATAAATGTGTGGTCTCCCTTTCCCCACCTCCAGCACACCCACGAAGAACAGTTCTGGTATACTGAGTGTGGGTAGGCACCTCCAAATGACAGCAGCACCTGGGACCTTATAATATCACTTGGCTTGCTTTCCCTGAGTGTTTCCTTTGGCCAGGCTGTGAGCGAAGGTGGGTGTTGGGCACTAAAGACTAGTAATAGTGAGTGCCTCTCTATGGGCATTGGAGGTGTTTAAAATACATCCCCAAACTTGGAACACCTGTGCCCCCCCAAAAATGCGTGGACTCTGTTTCCCCACCTCCAGCACACACACGAAAACGGGTTGAGGCTTCCTGAGTGTGGGGAGGCACCTACAACTGACAGCAGGGCCTGGGTTCTAATACAATCCATTAACTTGTCTTCACTGATGGCTAGCCTAGGCGGGAGTGCGGGGGAATGTGAGGGTTGGGCTCTAAAACCAAGTATTATTGAGTGCCTCTCCACGGGATTTGAAGTGGTTTAACCTACAACCAAATATTTGGGAATACCTGTGCCCCCTGAAAGATGCAAGGACACTGTTTCCCCGCCTTCAGCACACACACTAGGTGGTGTTCTGGTATCCTGAGTGTGGGGAGGCTCCTGCAAGTGACAGTAGCACCTGGGATCTAATTGGATCCATTAGGTTGATATTCCTGAGTATTTTCCTTGGCCGGGTTGTGAGCGAAATTGGGTTTGTGCTCTAAAACCAAGTATTAGCGAGTTCCTATATTTTGGCAGTGGAGGTGGTTAAAGTATATCCCCAACCTGGGAACACCTGTGCCCCCATAAAGATGCGTGGACTCTGTTTCCCTCCTGCAGCACACACACGACATTGGGTTCAGATGTCTTGAGTGTGGGGAGGTTCCTGCAACTAACAGCAGCGCCTGGGTTGTAATACAATACCTTAACTGGTCTTCCATGATGGCTTGCCATGGCCGGTGTGCGGGGGAAAGTTGGGATTGGGCTCTAAACCAAGTATTAGCGAGAGCCTATCCATGGGATGTGGGTGTTGAACCTACAAACCACCACCATGAAATAACTGTGCCCCCTGAAAGATGCTTTGACTCTGTTTCCCTACATCCAGCACACACACGAAGAAGTGTTCTGGTGTTCTGAGTGTGGGGAGGTTCCTCCAACTGACAGCAGCACCTGGGTTCGAATAGAATCCCTTAGCTTGACTTCCCTAAGTGTTTTCCTAGGCCTAGCAGTGAGCGATGGTGGGGGATGGGCTCTAAAGCCAAGTATTAGAGAGTGCATCTCTGTGGGCAGTGGAGGGTTTGAAACTACTTCCCCAACCTTGGAACACCTGTGCCCCCATAAAGATGAGTGGACTCTGTTTACCCCCTGCAGCACACACACGGAGACGTGGTCAGGTATCCTGATAGTGGGGAGGCTCCTCCACATGACAACAGCGCCTGGGTTCTCATAGAATCCCTTAGAATGTTTTCCTTGAGTGTTTCCCTAGGCCGGGCTTAGAGGGAAACCTGGGAGTTTGGCTTGGAGGCCAAGTAGCAGCAACTGCCCCCCGATGGAATGTGGAAGTATTTAGAGGACTTCTCCCTAATGGGGAACAAGTGTGACCCCATTCATCTACTTGGATTTTGGCTCCACATCTCCCCGCCACAAAATGTTGGGTTCCGGAATCCTGAGTTTTGGGACGTTCCTCCAACTGTCAGCAGCGCTTGTGTTCTTGAATCCCTTAACTTGCCTTCCCTGATGGTTTGCCTATGCTGGAGTGCAGGGGAATGTGGGGTTTCGGCTCTAATACCAAGTATTAGCCAATGCATCTACATGTGAATTTGAGAAATTTTAACTACACCCAGCAACGTAGGAATACATGTGCCACCTGAAAGATGCCTGGACTCTGTTTCCCCACCTCCAGCACACAAACGAGGAAGTGTTCTTCTATCCTGAATGTGGGGAGTTTCCTCCAAATGACAGCAGCACCTTAGGTCTCATAGAATCCGTTAGCCTGACTTCCTTGAGTGTTTACCTAGGCCGGGCTGTAAGCGAATGTGGGGGTTGGGCCCTAAAGACAAGGATTAGCGAGTGCCCCTCTATGGGCAGTGGAGGAGTTTAAACCAAATCCCAAACTTTGGAACACCTGTGCCCCCATAAAGATGCGTGGAATATCTTTCCCACCTCCAGAACACACACGAAGACTTTCAGATATCCTTAGTGTGGGGGGGCTCCTCAAAATGACAGCAGCCTCTGGGTTCTAATCGAATCCCTTAGCTTGTAATACGAGTGTTTCCCTGGTCCGGGATGTGAGGGAAAGCTGGGGGTTGGGCTTGGAGTCCAAGTAGCAGTGAGTGCCCCCTGATCGATTGAGGAAGTACTTAGAGGACTTCTCCCTAAAGGGAACACTTTTGCCCCCATTCATCTGGGTGGAGTGGGGCTGCACAACTCCCCCACAAACAGGAATGTGTTCCGGAATCCTGAGTGCAGAGAAGTTCCTCCAACTGACAGCAGCGCCTGGGTTCTAACTGAATCCCTTTGCTTGTCTTCCCTGATGGTATGCCTAGGCGGGAGTGCGGGGGAAAGTGTGGTTTGGGATCCAAACCAAGTATTTGCGAGTACCTCTCTATGGTTCGTGGAGGTTTTTAAACTACATCCCTAACCTGGGAACACCTGTGCCCCCATATATATCCGTGGAGTCTGTTTCCAGACCTCCAGCACACACACGAACACTTGCACAGTTATCCTGAGAGTGGGCAGCCTCCTCCAACTGACAGCAGGGCCTGGGTTCTAATAAAATCGCTTAACTTGTCTTCCCTGTTTGGTTGCCTGATACGGAGTGCGGGGAAAGTGGGGGTTGGGCTCTAAATCCAAGTATTAGCGAGTGCTTCTTCATGGGAAGTGGAGGTTATTAACCAAAAACCCACAACCTGGGAACACCTGTGCTCCTTGAAAAATGCGTGGACTCTGTTTCCCCACCTCCAGCACACACATGAAGAAGTGTTCTGGTATCCTGAGTGTGGGGAGGCACCTCCAACTGACAGCAGCATCTGGGATCTAATAGGATCCCTTAGGTTGACTTCCCTGTGTGTTTTCCAAGGACCGGCTGGGAGCGAAGGTGGGGGTTGGGCTCTAAAGCCAAGTAAGAGCGAGTGCCTCTCTATGGGCAGTGGAGGTGTTTAAAGTACATTCCCTCCCTGGGAACACCTGTGCCCCCATAAAGTTGCGTGGACTATGTATCCCCAAAACCATCATACACATAAAGACTTGTTCAGGTATCCTGAGTATGGGGAGACTCCTCCAACTGACAGCAGCGCCTGGGTTCTAACTGAATCCCTTTGCTTGTCTTCCCTGATGGCATGCCTAGGCTGGAGTGTGGGGGAAAGTGGGGTTTGGGCTTGAAGTCCAAGTAGCAACGAGTGCCCCCTGATTTACTGGGGAAGTACTTAGAGGATTTCACCCTAAAATGGAACACCTGTGCCCCCATTCATCTGCGTGGACTGGGTCTCCACAACTCCCCCCCACACAAGGCTGGGATCCGGAATCCTGAGTGTGTGGAAGTTCCTCCAACTGACAGCAGCGCCTGCGTTCGAATAGAATAACTCAGCTTGTATTCCCTGAGTGTTTCCCTAGGCCGGGCTGCGAGCGAAAGCTGGGGGTTGTGCTTGGAGGCCAAGTAGCAGCTTGTGCCAACCGATTGACTGAGGAATTACTTAGGGAACTCCCCTACCGGGGAACACCTGTGTCACCATTCATCTGCGTGGATTGGGGCTGCACACCTCCCCCACACACAAGAGTGTCTCCGGAGTCCTGAGTGTTGGGAAGTTCCTCCATGTGACAGCAGCATCTAGGTTCAATACAATCCCTTAGCTTGTCTTCCGTGATGGCTTGCCCTGCCAGGAGTGCGGGAGAAATTGGAGGTTGGGCTCTAAAACGAAGTATTAGCGAGTGCCTATCCATGGGATGTGGAGGTGTTTAACCTACATCCTCCAACCTAGGAATACCTGTGCCCCAGGAAAAAGGCGTGGACTCTGTTTCCACACCACCAGCACACGTGCGAAGAATTGTTCTCGTTTCCTGAGTGTGGGGAGGCTCCTCCAACTAACAGCAGCACCAGGGATCTAGTAGAATCCCTTAGCTTGACTTCCTTGAGTGTTCTCCTAGGCCGGGCTTTGAGCGAAGGTGGGGGTTGGGCTGTAAAGCCAAGTAATATCCAGTGCCTCTCTAAGGGCAGTGAAGGTGTTTAAACTACATCATCTACCTAGGAATAACTGTGCCCCCATAAAGATGCATGGACTCTGTTTCCCCACTTCCAACACACACACAAAGACGTGCTCAGGTATCCTGAGTGTGGGCCGGCACTTTCAAGTGACAGCAGCGCCTGGGTTCTAATAGTATCCTTTAGCTTGTAATACCTGAGTTGTTCCCTAGGCCTGGCTCTGAGGGAAAGCTGGGGGTTGGGCTTTGAGGCCAAATAGTAGCGAGTGCCCCCCGATGGACTGAGGAAGTATTTAGATGAATTCTCCCTAAAGGGGTACACCTGTGCCCACATCCATCTACGTGGAGTGCGGATACACAAATCCCTCCCCCCACAAGTCTGGCTACCGGAATATGAGAGTGGGAAAGTTCCTCCAGCTTACATCAGTGCCAGTGTTCTAGCAGAATCCTTAAGCTTCTCTTCCCTGATGGATTGCATTAGCTGGAGTGCGGTTCAAAGTGGGATTTGTTCTCTAAATCCAAGTAATAATGAGTGCCTCTCCATGGGAATTGGAGGTGTTTAACCAACAACCCCCAAAAAGGGAATACCTTTGCCCCCTGGAATATGCGTGGACACTGTTTCTCCACCAACAGTACACACACGAAGAAGCTTTCTGGAATCCTGAGCATGGGGAGACTACTCCAAATGACAGCAGCACCTGGGTTCTATTAGAATCCCTTAGCTTGTGTTCCCTGAGTATTTACATAGGCCAGGCTTTGATCTATTGTGGGGTTTGGTCTCTATAGCTAGGTTTTAGCGAGTGCCTCTCTATTGGCATGGAGATTTTAAAACTACATCCCTAACCTTTAAACAGCTGCCCCCCATATAAATGCGTGGTCTCCCTTTCCCCACCTCCAGCACACCCACGAAGAACAGTTCTGGTATACTGAGTGTGGGTAGGCACCTCCAAATGACAGCAGCACCTGGGACCTTATAATATCACTTGGCTTGCTTTCCCTGAGTGTTTCCTTTGGCCAGGCTGTGAGCGAAGGTGGGTGTTGGGCACTAAAGACTAGTAATAGTGAGTGCCTCTCTATGGGCATTGGAGGTGTTTAAAATACATCCCCAAACTTGGAACACCTGTGCCCCCCCAAAAATGCGTGGACTCTGTTTCCCCACCTCCAGCACACACACGAAAACGGGTTGAGGCTTCCTGAGTGTGGGGAGGCACCTACAACTGACAGCAGGGCCTGGGTTCTAATACAATCCATTAACTTGTCTTCACTGATGGCTAGCCTAGGCGGGAGTGCGGGGGAATGTGAGGGTTGGGCTCTAAAACCAAGTATTATTGAGTGCCTCTCCACGGGATTTGAAGTGGTTTAACCTACAACCAAATATTTGGGAATACCTGTGCCCCCTGAAAGATGCAAGGACACTGTTTCCCCGCCTTCAGCACACACACTAGGTGGTGTTCTGGTATCCTGAGTGTGGGGAGGCTCCTGCAAGTGACAGTAGCACCTGGGATCTAATTGGATCCATTAGGTTGATATTCCTGAGTATTTTCCTTGGCCGGGTTGTGAGCGAAATTGGGTTTGTGCTCTAAAACCAAGTATTAGCGAGTTCCTATATTTTGGCAGTGGAGGTGGTTAAAGTATATCCCCAACCTGGGAACACCTGTGCCCCCATAAAGATGCGTGGACTCTGTTTCCCTCCTGCAGCACACACACGACATTGGGTTCAGATGTCTTGAGTGTGGGGAGGTTCCTGCAACTAACAGCAGCGCCTGGGTTGTAATACAATACCTTAACTGGTCTTCCATGATGGCTTGCCATGGCCGGTGTGCGGGGGAAAGTTGGGATTGGGCTCTAAACCAAGTATTAGCGAGAGCCTATCCATGGGATGTGGGTGTTGAACCTACAAACCACCACCATGAAATAACTGTGCCCCCTGAAAGATGCTTTGACTCTGTTTCCCTACATCCAGCACACACACGAAGAAATGTTCTGGTGTTCTGAGTGTGGGGAGGTTCCTCCAACTGACAGCAGCACCTGGGTTCGAATAGAATCCCTTAGCTTGACTTCCCTAAGTGTTTTCCTAGGCCTAGCAGTGAGCGATGGTGGGGGATGGGCTCTAAAGCCAAGTATTAGAGAGTGCATCTCTGTGGGCAGTGGAGGGTTTGAAACTACTTCCCCAACCTTGGAACACCTGTGCCCCCATAAAGATGAGTGGACTCTGTTTCCCCCCTGCAGCACACACACGGAGACGTGGTCAGGTATCCTGATAGTGGGGAGGCTCCTCCACATGACAACAGCGCCTGGGTTCTCATAGAATCCCTTAGAATGTTTTCCTTGAGTGTTTCCCTAGGCCGGGCTTAGAGGGAAACCTGGGAGTTTGGCTTGGAGGCCAAGTAGCAGCAACTGCCCCCCGATGGAATGTGGAAGTATTTAGAGGACTTCTCCCTAATGGGGAACAATTGTGACCCCATTCATCTACTTGGATTTTGGCTCCACATCTCCCCGCCACAAAATTTTGGGTTCCGGAATCCTGAGTTTTCGGACGTTCCTCCAACTGTCAGAAGCGCTTGTGTTCTTGAATCCCTTAACTTGCCTTCCCTGATGGTTTGCCTATGCTGGAGTGCAGGGGAATGTGGGGTTTCGGCTCTAATACCAAGTATTAGCCAATGCATCTACATGTGAATTTGAGAAATTTTAACTACACCCAGCAACGTAGGAATACATGTGCCACCTGAAAGATGCCTGGACTCTGTTTCCCCACCTCCAGCACACAAACGAGGAAGTGTTCTTCTATCCTGAATGTGGGGAGTTTCCTCCAAATGACAGCAGCACCTTAGGTCTCATAGAATCCGTTAGCCTGACTTCCTTGAGTGTTTACCTAGGCCGGGCTGTAAGCGAATGTGGGGGTTGGGCCCTAAAGACAAGGATTAGCGAGTGCCCCTCTATGGGCAGTGGAGGAGTTTAAACCAAATCCCAAACTTTGGAACACCTGTGCCCCCATAAAGATGCGTGGAATATCTTTCCCACCTCCAGAACACACACGAAGACTTTCAGATATCCTTAGTGTGGGGGGGCTCCTCAAAATGACAGCAGCCTCTGGGTTCTAATCGAATCCCTTAGCTTGTAATACGAGTGTTTCCCTGGTCCGGGATGTGAGGGAAAGCTGGGGGTTGGGCTTGGAGTCCAAGTAGCAGTGAGTGCCCCCTGATCGATTGAGGAAGTACTTAGAGGACTTCTCCCTAAAGGGAACACTTTTGCCCCCATTCATCTGGGTGGAGTGGGGCTGCACAACTCCCCCACAAACAGGAATGTGTTCCGGAATCCTGAGTGCAGAGAAGTTCCTCCAACTGACAGCAGCGCCTGGGTTCTAACTGAATCCCTTTGCTTGTCTTCCCTGATGGTATGCCTAGGCGGGAGTGCGGGGGAAAGTGTGGTTTGGGATCCAAACCAAGTATTTGCGAGTACCTCTCTATGGTTCGTGGAGGTTTTTAAACTACATCCCTAACCTGGGAACACCTGTGCCCCCATATATATCCGTGGAGTCTGTTTCCAGACCTCCAGCACACACACGAACACTTGCACAGTTATCCTGAGAGTGGGCAGCCTCCTCCAACTGACAGCAGGGCCTGGGTTCTAATAAAATCGCTTAACTTGTCTTCCCTGTTTGGTTGCCTGATACGGAGTGCGGGGAAAGTGGGGGTTGGGCTCTAAATCCAAGTATTAGCGAGTGCTTCTTCATGGGAAGTGGAGGTTATTAACCAAAAACCCACAACCTGGGAACACCTGTGCTCCTTGAAAAATGCGTGGACTCTGTTTCCCCACCTCCAGCACACACATGAAGAAGTGTTCTGGTATCCTGAGTGTGGGGAGGCACCTCCAACTGACAGCAGCATCTGGGATCTAATAGGATCCCTTAGGTTGACTTCCCTGTGTGTTTTCCAAGGACCGGCTGGGAGCGAAGGTGGGGGTTGGGCTCTAAAGCCAAGTAAGAGCGAGTGCCTCTCTATGGGCAGTGGAGGTGTTTAAAGTACATTCCCTCCCTGGGAACACCTGTGCCCCCATAAAGTTGCGTGGACTATGTATCCCCAAAACCATCATACACATAAAGACTTGTTCAGGTATCCTGAGTATGGGGAGACTCCTCCAACTGACAGCAGCGCCTGGGTTCTAACTGAATCCCTTTGCTTGTCTTCCCTGATGGCATGCCTAGGCTGGAGTGTGGGGGAAAGTGGGGTTTGGGCTTGAAGTCCAAGTAGCAACGAGTGCCCCCTGATTTACTGGGGAAGTACTTAGAGGATTTCACCCTAAAATGGAACACCTGTGCCCCCATTCATCTGCGTGGACTGGGTCTCCACAACTCCCCCCCACACAAGGCTGGGATCCGGAATCCTGAGTGTGTGGAAGTTCCTCCAACTGACAGCAGCGCCTGCGTTCGAATAGAATAACTCAGCTTGTATTCCCTGAGTGTTTCCCTAGGCCGGGCTGCGAGCGAAAGCTGGGGGTTGTGCTTGGAGGCCAAGTAGCAGCTTGTGCCAACCGATTGACTGAGGAATTACTTAGGGAACTCCCCTACCGGGGAACACCTGTGTCACCATTCATCTGCGTGGATTGGGGCTGCACACCTCCCCCACACACAAGAGTGTCTCCGGAGTCCTGAGTGTTGGGAAGTTCCTCCATGTGACAGCAGCATCTAGGTTCAATACAATCCCTTAGCTTGTCTTCCGTGATGGCTTGCCCTGCCAGGAGTGCGGGAGAAATTGGAGGTTGGGCTCTAAAACGAAGTATTAGCGAGTGCCTATCCATGGGATGTGGAGGTGTTTAACCTACATCCTCCAACCTAGGAATACCTGTGCCCCAGGAAAAAGGCGTGGACTCTGTTTCCACACCACCAGCACACGTGCGAAGAATTGTTCTCGTTTCCTGAGTGTGGGGAGGCTCCTCCAACTAACAGCAGCACCAGGGATCTAGTAGAATCCCTTAGCTTGACTTCCTTGAGTGTTCTCCTAGGCCGGGCTTTGAGCGAAGGTGGGGGTTGGGCTGTAAAGCCAAGTAATATCCAGTGCCTCTCTAAGGGCAGTGAAGGTGTTTAAACTACATCATCTACCTAGGAATAACTGTGCCCCCATAAAGATGCATGGACTCTGTTTCCCCACTTCCAACACACACACAAAGACGTGCTCAGGTATCCTGAGTGTGGGCCGGCACTTTCAAGTGACAGCAGCGCCTGGGTTCTAATAGTATCCTTTAGCTTGTAATACCTGAGTTGTTCCCTAGGCCTGGCTCTGAGGGAAAGCTGGGGGTTGGGCTTTGAGGCCAAATAGTAGCGAGTGCCCCCCGATGGACTGAGGAAGTATTTAGATGAATTCTCCCTAAAGGGGTACACCTGTGCCCACATCCATCTACGTGGAGTGCGGATACACAAATCCCTCCCCCCACAAGTCTGGCTACCGGAATATGAGAGTGGGAAAGTTCCTCCAGCTTACATCAGTGCCAGTGTTCTAGCAGAATCCTTAAGCTTCTCTTCCCTGATGGATTGCATTAGCTGGAGTGCGGTTCAAAGTGGGATTTGTTCTCTAAATCCAAGTAATAATGAGTGCCTCTCCATGGGAATTGGAGGTGTTTAACCAACAACCCCCAACAAGGGAATACCTTTGCCCCCTGGAATATGCGTGGACACTGTTTCTCCACCAACAGTACACACACGAAGAAGCTTTCTGGAATCCTGAGCATGGGGAGACTACTCCAAATGACAGCAGCACCTGGGTTCTATTAGAATCCCTTAGCTTGTGTTCCCTGAGTATTTACATAGGCCAGGCTTTGATCTATTGTGGGGTTTGGTCTCTATAGCTAGGTTTTAGCGAGTGCCTCTCTATTGGCATGGAGATTTTAAAACTACATCCCTAACCTTTAAACAGCTGCCCCCCATATAAATGCGTGGTCTCCCTTTCCCCACCTCCAGCACACCCACGAAGAACAGTTCTGGTATACTGAGTGTGGGTAGGCACCTCCAAATGACAGCAGCACCTGGGACCTTATAATATCACTTGGCTTGCTTTCCCTGAGTGTTTCCTTTGGCCAGGCTGTGAGCGAAGGTGGGTGTTGGGCACTAAAGACTAGTAATAGTGAGTGCCTCTCTATGGGCATTGGAGGTGTTTAAAATACATCCCCAAACTTGGAACACCTGTGCCCCCCCAAAAATGCGTGGACTCTGTTTCCCCACCTCCAGCACACACACGAAAACGGGTTGAGACTTCCTGAGTGTGGGGAGGCACGTACAACTGACAGCAGGGCCTGGGTTCTAATACAATCCATTAACTTGTCTTCACTGATGGCTAGCCTAGGCGGGAGTGCGGGGGAATGTGAGGGTTGGGCTCTAAAACCAAGTATTATTGAGTGCCTCTCCACGGGATTTGAAGTGGTTTAACCTACAACCAAATATTTGGGAATACCTGTGCCCCCTGAAAGATGCAAGGACACTGTTTCCCCGCCTTCAGCACACACACTAGGTGGTGTTCTGGTATCCTGAGTGTGGGGAGGCTCCTGCAAGTGACAGTAGCACCTGGGATCTAATTGGATCCATTAGGTTGATATTCCTGAGTATTTTCCTTGGCCGGGTTGTGAGCGAAATTGGGTTTGTGCTCTAAAACCAAGTATTAGCGAGTTCCTATATTTTGGCAGTGGAGGTGGTTAAAGTATATCCCCAACCTGGGAACACCTGTGCCCCCATAAAGATGCGTGGACTCTGTTTCCCTCCTGCAGCACACACACGACATTGGGTTCAGATGTCTTGAGTGTGGGGAGGTTCCTGCAACTAACAGCAGCGCCTGGGTTGTAATACAATACCTTAACTGGTCTTCCATGATGGCTTGCCATGGCCGGTGTGCGGGGGAAAGTTGGGATTGGGCTCTAAACCAAGTATTAGCGAGAGCCTATCCATGGGATGTGGGTGTTTAACCTACAAACCACCACCATGAAATAACTGTGCCCCCTGAAAGATGCTTTGACTCTGTTTCCCTACATCCAGCACACACACGAAGAAGTGTTCTGGTGTTCTGAGTGTGGGGAGGTTCCTCCAACTGACAGCAGCACCTGGGTTCGAATAGAATCCCTTAGCTTGACTTCCCTAAGTGTTTTCCTAGGCCTAGCAGTGAGCGATGGTGGGGGATGGGCTCTAAAGCCAAGTATTAGAGAGTGCATCTCTGTGGGCAGTGGAGGGTTTGAAACTACTTCCCCAACCTTGGAACACCTGTGCCCCCATAAAGATGAGTGGACTCTGTTTCCCCCCTGCAGCACACACACGGAGACGTGGTCAGGTATCCTGATAGTGGGGAGGCTCCTCCACATGACAACAGCGCCTGGGTTCTCATAGAATCCCTTAGAATGTTTTCCTTGAGTGTTTCCCTAGGCCGGGCTTAGAGGGAAACCTGGGAGTTTGGCTTGGAGGCCAAGTAGCAGCAACTGCCCCCCGATGGAATGTGGAAGTACTTAGAGGACTTCTCCCTAATGGGGAACAAGTGTGACCCCATTCATCTACTTGGATTTTGGCTCCACATCTCCCCGCCACAAAATGTTGGGTTCCGGAATCCTGAGTTTTGGGACGTTCCTCCAACTGTCAGCAGCGCTTGTGTTCTTGAATCCCTTCACTTGCCTTCCCTGATGGTTTGCCTATGCTGGAGTGCAGGGGAATGTGGGGTTTCGGCTCTAATACCAAGTATTAGCCAATGCATCTACATGTGAAGTTGAGAAATTTTAACTACACCCAGCAACGTAGGAATACATGTGCCACCTGAAAGATGCCTGGACTCTGTTTCCCCACCTCCAGCACACAAACGAGGAAGTGTTCTTCTATCCTGAATGTGGGGAGTTTCCTCCAAATGACAGCAGCACCTTAGGTCTCATAGAATCCGTTAGCCTGACTTCCTTGAGTGTTTACCTAGGCCGGGCTGTAAGCGAATGTGGGGGTTGGGCCCTAAAGACAAGGATTAGCGAGTGCCCCTCTATGGGCAGTGGAGGAGTTTAAACCAAATCCCAAACTTTGGAACACCTGTGCCCCCATAAAGATGCGTGGAATATCTTTCCCACCTCCAGAACACACACGAAGACTTTCAGATATCCTTAGTGTGGGGGGGCTCCTCAAAATGACAGCAGCCTCTGGGTTCTAATAGAATCCCTTAGCTTGTAATACGAGTGTTTCCCTGGTCCGGGATGTGAGGGAAAGCTGGGGGTTGGGCTTGGAGTCCAAGTAGCAGTGAGTGCCCCCTGATCGATTGAGGAAGTACTTAGAGGACTTCTCCCTAAAGGGAACACTTTTGCCCCCATTCATCTGGGTGGAGTGGGGCTGCACAACTCCCCCACAAACAGGAATGTGTTCCGGAATCCTGAGTGCAGAGAAGTTCCTCCAACTGACAGCAGCGCCTGGGTTCTAACTGAATCCCTTTGCTTGTCTTCCCTGATGGTATGCCTAGGCGGGAGTGCGGGGGAAAGTGTGGTTTGGGATCCAAACCAAGTATTTGCGAGTACCTCTCTATGGTTCGTGGAGGTTTTTAAACTACATCCCTAACCTGGGAACACCTGTGCCCCCATATATATCCGTGGAGTCTGTTTCCAGACCTCCAGCACACACACGAACACTTGCACAGTTATCCTGAGAGTGGGCAGCCTCCTCCAACTGACAGCAGGGCCTGGGTTCTAATAAAATCGCTTAACTTGTCTTCCCTGTTTGGTTGCCTGATACGGAGTGCGGGGAAAGTGGGGGTTGGGCTCTAAATCCAAGTATTAGCGAGTGCTTCTTCATGGGAAGTGGAGGTTATTAACCAAAAACCCACAACCTGGGAACACCTGTGCTCCTTGAAAAATGCGTGGACTCTGTTTCCCCACCTCCAGCACACACATGAAGAAGTGTTCTGGTATCCTGAGTGTGGGGAGGCACCTCCAACTGACAGCAGCATCTGGGATCTAATAGGATCCCTTAGGTTGACTTCCCTGTGTGTTTTCCAAGGACCGGCTGGGAGCGAAGGTGGGGGTTGGGCTCTAAAGCCAAGTAAGAGCGAGTGCCTCTCTATGGGCAGTGGAGGTGTTTAAAGTACATTCCCTCCCTGGGAACACCTGTGCCCCCATAAAGTTGCGTGGACTATGTATCCCCAAAACCATCATACACATAAAGACTTGTTCAGGTATCCTGAGTATGGGGAGACTCCTCCAACTGACAGCAGCGCCTGGGTTCTAACTGAATCCCTTTGCTTGTCTTCCCTGATGGCATGCCTAGGCTGGAGTGTGGGGGAAAGTGGGGTTTGGGCTTGAAGTCCAAGTAGCAACGAGTGCCCCCTGATTTACTGGGGAAGTACTTAGAGGATTTCACCCTAAAATGGAACACCTGTGCCCCCATTCATCTGCGTGGACTGGGTCTCCACAACTCCCCCCCACACAAGGCTGGGATCCGGAATCCTGAGTGTGTGGAAGTTCCTCCAACTGACAGCAGCGCCTGCGTTCGAATAGAATAACTCAGCTTGTATTCCCTGAGTGTTTCCCTAGGCCGGGCTGCGAGCGAAAGCTGGGGGTTGTGCTTGGAGGCCAAGTAGCAGCTTGTGCCAACCGATTGACTGAGGAATTACTTAGGGAACTCCCCTACCGGGGAACACCTGTGTCACCATTCATCTGCGTGGATTGGGGCTGCACACCTCCCCCACACACAAGAGTGTCTCCGGAGTCCTGAGTGTTGGGAAGTTCCTCCATGTGACAGCAGCATCTAGGTTCAATACAATCCCTTAGCTTGTCTTCCGTGATGGCTTGCCCTGCCAGGAGTGCGGGAGAAATTGGAGGTTGGGCTCTAAAACGAAGTATTAGCGAGTGCCTATCCATGGGATGTGGAGGTGTTTAACCTACATCCTCCAACCTAGGAATACCTGTGCCCCAGGAAAAAGGCGTGGACTCTGTTTCCACACCACCAGCACACGTGCGAAGAATTGTTCTCGTTTCCTGAGTGTGGGGAGGCTCCTCCAACTAACAGCAGCACCAGGGATCTAGTAGAATCCCTTAGCTTGACTTCCTTGAGTGTTCTCCTAGGCCGGGCTTTGAGCGAAGGTGGGGGTTGGGCTGTAAAGCCAAGTAATATCCAGTGCCTCTCTAAGGGCAGTGAAGGTGTTTAAACTACATCATCTACCTAGGAATAACTGTGCCCCCATAAAGATGCATGGACTCTGTTTCCCCACTCCCAACACACACACAAAGACGTGCTCAGGTATCCTGAGTGTGGGCCGGCACTTTCAAGTGACAGCAGCGCCTGGGTTCTAATAGTATCCTTTAGCTTGTAATACCTGAGTTGTTCCCTAGGCCTGGCTCTGAGGGAAAGCTGGGGGTTGGGCTTTGAGGCCAAATAGTAGCGAGTGCCCCCCGATGGACTGAGGAAGTATTTAGATGAATTCTCCCTAAAGGGGTACACCTGTGCCCACATCCATCTACGTGGAGTGCGGATACACAAATCCCTCCCCCCACAAGTCTGGCTACCGGAATATGAGAGTGGGAAAGTTCCTCCAGCTTACATCAGTGACAGTGTTCTAGCAGAATCCTTAAGCTTCTCTTCCCTGATGGATTGCATTAGCTGGAGTGCGGTTCAAAGTGGGATTTGTTCTCTAAATCCAAGTAATAATGAGTGCCTCTCCATGGGAATTGGAGGTGTTTAACCAACAACCCCCAACAAGGGAATACCTTTGCCCCCTGGAATATGCGTGGACACTGTTTCTCCAGCAACAGTACACACACGAAGAAGCTTTGTGGAATCCTGAGCATGGGGAGACTACTCCAAATGACAGCAGCACCTGGGTTCTATTAGAATCCCTTAGCTTGCGTTCCCTGAGTATTTACATAGGCCAGGCTTTGATCTATTGTGGGGTTTGGTCTCTATAGCTAGGTTTTAGCGAGTGCCTCTCTATTGGCATGGAGATTTTAAAACTACATCCCTAACCTTTAAACAGCTGCCCCCCATATAAATGCGTGGTCTCCCTTTCCCCACCTCCAGCACACCCACGAAGAACAGTTCTGGTATACTGAGTGTGGGTAGGCACCTCCAAATGACAGCAGCACCTGGGACCTTATAATATCTCTTGGCTTGCTTTCCCTGAGTGTTTCCTTTGGCCAGGCTGTGAGCGAAGGTGGGTGTTGGGCACTAAAACTAGTAATAGCGAGTGCCTCTCTATGGGCATTGGAGGTGTTTAAAATACATTCCCAAACTTGGAACACCTGTGCCCCCCCAAAAATGCGTGGACTGTTTCCCCACCTCCAGCACACACACGAAAACGGGTTGAGGTTTCCTGAGTGTGGGGAGGCACCTACAACTGACAGCAGGGCCTGGGTTCTAATACAATCCATTAACTTGTCTTCACTGATGGCTAGCCTAGGCGGGAGTAGGGGGAATGTGAGGGTTGGGCTCTAAAACCAAGTATTATTGAGTGCCTCTCCACGGGATTTGAAGTGGTTTAACCTACAACCAAATATTTGGGAATACCTGTGCCCCCTGAAAGATGCAAGGACACTGTTTCCCCGCCTTCAGCACACACACTAGGTGGTGTTCTGGTATCCTGAGTGTGGGGAGGCTCCTGCAAGTGACAGTAGCACCTGGGATCTAATTGGATCCATTAGGTTGATATTCCTGAGTATTTTCCTTGGCCGGGTTGTGAGCGAAATTGGGGGTTGTGCTCTAAAACCAAGTATTAGCGAGTTCCTATATTTTGGCAGTGGAGGTGGTTAAAGTATATCCCCAACCTGGGAACACCTGTGCCCCCATAAAGATGCGTGGACTCTGTTTCCCTCCTGCAGCACACACACGACATTGGGTTCAGATGTCTTGAGTGTGGGGAGGTTCCTGCAAATAACAGCAGCGCCTGGGTTGTAATACAATACCTTAACTGGTCTTCCATGATGGCTTGCCATGGCCGGTGTGCGGGGGAAAGTTGGGATTGGGCTCTAAACCAAGTATTAGCGAGAGCCTATCCATGGGATGTGGGTGTTTAACCTACAAACCACCACCATGAAATAACTGTGCCCCCTGAAAGATGCTTTGACTCTGTTTCCCTACATCCAGCACACACACGAAGAAGTGTTCTGGTGTTCTGAGTGTGGGGAGGTTCCTCCAACTGACAGCAGCACCTGGGTTCGAATAGAATCCCTTAGCTTGACTTCCCTAAGTGTTTTCCTAGGCCTAGTAGTGAGCGATGGTGGGGGATGGGCTCTAAAGCCAAGTATTAGAGAGTGCATCTCTGTGGGCAGTGGAGGGTTTGAAACTACTTCCCCAACCTTGGAACACCTGTGCCCCCATAAAGATGAGTGGACTCTGTTTCCCCCCTGCAGCACACACACGGAGACGTGGTCAGGTATCCTGATAGTGGGGAGGCTCCTCCACATGACAGCAGCGCCTGGGTTCTAATAGAATCCCTTAGATTATTTTCCTTGAGTGTTTCCCTAGGCCGGGCTTACAGGGAAAGCTGGCAGTTTGGCTTGGAGGCCAAGTAGCAGCAACTGCCCCCCGATGGAATGTGGAAGTATTTAGAGGACTTCTCCCTAATGGGGAACAAGTGTGACCCCATTCATCTACTTGGATTTTGGCTCCACATCTCCCCGCCACAAAATGTTGGGTTCCGGAATCCTGAGTTTTGGGACGTTCCTCCAACTGTCAGCAGCGCTTGTGTTCTTGAATCCCTTAACTTGCCTTCCCTGATGGTTTGCCTGTGCTGGAGTGCAGTGGAATGTGGGGTTTCGGCTCTAATACCAAGTATTAGCCAATGCATCTACATGTGAAGTTGAGAAATTTTAACTACACCCAGCAACGTAAGAATACATGTGCCTCCTGAAAGATGCCTGGACTCTGTTTCCCCACCTCCAGCACACAAACGAGGAAGTGTTCTTCTATCCTGAATGTGGGGAGTTTCCTCCAAATGACAGCAGCACCTGAGGTCTCATAGAATCCGTTAGCTTGACTTCCTTGAGTGTTTACCTATGCCGGGCTGTAAGCGTATGTGAGGGTTGGGCCTTAAAGACAAGGATTAGCGAGTGCCCCTCTATGGGCAGTGGAGGTGTTTAAAACAATTCCCCAACTTTGGAACACCTGTTCCCCCATAAAAATGCGTGGAATATCTTTCCCACCTCCAGAACACACACGAAGACTTTCAGATATCCTTAGTGTGGGGGGGCTCCTCAAAATAATAGCAGCGTCTGGGTTCTAATAGAATCCCTTAGCTTGTAATACGAGTGTTTCCCTGGTCCGGGATGTGAGGGAAAGCTGGGGGTTGGGCTTGGAGTCCAAGTAGCAGTGAGTGCCCCCTGATCGATTGAGGAAGTTCTTAGAGGACTTCTCCCTAAAGGGAACACTTTTGCCCCCATTCATCTGGGTGGAGTGGGGCTGCACAACTCCCCCACAAACAGGAATGTGTTCCGGAATCCTGATTGCAGAGAAGTTCCACCAACTGACAGCAGCGCCTGGGTTCTAACTGAATCCCTTTGCTTGTCTTCCCTGATGGTATGCCTAGGCGGGAGTGCGGGGGAAAGTGTGGTTTGGGATCCAAACCAAGTATTTGCGAGTACCTCTCTATGGTTCGTGGAGGTTTTTAAACTACATCCCTAACCTGGGAACACCTGTGCCCCCATATATATCCGTGGAGTCTGTTTCCAGACCTCCAGCACACACACGAACACTTGCACAGTTATCCTGAGAGTGGGCAGCCTCCTCCAACTGACAGCAGGGCCTGGGTTCTAATAAAATCGCTTAACTTGTCTTCCCTGTTTGGTTGCCTGATACGGAGTGCGGGGGAAAGTGGGGGTTGGGCTCTAAATCCAAGTATTAGCGAGTGCTTCTTCATGGGAAGTGGAGGTTATTAACCAAAAACCCACAACCTGGGAACACCTGTGCTCCTTGAAAAATGCGTGGACTCTGTTTCCCCACCTCCAGCACACACATGAAGAAGTGTTCTGGTATCCTGAGTGTGGGGAGGCACCTCCAACTGACAGCAGCATCTGGGATCTAATAGGATCCCTTAGGTTGACTTCCCTGTGTGTTTTCCAAGGACCGGCTGGGAGCGAAGGTGGGGGTTGGGCTCTAAAGCCAAGTTAGAGCGAGTGCCTCTCTATGGGCAGTGGAGGTGTTTAAAGTACATTCCCTCCCTGGGAACACCTGTGCCCCCATAAAGTTGCGTGGACTATGTATCCCCAAAACCATCATACACATAAAGACTTGTTCAGGTATCCTGAGTATGGGGAGACTCCTCCAACTGACAGCAGCGCCTGGGTTCTAATAGAATCCCAAAGCTTGTCTTCCCTGATGGCATGCCTAGGCTGGAGTGTGGGGGAAAGTGGGGTTTGGGCTTGAAGTCCAAGTAGCAACGAGTGCCCCCTGATTTACTGGGGAAGTACTTAGAGGATTTCACCCTAAAATGGAACACCTGTGCCCCCATTCATCTGCATGGACTGGGTCTCCACAACTCCCCCCCACACAAGGCTGGGATCCGGAATCCTGAGTGTGTGGAAGTTCCTCCAACTGACAGCAGCGCCTGCGTTCGAATAGAATAACTCAGCTTGTATTCCCTGAGTGTTTCCCTAGGCCGGGCTGCGAGCGAAAGCTGGGGGTTGTGCTTGGAGGCCAAGTAGCAGCTTGTGCCAACCGATTGACTGAGGAATTACTTAGGGAACTCCCCTACCGGGGAACACCTGTGTCACCATTCATCTGCGTGGATTGGGGCTGCACACCTCCCCCACACACAAGAGTGTCTCCGGAGTCCTGAGTGTTGGGAAGTTCCTCCATGTGACAGCAGCATCTAGGTTCAATACAATCCCTTAGCTTGTCTTCCGTGATGGCTTGCCCTGCCAGGAGTGCGGGAGAAATTGGAGGTTGGGCTCTAAAACGAAGTATTAGCGAGTGCCTATCCATGGGATGTGGAGGTGTTTAACCTACATCCTCCAACCTAGGAATACCTGTGCCCCAGGAAAAAGGCGTGGACTCTGTTTCCACACCACCAGCACACGTGCGAAGAATTGTTCTCGTTTCCTGAGTGTGGGGAGGCTCCTCCAACTAACAGCAGCACCAGGGATCTAGTAGAATCCCTTAGCTTGACTTCCTTGAGTGTTCTCCTAGGCCGGGCTTTGAGCGAAGGTGGGGGTTGGGCTGTAAAGCCAAGTAATATCCAGTGCCTCTCTAAGGGCAGTGAAGGTGTTTAAACTACATCATCTACCTAGGAATAACTGTGCCCCCATAAAGATGCATGGACTCTGTTTCCCCACTCCCAACACACACACAAAGACGTGCTCAGGTATCCTGAGTGTGGGCCGGCACTTTCAAGTGACAGCAGCGCCTGGGTTCTAATAGTATCCTTTAGCTTGTAATACCTGAGTTGTTCCCTAGGCCTGGCTCTGAGGGAAAGCTGGGGGTTGGGCTTTGAGGCCAAATAGTAGCGAGTGCCCCCCGATGGACTGAGGAAGTATTTAGATGAATTCTCCCTAAAGGGGTACACCTGTGCCCACATCCATCTACGTGGAGTGCGGATACACAAATCCCTCCCCCCACAAGTCTGGCTACCGGAATATGAGAGTGGGAAAGTTCCTCCAGCTTACATCAGCGCCAGTGTTCTAGTAGAATCCTTAAGCTTCTCTTCCCTGATGGATTGCATTAGCTGGAGTGCGGTTCAAAGTGGGATTTGTTCTCTAAATCCAAGTAATAATGAGTGCTTCTCCATGGGAATTGGAGGTGTTTAACCAACAACCCCCAACAAGGGAATACCTTTGCCCCCTGGAATATGCGTGGACACTGTTTCTCCACCAACAGTACACACACGAAGAAGCTTTGTGGAATCCTGAGCATGGGGAGACTACTCCAAATAACAGCAGCACCTGGGTTCTATTAGAATCCCTTAGCTTGTGTTCCCTGAGTATTTACATAGGCCAGGCTTTGATCTATTGTGGGGTTTGGTCTCTATAGCTAGGTTTTAGCGAGTGCCTCTCTATTGGCATGGAGATTTTAAAACTACATCCCTAACCTTTAAACACCTGCCCTCCATATAAATGCGTGGTCTCCCTTTCCCCACCTCCAGCACACCCACGAAGATCAGTTCTGGTATACTGAGTGTGGGTAGGCACCTCCAAATGACAGCAGCACCTGGGACCTTATAATATCACTTGGCTTGCTTTCCCTGAGTGTTTCATTTGGCCAGGCTGTGAGCGAAGGTGGGTGTTGGGCACTAAAGACTAGTAATAGCGAGTGCCTCTCTATGGGCATTGGAGGTGTTTAAAATACATCCCCAAACTTGGAACACCTGTGCCCCCCCAAAAATGCGTGGACTCTGTTTCCCCACCTCCAGCACACACACGAAAACGGGTTGAGGCTTCCTGAGTGTGGGGAGGCACCTACAACTGACAGCAGGGCCTGGGTTCTAATACAATCCATTAACTTGTCTTCACTGATGGCAAGCCTAGGCGGGAGTTGGGGGAATGTGAGGGTTGGGCTCTAAAACCAAGTATTATTGAGTGCCTCTCCACGGGATTTGAAGTGGTTTAACCTACAACCAAATATTTGGGAATACCTGTGCCCCCTGAAAGATGCAAGGACACTGTTTCCCCGCCTTCAGCACACACACTAAGTGGTGTTCTGGTATCCTGAGTGTGGGGAGGCTCCTGCAAGTGACAGTAGCACCTGGGATCTAATTGGATCCATTAGGTTGATATTCCTGAGTATTTTCCTTGGCCGGGTTGTGAGCGAAAATGGGGGTTGTGCTCTAAAACCAAGTATTAGCGAGTTCCTATATGTTGGCAGTGGAGGTGGTTAAAGTATATCCCCAACCTGGGAACACCTGTGCCCCCATAAAGATGCGTGGACTCTGTTTCCCTCCTGCAGCACACACACGACATTGGGTTCAGATGTCTTGAGTGTGGGGAGGTTCCTGCAACTAACAGCAGCGCCTGGGTTGTAATACAATACCTTAACTGGTCTTCCATGATGGCTTTCCATGACCGGTGTGCGGGGGAAAGTTGGGATTGGGCTCTAAACCAAGTATTAGCGAGAGCCTGTCCATGGGATGTGGGTGTTTAACCTACAAACCACCACCATGAAATAACTGTGCCCCCTGAAAGATGCTTTGACTCTGTTTCCCTACATCCAGCACACACACGAAGAAGTGTTCTGGTGTTCTGGGTGTGGGGAGGTTCCTCCAACTGACAGCAGCACTTGGGTTCGAATAGAATTCCTTAGCTTGACTTCCCTAAGTGTTTTCCTAGGCCTAGCAGTGAGCGACGGTGGGGGATGGGCTCTAAAGCCAAGTATTAGAGAGTGCATCTCTGTGGGCAGTGGAGGGTTTGAAACTACTTCCCCAACCTTGGAACACCTGTGCCCCCATAAAGATGAGTGGACACTTTTTCCCCCCTGCAGCACACACACGGAGATGTGGTCAGGTATCCTGATAGTGGGGAGGCTCCTCCACATGACAGCAGCGCCTGGGTTCTAATAGAATCCCTTAGATTGTTTTCCTTGAGTGTTTCCCTAGGCCGGGCTTACAGGGAAAGCTGGCAGTTTGGCTTGGAGGCCAAGTAGCAGCAACTGCCCCCCGATGGAATGTGGAAGTATTTAGAGGACTTCTCCCTAATGGGGAACAAGTGTGACCCCATTCATCTACTTGGATTTTGGCTCCACATCTCCCCGCCACAAAATGTTGGGTTCCGGAATCCTGAGTTTTGGGACGTTCCTCCAACTGTCAGCAGCGCTTGTGTTCTTGAATCCCTTAACTTGCCTTCCCTGATGGTTTGCCTGTGCTGGAGTGCAGGGGAATGTGGGGTTTCGGCTCAAATACCAAGTATTAGCCAATGCATCTACATGTGAAGTTGAGAAATTTTAACTACACCCAGCAACGTAGGAATACATGTGCCTCCTGAAAGATGCCTGGACTCTGTTTCCCCACCTCCAGCACACAAACGAGGAAGTGTTCTTCTATCCTGAATGTGGGGAGTTTCCTCCAAATGACAGCAGCACCTGAGGTCTCATAGTATCCGTTAGCTTGACTTCCTTGAGTGTTTACCTAGGCCGGGCTGTAAGCGTATGTGGGGGTTGGGCCTTAAAGACAAGGATTAGCGAGTGCCCCTCTATGGGCAGTGGAGGTGTTTAAAACAAATCCCCAACTTTGGAACACCTGTGCCCCCATAAAAATGCGTGGAATATCTTTCCCACCTCCAGAACACACACGAAGACTTTCAGATATCCTTAGTGTGGGGGGGCTCCTCAAAATAACAGCAGCGTCTGGGTTCTAATAGAATCCCTTAGCTTGTAATACGAGTGTTCCCCTGGTCCGGGATGTGAGGGAAAGCTGGGGGTTGGGCTTGGAGTCCAAGTAGCAGTGAGTGCCCCCTGATCGATTGAGGAAGTTCTTAGAGGACTTCTCCCTAAAGGGAACATTTTTGCCCCCATTCATCTGGGTGGTGTGGGGCTGCACAACTCCCCCACAAACAGGAATGTGTTCCGGAATCCTGAGTGCAGAGAAGTTCCACCAACTGACAGCAGCGCCTGGGTTCTAACTGAATCCCTTTGCTTGTCTTCCCTGATGGTATGCCTAGGCGGGAGTGCGGGGGAAAGTGTGGTTTGGGATCCAAACCAAGTATTTGCGAGTACCTCTCTATGGTTCGTGGAGGTTTTTAAACTACATCCCTAACCTGGGAACACCTGTGCCCCCATATATATCCGTGGAGTCTGTTTCCAGACCTCCAGCACACACACGAACACTTGCACAGTTATCCTGAGAGTGGGCAGCCTCCTCCAACTGACAGCAGGGCCTGGGTTCTAATAAAATCGCTTAACTTGTCTTCCCTGTTTGGTTGCCTGATACGGAGTGCGGGGGAAAGTGGGGGTTGGGCTCTAAATCCAAGTATTAGCGAGTGCTTCTTCATGGGAAGTGGAGGTTATTAACCAAAAACCCACAACCTGGGAACACCTGTGCTCCTTGAAAAATGCGTGGACTCTGTTTCCCCACCTCCAGCACACACATGAAGAAGTGTTCTGGTATCCTGAGTGTGGGGAGGCACCTCCAACTGACAGCAGCATCTGGGATCTAATAGGATCCCTTAGGTTGACTTCCCTGTGTGTTTTCCAAGGACCGGCTGGGAGCGAAGGTGGGGGTTGGGCTCTAAAGCCAAGTTAGAGCGAGTGCCTCTCTATGGGCAGTGGAGGTGTTTAAAGTACATTCCCTCCCTGGGAACACCTGTGCCCCCATAAAGTTGCGTGGACTATGTATCCCCAAAACCATCATACACATAAAGACTTGTTCAGGTATCCTGAGTATGGGGAGACTCCTCCAACTGACAGCAGCGCCTGGGTTCTAATAGAATCCCAAAGCTTGTCTTCCCTGATGGCATGCCTAGGCTGGAGTGTGGGGGAAAGTGGGGTTTGGGCTTGAAGTCCAAGTAGCAACGAGTGCCCCCTGATTTACTGGGGAAGTACTTAGAGGATTTCACCCTAAAATGGAACACCTGTGCCCCCATTCATCTGCGTGGACTGGGTCTCCACAACTCCCCCCCACACAAGGCTGGGATCCGGAATCCTGAGTGTGTGGAAGTTCCTCCAACTGACAGCAGCGCCTGCGTTCGAATAGAATAACTCAGCTTGTATTCCCTGAGTGTTTCCCTAGGCCGGGCTGCGAGCGAAAGCTGGGGGTTGTGCTTGGAGGCCAAGTAGCAGCTTGTGCCAACCGATTGACTGAGGAATTACTTAGGGAACTCCCCTACCGGGGAACACCTGTGTCACCATTCATCTGCGTGGAT
The DNA here is from genome assembly GCF_048564905.1 of Vicugna pacos. Taxonomy (NCBI): domain Eukaryota; kingdom Metazoa; phylum Chordata; class Mammalia; order Artiodactyla; family Camelidae; genus Vicugna; species Vicugna pacos. The sequence goes on from NW_027328785.1 coordinate 869,095, forward strand.
TGGGGCTGCACACCTCCCCCACACACAAGAGTGTCTCCGGAGTCCTGAGTGTTGGGAAGTTCCTCCATGTGACAGCAGCATCTAGGTTCAATACAATCCCTTAGCTTGTCTTCCGTGATGGCTTGCCCTGCCAGGAGTGCGGGAGAAATTGGAGGTTGGGCTCTAAAACGAAGTATTAGCGAGTGCCTATCCATGGGATGTGGAGGTGTTTAACCTACATCCTCCAACCTAGGAATACCTGTGCCCCAGGAAAAAGGCGTGGACTCTGTTTCCACACCACCAGCACACGTGCGAAGAATTGTTCTCGTTTCCTGAGTGTGGGGAGGCTCCTCCAACTAACAGCAGCACCAGGGATCTAGTAGAATCCCTTAGCTTGACTTCCTTGAGTGTTCTCCTAGGCCGGGCTTTGAGCGAAGGTGGGGGTTGGGCTGTAAAGCCAAGTAATATCCAGTGCCTCTCTAAGGGCAGTGAAGGTGTTTAAACTACATCATCTACCTAGGAATAACTGTGCCCCCATAAAGATGCATGGACTCTGTTTCCCCACTTCCAACACACACACAAAGACGTGCTCAGGTATCCTGAGTGTGGGCCGGCACTTTCAAGTGACAGCAGCGCCTGGGTTCTAATAGTATCCTTTAGCTTGTAATACCTGAGTTGTTCCCTAGGCCTGGCTCTGAGGGAAAGCTGGGGGTTGGGCTTTGAGGCCAAATAGTAGCGAGTGCCCCCCGATGGACTGAGGAAGTATTTAGATGAATTCTCCCTAAAGGGGTACACCTGTGCCCACATCCATCTACGTGGAGTGCGGATACACAAATCCCTCCCCCCACAAGTCTGGCTACCGGAATATGAGAGTGGGAAAGTTCCTCCAGCTTACATCAGCGCCAGTGTTCTAGTAGAATCCTTAAGCTTCTCTTCCCTGATGGATTGCATTAGCTGGAGTGCGGTTCAAAGTGGGATTTGTTCTCTAAATCCAAGTAATAATGAGTGCTTCTCCATGGGAATTGGAGGTGTTTAACCAACAACCCCCAACAAGGGAATACCTTTGCCCCCTGGAATATGCGTGGACACTGTTTCTCCACCAACAGTACACACACGAAGAAGCTTTGTGGAATCCTGAGCATGGGGAGACTACTCCAAATGACAGCAGCACCTGGGTTCTATTAGAATCCCTTAGCTTGTGTTCCCTGAGTATTTACATAGGCCAGGCTTTGATCTATTGTGGGGTTTGGTCTCTATAGCTAGGTTTTAGCGAGTGCCTCTCTATTGGCATGGAGATTTTAAAACTACATCCCTAACCTTTAAACACCTGCCCTCCATATAAATGCGTGGTCTCCCTTTCCCCACCTCCAGCACACCCACGAAGAACAGTTCTGGTATACTGAGTGTGGGTAGGCACCTCCAAATGACAGCAGCACCTGGGACCTTATAATATCACTTGGCTTGCTTTCCCTGAGTGTTTCCTTTGGCCAGGCTGTGAGCGAAGGTGGGTGTTGGGCACTAAAGACTAGTAATAGCGAGTGCCTCTCTATGGGCATTGGAGGTGTTTAAAATACATCCCCAAACTTGGAACACCTGTGCCCCCCCAAAAATGCGTGGACTCTGTTTCCCCACCTCCAGCACACACACGAAAACGGGTTGAGGCTTCCTGAGTGTGGGGAGGCACCTACAACTGACAGCAGGGCCTGGGTTCTAATACAATCCATTAACTTGTCTTCACTGATGGCAAGCCTAGGCGGGAGTAGGGGGAATGTGAGGGTTGGGCTCTAAAACCAAGTATTATTGAGTGCCTCTCCACGGGATTTGAAGTGGTTTAACCTACAACCAAATATTTGGGAATACCTGTGCCCCCTGAAAGATGCAAGGACACTGTTTCCCCGCCTTCAGCACACACACTAAGTGGTGTTCTGGTATCCTGAGTGTGGGGAGGCTCCTACAAGTGACAGTAGCTCCTGGGATCTAATTGGATCCATTAGGTTGATATTCCTGAGTATTTTCCTTGGCCGGGTTGTGAGCGAAAATGGGGGTTGTGCTCTAAAACCAAGTATTAGCGAGTTCCTATATGTTGGCAGTGGAGGTGGTTAAAGTATATCCCCAACCTGGGAACACCTGTGCCCCCATAAAGATGCGTGGACTCTGTTTCCCTCCTGCAGCACACACACGACATTGGGTTCAGATGTCTTGAGTGTGGGGAGGTTCCTGCAAATAACAGCAGCGCCTGGGTTGTAATACAATACCTTAACTGGTCTTCCATGATGGCTTTCCATGACCGGTGTGCGGGGGAAAGTTGAGATTGGGCTCTAAACCAAGTATTAGCGAGAGCCTGTCCATGGGATGTGGGTGTTTAACCTACAAACCACCACCATGAAATAACTGTGCCCCCTGAAAGATGCTTTGACTCTGTTTCCCTACATCCAGCACACACACGAAGAAGTGTTCTGGTGTTCTGGGTGTGGGGAGGTTCCTCCAACTGACAGCAGCACCTGGGTTCGAATAGAATTCCTTAGCTTGACTTCCCTAAGTGTTTTCCTAGGCCTAGCAGTGAGCGACGGTGGGGGATGGGCTCTAAAGCCAAGTATTAGAGAGTGCATCTCTGTGGGCAGTGGAGGGTTTGAAACTACTTCCCCAACCTTGGAACACCTGTGCCCCCATAAAGATGAGTGGACTCTGTTTCCCCCCTGCAGCACACACACGGAGATGTGGTCAGGTATCCTGATAGTGGGGAGGCTCCTCCACATGACAGCAGCGCCTGGGTTCTAATAGAATCCCTTAGATTGTTTTCCTTGAGTGTTACCCTAGGCCGGGCTTACAGGGAAAGCTGGCAGTTTGGCTTGGAGGCCAAGTAGCAGCAACTGCCCCCCGATGGAATGTGGAAGTATTTAGAGGACTTCTCCCTAATGGGGAACAAGTGTGACCCCATTCATCTACTTGGATTTTGGCTCCACATCTCCCCGCCATAAAATGTTGGGTTCCGGAATCCTGAGTTTTGGGACGTTCCTCCAACTGTCAGCAGCGCTTGTGTTCTTGAATCCCTTAACTTGCCTTCCCTGATGGTTTGACTGTGCTGGAGTGCAGTGGAATGTGGGGTTTCGGCTCAAATACCAAGTATTAGCCAATGCATCTACATGTGAAGTTGAGAAATTTTAACTACACCCAGCAACGTAGGAATACATGTGCCTCCTGAAAGATGCCTGGACTCTGTTTCCCCACCTCCAGCACACAAACGAGGAAGTGTTCTTCTATCCTGAATGTGGGGAGTTTCCTCCAAATGACAGCAGCACCTGAGGTCTCATAGAATCCGTTAGTTTGACTTCCTTGAGTGTTTACCTAGGCCGGGCTGTAAGCGTATGTGGGGGTTGGGCCTTAAAGACAAGGATTAGCGTGTGCCCCTCTATGGGCAGTGGAGGTGTTTAAAACAAATCCCCAACTTTGGAACACCTGTGCCCCCATAAAAATGCGTGGAATATCTTTCCCACCTCCAGAACACACACGAAGACTTTCAGATATCCTTAGTGTGGGGGGGCTCCTCAAAATAACAGCAGCGTCTGGGTTCTAATAGAATCCCTTAGCTTGTAATACGAGTGTTCCCCTGGTCCGGGATGTGAGGGAAAGCTGGGGGTTGGGCTTGGAGTCCAAGTAGCAGTGAGTGCCCCCTGATCGATTGAGGAAGTTCTTAGAGGACTTCTCCCTAAAGGGAACACTTTTGCCCCCATTCATCTGGGTGGAGTGGGGCTGCACAACTCCCCCACAAACAGGAATGTGTTCCGGAATCCTGATTGCAGAGAAGTTCCACCAACTGAGAGCAGCGCCTGGGTTCTAACTGAATCCCTTTGCTTGTCTTCCCTGATGGTATGCCTAGGCGGGAGTGCGGGGGAAAGTGTGGTTTGGGATCCAAACCAAGTATTTGCGAGTACCTCTCTATGGTTCGTGGAGGTTTTTAAACTACATCCCTAACCTGGGAACACCTGTGCCCCCATATATATCCATGGAGTCTGTTTCCAGACCTCCAGCACACACACGAACACTTGCACAGTTATCCTGAGAGTGGGCAGACTCCTCCAACTGACAGCAGGGCCTGGGTTCTAATAAAATCGCTTAACTTGTCTTCCCTGTTTGGTTGCCTGATACGGAGTGCGGGGGAAAGTGGGGGTTGGGCTCTAAATCCAAGTATTAGCGAGTGCTTCTTCATGGGAAGTGGAGGTTATTAACCAAAAACCCACAACCTGGGAACACCTGTGCTCCTTGAAAAATGCGTGGACTCTGTTTCCCCACCTCCAGCACACACATGAAGAAGTGTTCTGGTATCCTGAGTGTGGGGAGTCACCTCCAACTGACAGCAGCATCTGGGATCTAATAGGATCCCTTAGGTTGACTTCCCTGTGTGTTTTCCAAGGACCGGCTGGGAGCGAAGGTGGGGGTTGGGCTCTAAAGCCAAGTTAGAGCGAGTGCCTCTCTATGGGCAGTGGAGGTGTTTAAAGTACATTCCCTCCCTGGGAACACCTGTGCCCCCATAAAGTTGCGTGGACTATGTATCCCCAAAACCATCATACACATAAAGACTTGTTCAGGTATCCTGAGTATGGGGAGACTCCTCCAACTGACAGCAGCGCCTGGGTTCTAATAGAATCCCAAAGCTTGTCTTCCCTGATGGCATGCCTAGGCTGGAGTGTGGGGGAAAGTGGGGTTTGGGCTTGAAGTCCAAGTAGCAACGAGTGCCCCCTGATTTACTGGGGAAGTACTTAGAGGATTTCACCCTAAAATGGAACACCTGTGCCCCCATTCATCTGCGTGGACTGGGTCTCCACAACTCCCCCCCACACAAGGCTGGGATCCGGAATCCTGAGTGTGTGGAAGTTCCTCCAACTGACAGCAGCGCCTGCGTTCGAATAGAATAACTCAGCTTGTATTCCCTGAGTGTTTACCTAGGCCGGGCTGCGAGCGAAAGCTGGGGGTTGTGCTTGGAGGCCAAGTAGCAGCTTGTGCCAACCGATTGACTGAGGAATTACTTAGGGAACTCCCCTACCGGGGAACACCTGTGTCACCATTCATCTGCGTGGATTGGGGCTGCACACCTCCCCCACACACAAGAGTGTCTCCGGAGTCCTGAGTGTTGGGAAGTTCCTCCATGTGACAGCAGCATCTAGGTTCAATACAATCCCTTAGCTTGTCTTCCGTGATGGCTTGCCCTGCCAGGAGTGTGGGAGAAATTGGAGGTTGGGCTCTAAAACGAAGTATTAGCGAGTGCCTATCCATGGGATGTGGAGGTGTTTAACCTACATCCTCCAACCTAGGAATACCTGTGCCCCAGGAAAAAGGCGTGGACTCTGTTTCCACACCACCAGCACACGTGCGAAGAATTGTTCTCGTTTCCTGAGTGTGGGGAGGCTCCTCCAACTAACAGCAGCACCAGGGATCTAGTAGAATCCCTTAGCTTGACTTCCTTGAGTGTTCTCCTAGGCCGGGCTTTGAGCGAAGGTGGGGGTTGGGCTGTAAAGCCAAGTAATATCCAGTGCCTCTCTAAGGGCAGTGAAGGTGTTTAAACTACATCATCTACCTAGGAATAACTGTGCCCCCATAAAGATGCATGGACTCTGTTTCCCCACTTCCAACACACACACAAAGACGTGCTCAGGTATCCTGAGTGTGGGCCGGCACTTTCAAGTGACAGCAGAGCCTGGGTTCTAATAGTATCCTTTAGCTTGTAATACCTGAGTTGTTCCCTAGGCCTGGCTCTGAGGGAAAGCTGGGGGTTGGGCTTTGAGGCCAAATAGTAGCGAGTGCCCCCCGATGGACTGAGGAAGTATTTAGATGAATTCTCCCTAAAGGGGTACACCTGTGCCCACATCCATCTACGTGGAGTGCGGATACACAAATCCCTCCCCCCACAAGTCTGGCTACCGGAATATGAGAGTGGGAAAGTTCCTCCAGCTTACATCAGTGCCAGTGTTCTAGTAGAATCCTTAAGCTTCTCTTCCCTGATGGATTGCATTAGCTGGAGTGCGGTTCAAAGTGGGATTTGTTCTCTAAATCCAAGTAATAATGAGTGCCTCTCCATGGGAATTGGAGGTGTTTAACCAACAACCCCCAACAAGGGAATACCTTTGCCCCCTGGAATATGCGTGGACACTGTTTCTCCACCAACAGTACACACACGAAGAAGCTTTGTGGAATCCTGAGCATGGGGAGAGTACACCAAATGACAGCAGCACCTGGGTTCTATTAGAATCCCTTAGCTTGCGTCCCCTGAGTATTTACATAGGCCAGGCTTTGATCTATTGTGGGGTTTGGTCTCTATAGCTAGGTTTTAGCGAGTGCCTCTCTATTGGCATGGAGATTTTAAAACTACATCCCTAACCTTTAAACACCTGCCCCCCATCTTAATGCGTGGTCTCCCTTTCCCCACCTCCAGCACACCCACGAAGATCAGTTCTGGTATACTGAGTGTGGGTAGGCACCTCCAAATGACAGCAGCACCTGGGACCTTATAATATCACTTGGCTTGCTTTCCCTGAGTGTTTCCTTTGGCCAGGCTGTGAGCGAAGGTGGGTGTTGGGCACTAAAGACTAGTAATAGCGAGTGCCTCTCTATGGGCATTGGAGGTGTTTAAAATACATCCCCAAACTTGGAACACCTGTGCCCCCCCAAAAATGCGTGGACTCTGTTTCCCCACCTCCAGCACACACACGAAAACGGGTTGAGGCTTCCTGAGTGTGGGGAGGCACCTACAACTGACAGCAGGGCCTGGGTTCTAATACAATCCATTAACTTGTCTTCACTGATGGCAAGCCTAGGCGGGAGTAGGGGGAATGTGAGGGTTGGGCTCTAAAACCAAGTATTATTGAGTGCCTCTCCACGGGATTTGAAGTGGTTTAACCTACAACCAAATATTTGGGAATACCTGTGCCCCCTGAAAGATGCAAGGACACTGTTTCCCCGCCTTCAGCACACACACTAAGTGGTGTTCTGGTATCCTGAGTGTGGGGAGGCTCCTACAAGTGACAGTAGCTCCTGGGATCTAATTGGATCCATTAGGTTGATATTCCTGAGTATTTTCCTTGGCCGGGTTGTGAGCGAAAATGGGGGTTGTGCTCTAAAACCAAGTATTAGCGAGTTCCTATATGTTGGCAGTGGAGGTGGTTAAAGTATATCCCCAACCTGGGAACACCTGTGCCCCCATAAAGATGCGTGGACTCTGTTTCCCTCCTGCAGCACACACACGACATTGGGTTCAGATGTCTTGAGTGTGGGGAGGTTCCTGCAAATAACAGCAGCGCCTGGGTTGTAATACAATACCTTAACTGGTCTTCCATGATGGCTTTCCATGACCGGTGTGCGGGGGAAAGTTGAGATTGGGCTCTAAACCAAGTATTAGCGAGAGCCTGTCCATGGGATGTGGGTGTTTAACCTACAAACCACCACCATGAAATAACTGTGCCCCCTGAAAGATGCTTTGACTCTGTTTCCCTACATCCAGCACACACACGAAGAAGTGTTCTGGTGTTCTGGGTGTGGGGAGGTTCCTCCAACTGACAGCAGCACCTGGGTTCGAATAGAATTCCTTAGCTTGACTTCCCTAAGTGTTTTCCTAGGCCTAGCAGTGAGCGACGGTGGGGGATGGGCTCTAAAGCCAAGTATTAGAGAGTGCATCTCTGTGGGCAGTGGAGGGTTTGAAACTACTTCCCCAACCTTGGAACACCTGTGCCCCCATAAAGATGAGTGGACTCTGTTTCCCCCCTGCAGCACACACACGGAGATGTGGTCAGGTATCCTGATAGTGGGGAGGCTCCTCCACATGACAGCAGCGCCTGGGTTCTAATAGAATCCCTTAGATTGTTTTCCTTGAGTGTTACCCTAGGCCGGGCTTACAGGGAAAGCTGGCAGTTTGGCTTGGAGGCCAAGTAGCAGCAACTGCCCCCCGATGGAATGTGGAAGTATTTAGAGGACTTCTCCCTAATGGGGAACAAGTGTGACCCCATTCATCTACTTGGATTTTGGCTCCACATCTCCCCGCCATAAAATGTTGGGTTCCGGAATCCTGAGTTTTGGGACGTTCCTCCAACTGTCAGCAGCGCTTGTGTTCTTGAATCCCTTAACTTGCCTTCCCTGATGGTTTGACTGTGCTGGAGTGCAGTGGAATGTGGGGTTTCGGCTCAAATACCAAGTATTAGCCAATGCATCTACATGTGAAGTTGAGAAATTTTAACTACACCCAGCAACGTAGGAATACATGTGCCTCCTGAAAGATGCCTGGACTCTGTTTCCCCACCTCCAGCACACAAACGAGGAAGTGTTCTTCTATCCTGAATGTGGGGAGTTTCCTCCAAATGACAGCAGCACCTGAGGTCTCATAGAATCCGTTAGTTTGACTTCCTTGAGTGTTTACCTAGGCCGGGCTGTAAGCGTATGTGGGGGTTGGGCCTTAAAGACAAGGATTAGCGTGTGCCCCTCTATGGGCAGTGGAGGTGTTTAAAACAAATCCCCAACTTTGGAACACCTGTGCCCCCATAAAAATGCGTGGAATATCTTTCCCACCTCCAGAACACACACGAAGACTTTCAGATATCCTTAGTGTGGGGGGGCTCCTCAAAATAACAGCAGCGTCTGGGTTCTAATAGAATCCCTTAGCTTGTAATACGAGTGTTCCCCTGGTCCGGGATGTGAGGGAAAGCTGGGGGTTGGGCTTGGAGTCCAAGTAGCAGTGAGTGCCCCCTGATCGATTGAGGAAGTTCTTAGAGGACTTCTCCCTAAAGGGAACACTTTTGCCCCCATTCATCTGGGTGGAGTGGGGCTGCACAACTCCCCCACAAACAGGAATGTGTTCCGGAATCCTGATTGCAGAGAAGTTCCACCAACTGAGAGCAGCGCCTGGGTTCTAACTGAATCCCTTTGCTTGTCTTCCCTGATGGTATGCCTAGGCGGGAGTGCGGGGGAAAGTGTGGTTTGGGATCCAAACCAAGTATTTGCGAGTACCTCTCTATGGTTCGTGGAGGTTTTTAAACTACATCCCTAACCTGGGAACACCTGTGCCCCCATATATATCCATGGAGTCTGTTTCCAGACCTCCAGCACACACACGAACACTTGCACAGTTATCCTGAGAGTGGGCAGACTCCTCCAACTGACAGCAGGGCCTGGGTTCTAATAAAATCGCTTAACTTGTCTTCCCTGTTTGGTTGCCTGATACGGAGTGCGGGGGAAAGTGGGGGTTGGGCTCTAAATCCAAGTATTAGCGAGTGCTTCTTCATGGGAAGTGGAGGTTATTAACCAAAAACCCACAACCTGGGAACACCTGTGCTCCTTGAAAAATGCGTGGACTCTGTTTCCCCACCTCCAGCACACACATGAAGAAGTGTTCTGGTATCCTGAGTGTGGGGAGTCACCTCCAACTGACAGCAGCATCTGGGATCTAATAGGATCCCTTAGGTTGACTTCCCTGTGTGTTTTCCAAGGACCGGCTGGGAGCGAAGGTGGGGGTTGGGCTCTAAAGCCAAGTTAGAGCGAGTGCCTCTCTATGGGCAGTGGAGGTGTTTAAAGTACATTCCCTCCCTGGGAACACCTGTGCCCCCATAAAGTTGCGTGGACTATGTATCCCCAAAACCATCATACACATAAAGACTTGTTCAGGTATCCTGAGTATGGGGAGACTCCTCCAACTGACAGCAGCGCCTGGGTTCTAATAGAATCCCAAAGCTTGTCTTCCCTGATGGCATGCCTAGGCTGGAGTGTGGGGGAAAGTGGGGTTTGGGCTTGAAGTCCAAGTAGCAACGAGTGCCCCCTGATTTACTGGGGAAGTACTTAGAGGATTTCACCCTAAAATGGAACACCTGTGCCCCCATTCATCTGCGTGGACTGGGTCTCCACAACTCCCCCCCACACAAGGCTGGGATCCGGAATCCTGAGTGTGTGGAAGTTCCTCCAACTGACAGCAGCGCCTGCGTTCGAATAGAATAACTCAGCTTGTATTCCCTGAGTGTTTACCTAGGCCGGGCTGCGAGCGAAAGCTGGGGGTTGTGCTTGGAGGCCAAGTAGCAGCTTGTGCCAACCGATTGACTGAGGAATTACTTAGGGAACTCCCCTACCGGGGAACACCTGTGTCACCATTCATCTGCGTGGATTGGGGCTGCACACCTCCCCCACACACAAGAGTGTCTCCGGAGTCCTGAGTGTTGGGAAGTTCCTCCATGTGACAGCAGCATCTAGGTTCAATACAATCCCTTAGCTTGTCTTCCGTGATGGCTTGCCCTGCCAGGAGTGTGGGAGAAATTGGAGGTTGGGCTCTAAAACGAAGTATTAGCGAGTGCCTATCCATGGGATGTGGAGGTGTTTAACCTACATCCTCCAACCTAGGAATACCTGTGCCCCAGGAAAAAGGCGTGGACTCTGTTTCCACACCACCAGCACACGTGCGAAGAATTGTTCTCGTTTCCTGAGTGTGGGGAGGCTCCTCCAACTAACAGCAGCACCAGGGATCTAGTAGAATCCCTTAGCTTGACTTCCTTGAGTGTTCTCCTAGGCCGGGCTTTGAGCGAAGGTGGGGGTTGGGCTGTAAAGCCAAGTAATATCCAGTGCCTCTCTAAGGGCAGTGAAGGTGTTTAAACTACATCATCTACCTAGGAATAACTGTGCCCCCATAAAGATGCATGGACTCTGTTTCCCCACTTCCAACACACACACAAAGACGTGCTCAGGTATCCTGAGTGTGGGCCGGCACTTTCAAGTGACAGCAGAGCCTGGGTTCTAATAGTATCCTTTAGCTTGTAATACCTGAGTTGTTCCCTAGGCCTGGCTCTGAGGGAAAGCTGGGGGTTGGGCTTTGAGGCCAAATAGTAGCGAGTGCCCCCCGATGGACTGAGGAAGTATTTAGATGAATTCTCCCTAAAGGGGTACACCTGTGCCCACATCCATCTACGTGGAGTGCGGATACACAAATCCCTCCCCCCACAAGTCTGGCTACCGGAATATGAGAGTGGGAAAGTTCCTCCAGCTTACATCAGTGCCAGTGTTCTAGTAGAATCCTTAAGCTTCTCTTCCCTGATGGATTGCATTAGCTGGAGTGCGGTTCAAAGTGGGATTTGTTCTCTAAATCCAAGTAATAATGAGTGCCTCTCCATGGGAATTGGAGGTGTTTAACCAACAACCCCCAACAAGGGAATACCTTTGCCCCCTGGAATATGCGTGGACACTGTTTCTCCACCAACAGTACACACACGAAGAAGCTTTGTGGAATCCTGAGCATGGGGAGAGTACACCAAATGACAGCAGCACCTGGGTTCTATTAGAATCCCTTAGCTTGCGTCCCCTGAGTATTTACATAGGCCAGGCTTTGATCTATTGTGGGGTTTGGTCTCTATAGCTAGGTTTTAGCGAGTGCCTCTCTATTGGCATGGAGATTTTAAAACTACATCCCTAACCTTTAAACACCTGCCCCCCATCTTAATGCGTGGTCTCCCTTTCCCCACCTCCAGCACACCCACGAAGATCAGTTCTGGTATACTGAGTGTGGGTAGGCACCTCCAAATGACAGCAGCACCTGGGACCTTATAATATCACTTGGCTTGCTTTCCCTGAGTGTTTCCTTTGGCCAGGCTGTGAGCGAAGGTGGGTGTTGGGCACTAAAGACTAGTAATAGCGAGTGCCTCTCTATGGGCATTGGAGGTGTTTAAAATACATCCCCAAACTTGGAACACCTGTGCCCCCCCAAAAATGCGTGGACTCTGTTTCCCCACCTCCAGCACACACACGAAAACGGGTTGAGGCTTCCTGAGTGTGGGGAGGCACCTACAACTGACAGCAGGGCCTGGGTCTAATACAATCCATTAACTTGTCTTCCCTGATGGCTAGCCTAGGCGGGAGTGCGGGGGAATGTGAGGGTTGGGCTCTAAAACCAAGTATTATTGAGTGCCTCTCCACGGGATTTGAAGTGGTTTAACCTACAACCAAATATTTGGGAATACCTGTGCTCCCTGAAAGATGCAAGGACACTGTTTCCCCGCCTTCAGCACACACACTATGTGGTGTTCTGGTATCCTGAGTGTGGGGAGGCTCCTGCAAGTGACAGTAGCACCTGGGATCTAGTTGGATCCATTAGGTTGATATTCCTGAGTATTTTCCTTGGCCGGGTTGTGAGCGAAATTGGGGGTTGTGCTCTAAAACCTAGTATTAGCGAGTTCCTATATTTTGGCAGTGGAGGTGGTTAAAGTATATCCCCAACCTGGGAACACCTGTGCCCCCATAAAGATGCGTGGACTCTGTTTCCCTCCTGCAGCACACACACGACATTGGGTTCAGATGTCTTGAGTGTGGGGAGGTTCCTGCAACTAACAGCAGCGCCTGGGTTGTAATACACTACCTTAACCGGTCTTCCATGATGGCTTGCCATGGCCGGTGTGCGGGGGAAAGTTGGGATTGGGCTCTAAACCAAGTATTAGCGAGAGCCTATCCATGGGATGTGGGTGTTGAACCTACAAACCACCACCATGAAATAACTGTGCCCCCTGAAAGATTCTTTGACTCTGTTTCCCTACATCCAGCACACACACGAAGAAGTGTTCTGGTGTTCTGAGTGTGGGGAGGTTCCTCCAACTGACAGCAGCACCTGGGTTCGAATAGAATCCCTTAGCTTGACTTCCCTAAGTGTTTTCCTAGGCCTAGCAGTGAGCGACGGTGGGGGATGGGCTCTAAAGCCAAGTATTAGAGAGTGCATCTCTGTGGGCAGTGGAGGGTTTGAAACTACTTCCCCAACCTTGGAACACCTGTGCCCCCATAAAGATGAGTGGACTCTGTTTCCCCCCTGCAGCACACACACGGAGACGTGGTCAGGTATCCTGATAGTCTGGAGGTTCCTCCACATGACAGCAGGGCCTGGGTTCTAATAGAATCCCTTAGATTGTTTTCCTTGAGTGTTTCCCTAGGCCGGGCTTACAGGGAAAGCTGGCAGTTTGGCTTAGAGGCCAAGTAGCAGCAACTGCCCCCCGATGGAATGTGGAAGTATTTAGAGGACTTCTCCCTAATGGGGAACAAGTGTGACCCCATTCATCTACTTGGATTTTGGCTCCACATCTCCCCGCCACAAAATGTTGGGTTCCGGAATCCTGAGTTTTGGGACGTTCCTCCAACTGTCAGCAGCGCTTGTGTTCTTGAATCCATTAACTTGCCTTCCCTGATGGTTTGCCTGTGCTGGAGTGCAGGGGAATGTGGGGTTTCGGCTCTAATACCAAGTATTAGCCAATGCATCTACATGTGAAGTTGAGAAATTTTAACTACACCCAGCAACGTAGGAATACATGTGCCACCTGAAAGATGCCTGGACTCTGTTTCCCCACCTCCAGCACACAAACGAGGAAGTGTTCTTCTATCCTGAATGTGGGGAGTTTCCTCCAAATGACAGCAGCACCTGAGGTCTCATAGAATCCGTTAGCTTGACTTCCTTGAGTGTTTACCTAGGCCGGGCTGTAAGCGAATGTGGGGGTTGGGCCTTAAAGACAAGGATTAGCGAGTGCCCCTCTATGGGCAGTGGAGGTGTTTAAACCAAATCCCCAACTTTGGAACACCTGTGCCCCCATAAAAATGCGTGGAATATCTTTCCCACCTCCAGAACACACACGAAGACTTTCAGATATCCTTAGTGTGGGGGGGGGGCTCCTCAAAATGACAGCAGCGTCTGGGTTCTAATAGAATCCCTTAGCTTGTAATATGTGTGTTCCCCTGGTCCGGGATGTGAGGGAAAGCTGGGGGTTGGGCTTGGAGTCCAAGTAGCAGTGAGTGCCCCCTGATCGATTGAGGAAGTTCTTAGAGGACTTCTCCCTAAAGGGAACACTTTTGCCCCCATTCATCTGGGTGGAGTGGGGCTGCACAACTCCCCCACAAACAGGAATGTGTTCCGGAATCCTGAGTGCAGAGAAGTTCCTCCAACTGACAGCAGCGCCTGGGTTCTAACTGAATCCCTTTGCTTGTCTTCCCTGATGGTATGCCTAGGCGGGAGTGCGGGGGAAAGTGTGGTTTGGGATCCAAACCAAGTATTTGCGAGTACCTCTCTATGGTTTGTGGAGGTTTTTAAACTACATCCCTAACCTGGGAACACCTGTGCCCCCATATATATCCGTGGAGTCTGTTTCCAGACCTCCAGCACACACACGAACACTTGCACAGTTATCCTGAGAGTGGGCAGCCTCCTCCAACTGACAGCAGGGCCTGGGTTCTAATAAAATCGCTTAACTTGTCTTCCCTGTTTGGTTGCCTGATACGGAGTGCGGGGGAAAGTGGGGGTTGGGCTCTAAATCCAAGTATTAGCGAGTGCTTCTTCATGGGAAGTGGAGGTTATTAACCAAAAACCCACAACCTGGGAACACCTGTGCTCCTTGAAAAATGCGTGGACTCTGTTTCCCCACCTCCAGCACACACATGAAGAAGTGTTCTGGTATCCTGAGTGTGGGGAGGCACCTCCAACTGACAGCAGCATCTGGGATCTAATAGGATCCCTTAGGTTGACTTCCCTGTGTGTTTTCCAAGGACCGGCTGGGAGCGAAGGTGGGGGTTGGGCTCTAAAGCCAAGTAAGAGCGAGTGCCTCTCTATGGGCAGTGGAGGTGTTTAAAGTACATTCCCTCCCTGGGAACACCTGTGCCCCCATAAAGTTGCGTGGACTATGTATCCCCAAAACCATCATACACATAAAGACTTGTTCAGGTATCCTGAGTATGGGGAGACTCCTCCAACTGACAGCAGCGCCTGGGTTCTAATAGAATCCCAAAGCTTGTCTTCCCTGATGGCATGCCTAGGCTGGAGTGTGGGGGAAATTGGGGTTTGGGCTTGAAGTCCAAGTAGCAACGAGTGCCCCCTGATTTACTGGGGAAGTACTTAGAGGATTTCACCCTAAAATGGAACACCTGTGCCCCCATTCATCTGCGTGGACTGGGTCTCCACAACTCCCCCCCACACAAGGCTGGGATCCGGAATCCTGAGTGTGTGGAAGTTCCTCCAACTGACAGCAGCGCCTGCGTTCGAATAGAATAACTCAGCTTGTATTCCCTGAGTGTTTCCCTAGGCCGGGCTGCGAGCGAAAGCTGGGGGTTGTGCTTGGAGGCCAAGTAGCAGCTTGTGCCAACCGATTGACTGAGGAATTACTTAGGGAACTCCCCTACCGGGGAACACCTGTGTCACCATTCATCTGCGTGGATTGGGGCTGCACACCTCCCCCACACACAAGAGTGTCTCCGGAGTCCTGAGTGTTGGGAAGTTCCTCCATGTGACAGCAGCATCTAGGTTCAATACAATCCCTTAGCTTGTCTTCCGTGATGGCTTGCCCTGCCAGGAGTGCGGGAGAAATTGGAGGTTGGGCTCTAAAACGAAGTATTAGCGAGTGCCTATCCATGGGATGTGGAGGTGTTTAACCTACATCCTCCAACCTAGGAATACCTGTGCCCCAGGAAAAAGGCGTGGACTCTGTTTCCACACCACCAGCACACGTGCGAAGAATTGTTCTCGTTTCCTGAGTGTGGGGAGGCTCCTCCAACTAACAGCAGCACCAGGGATCTAGTAGAATCCCTTAGCTTGACTTCCTTGAGTGTTCTCCTAGGCCGGGCTTTGAGCGAAGGTGGGGGTTGGGCTGTAAAGCCAAGTAATATCCAGTGCCTCTCTAAGGGCAGTGAAGGTGTTTAAACTACATCATCTACCTAGGAATAACTGTGCCCCCATAAAGATGCATGGACTCTGTTTCCCCACTTCCAACACACACACAAAGACGTGCTCAGGTATCCTGAGTGTGGGCCGGCACTTTCAAGTGACAGCAGCGCCTGGGTTCTAATAGTATCCTTTAGCTTGTAATACCTGAGTTGTTCCCTAGGCCTGGCTCTGAGGGAAAGCTGGGGGTTGGGCTTTGAGGCCAAATAGTAGCGAGTGCCCCCCGATGGACTGAGGAAGTATTTAGATGAATTCTCCCTAAAGGGGTACACCTGTGCCCACATCCATCTACGTGGAGTGCGGATACACAAATCCCTCCCCCCACAAGTCTGGCTACCGGAATATGAGAGTGGGAATGTTCCTCCAGCTTACATCAGTGCCAGTGTTCTAGTAGAATCCTTAAGCTTCTCTTCCCTGATGGATTGCATTAGCTGGAGTGCGGTTCAAAGTGGGATTTGTTCTCTAAATCCAAGTAATAATGAGTGCTTCTCAATGGGAATTGGAGGTGTTTAACCAACAACCCCCAACAAGGGAATACCTTTGCCCCCTGGAATATGCGTGGACACTGTTTCTCCACCAACAGTACACACACGAAGAAGCTTTCTGGAATCCTGAGCATGGGGAGACTACTCCAAATGACAGCAGCACCTGGGTTCTATTAGAATCCCTTAGCTTGTGTTCCCTGAGTATTTACATAGGCCAGGCTTTGATCTATTGTGGGGTTGGGTCTCTATAGCTAGGTTTTAGCGAGTGCCTCTCTATTGGCATGGAGATTTTAAAACTACATCCCTAACCTTTAAACACCTGCCCCCCATATAAATGCGTGGTCTCCCTTTCCCCACCTCCAGCACACCCACGAAGAACAGTTCTGGTATACTGAGTGTGGGTAGGCACCTCCAAATGACAGCAGCACCTGGGACCTTATAATATCACTTGGCTTGCTTTCCCTGAGTGTTTCCTTTGGCCAGGCTGTGAGCGAAGGTGGGTGTTGGGCACTAAAGACTAGTAATAGCGAGTGCCTCTCTATGGGCATTGGAGGTGTTTAAAATACATCCCCAAACTTGGAACACCTGTGCCCCCCCAAAAATGCGTGGACTCTGTTTCCCCACCTCCAGCACACACACGAAAACGGGTTGAGGCTTCCTGAGTGTGGGGAGGCACCTACAACTGACAGCAGGGCCTGGGTTCTAATACAATCCATTAACTTGTCTTCCCTGATGGCTAGCCTAGGCGGGAGTGCGGGGGAATGTGAGGGTTGGGCTCTAAATCCAAGTATTATTGAGTGCCTCTCCACGGGATTTGAAGTGGTTTAACCTACAACCAAATATTTGGGAATACCTGTGCCCCCTGAAAGATGCAAGGACACTGTTTCCCCGCCTTCAGCACACACACTAGGTGGTGTTCTGGTATCCTGAGTGTGGGGAGGCTCCTGCAAGTGACAGTAGCACCTGGGATCTAGTTGGATCCATTAGGTTGATATTCCTGAGTATTTTCCTTGGCCGGGTTGTGAGCGAAATTGGGGGTTGTGCTCTAAAACCAAGTATTAGCGAGTTCCTATATTTTGGCAGTGGAGGTGGTTAAAGTATATCCCCAACCTGGGAACACCTGTGCCCCCATAAAGATGCGTGGACTCTGTTTCCCTCCTGCAGCACACACACGACATTGGGTTCAGATGTCTTGAGTGTGGGGAGGTTCCTGCAACTAACAGCAGCGCCTGGGTTGTAATACAATACCTTAACTGGTCTTCCATGATGGCTTGCCATGGCCGGTGTGCGGGGGAAAGTTGGGATTGGGCTCTAAACCAAGTATTAGCGAGAGCCTATCCATGGGATGTGGGTGTTGAACCTACAAACCACCACCATGAAATAACTGTGCCCCCTGAAAGATGCTTTGACTCTGTTTCCCCACATCCAGCACACACACGAAGAAGTGTTCTGGTGTTCTGAGTGTGGGGAGGTTCCTCCAACTGACAGCAGCACCTGGGTTCGAATAGAATCCCTTAGCTTGACTTCCCTAAGTGTTTTCCTAGGCCTAGCAGTGAGCGACGGTGGGGGATGGGCTCTAAAGCCAAGTATTAGAGAGTGCATCTCTGTGGGCAGTGGAGGGTTTGAAACTACTTCCCCAACCTTGGAACACCTGTGCCCCCATAAAGATGAGTGGACTCTGTTTCCCCCCTGCAGCACACACACGGAGACGTGGTCAGGTATCCTGATAGTGGGGAGGCTCCTCCACATGACAGCAGCGCCTGGGTTCTAATAGAATCCCTTAGATAGTTTTCCTTGAGTGTTTCCCTAGGCCGGGCTTACAGGGAAAGCTGGCAGTTTGGCTTAGAGGCCAATTAGCAGCAACTGCCCCCCGATGGAATGTGGAAGTATTTAGAGGACTTCTCCCTAATGGGGAACAAGTGTGACCCCATTCATCTACTTGGATTTTGGCTCCACATCTCCCCGCCACAAAATGTTGGGTTCCGGAATCCTGAGTTTTGGGACGTTCCTCCAACTGTCAGCAGCGCTTGTGTTCTTGAATCCCTTCACTTGCCTTCCCTGATGGTTTGCCTGTGCTGGAGTGCAGGGGAATGTGGGGTTTCGGCTCTAATACCAAGTAAAAGCCAATGCATCTACATGTGAAGTTGAGAAATTTTAACTACACCCAGCAACGTAGGAATACATGTGCCACCTGAAAGATGCCTGGACTCTGTTTCCCCACCACCAGCACACAAACGAGGAAGTGTTCTTCTATCCTGAATGTGGGGAGTTTCCTCCAAATGACAGCAGCACCTGAGGTCTCATAGAATCCGTTAGCTTGACTTCCTTGAGTGTTTACCTAGGCCGGGATGTAAGCGAATGTGGGGGTTCGGCCTTAAAGACAAGGATTAGCGAGTGCCCCTCTATGGGCAGTGGAGGTGTTTAAACCAAATCCCCAACTTTGGAACACCTGTGCCCCCATAAAGATGCGTGGAATATCTTTCCCACCTCCAGAACACACACGAAGACTTTCAGATATCCTTAGTGTGGGGGGGGGCTCCTCAAAATGACAGCAGCGTCTGGGTTCTAATAGAATCCCTTAGCTTGTAATATGTGTGTTCCCCTGGTCCGGGATGTGAGGGAAAGCTGGGGGTTGGGCTTGGAGTCCAAATAGCAGTGGGTGCCCCCTGATCGATTGAGGAAGTACTTAGAGGACTTCTCCCTAAAGGGAACACTTTTGCCCCCATTCATCTGGGTGGAGTGGGGCTGCACAACTCCCCCACAAACAGGAATGTGTTCCGGAATCCTGAGTGCAGAGAAGTTCCTCCAACTGACAGCAGCGCCTGGGTTCTAACTGAATCCCTTTGCTTGTCTTCCTTGATGGTATTCCTAGGCGGGAGTGCGGGGGAAAGTGTGGTTTGGGATCCAAACCAAGTATTTGCGAGTACCTCTCTATGGTTCGTGGAGGTTTTTAAACTACATCCCTAACCTGGGAACACCTGTGCCCCCATATATATCCGTGGAGTCTGTTTCCAGACCTCCAGCACACACACGAACACTTGCACAGTTATCCTGAGAGTGGGCAGCCTCCTCCAACTGACAGCAGGGCCTGGGTTCTAATAAAATCGCTTAACTTGTCTTCCCTGTTTGGTTGCCTGATACGGAGTGCGGGGGAAAGTGGGGGTTGGGCTCTAAATCCAAGTATTAGCGAGTGCTTCTTCATGGGAAGTGGAGGTTATTAACCAAAAACCCACAACCTGGGAACACCTGTGCTCCTTGAAAAATGCGTGGACTCTGTTTCCCCACCTCCAGCACACACATGAAGAAGTGTTCTGGTATCCTGAGTGTGGGGAGGCACCTCCAACTGACAGCAGCATCTGGGATCTAATAGGATCCCTTAGGTTGACTTCCCTGTGTGTTTTCCAAGGACCGGCTGGGAGCGAAGGTGGGGGTTGGGCTCTAAAGCCAAGTAAGAGCGAGTGCCTCTCTATGGGCAGTGGAGGTGTTTAAAGTACATTCCCTCCCTGGGAACACCTGTGCCCCCATAAAGTTGCGTGGACTATGTATCCCCAAAACCATCATACACATAAAGACTTGTTCAGGTATCCTGAGTATGGGGAGACTCCTCCAACTGACAGCAGCGCCTGGGTTCTAATAGAATCCCAAAGCTTGTCTTCCCTGATGGCATGCCTAGGCTGGAGTGTGGGGGAAAGTGGGGTTTGGGCTTGAAGTCCAAGTAGCAACGAGTGCCCCCTGATTTACTGGGGAAGTACTTAGAGGATTTCACCCTAAAATGGAACACCTGTGCCCCCATTCATCTGCGTGGACTGGGTCTCCACAACTCCCCCCCACACAAGGCTGGGATCCGGAATCCTGAGTGTGTGGAAGTTCCTCCAACTGACAGCAGCGCCTGCGTTCGAATAGAATAACTCAGCTTGTATTCCCTGAGTGTTTCCCTAGGCCGGGCTGCGAGCGAAAGCTGGGGGTTGTGCTTGGAGGCCAAGTAGCAGCTTGTGCCAACCGATTGACTGAGGAATTACTTAGGGAACTCCCCTACCGGGGAACACCTGTGTCACCATTCATCTGCGTGGATTGGGGCTGCACACCTCCCCCACACACAAGAGTGTCTCCGGAGTCCTGAGTGTTGGGAAGTTCCTCCATGTGACAGCAGCATCTAGGTTCAATACAATCCCTTAGCTTGTCTTCCGTGATGGCTTGCCCTGCCAGGAGTGCGGGAGAAATTGGAGGTTGGGCTCTAAAACGAAGTATTAGCGAGTGCCTATCCATGGGATGTGGAGGTGTTTAACCTACATCCTCCAACCTAGGAATACCTGTGCCCCAGGAAAAAGGCGTGGACTCTGTTTCCACACCACCAGCACACGTGCGAAGAATTGTTCTCGTTTCCTGAGTGTGGGGAGGCTCCTCCAACTAACAGCAGCACCAGGGATCTAGTAGAATCCCTTAGCTTGACTTCCTTGAGTGTTCTCCTAGGCCGGGCTTTGAGCGAAGGTGGGGGTTGGGCTGTAAAGCCAAGTAATATCCAGTGCCTCTCTAAGGGCAGTGAAGGTGTTTAAACTACATCATCTACCTAGGAATAACTGTGCCCCCATAAAGATGCATGGACTCTGTTTCCCCACTTCCAACACACACACAAAGACGTGCTCAGGTATCCTGAGTGTGGGCCGGCACTTTCAAGTGACAGCAGCGCCTGGGTTCTAATAGTATCCTTTAGCTTGTAATACCTGAGTTGTTCCCTAGGCCTGGCTCTGAGGGAAAGCTGGGGGTTGGGCTTTGAGGCCAAATAGTAGCGAGTGCCCCCCGATGGACTGAGGAAGTATTTAGATGAATTCTCCCTAAAGGGGTACACCTGTGCCCACATCCATCTACGTGGAGTGCGGATACACAAATCCCTCCCCCCACAAGTCTGGCTACCGGAATATGAGAGTGGGAATGTTCCTCCAGCTTACATCAGTGCCAGTGTTCTAGTAGAATCCTTAAGCTTCTCTTCCCTGATGGATTGCATTAGCTGGAGTGCGGTTCAAAGTGGGATTTGTTCTCTAAATCCAAGTAATAATGAGTGCTTCTCCATGGGAATTGGAGGTGTTTAACCAACAACCCCCAACAAGGGAATACCTTTGCCCCCTGGAATATGCGTGGACACTGTTTCTCCACCAACAGTACACACACGAAGAAGCTTTCTGGAATCCTGAGCATGGGGAGACTACTCCAAATGACAGCAGCACCTGGGTTCTATTAGAATCCCTTAGCTTGTGTTCCCTGAGTATTTACATAGGCCAGGCTTTGATCTATTGTGGGGTTTGGTCTCTATAGCTAGGTTTTAGCGAGTGCCTCTCTATTGGCATGGAGATTTTAAAACTACATCCCTAACCTTTAAACACCTGCCCCCCATATAAATGCGTGGTCTCCCTTTCCCCACCTCCAGCACACCCACGAAGAACAGTTCTGGTATACTGAGTGTGGGTAGGCACCTCCAAATGACAGCAGCACCTGGGACCTTATAATATCACTTGGCTTGCTTTCCCGGAGTGTTTCCTTTGGCCAGGCTGTGAGCGAAGGTGGGTGTTGGGCACTAAAGACTAGTAATAGCGAGTGCCTCTCTATGGGCATTGGAGGTGTTTAAAATACATCCCCAAACTTGGAACACCTGTGCCCCCCCAAAAATGCGTGGACTCTGTTTCCCCACCTCCAGCACACACACGAAAACGGGTTGAGGCTTCCTGAGTGTGGGGAGGCACCTACAACTGACAGCAGGGCCTGGGTTCTAATACAATCCATTAACTTGTCTTCCCTGATGGCTAGCCTAGGCGGGAGTGCGGGGGAATGTGAGGGTTGGGCTCTAAATCCAAGTATTATTGAGTGCCTCTCCACGGGATTTGAAGTGGTTTAACCTACAACCAAATATTTGGGAATACCTGTGCCCCCTGAAAGATGCAAGGACACTGTTTCCCCGCCTTCAGCACACACACTAGGTGGTGTTCTGGTATCCTGAGTGTGGGGAGGCTCCTGCAAGTGACAGTAGCACCTGGGATCTAGTTGGATCCATTAGGTTGATATTCCTGAGTATTTTCCTTGGCCGGGTTGTGAGCGAAATTGGGGGTTGTGCTCTAAAACCAAGTATTAGCGAGTTCCTATATTTTGGCAGTGGAGGTGGTTAAAGTATATCCCCAACCTGGGAACACCTGTGCCCCCATAAAGATGCGTGGACTCTGTTTCCCTCCTGCAGCACACACACGACATTGGGTTCAGATGTCTTGAGTGTGGGGAGGTTCCTGCAACTAACAGCAGCGCCTGGGTTGTAATACAATACCTTAACTGGTCTTCCATGATGGCTTGCCATGGCCGGTGTGCGGGGGAAAGTTGGGATTGGGCTCTAAACCAAGTATTAGCGAGAGCCTGTCCATGGGATGTGGGTGTTGAACCTACAAACCACCACCATGAAATAACTGTGCCCCCTGAAAGATGCTTTGACTCTGTTTCCCCACATCCAGCACACACACGAAGAAGTGTTCTGGTGTTCTGAGTGTGGGGAGGTTCCTCCAACTGACAGCAGCACCTGGGTTCGAATAGAATTCCTTAGCTTGACTTCCCTAAGTGTTTTCCTAGGCCTAGCAGTGAGCGACGGTGGGGGATGGGCTCTAAAGCCAAGTATTAGAGAGTGCATCTCTGTGGGCAGTGGAGGGTTTGAAACTACTTCCCCAACCTTGGAACACCTGTGCCCCCATAAAGATGAGTGGACTCTGTTTCCCCCCTGCAGCACACACACGGAGACGTGGTCAGGTATCCTGATAGTGGGGAGGCTCCTCCACATGACAGCAGCGCCTGGGTTCTAATAGAATCCCTTAGATTGTTTTCCTTGAGTGTTTCCCTAGGCCGGGCTTACAGGGAAAGCTGGCAGTTTGGCTTAGAGGCCAAGTAGCAGCAACTGCCCCCCGATGGAATGTGGAAGTATTTAGAGGTCTTCTCCCTAATGGGGAACAAGTGTGACCCCATTCATCTACTTGGATTTTGGCTCCACATCTCCCCGCCACAAAATGTTGGGTTCCGGAATCCTGAGTTTTGGGACGTTCCTCCAACTGTCAGCAGCGCTTGTGTTCTTGAATCCCTTAACTTGCCTTCCCTGATGGTTTACCTGTGCTGGAGTGCAGGGGAATGTGGGGTTTCGGCTCTAATACCAAGTAAAAGCCAATGCATCTACATGTGAAGTTGAGAAATTTTAACTACACCCAGCAACGTAGGAATACATGTGCCACCTGAAAGATGCCTGGACTCTGTTTCCCCACCTCCAGCACACAAACGAGGAAGTGTTCTTCTATCCTGAATGTGGGGAGTTTCCTCCAAATGACAGCAGCACCTGAGTTCTCATAGAATCCGTTAGCTTGACTTCCTTGAGTGTTTACCTAGGCCGGGCTGTAAGCGAATGTGGGGGTTGGGCCTTAAAGACAAGGATTAGCGAGTGCCCCTCTATGGGCAGTGGAGGTGTTTAAACCAAATCCCCAACTTTGGAACACCTGTGCCCCCATAAAGATGCGTGGAATATCTTTCCCACCTCCAGAACACACACGAAGACTTTCAGATATCCTTAGTGTGGGGGGGGGCTCCTCAAAATGACAGCAGCGTCTGGGTTCTAATAGAATCCCTTAGCTTGTAATATGTGTGTTCCCCTGGTCCGGGATGTGAGGGAAAGCTGGGGGTTGGGCTTGGAGTCCAAATAGCAGTGGGTGCCCCCTGATCGATTGAGGAAGTACTTAGAGGACTTCTCCCTAAAGGGAACACTTTTGCCCCCATTCATCTGGGTGGAGTGGGGCTGCACAACTCCCCCACAAACAGGAATGTGTTCCGGAATCCTGAGTGCAGAGAAGTTCCTCCAACTGACAGCAGCGCCTGGGTTCTAACTGAATCCCTTTGCTTGGCTTCCTTGATGGTATTCCTAGGCGGGAGTGCGGGGGAAAGTGTGGTTTGGGATCCAAACCAAGTATTTGCGAGTACCTCTCTATGGTTCGTGGAGGTTTTTAAACTACATCCCTAACCTGGGAACACCTGTGCCCCCATATATATCCGTGGAGTCTGTTTCCAGACCTCCAGCACACACACGAACACTTGCACAGTTATCCTGAGAGTGGGCAGCCTCCTCCAACTGACAGCAGGGCCTGGGTTCTAATAAAATCGCTTAACTTGTCTTCCCTGTTTGGTTGCCTGATACGGAGTGCGGGGGAAAGTGGGGGTTGGGCTCTAAATCCAAGTATTAGCGAGTGCTTCTTCATGGGAAGTGGAGGTTATTAACCAAAAACCCACAACCTGGGAACACCTGTGCTCCTTGAAAAATGCGTGGACTCTGTTTCCCCACCTCCAGCACACACATGAAGAAGTGTTCTGGTATCCTGAGTGTGGGGAGGCACCTCCAACTGACAGCAGCATCTGGGATCTAATAGGATCCCTTAGGTTGACTTCCCTGTGTGTTTTCCAAGGACCGGCTGGGAGCGAAGGTGGGGGTTGGGCTCTAAAGCCAAGTAAGAGCGAGTGCCTCTCTATGGGCAGTGGAGGTGTTTAAAGTACATTCCCTCCCTGGGAACACCTGTGCCCCCATAAAGTTGCGTGGACTATGTATCCCCAAAACCATCATACACATAAAGACTTGTTCAGGTATCCTGAGTATGGGGAGACTCCTCCAACTGACAGCAGCGCCTGGGTTCTAATAGAATCCCAAAGCTTGTCTTCCCTGATGGCATGCCTAGGCTGGAGTGTGGGGGAAAGTGGGGTTTGGGCTTGAAGTCCAAGTAGCAACGAGTGCCCCCTGATTTACTGGGGAAGTACTTAGAGGATTTCACCCTAAAATGGAACACCTGTGCCCCCATTCATCTGCGTGGACTGGGTCTCCACAACTCCCCCCCACACAAGGCTGGGATCCGGAATCCTGAGTGTGTGGAAGTTCCTCCAACTGACAGCAGCGCCTGCGTTCGAATAGAATAACTCAGCTTGTATTCCCTGAGTGTTTCCCTAGGCCGGGCTGCGAGCGAAAGCTGGGGGTTGTGCTTGGAGGCCAAGTAGCAGCTTGTGCCAACCGATTGACTGAGGAATTACTTAGGGAACTCCCCTACCGGGGAACACCTGTGTCACCATTCATCTGCGTGGATTGGGGCTGCACACCTCCCCCACACACAAGAGTGTCTCCGGAGTCCTGAGTGTTGGGAAGTTCCTCCATGTGACAGCAGCATCTAGGTTCAATACAATCCCTTAGCTTGTCTTCCGTGATGGCTTGCCCTGCCAGGAGTGCGGGAGAAATTGGAGGTTGGGCTCTAAAACGAAGTATTAGCGAGTGCCTATCCATGGGATGTGGAGGTGTTTAACCTACATCCTCCAACCTAGGAATACCTGTGCCCCAGGAAAAAGGCGTGGACTCTGTTTCCACACCACCAGCACACGTGCGAAGAATTGTTCTCGTTTCCTGAGTGTGGGGAGGCTCCTCCAACTAACAGCAGCACCAGGGATCTAGTAGAATCCCTTAGCTTGACTTCCTTGAGTGTTCTCCTAGGCCGGGCTTTGAGCGAAGGTGGGGGTTGGGCTGTAAAGCCAAGTAATATCCAGTGCCTCTCTAAGGGCAGTGAAGGTGTTTAAACTACATCATCTACCTAGGAATAACTGTGCCCCCATAAAGATGCATGGACTCTGTTTCCCCACTTCCAACACACACACAAAGACGTGCTCAGGTATCCTGAGTGTGGGCCGGCACTTTCAAGTGACAGCAGCGCCTGGGTTCTAATAGTATCCTTTAGCTTGTAATACCTGAGTTGTTCCCTAGGCCTGGCTCTGAGGGAAAGCTGGGGGTTGGGCTTTGAGGCCAAATAGTAGCGAGTGCCCCCCGATGGACTGAGGAAGTATTTAGATGAATTCTCCCTAAAGGGGTACACCTGTGCCCACATCCATCTACGTGGACTGCGGATACACAAATCCCTCCCCCCACAAGTCTGGCTACCGGAATATGAGAGTGGGAAAGTTCCTCCAGCTTACATCAGTGCCAGTGTTCTAGTAGAATCCTTAAGCTTCTCTTCCCTGATGGATTGCATTAGCTGGAGTGCGGTTCAAAGTGGGATTTGTTCCCTAAATCCAAGTAAAAATGAGTGCCTCTCCATGGGAATTGGAGGTGTTTAACCAACAACCCCAAACAAGGGAATACCTTTGCCCCCTGGAATATGCGTGGACACTGTTTCTCCACCAACAGTACACACACGAAGAAGCTTTGTGGAATCCTGAGCATGGGGAGACTACTCCAAATGACAGCAGCACCTGGGTTCTATTAGAATCCCTTAGCTTGCGTTCCCTGAGTATTTACATAGGCCAGGCTTTGATCTATTGTGGGGTTTGGTCTCTATAGCTAGGTTTTAGCGAGTGCCTCTCTATTGGCATGGAGATTTTAAAACTACATCCCTAACCTTTAAACACCTGCCCCCCATATAAATGCGTGGTCTCCCTTTCCCCACCTCCAGCACACCCACGAAGATCAGTTCTGGTATACTGAGTGTGGGTAGGCACCTCCAAATGACAGCAGCACCTGGGACCTTATAATATCACTTGGCTTGCTTTCCCTGAGTGTTTCCTTTGGACAGGCTGTGAGCGAAGGTGGGTGTTGGGCACTAAAGACTAGTAATAGCGAGTGCCTCTCTATGGGCATTGGAGGTGTTTAAAATACATCCCCAAACTTGGAACACCTGTGCCCCCCCAAAAATGCGTGGACTCTGTTTCCCCACCTCCAGCACACACACGAAAACGGGTTGAGGCTTCCTGAGTGTGGGGAGGCACCTACAACTGACAGCAGGGCCTGGGTCTAATACAATCCATTAACTTGTCTTCCCTGATGGCTAGCCTAGGCGGGAGTGCGGGGGAATGTGAGGGTTGGGCTCTAAAACCAAGTATTATTGAGTGCCTCTCCACGGGATTTGAAGTGGTTTAACCTACAACCAAATATTTGGGAATACCTGTGCCCCCTGAAAGATGCAAGGACACTGTTTCCCCGCCTTCAGCACACACACTAGGTGGTGTTCTGGTATCCTGAGTGTGGGGAGGCTCCTGCAAGTGACAGTAGCACCTGGGATCTAGTTGGATCCATTAGGTTGATATTCCTGAGTATTTTCCTTGGCCGGGTTGTGAGCGAAATTGGGGGTTGTGCTCTAAAACCAAGTATTAGCGAGTTCCTATATTTTGGCAGTGGAGGTGGTTAAAGTATATCCCCAACCTGGGAACACCTGTGCCCCCATAAAGATGCGTGGACTCTGTTTCCCTCCTGCAGCACACACACGACATTGGGTTCAGATGTCTTGAGTGTGGGGAGGTTCCTGCAACTAACAGCAGCGCCTGGGTTGTAATACAATACCTTAACTGGTCTTCCATGATGGCTTGCCATGGCCGGTGTGCGGGGGAAAGTTGGGATTGGGCTCTAAACCAAGTATTAGCGAGAGCCTGTCCATGGGATGTGGGTGTTTAACCTACAAACCACCACCATGAAATAACTGTGCCCCCTGAAAGATGCTTTGACTCTGTTTCCCTACATCCAGCACACACACGAAGAAGTGTTCTGGTGTTCTGAGTGTGGGGAGGTTCCTCCAACTGACAGCAGCACCTGGGTTCGAATAGAATCCCTTAGCTTGACTTCCCTAAGTGTTTTCCTAGGCCTAGCAGTGAGCGACGGTGGGGGATGGGCTCTAAAGCCAAGTATTAGAGAGTGCATCTCTGTGGGCAGTGGAGGGTTTGAAACTACTTCCCCAACCTTGGAACACCTGTGCCCCCATAAAGATGAGTGGACTCTGTTTCCCCCCTGCAGCACACACACGGAGACTTGGTCAGGTATCCTGATAGTGGGGAGGCTCCTCCACATGACATCAGCGCCTGGGTTCTAATAGAATCCCTTAGATTGTTTTCCTTGAGTGTTTCCCTAGGCCGGGTTTACAGGGAAAGCTGGCAGTTTGGCTTGGAGGCCAAGTAGAAGCAACTGCCCCCCGATGGAATGTGGAAGTAATTAGAGGACTTCTCCCTAATGGGGAACAAGTGTGACCTCATTCATCTACTTGGATTTTGGCTCCACATCTCCCCGCCACAAAATGTTGGGTTCCGGAATCCTGAGTTTTGGGACGTTCCTCCAACTGTCAGCAGCGCTTGTGTTCTTGAATCCCTTAACTTGCCTTCCCTGATGGTTTGCCTGTGCTGGAGTGCAGGGGAATGTGGGGTTTCGGCTCTAATACCAAGTAAAAGCCAATGCATCTACATGTGAAGTTGAGAAATTTTAACTACACCCAGCAACGTAGGAATACATGTGCCTCCTGAAAGATGCCTGGACTCTGTTTCCCCACCTCCAGCACACAAACGAGGAAGTGTTCTTCTATCCTGAATGTGGGGAGTTTCCTCCAAATGACAGCAGCACCTGAGGTCTCATAGAATCCGTTAGCTTGACTTCCTTGAGTGTTTACCTAGGCCGGGCTGTAAGCGAATGTGGGGGTTGGGCCTTAAAGACAAGGATTAGCGAGTGCCCCTCTATGGGCAGTGGAGGTGTTTAAACCAAATCCCCAAATTTGGAACACCTGTGCCCCCATAAAGATGCGTGGAATATCTTTCCAACCTCCAGAACACACACGAAGACTTTCAGATATACTTAGTGTGGGGGGGGGGCTCCTCAAAATGACAGCAGCGTCTGGGTTCTAATAGAATCCCTTAGCTTGTAATACGAGTGTTCCCCTGGTCCGGGAAGTGAGGGAAAGCTGGGGGTTGGGCTTGGAGTCCAAGTAGCAGTGAGTGCCCCCTGATCGATTGAGGAAGTACTTAGAGGACTTCTCCCTAAAGGGAACACTTTTGCCCCCATTCATCTGGGTGGAGTGGGGCTGCACAACTCCCCCACAAACAGGAATGTGTTCCGGAATCCTGAGTGCAGAGAAGTTCCACCAACTGACAGCAGCGCCTGGGTTCTAACTGAATCCCTTTGCTTGTCTTCCCTGATGGTATGCCTAGGCGGGAGTGCGGGGGAAAGTGTGGTTTGGGATCCAAACCAAGTATTTGCGAGTACCTCTCTATGGTTAGTGGAGGTTTTTAAACTACATCCCTAACCTGGGAACACCTGTGCCCCCATATATATCCGTGGAGTCTGTTTCCAGACATCCAGCACACACACGAACACTTGCACAGTTATCCTGAGAGTGGGCAGCCTCCTCCAACTGACAGCAGCGCCTGGGTTCTAATAGAATCCCAAAGCTTGTCTTCCCTGATGGCATGCCTAGGCTGGAGTGTGGGGGAAAGTGGGGTTTGGGCTTGAAGTCCAAGTAGCAACGAGTGCCCCCTGATTTACTGGGGAAGTACTTAGAGGATTTCACCCTAAAATGGAACACCTGTGCCCCCATTCATCTGCGTGGACTGGGTCTCCACAACTCCCCCCCACACAAGGCTGGGATCCGGAATCCTGAGTGTGTGGAAGTTCCTCCAACTGACAGCAGCGCCTGCGTTCGAATAGAATAACTCAGCTTGTATTCCCTGAGTGTTTCCCTAGGCCGGGCTGCGAGCGAAAGCTGGGGGTTGTGCTTGGAGGCCAAGTAGCAGCTTGTGCCAACCGATTGACTGAGGAATTACTTAGGGAACTCCCCTACCGGGGAACACCTGTGTCACCATTCATCTGCGTGGATTGGGGCTGCACACCTCCCCCACACACAAGAGTGTCTCCGGAGTCCTGAGTGTTGGGAAGTTCCTCCATGTGACAGCAGCATCTAGGTTCAATACAATCCCTTAGCTTGTCTTCCGTGATGGCTTGCCCTGCCAGGAGTGCGGGAGAAATTGGAGGTTGG
The DNA here is from genome assembly GCF_048564905.1 of Vicugna pacos. NCBI lineage: Eukaryota > Metazoa > Chordata > Mammalia > Artiodactyla > Camelidae > Vicugna > Vicugna pacos. Next base: position 899,067 of record NW_027328785.1, read on the forward strand.
GCTCTAAAACGAAGTATTAGCGAGTGCCTATCCATGGGATGTGGAGGTGTTTAACCTACATCCTCCAACCTAGGAATACCTGTGCCCCAGGTAAAAGGCGTGGACTCTGTTTCCACACCACCAGCACACGTGCGAAGAATTGTTCTCGTTTCCTGAGTGTGGGGAGGCTCCTCCAACTAACAGCAGCACCAGGGATCTAGTAGAATCCCTTAGCTTGACTTCCTTGAGTGTTCTCCTAGGCCGGGCTTTGAGCGAAGGTGGGGGTTGGGCTGTAAAGCCAAGTAATATCCAGTGCCTCTCTAAGGGCAGTGAAGGTGTTTAAACTACATCATCTACCTAGGAATAACTGTGCCCCCATAAAGATGCATGGACTCTGTTTCCCCACTTCCAACACACACACAAAGACGTGCTCAGGTATCCTGAGTGTGGGCCGGCACTTTCAAGTGACAGCAGCGCCTGGGTTCTAATAGTATCCTTTAGCTTGTAATACCTGAGTTGTTCCCTAGGCCTGGCTCTGAGGGAAAGCTGGGGGTTGGGCTTTGAGGCCAAATAGTAGCGAGTGCCCCCCGATGGACTGAGGAAGTATTTAGATGAATTCTCCCTAAAGGGGTACACCTGTGCCCACATCCATCTACGTGGAGTGCGGATACACAAATCCCTCCCCCCCCAAGTCTGGCTACCGGAATATGAGAGTGGGAAAGTTCCTCCAGCTTACATCAGTGCCAGTGTTCTAGCAGAATCCTTAAGCTTCTCTTCCCTGATGGATTGCATTAGCTGGAGTGCGGTTCAAAGTGGGATTTGTTCTCTAAATCCAAGTAATAATGAGTGCCTCTCCATGGGAATTGGAGGTGTTTAACCAACAACCCCCAACAAGGGAATACCTTTGCCCCCTGGAATATGCGTGGACACTGTTTCTCCACCAACAGTACACACACGAAGAAGCTTTCTGGAATCCTGAGCATGGGGAGACTACTCCAAATGACAGCAGCACCTGGGTTCTATTAGAATCCCTTAGCTTGTGTTCCCTGAGTATTTACATAGGCCAGGCTTTGATCTAATGTGGGGTTTGGTCTCTATAGCTAGGTTTTAGCGAGTGCCTCTCTATTGGCATGGAGATTTTAAAACTACATCCCTAACCTTTAAACACCTGCCCCCCATCTAAATGCGTGGTCTCCCTTTCCCCACCTCCAGCACACCCACGAAGAACAGTTCTGGTATACTGAGTGTGGGTAGGCACCTCCAAATGACAGCAGCACCTGGGACCTTATACTATCACTTGGCTTGCTTTCCCTGAGTGTTTCCTTTGGCCAGGCTGTGAGCGAAGGTGGGTGTTGGGCCCTAAAGACTAGTAATAGCGAGTGCCTCTCTATGGGCATTGGAGGTGTTTAAAATACATCCCCAAACTTGGAACACCTGTGCCCCCCGAAAAATGCGTGGACTCTGTTTCCCAACCTCGAGCACACACACGAAAACGGGTTGAGGATTCCTGAGTGTGGGGAGGCACCTACAACTGACAGCAGGGCCTGGGTCTAATACAATCCATTAACTTGTCTTCCCTGATGGCTAGCCTAGGCGGGAGTGCGGGGGAATGTGAGGGTTGGGCTCTAAAACCAAGTATTATTGAGTGCCTCTCCACGGGATTTGAAGTGGTTTAACCTACAACCAAATATTTGGGAATACCTGTGCCCCCTGAAAGATGCAAGGACACTGTTTCCCCGCCTTCAGCACACACACTAGGTGGTGTTCTGGTATGCTGAGTGTGGGGAGGCTCCTGCAAGTGACAGTAGCACCTGGGATCTAGTTGGATCCATTAGGTTGATATTCCTGAGTATTTTCCTTGGCCGGGTTGTGAGCGAAATTGGGGGTTGTGCTCTAAAACCAAGTATTAGCGAGTTCCTATATTTTGGCAGTGGAGGTGGTTAAAGTATATCCCCAACCTGGGAACACCTGTGCCCCCATAAAGATGCGTGGACTCTGTTTCCCTCCTGCAGCACACACACGACATTGGGTTCAGATGTCTTGAGTGTGGGGAAGTTCCTGCAACTAACAGCAGCGCCTGGGTTGTAATACAATACCTTAACTGGTCTTCCATGATGGCTTGCCATGGCCGGTGTGCGGGGGAAAGTTGGGATTGGGCTCTAAACCAAGTATTAGCGAGAGCCTGTCCATGGGATGTGGGTGTTTAACCTACAAACCACCACCATGAAATAACTGTGCCCCCTGAAAGATGCTTTGACTCTGTTTCCCTACATCCAGCACACACACGAAGAAGTGTTCTGGTGTTCTGAGTGTGGGGAGGTTCCTCCAACTGACAGCAGCACCTGGGTTCGAATACAATCCCTTAGCTTGACTTCCCTAAGTGTTTTCCTAGGCCTAGCAGTGAGCGACGGTGGGGGATGGGCTCTAAAGGTAAGTATTAGAGAGTGCATCACTGTGGGCAGTGGAGGGTTTGAAACTACTTCCCCAACCTTGGAACACCTGTGCCCCCATAAAGATGAGTGGACTCTGTTTCCCCCCTGCAGCACACACACGGAGACGTGGTCAGGTATCCTGATAGTGGGGAGGCTCCTCCACATGGCATCAGCGCCTGGGTTCTAATAGAATCCCTTAGATTGTTTTCCTTGAGTGTTTCCCTAGGCCGGGCTTACAGGGAAAGCTGCGAGTTTGGCTTGGAGGCCAAGTAGAAGCAACTGCCCCCCGATGGAATGTGGAAGTATTTAGAGGACTTCTCCCTAATGGGGAACAAGTGTGACCCCATTCATCTACTTGGATTTTGGCTCCACATCTCCCCGCCACAAAATGTTGGGTTCCGGAATCCTGAGTTTTGGGACGTTCCTCCAACTGTCAGCAGCGCTTGTGTTCTTGAATCCCTTAACTTGCCTTCCCTGATGGTTTGCCTGTGCTGGAGTGCAGGGGAATGTGGGGTTTCGGCTCTAATACCAAGTATTAGCCAATGCATCTACATGTGAAGTTGAGAAATTTTAACTACACCCAGCAACGTAGGAATACATGTGCCTCCTGAAAGATTCCTGGACTCTGTTTCCCCACCTCCAGCACACAAACGAGGAAGTGTTCTTCTATCCTGAATGTGGGGAGTTTCCTCCAATTGACAGCAGCACCTGAGGTCTCATAGAATCCGTTAGCTTGACTTCCTTGAGTGTTTACCTAGGCCGGGCTGTAAGCGAATGTGGGGGTTGGGCCCTAAAGACAAGGATTAGCGAGTGCCCCTCTATGGGCAGTGGAGGTGTTTAAACCAAATCCCCAACTTTGGAACACCTGTGCCCCCATAAAGATGCGTGGAATATCTTTCCCACCTCCAGAACACACACGAAGACTTTCAGATATCCTTAGTGTGGGGGGGGGCTCCTCAAAATGACAGCAGCGTCTGGGTTCTAATAGAATCCCTTAGCTTGTAATACGAGTGTTAGCCTGGTCCGGGAAGTGAGGGAAAGCTGGGGGTTGGGCTTGGAGTCCAAGTAGCAGTGAGTGCCCCCTGATCGATTGAGGAAGTACTTAGAGGACTTCTCCCTAAAGGGAACACTTTTGCCCCCATTCATCTGGGTGGAGTGGGGCTGCACAACTCCCCCACAAACAGGAATGTGTTCCGGAATCCTGAGTGCAGAGAAGTTCCACCAACTGACAGCAGCGCCTGGGTTCTAACTGAATCCCTTTGCTTGTCTTCCCTGATGGTATGCCTAGGCGGGAGTGCGGGGGAAAGTGTGGTTTGGGATCCAAACCAAGTATTTGCGAGTACCTCTCTATGGTTCGTGGAGGTTTTTAAACTACATCCCTAACCTGGGAACACCTGTGCCCCCATATATATCCGTGGAGTCTGTTTCCAGACCTCCAGCACACACACGAACACTTGCACAGTTATCCTGAGAGTGGGCAGCCTCCTCCAACTGACAGCAGGGCCTGGGTTCTAATAAAATCGCTTAACTTGTCTTCCCTGTTTGGTTGCCTGATACGGAGTGCGGGGGAAAGTGGGGGTTGGGCTCTAAATCCAAGTATTAGCGAGTGCTTCTTCATGGGAAGTGGAGGTTATTAACCAAAAACCCACAACCTGGGAACACCTGTGCTCCTTGAAAAATGCGTGGACTCTGTTTCCCCACCTCCAGCACACACATGAAGAAGTGTTCTGGTATCCTGAGTGTGGGGAGGCACCTCCAACTGACAGCAGCATCTGGGATCTAATAGGATCCCTTAGGTTGACTTCCCTGTGTGTTTTCCAAGGACCGGCTGGGAGCGAAGGTGGGGGTTGGGCTCTAAAGCCAAGTAAGAGCGAGTGCCTCTCTATGGGCAGTGGAGGTGTTTAAAGTACATTCCCTCCCTGGGAACACCTGTGCCCCCATAAAGTTGCGTGGACTATGTATCCCCAAAACCATCATACACATAAAGACTTGTTCAGGTATCCTGAGTATGGGGAGACTCCTCCAACTGACAGCAGCGCCTGGGTTCTAATAGAATCCCAAAGCTTGTCTTCCCTGATGGCATGCCTAGGCTGGAGTGTGGGGGAAAGTGGGGTTTGGGCTTGAAGTCCAAGTAGCAACGAGTGCCCCCTGATTTACTGGGGAAGTACTTAGAGGATTTCACCCTAAAATGGAACACCTGTGCCCCCATTCATCTGCGTGGACTGGGTCTCCACAACTCCCCCCCACACAAGGCTGGGATCCGGAATCCTGAGTGTGTGGAAGTTCCTCCAACTGACAGCAGCGCCTGCGTTCGAATAGAATAACTCAGCTTGTATTCCCTGAGTGTTTCCCTAGGCCGGGCTGCGAGCGAAAGCTGGGGGTTGTGCTTGGAGGCCAAGTAGCAGCTTGTGCCAACCGATTGACTGAGGAATTACTTAGGGAACTCCCCTACCGGGGAACACCTGTGTCACCATTCATCTGCGTGGATTGGGGCTGCACACCTCCCCCACACACAAGAGTGTCTCCGGAGTCCTGAGTGTTGGGAAGTTCCTCCATGTGACAGCAGCATCTAGGTTCAATACAATCCCTTAGCTTGTCTTCCGTGATGGCTTGCCCTGCCAGGAGTGCGGGAGAAATTGGAGGTTGGGCTCTAAAACGAAGTATTAGCGAGTGCCTATCCATGGGATGTGGAGGTGTTTAACCTACATCCTCCAACCTAGGAATACCTGTGCCCCAGGAAAAAGGCGTGGACTCTGTTTCCACACCACCAGCACACGTGCGAAGAATTGTTCTCGTTTCCTGAGTGTGGGGAGGCTCCTCCAACTAACAGCAGCACCAGGGATCTAGTAGAATCCCTTAGCTTGACTTCCTTGAGTGTTCTCCTAGGCCGGGCTTTGAGCGAAGGTGGGGGTTGGGCTGTAAAGCCAAGTAATATCCAGTGCCTCTCTAAGGGCAGTGAAGGTGTTTAAACTACATCATCTACCTAGGAATAACTGTGCCCCCATAAAGATGCATGGACTCTGTTTCCCCACTTCCAACACACACACAAAGACGTGCTCAGGTATCCTGAGTGTGGGCCGGCACTTTCAAGTGACAGCAGCGCCTGGGTTCTAATAGTATCCTTTAGCTTGTAATACCTGAGTTGTTCCCTAGGCCTGGCTCTGAGGGAAAGCTGGGGGTTGGGCTTTGAGGCCAAATAGTAGCGAGTGCCCCCCGATGGACTGAGGAAGTATTTAGATGAATTCTCCCTAAAGGGGTACACCTGTGCCCACATCCATCTACGTGGACTGCGGATACACAAATCCCTCCCCCCCCAAGTCTGGCTACCGGAATATGAGAGTGGGAATGTTCCTCCAGCTTACATCAGTGCCAGTGTTCTAGTAGAATCCTTAAGCTTCTCTTCCCTGATGGATTGCATTAGCTGGAGTGCGGTTCAAAGTGGGATTTGTTCTCTAAATCCAAGTAATAATGAGTGCCTCTCCATGGGAATTGGAGGTGTTTAACCAACAACCCCCAACAAGGGAATACCTTTGCCCCCTGGAATATGCGTGGAAACTCTTTCTCCACCAACAGTACACACATGAAGAAGCTTTCTGGAATCCTGAGCATGGGGAGACTACTCCAAATGACAGCAGCACCTGGGTTCTATTAGAATCCCTTAGCTTGCGTTCCATGAGTATTTACATAGGCCAGGCTTTGAGCTATTGTGGGGTTTGGTCTCTATAGCTAGGTTTTAGCGAGTGCCTCTCTATTGGCATGGAGACTTTAAAACTACATCCCTAACCTTTAAACACCTGCCCCACATATAAATGCGTGGTCTCCCTTTCCCCACCTCCAGCACACCCACGAAGAACAGTTCTGGTATACTGAGTGTGGGTAGGCACCTCCAAATGACAGCAGCACCTGGGACCTTATACTATCACTTGGCTTGCTTTCCCGGAGTGTTTCCTTTGGCCAGGCTGTGAGCGAAGGTGGGTGCTGGGCACTAATGACTAGTAATAGCGAGTGCCTCTCTATGGGCATTGCAGGAGTTTAAAATACATCCCCAAAGTTGGAACACCTGTGCCCCCCCAAAAATGCGTGGACTCTGTTTCCCCACCTCCAGCACACACACGAAAACGGGTTGAGGATTCCTGAGTGTGGGGAGGCACCTACAACTGACAGCAGGGCCTGGGTTCTAATACAATCCATTAACTTGTCTTCCCTGATGGCTAGCCTAGGCGGGAGTGCGGGGGAATGTGAGGGTTGGGCTCTAAAACCAAGTATTATTGAGTGCCTCTCCACGGGATTTGAAGTGGTTTAACCTACAACCAAATATTTGGGAATACCTGTGCCCCCTGAAAGATGCAAGGACACTGTTTCCCCGCCTTCAGCACACACACTAGGTGGTGTTCTGGTATGCTGAGTGTGGGGAGGATCCTGCAAGTGACAGTAGCACCTGGGATCTAGTTGGATCCATTAGGTTGATATTCCTGAGTATTTTCCTTGGCCGGGTTGTGAGCGAAATTGGGGGTTGTGCTCTAAAACCAAGTATTAGCGAGTTCCTATATTTTGGCAGTGGAGGTGGTTAAAGTATATCCCCAACCTGGGAACACCTGTGCCCCCATAAAGATGCGTGGACTCTGTTTCCCTCCTGCAGCACACACACGACATTGGGTTCAGATGTCTTGAGTGTGGGGAGGTTCCTGCAACTAACAGCAGCGCCTGGGTTGTAATACAATACCTTAACTGGTCTTCCATGATGGCTTGCCATGGCCGGTGTGCGGGGGAAAGTTGGGATTGGGCTCTAAACCAAGTATTAGCGAGAGCCTGTCCATGGGATGTGGGTGTTGAACCTACAAACCACCACCATGAAATAACTGTGCCCCCTGAAAGATGCTTTGACTCTGTTTCCCTACATCCAGCACACACACGAAGAAGTGTTCTGGTGTTCTGAGTGTGGGGAGGTTCCTCCAACTGACAGCAGCACCTGGGTTCGAATAGAATCCCTTAGCTTGACTTCCCTAAGTGTTTTCCTAGGCCTAGCAGTGAGCGACGGTGGGGGATGGGCTCTAAAGGCAAGTATTAGAGAGTGCATCACTGTGGGCAGTGGAGGGTTTGAAACTACTTCCCCAACCTTGGAACACCTGTGCCCCCATAAAGATGAGTGGACTCTGTTTCCCCCCTGCAGCACACACACGGAGACGTGGTCAGGTATCCTGATAGTGGGGAGGCTCCTCCACATGACAGCAGCGCCTGGGTTCTAATAGAATCCCTTAGATTGTTTTCCTTGAGTGTTTCCCTTGGCCGGGCTTAGAGGGAAAGCTGGGAGTTTGGCTTGGAGGCCAAGTAGCAGCAACTGCCCCCCGATGGAATGTGGAAGTATTTAGAGGACTTCTCCCTAATGTGGAACAAGTGTGACCCCATTCATCTACTTGGATTTTGGCTCCACATCTCCCCGCCACAAAATGTTGGGTTCCGGAATCCTGAGTTTTGGGACGTTCCTCCAACTGTCAGCAGCGCTTGTGTTCTTGAATCCCTTAACTTGCCTTCACTGATGGTTTGCCTGTGCTGGAGTGCAGGGGAATGTGGGGTTTCGGCTCTAATACCAAGTAAAAGCCAATGCATCTACATGTGAAGTTGAGAAATTTTAACTACACCCAGCAACGTAGGAATACATGTGCCACCTGAAAGATGCCTGGACTCTGTTTCCCCACCTCCAGCACACAAACGAGGAAGTGTTCTTCTATCCTGAATGTGGGGAGTTTCCTCCAAATGACAGCAGCACCTGAGGTCTCATAGAATCCGTTAGCTTGACTTCCTTGAGTGTTTACCTAGGCCGGGCTGTAAGCGAATGTGGGGGTTGGGCCTTAAAGACAAGGATTAGCGAGTGCCCCTCTATGGGCAGTGGAGGTGTTTAAACCAAATCCCCAACTTTGGAACACCTGTGCCCCCATAAAGATGCGTGGAATATCTTTCCCACCTCCAGAACACACACGAAGTCTTTCAGATATCCTTAGTGTGGGGGGGTGCTCCGCAAAATGACAGCAGAGTCTGGGTTCTAATAGAATCCCTTAGCTTGTAATATGTGTGTTCCCCTGGTCCGGGATGTGAGGGAAAGCTGGGGGTTGGGCTTGGAGTCCAAGTAGCAGTGGGTGCCCCCTGATCGATTGAGGAAGTACTTAGAGGACTTCTCCCTAAAGGGAACACTTTTGCCCCCATTCATCTGGGTGGAGTGGGGCTGCACAACTCCCCCACAAACAGGTATGTGTTCCGGAATCCTGAGTGCAGAGACGTTCCTCCAACTGACAGCAGCGCCTGGGTTCTAACTGAATCCCTTTGCTTGTCTTCCCTGATGGTATGCCTAGGCGGGAGTGCGGGGGAAAGTGTGGTTTGGGATCCAAACCAAGTATTTGCGAGTACCTCTCTATGGTTCGTGGAGGTTTTTAAACTACATCCCTAACCTGGGAACACCTGTGCCCCCATATATATCCGTGGAGTCTGTTTCCAGACCTCCAGCACACACACGAACACTTGCACAGTTATCCTGAGAGTGGGCAGCCTCCTCCAACTGACAGCAGGGCCTGGGTTCTAATAAAATCGCTTAACTTGTCTTCCCTGTTTGGTTGCCTGATACGGAGTGCGGGGGAAAGTGGGGGTTGGGCTCTAAATCCAAGTATTAGCGAGTGCTTCTTCATGGGAAGTGGAGGTTATTAACCAAAAACCCACAACCTGGGAACACCTGTGCTCCTTGAAAAATGCGTGGACTCTGTTTCCCCACCTCCAGCACACACATGAAGAAGTGTTCTGGTATCCTGAGTGTGGGGAGGCACCTCCAACTGACAGCAGCATCTGGGATCTAATAGGATCCCTTAGGTTGACTTCCCTGTGTGTTTTCCAAGGACCGGCTGGGAGCGAAGGTGGGGGTTGGGCTCTAAAGCCAAGTAAGAGCGAGTGCCTCTCTATGGGCAGTGGAGGTGTTTAAAGTACATTCCCTCCCTGGGAACACCTGTGCCCCCATAAAGTTGCGTGGACTATGTATCCCCAAAACCATCATACACATAAAGACTTGTTCAGGTATCCTGAGTATGGGGAGACTCCTCCAACTGACAGCAGCGCCTGGGTTCTAATAGAATCCCAAAGCTTGTCTTCCCTGATGGCATGCCTAGGCTGGAGTGTGGGGGAAAGTGGGGTTTGGGCTTGAAGTCCAAGTAGCAACGAGTGCCCCCTGATTTACTGGGGAAGTACTTAGAGGATTTCACCCTAAAATGGAACACCTGTGCCCCCATTCATCTGCGTGGACTGGGTCTCCACAACTCCCCCCCACACAAGGCTGGGATCCGGAATCCTGAGTGTGTGGAAGTTCCTCCAACTGACAGCAGCGCCTGCGTTCGAATAGAATATCTCAGCTTGTATTCCCTGAGTGTTTCCCTAGGCCGGGCTGCGAGCGAAAGCTGGGGGTTGTGCTTGGAGGCCAAGTAGCAGCTTGTGCCAACCGATTGACTGAGGAATTACTTAGGGAACTCCCCTACCGGGGAACACCTGTGTCACCATTCATCTGCGTGGATTGGGGCTGCACACCTCCCCCACACACAAGAGTGTCTCCGGAGTCCTGAGTGTTGGGAAGTTCCTCCATGTGACAGCAGCATCTAGGTTCAATACAATCCCTTAGCTTGTCTTCCGTGATGGCTTGCCCTGCCAGGAGTGCGGGAGAAATTGGAGGTTGGGCTCTAAAACGAAGTATTAGCGAGTGCCTATCCATGGGATGTGGAGGTGTTTAACCTACATCCTCCAACCTAGGAATACCTGTGCCCCAGGAAAAAGGCGTGGACTCTGTTTCCACACCACCAGCACACGTGCGAAGAATTGTTCTCGTTTCCTGAGTGTGGGGAGGCTCCTCCAACTAACAGCAGCACCAGGGATCTAGTAGAATCCCTTAGCTTGACTTCCTTGAGTGTTCTCCTAGGCCGGGCTTTGAGCGAAGGTGGGGGTTGGGCTGTAAAGCCAAGTAATATCCAGTGCCTCTCTAAGGGCAGTGAAGGTGTTTAAACTACATCATCTACCTAGGAATAACTGTGCCCCCATAAAGATGCATGGACTCTGTTTCCCCACTTCCAACACACACACAAAGACGTGCTCAGGTATCCTGAGTGTGGGCCGGCACTTTCAAGTGACAGCAGCGCCTGGGTTCTAATAGTATCCTTTAGCTTGTAATACCTGAGTTGTTCCCTAGGCCTGGCTCTGAGGGAAAGCTGGGGGTTGGGCTTTGAGGCCAAATAGTAGCGAGTGCCCCCCGATGGACTGAGGAAGTATTTAGATGAATTCTCCCTAAAGGGGTACACCTGTGCCCACATCCATCTACGTGGACTGCGGATACACAAATCCCTCCCCCCCCAAGTCTGGCTACCGGAATATGAGAGTGGGAATGTTCCTCCAGCTTACATCAGTGCCAGTGTTCTAGTAGAATCCTTAAGCTTCTCTTCCCTGATGGATTGCATTAGCTGGAGTGCGGTTCAAAGTGGGATTTGTTCTCTAAATCCAAGTAATAATGAGTGCCTCTCCATGGGAATTGGAGGTGTTTAACCAACAACCCCCAACAAGGGAATACCTTTGCCCCCTGGAATATGCGTGGACACTGTTTCTCCACCAACAGTACACACACGAAGAAGCTTTCTGGAATCCTGAGCATGGGGAGACTACTCCAAATGACAGCAGCACCTGGGTTCTATTAGAATCCCTTAGCTTGCGTTCCCTGAGTATTTACATAGGCCAGGCTTTGATCTATTGTGGGGTTTGGTTTCTATAGCTAGGTTTTAGCGAGTGCCTCTCTATTGGCATGGAGATTTTAAAACTACATCCCTAACCTTTAAACACCTGCCCCCCATATAAATGCGTGGTCTCCCTTTCCCCACCTCCAGCACACCCACGAAGATCAGTTCTGGTATACTGAGTGTGGGTAGGCACCTCCAAATGACAGCAGCACCTGGGACCTCATAATATCACTTGGCTTGCTTTCCCTGAGTGTTTCCTTTGGCCAGGCTGTGAGCGAAGGTGGGTGTTGGGCCCTAAAAACTAGTAATAGCGAGTGCCTCTCTATGGGCATTGGAGGTGTTTAAAATACATCCCCAAACTTGGAACACCTGTGCCCCCCCAAAAATGCGTGGACTCTGTTTCCCCACCTCCAGCACACACACGAAAACGGGTTGAGGCTTCCTGAGTGTGGGGAGGCACCTACAACTGACAGCAGGGCCTGGGTCTAATACAATCCATTAACTTGTCTTCACTGATGGCTATCCTAGGCGGGAGTGCGGGGGAATGTGAGGGTTGGGCTCTAAAACCAAGTATTATTGAGTGCCTCTCCACGGGATTTGAAGTGGTTTAACATACAACCAAATATTTGGGAATACCTGTGCCCCCTGAAAGATGCAAGGACACTGTTTCCCCGCCTTCAGCACACACACTAGGTGGTGTTCTGGTATCCTGAGTGTGGGGAGGCTCCTGCAAGTGACAGTAGCACCTGGGATCTAGTTGGATCCATTAGGTTGATATTCCTGAGTATTTTCCTTGGCCGGTTTGTGAGCGAAATTGGGGGTTGTGCTCTAAAACCAAGTATTAGCGAGTTCCTATATTTTGGCAGTGGAGGTGGTTAAAGTATATCCCCAACCTGGGAACACCTGTGCCCCCATAAAGATGCGTGGACTCTGTTTCCCTCCTGCAGCACACACACGACATTGGGTTCAGATGTCTTGAGTGTGGGGAGGTTCCTGCAACTAACAGCAGCGCCTGGGTTGTAATACAATACCTTAACTGGTCTTCCATGATGGCTTGCCATGGCCGGTGTGCGGGGGAAAGTTGGGATTGGGCTCTAAACCAAGTATTAGCGAGAGCCTGTCCATGGGATGTGGGTGTTTAACCTACAAACCACCACCATGAAATAACTGTGCCCCCTGAAAGATGCTTTGACTCTGTTTCCCTACATCCAGCACACACACGAAGAAGTGTTCTGGTGTTCTGAGTGTGGGGAGGTTCCTCCAACTGACAGCAGCACCTGGGTTCGAATAGAATCCCTTAGCTTGACTTCCCTAAGTGTTTTCCTAGGCCTAGCAGTGAGCGACGGTGGGGGATGGGCTCTAAAGGCAAGTATTAGAGAGTGCATCACTGTGGGCAGTGGAGGGTTTGAAACTACTTCCCCAACCTTGGAACACCTGTGCCCCCATAAAGATGAGTGGACTCTGTTTCCCCCCTGCAGCACACACACGGAGACGTGGTCAGGTATCCTGATAGTGGGGAGGCTCCTCCACATGACAGCAGCGCCTGGGTTCTAATAGAATCCCTTAGATTGTTTTCCTTGAGTGTTTCCCTTGGCCGGGCTTAGAGGGAAAGCTGGGAGTTTGGCTTGGAGGCCAAGTAGCAGCAACTGCCCCCCGATGGAATGTGGAATTATTTAGAGGACTTCTCCCTAATGTGGAACAAGTGTGACCCCATTCATCTACTTGGATTTTGGCTCCACATCTCCCCGCCACAAAATGTTGGGTTCCGGAATCCTGAGTTTTGGGACGTTCCTCCAACTGTCAGCAGCGCTTGTGTTCTTGAATCCCTTAACTTGCCTTCCCTGATGGTTTGCCTGTGCTGGAGTGCAGGGGAATGTGGGGTTTCGGCTCTAATACCAAGTATTAGCCAATGCATCTACATGTGAAGTTGAGAAATTTTAACTACACCCAGCAACGTAGGAATACATGTGCCACCTGAAAGATGCCTGGACTCTGTTTCCCCACCTCCAGCACACAAACGAGGAAGTGTTCTTCTATCCTGAATGTGGGGAGTTTCCTCCAAATGACAGCAGCACCTGAGGTCTCATAGAATCCGTTAGCTTGACTTCCTTGAGTGTTTACCTAGGCCGGTCTGTAAGCGAATGTGGGGGTTGGGCCTTAAAGACAAGGATTAGCGAGTGCCCCTCTATGGGCAGTGGAGGTGTTTAAACCAAATCCCCAACTTTGGAACACCTGTGCCCCCATAAAGATGCGTGGAATATCTTTCCCACCTCCAGAACACACACGAAGACTTTCAGATATCCTTAGTGTGGGGGGGGGCTCCTCAAAATGACAGCAGCGTCTGGGTTCTAATAGAATCCCTTAGCTTGTAATATGTGTGTTCCCCTGGTCCGGGATGTGAGGGAAAGCTGGGGGTTGGGCTTGGAGTCCAAGTAGCAGTGGGTGCCCCCTGATCGATTGAGGAAGTACTTAGAGGACTTCTCCCTAAAGGGAACACTTTTGCCCCCATTCATCTGGGTGGAGTGGGGCTGCACAACTCCCCCACAAACAGGAATGTGTTCCGGAATCCTGAGTGCAGAGACGTTCCTCCAACTGACAGCAGCGCCTGGGTTCTAACTGAATCCCTTTGCTTGTCTTCCCTGATGGTATGCCTAGGCGGGAGTGCGGGGGAAAGTGTGGTTTGGGATCCAAACCAAGTATTTGCGAGTACCTCTCTATGGTTCGTGGAGGTTTTTAAACTACATCCCTAACCTGGGAACACCTGTGCCCCCATATATATCCGTGGAGTCTGTTTCCAGACCTCCAGCACACACACGAACACTTGCACAGTTATCCTGAGAGTGGGCAGCCTCCTCCAACTGACAGCAGGGCCTGGGTTCTAATAAAATCGCTTAACTTGTCTTCCCTGTTTGGTTGCCTGATACGGAGTGCGGGGGAAAGTGGGGGTTGGGCTCTAAATCCAAGTATTAGCGAGTGCTTCTTCATGGGAAGTGGAGGTTATTAACCAAAAACCCACAACCTGGGAACACCTGTGCTCCTTGAAAAATGCGTGGACTCTGTTTCCCCACCTCCAGCACACACATGAAGAAGTGTTCTGGTATCCTGAGTGTGGGGAGGCACCTCCAACTGACAGCAGCATCTGGGATCTAATAGGATCCCTTAGGTTGACTTCCCTGTGTGTTTTCCAAGGACCGGCTGGGAGCGAAGGTGGGGGTTGGGCTCTAAAGCCAAGTAAGAGCGAGTGCCTCTCTATGGGCAGTGGAGGTGTTTAAAGTACATTCCCTCCCTGGGAACACCTGTGCCCCCATAAAGTTGCGTGGACTATGTATCCCCAAAACCATCATACACATAAAGACTTGTTCAGGTATCCTGAGTATGGGGAGACTCCTCCAACTGACAGCAGCGCCTGGGTTCTAATAGAATCCCAAAGCTTGTCTTCCCTGATGGCATGCCTAGGCTGGAGTGTGGGGGAAAGTGGGGTTTGGGCTTGAAGTCCAAGTAGCAACGAGTGCCCCCTGATTTACTGGGGAAGTACTTAGAGGATTTCACCCTAAAATGGAACACCTGTGCCCCCATTCATCTGCGTGGACTGGGTCTCCACAACTCCCCCCCACACAAGGCTGGGATCCGGAATCCTGAGTGTGTGGAAGTTCCTCCAACTGACAGCAGCGCCTGCGTTCGAATAGAATAACTCAGCTTGTATTCCCTGAGTGTTTCCCTAGGCCGGGCTGCGAGCGAAAGCTGGGGGTTGTGCTTGGAGGCCAAGTAGCAGCTTGTGCCAACCGATTGACTGAGGAATTACTTAGGGAACTCCCCTACCGGGGAACACCTGTGTCACCATTCATCTGCGTGGATTGGGGCTGCACACCTCCCCCACACACAAGAGTGTCTCCGGAGTCCTGAGTGTTGGGAAGTTCCTCCATGTGACAGCAGCATCTAGGTTCAATACAATCCCTTAGCTTGTCTTCCGTGATGGCTTGCCCTGCCAGGAGTGCGGGAGAAATTGGAGGTTGGGCTCTAAAACGAAGTATTAGCGAGTGCCTATCCGTGGGATGTGGAGGTGTTTAACCTACATCCTCCAACCTAGGAATACCTGTGCCCCAGGAAAAAGGCGTGGACTCTGTTTCCACACCACCAGCACACGTGCGAAGAATTGTTCTCGTTTCCTGAGTGTGGGGAGGCTCCTCCAACTAACAGCAGCACCAGGGATCTAGTAGAATCCCTTAGCTTGACTTCCTTGAGTGTTCTCCTAGGCCGGGCTTTGAGCGAAGGTGGGGGTTGGGCTGTAAAGCCAAGTAATATCCAGTGCCTCTCTAAGGGCAGTGAAGGTGTTTAAACTACATCATCTACCTAGGAATAACTGTGCCCCCATAAAGATGCATGGACTCTGTTTCCCCACTTCCAACACACACACAAAGACGTGCTCAGGTATCCTGAGTGTGGGCCGGCACTTTCAAGTGACAGCAGCGCCTGGGTTCTAATAGTATCCTTTAGCTTGTAATACCTGAGTTGTTCCCTAGGCCTGGCTCTGAGGGAAAGCTGGGGGTTGGGCTTTGAGGCCAAATAGTAGCGAGTGCCCCCCGATGGACTGAGGAAGTATTTAGATGAATTCTCCCTAAAGGGGTACACCTGTGCCCACATCCATCTACGTGGAGTGCGGATACACAAATCCCTCCCCCCACAAGTCTGGCTACCGGAATATGAGAGTGGGAATGTTCCTCCAGCTTACATCAGTGCCAGTGTTCTAGTAGAATCCTTAAGCTTCTCTTCCCTGATGGATTGCATTAGCTGGAGTGCGGTTCAAAGTGGGATTTGTTCTCTAAATCCAAGTAATAATGAGTGCCTCTCCATGGGAATTGGAGGTGTTTAACCAACAACCCCCAACAAGGGAATACCTTTGCCCCCTGGAATATGCGTGGACACTGTTTCTCCACCAACAGTACACACACGAAGAAGCTTTCTGGAATCCTGAGCATGGGGAGACTACTCCAAATGACAGCAGCACCTGGGTTCTATTAGAATCCCTTAGCTTGTGTTCCCTGAGTATTTACATAGGCCAGGCTTTGATCTATTGTGGGGTTTGGTCTCTATAGCTAGGTTTTAGCGAGTGCCTCTCTATTGGCATGGAGATTTTAAAACTACATCCCTAACCTTTAAACACCTGCCCCCCATATAAATGCGTGGTCTCCCTTTCCCCACCTCCAGCACACCCACGAAGAACAGTTCTGGTATACAGAGTGTGGGTAGGCACCTCCAAATGACAGCAGCACCTGGGACCTTATAATATCACTTGGCTTGCTTTCCCTGAGTGTTTCCTTTGGCCAGGCTGTGAGCGAAGGTGGGTGTTGGGCACTAAAGACTAGTAATAGCGAGTGCCTCTCTATGGGCATTGGAGGTGTTTAAAATACATCCCCAAACTTGGAACACCTGTGCCCCCCCAAAAATGCGTGGACTCTGTTTCCCCACCTCCAGCACACACACGAAAACGGGTTGAGGCTTCCTGAGTGTGGGGAGGCACCTACAACTGACAGCAGGGCCTGGGTTCTAATACAATCCATTAACTTGTCTTCCCTGATGGCTAGCCTAGGCGGGAGTGCGGGGGAATGTGAGGGTTGGGCTCTAAATCCAAGTATTATTGAGTGCCTCTCCACGGGATTTGAAGTGGTTTAACCTACAACCAAATATTTGGGAATACCTGTGCCCCCTGAAAGATGCAAGGACACTGTTTCCCCGCCTTCAGCACACACACTAGGTGGTGTTCTGGTATCCTGAGTGTGGGGAGGCTCCTGCAAGTGACAGTAGCACCTGGGATCTAGTTGGATCCATTAGGTTGATATTCCTGAGTATTTTCCTTGGCCGGGTTGTGAGCGAAATTGGGGGTTGTGCTCTAAAACCAAGTATTAGCGAGTTCCTATATTTTGGCAGTGGAGGTGGTTAAAGTATATCCCCAACCTGGGAACACCTGTGCCCCCATAAAGATGCGTGGACTCTGTTTCCCTCCTGCAGCACACACACGACATTGGGTTCAGATGTCTTGAGTGTGGGGAGGTTCCTGCAACTAACAGCAGCGCCTGGGTTGTAATACAATACCTTAACTGGTCTTCCATGATGGCTTGCCATGGCCGGTGTGCGGGGGAAATTTGGGATTGGGCTCTAAACCAAGTATTAGCGAGAGCCTATCCATGGGATGTGGGTGTTGAACCTACAAACCACCACCATGAAATAACTGTGCCCCCTGAAAGATGCTTTGACTCTGTTTCCCCACATCCAGCACACACACGAAGAAGTGTTCTGGTGTTCTGAGTGTGGGGAGGTTCCTCCAACTGACAGCAGCACCTGGGTTCGAATAGAATTCCTTAGCTTGACTTCCCTAAGTGTTTTCCTAGGCCTAGCAGTGAGCGACGGTGGGGGATGGGCTCTAAAGCCAAGTATTAGAGAGTGCATCTCTGTGGGCAGTGGAGGGTTTGAAACTACTTCCCCAACCTTGGAACACCTGTGCCCCCATAAAGATGAGTGGACTCTGTTTCCCCCCTGCAGCACACACACGGAGACGTGGTCAGGTATCCTGATAGTGGGGAGGCTCCTCCACATGACAGCAGCGCCTGGGTTCTAATAGAATCCCTTAGATTGTTTTCCTTGAGTGTTTCCCTAGGCCGGGCTTACAGGGAAAGCTGGCAGTTTGGCTTAGAGGCCAAGTAGCAGCAACTGCCCCCCGATGGAATGTGGAAGTATTTAGAGGACTTCTCCCTAATGGGGAACAAGTGTGACCCCATTCATCTACTTGGATTTTGGCTCCACATCTCCCCGCCACAAAATGTTGGGTTCCGGAATCCTGAGTTTTGGGACGTTCCTCCAACTGTCAGCAGCGCTTGTGTTCTTGAATCCCTTCACTTGCCTTCCCTGATGGTTTGCCTGTGCTGGAGTGCAGGGGAATGTGGGGTTTCGGCTCTAATACCAAGTAAAAGCCAATGCATCTACATGTGAAGTTGAGAAATTTTAACTACACCCAGCAACGTAGGAATACATGTGCCACCTGAAAGATGCCTGGACTCTGTTTCCCCACCTCCAGCACACAAACGAGGAAGTGTTCTTCTATCCTGAATGTGGGGAGTTTCCTCCAAATGACAGCAGCACCTGAGGTCTCATAGAATCCGTTAGCTTGACTTCCTTGAGTGTTTACCTAGGCCGGGCTGTAAGCGAATGTGGGGGTTGGGCCTTAAAGACAAGGATTAGCGAGTGCCCCTCTATGGGCAGTGGAGGTGTTTAAACCAAATCCCCAACTTTGGAACACCTGTGCCCCCATAAAGATGCGTGGAATATCTTTCCCACCTCCAGAACACACACGAAGACTTTCAGATATCCTTAGTGTGGGGGAGGGCTCCTCAAAATGACAGCAGCGTCTGGGTTCTAATAGAATCCCTTAGCTTGTAATATGTGTGTTCCCCTGGTCCGGGATGTGAGGGAAAGCTGGGGGTTGGGCTTGGAGTCCAAATAGCAGTGGGTGCCCCCTGATCGATTGAGGAAGTACTTAGAGGACTTCTCCCTAAAGGGAACACTTTTGCCCCCATTCATCTGGGTGGAGTGGGGCTGCACATCTCCCCCACAAACAGGAATGTGTTCCGGAATCCTGAGTGCAGAGAAGTTCCTCCAACTGACAGCAGCGCCTGGGTTCTAACTGAATCCCTTTGCTTGTCTTCCTTGATGGTATTCCTAGGCGGGAGTGCGGGGGAAAGTGTGGTTTGGGATCCAAACCAAGTATTTGCGAGTACCTCTCTATGGTTCGTGGAGGTTTTTAAACTACATCCCTAACCTGGGAACACCTGTGCCCCCATATATATCCGTGGAGTCTGTTTCCAGACCTCCAGCACACACACGAACACTTGCACAGTTATCCTGAGAGTGGGCAGCCTCCTCCAACTGACAGCAGGGCCTGGGTTCTAATAAAATCGCTTAACTTGTCTTCCCTGTTTGGTTGCCTGATACGGAGTGCGGGGGAAAGTGGGGGTTGGGCTCTAAATCCAAGTATTAGCGAGTGCTTCTTCATGGGAAGTGGAGGTTATTAACCAAAAACCCACAACCTGGGAACACCTGTGCTCCTTGAAAAATGCGTGGACTCTGTTTCCCCACCTCCAGCACACACATGAAGAAGTGTTCTGGTATCCTGAGTGTGGGGAGGCACCTCCAACTGACAGCAGCATCTGGGATCTAATAGGATCCCTTAGGTTGACTTCCCTGTGTGTTTTCCAAGGACCGGCTGGGAGCGAAGGTGGGGGTTGGGCTCTAAAGCCAAGTAAGAGCGAGTGCCTCTCTATGGGCAGTGGAGGTGTTTAAAGTACATTCCCTCCCTGGGAACACCTGTGCCCCCATAAAGTTGCGTGGACTATGTATCCCCAAAACCATCATACACATAAAGACTTGTTCAGGTATCCTGAGTATGGGGAGACTCCTCCAACTGACAGCAGCGCCTGGGTTCTAATAGAATCCCAAAGCTTGTCTTCCCTGATGGCATGCCTAGGCTGGAGTGTGGGGGAAAGTGGGGTTTGGGCTTGAAGTCCAAGTAGCAACGAGTGCCCCCTGATTTACTGGGGAAGTACTTAGAGGATTTCACCCTAAAATGGAACACCTGTGCCCCCATTCATCTGCGTGGACTGGGTCTCCACAACTCCCCCCCACACAAGGCTGGGATCCGGAATCCTGAGTGTGTGGAAGTTCCTCCAACTGACAGCAGCGCCTGCGTTCGAATAGAATAACTCAGCTTGTATTCCCTGAGTGTTTCCCTAGGCCGGGCTGCGAGCGAAAGCTGGGGGTTGTGCTTGGAGGCCAAGTAGCAGCTTGTGCCAACCGATTGACTGAGGAATTACTTAGGGAACTCCCCTACCGGGGAACACCTGTGTCACCATTCATCTGCGTGGATTGGGGCTGCACACCTCCCCCACACACAAGAGTGTCTCCGGAGTCCTGAGTGTTGGGAAGTTCCTCCATGTGACAGCAGCATCTAGGTTCAATACAATCCCTTAGCTTGTCTTCCGTGATGGCTTGCCCTGCCAGGAGTGCGGGAGAAATTGGAGGTTGGGCTCTAAAACGAAGTATTAGCGAGTGCCTATCCGTGGGATGTGGAGGTGTTTAACCTACATCCTCCAACCTAGGAATACCTGTGCCCCAGGAAAAAGGCGTGGACTCTGTTTCCACACCACCAGCACACGTGCGAAGAATTGTTCTCGTTTCCTGAGTGTGGGGAGGCTCCTCCAACTAACAGCAGCACCAGGGATCTAGTAGAATCCCTTAGCTTGACTTCCTTGAGTGTTCTCCTAGGCCGGGCTTTGAGCGAAGGTGGGGGTTGGGCTGTAAAGCCAAGTAATATCCAGTGCCTCTCTAAGGGCAGTGAAGGTGTTTAAACTACATCATCTACCTAGGAATAACTGTGCCCCCATAAAGATGCATGGACTCTGTTTCCCCACTTCCAACACACACACAAAGACGTGCTCAGGTATCCTGAGTGTGGGCCGGCACTTTCAAGTGACAGCAGCGCCTGGGTTCTAATAGTATCCTTTAGCTTGTAATACCTGAGTTGTTCCCTAGGCCTGGCTCTGAGGGAAAGCTGGGGGTTGGGCTTTGAGGCCAAATAGTAGCGAGTGCCCCCCGATGGACTGAGGAAGTATTTAGATGAATTCTCCCTAAAGGGGTACACCTGTGCCCACATCCATCTACGTGGAGTGCGGATACACAAATCCCTCCCCCCACAAGTCTGGCTACCGGAATATGAGAGTGGGAATGTTCCTCCAGCTTACATCAGTGCCAGTGTTCTAGTAGAATCCTTAAGCTTCTCTTCCCTGATGGATTGCATTAGCTGGAGTGCGGTTCAAAGTGGGATTTGTTCTCTAAATCCAAGTAATAATGAGTGCTTCTCCATGGGAATTGGAGGTGTTTAACCAACAACCCCCAACAAGGGAATACCTTTGCCCCCTGGAATATGCGTGGACACTGTTTCTCCACCAACAGTACACACACGAAGAAGCTTTCTGGAATCCTGAGCATGGGGAGACTACTCCAAATGACAGCAGCACCTGGGTTCTATTAGAATCCCTTAGCTTGTGTTCCCTGAGTATTTACATAGGCCAGGCTTTGATCTATTGTGGGGTTTGGTCTCTATAGCTAGGTTTTAGCGAGTGCCTCTCTATTGGCATGGAGATTTTAAAACTACATCCCTAACCTTTAAACACCTGCCCCCCATATAAATGCGTGGTCTCCCTTTCCCCACCTCCAGCACACCCACGAAGAACAGTTCTGGTATACTGAGTGTGGGTAGGCACCTCCAAATGACAGCAGCACCTGGGACCTTATAATATCACTTGGCTTGCTTTCCCTGAGTGTTTCCTTTGGCCAGGCTGTGAGCGAAGGTGGGTGTTGGGCACTAAAGACTAGTAATAGCGAGTGCCTCTCTATGGGCATTGGAGGTGTTTAAAATACATCCCCAAACTTGGAACACCTGTGCCCCCCCAAAAATGCGTGGACTCTGTTTCCCCACCTCCAGCACACACACGAAAACGGGTTGAGGCTTCCTGAGTGTGGGGAGGCACCTACAACTGACAGCAGGGCCTGGGTTCTAATACAATCCATTAACTTGTCTTCCCTGATGGCTAGCCTAGGCGGGAGTGCGGGGGAATGTGAGGGTTGGGCTCTAAATCCAAGTATTATTGAGTGCCTCTCCACGGGATTTGAAGTGGTTTAACCTACAACCAAATATTTGGGAATACCTGTGCCCCCTGAAAGATGCAAGGACACTGTTTCCCCGCCTTCAGCACACACACTAGGTGGTGTTCTGGTATCCTGAGTGTGGGGAGGCTCCTGCAAGTGACAGTAGCACCTGGGATCTAGTTGGATCCATTAGGTTGATATTCCTGAGTATTTTCCTTGGCCGGGTTGTGAGCGAAATTGGGGGTTGTGCTCTAAAACCAAGTATTAGCGAGTTCCTATATTTTGGCAGTGGAGGTGGTTAAAGTATATCCCCAACCTGGGAACACCTGTGCCCCCATAAAGATGCGTGGACTCTGTTTCCCTCCTGCAGCACACACACGACATTGGGTTCAGATGTCTTGAGTGTGGGGAGGTTCCTGCAACTAACAGCAGCGCCTGGGTTGTAATACAATACCTTAACTGGTCTTCCATGATGGCTTGCCATGGCCGGTGTGCGGGGGAAATTTGGGATTGGGCTCTAAACCAAGTATTAGCGAGAGCCTATCCATGGGATGTGGGTGTTGAACCTACAAACCACCACCATGAAATAACTGTGCCCCCTGAAAGATGCTTTGACTCTGTTTCCCCACATCCAGCACACACACGAAGAAGTGTTCTGGTGTTCTGAGTGTGGGGAGGTTCCTCCAACTGACAGCAGCACCTGGGTTCGAATAGAATTCCTTAGCTTGACTTCCCTAAGTGTTTTCCTAGGCCTAGCAGTGAGCGACGGTGGGGGATGGGCTCTAAAGCCAAGTATTAGAGAGTGCATCTCTGTGGGCAGTGGAGGGTTTGAAACTACTTCCCCAACCTTGGAACACCTGTGCCCCCATAAAGATGAGTGGACTCTGTTTCCCCCCTGCAGCACACACACGGAGACGTGGTCAGGTATCCTGATAGTGGGGAGGCTCCTCCACATGACAGCAGCGCCTGGGTTCTAATAGAATCCCTTAGATTGTTTTCCTTGAGTGTTTCCCTAGGCCGGGCTTACAGGGAAAGCTGGCAGTTTGGCTTAGAGGCCAA
Source organism: Vicugna pacos (assembly GCF_048564905.1). Classification (NCBI taxonomy): domain Eukaryota; kingdom Metazoa; phylum Chordata; class Mammalia; order Artiodactyla; family Camelidae; genus Vicugna; species Vicugna pacos. Next base: position 921,982 of record NW_027328785.1, read on the forward strand.
GTAGCAGCAACTGCCCCCCGATGGAATGTGGAAGTATTTAGAGGACTTCTCCCTAATGGGGAACAAGTGTGACCCCATTCATCTACTTGGATTTTGGCTCCACATCTCCCCGCCACAAAATGTTGGGTTCCGGAATCCTGAGTTTTGGGACGTTCCTCCAACTGTCAGCAGCGCTTGTGTTCTTGAATCCCTTCACTTGCCTTCCCTGATGGTTTGCCTGTGCTGGAGTGCAGGGGAATGTGGGGTTTCGGCTCTAATACCAAGTAAAAGCCAATGCATCTACATGTGAAGTTGAGAAATTTTAACTACACCCAGCAACGTAGGAATACATGTGCCACCTGAAAGATGCCTGGACTCTGTTTCCCCACCTCCAGCACACAAACGAGGAAGTGTTCTTCTATCCTGAATGTGGGGAGTTTCCTCCAAATGACAGCAGCACCTGAGGTCTCATAGAATCCGTTAGCTTGACTTCCTTGAGTGTTTACCTAGGCCGGGCTGTAAGCGAATGTGGGGGTTGGGCCTTAAAGACAAGGATTAGCGAGTGCCCCTCTATGGGCAGTGGAGGTGTTTAAACCAAATCCCCAACTTTGGAACACCTGTGCCCCCATAAAGATGCGTGGAATATCTTTCCCACCTCCAGAACACACACGAAGACTTTCAGATATCCTTAGTGTGGGGGAGGGCTCCTCAAAATGACAGCAGCGTCTGGGTTCTAATAGAATCCCTTAGCTTGTAATATGTGTGTTCCCCTGGTCCGGGATGTGAGGGAAAGCTGGGGGTTGGGCTTGGAGTCCAAATAGCAGTGGGTGCCCCCTGATCGATTGAGGAAGTACTTAGAGGACTTCTCCCTAAAGGGAACACTTTTGCCCCCATTCATCTGGGTGGAGTGGGGCTGCACATCTCCCCCACAAACAGGAATGTGTTCCGGAATCCTGAGTGCAGAGAAGTTCCTCCAACTGACAGCAGCGCCTGGGTTCTAACTGAATCCCTTTGCTTGTCTTCCTTGATGGTATTCCTAGGCGGGAGTGCGGGGGAAAGTGTGGTTTGGGATCCAAACCAAGTATTTGCGAGTACCTCTCTATGGTTCGTGGAGGTTTTTAAACTACATCCCTAACCTGGGAACACCTGTGCCCCCATATATATCCGTGGAGTCTGTTTCCAGACCTCCAGCACACACACGAACACTTGCACAGTTATCCTGAGAGTGGGCAGCCTCCTCCAACTGACAGCAGGGCCTGGGTTCTAATAAAATCGCTTAACTTGTCTTCCCTGTTTGGTTGCCTGATACGGAGTGCGGGGGAAAGTGGGGGTTGGGCTCTAAATCCAAGTATTAGCGAGTGCTTCTTCATGGGAAGTGGAGGTTATTAACCAAAAACCCACAACCTGGGAACACCTGTGCTCCTTGAAAAATGCGTGGACTCTGTTTCCCCACCTCCAGCACACACATGAAGAAGTGTTCTGGTATCCTGAGTGTGGGGAGGCACCTCCAACTGACAGCAGCATCTGGGATCTAATAGGATCCCTTAGGTTGACTTCCCTGTGTGTTTTCCAAGGACCGGCTGGGAGCGAAGGTGGGGGTTGGGCTCTAAAGCCAAGTAAGAGCGAGTGCCTCTCTATGGGCAGTGGAGGTGTTTAAAGTACATTCCCTCCCTGGGAACACCTGTGCCCCCATAAAGTTGCGTGGACTATGTATCCCCAAAACCATCATACACATAAAGACTTGTTCAGGTATCCTGAGTATGGGGAGACTCCTCCAACTGACAGCAGCGCCTGGGTTCTAATAGAATCCCAAAGCTTGTCTTCCCTGATGGCATGCCTAGGCTGGAGTGTGGGGGAAAGTGGGGTTTGGGCTTGAAGTCCAAGTAGCAACGAGTGCCCCCTGATTTACTGGGGAAGTACTTAGAGGATTTCACCCTAAAATGGAACACCTGTGCCCCCATTCATCTGCGTGGACTGGGTCTCCACAACTCCCCCCCACACAAGGCTGGGATCCGGAATCCTGAGTGTGTGGAAGTTCCTCCAACTGACAGCAGCGCCTGCGTTCGAATAGAATAACTCAGCTTGTATTCCCTGAGTGTTTCCCTAGGCCGGGCTGCGAGCGAAAGCTGGGGGTTGTGCTTGGAGGCCAAGTAGCAGCTTGTGCCAACCGATTGACTGAGGAATTACTTAGGGAACTCCCCTACCGGGGAACACCTGTGTCACCATTCATCTGCGTGGATTGGGGCTGCACACCTCCCCCACACACAAGAGTGTCTCCGGAGTCCTGAGTGTTGGGAAGTTCCTCCATGTGACAGCAGCATCTAGGTTCAATACAATCCCTTAGCTTGTCTTCCGTGATGGCTTGCCCTGCCAGGAGTGCGGGAGAAATTGGAGGTTGGGCTCTAAAACGAAGTATTAGCGAGTGCCTATCCATGGGATGTGGAGGTGTTTAACCTACATCCTCCAACCTAGGAATACCTGTGCCCCAGGAAAAAGGCGTGGACTCTGTTTCCACACCACCAGCACACGTGCGAAGAATTGTTCTCGTTTCCTGAGTGTGGGGAGGCTCCTCCAACTAACAGCAGCACCAGGGATCTAGTAGAATCCCTTAGCTTGACTTCCTTGAGTGTTCTCCTAGGCCGGGCTTTGAGCGAAGGTGGGGGTTGGGCTGTAAAGCCAAGTAATATCCAGTGCCTCTCTAAGGGCAGTGAAGGTGTTTAAACTACATCATCTACCTAGGAATAACTGTGCCCCCATAAAGATGCATGGACTCTGTTTCCCCACTTCCAACACACACACAAAGACGTGCTCAGGTATCCTGAGTGTGGGCCGGCACTTTCAAGTGACAGCAGCGCCTGGGTTCTAATAGTATCCTTTAGCTTGTAATACCTGAGTTGTTCCCTAGGCCTGGCTCTGAGGGAAAGCTGGGGGTTGGGCTTTGAGGCCAAATAGTAGCGAGTGCCCCCCGATGGACTGAGGAAGTATTTAGATGAATTCTCCCTAAAGGGGTACACCTGTGCCCACATCCATCTACGTGGAGTGCGGATACACAAATCCCTCCCCCACAAGTCTGGCTACCGGAATATGAGAGTGGGAATGTTCCTCCAGCTTACATCAGTGCCAGTGTTCTAGCAGAATCCTTAAGCTTCTCTTCCCTGATGGATTGCATTAGCTGGAGTGCGGTTCAAAGTGGGATTTGTTCTCTAAATCCAAGTAATAATGAGTGCTTCTCCATGGGAATTGGAGGTGTTTAACCAACAACCCCCAACAAGGGAATACCTTTGCCCCCTGGAATATGCGTGGACACTGTTTCTCCACCAACAGTACACACACGAAGAAGCTTTCTGTAATCCTGAGCATGGGGAGACTACTCCAAATGACAGCAGCACCTGGGTTCTATTAGAATCCCTTAGCTTGCGTTCCCTGAGTATTTACATAGGCCAGGCTTTGATCTATTGTGGGGTTTGGTCTCTATAGCTAGGTTTTAGCGAGTGCCTCTCTATTGGCATGGAGATTTTAAAACTACATCCCTAACCTTTAAACACCTGCCCCCCATATAAATGCGTGGTCTCCCTTTCCCCACCTCCAGCACACCCACGAAGAACTGTTCTGGTATACTGAGTGTGGGTAGGCACCTCCAAATGACAGCAGCACCTGGGACCTTATAATATCACTTGGCTTGCTTTCCCTGAGTGTTTCCTTTGGCCAGGCTGTGAGCGAAGGTGGGTGTTGGGCACTAAAGACTAGTAATAGCGAGTGCCTCTCTATGGGCATTGGAGGTGTTTAAAATACATCCCCAAACTTGGAACACCTGTGCCCCCCCAAAAATGCGTGGACTCTGTTTCCCCACCTCCAGCACACACACGAAAACGGGTTGAGGCTTCCTGAGTGTGGGGAGGCACCTACAACTGACAGCAGGGCCTGGGTTCTAATACAATCCATTAACTTGTCTTCCCTGATGGCTAGCCTAGGCGGGAGTGCGAGGGAATGTGAGGGTTGGGCTCTAAAACCAAGTATTATTGAGTGCCTCTCCACGGGATTTGAAGTGGTTTAACCTACAACCAAATATTTGGGAATACCTGTGCCCCCTGAAAGAGGCAAGGACACTGTTTCCCCGCCTTCAGCACACACACTAGGTGGTGTTCTGGTATCCTGAGTGTGGGGAGGCTCCTGCAAGTGACAGTAGCACCTGGGATCTAATTGGATCCATTAGGTTGATATTCCTGAGTATTTTCCTTGGCCGGGTTGTGAGCGAAATTGGGGGTTGTGCTCTAAAACCAAGTATTAGCGAGTTCCTATATTTTGGCAGTGGAGGTGGTTAAAGTATATCCCCAACCTGGGAACACCTGTGCCCCCATAAAGATGCGTGGACTCTGTTTCCCTCCTGAAGCACACACACGACATTGGGTTCAGATGTCTTGATTGTGGGGAGGTTCCTGCAACTAACAGCAGCGCCTGGGTTGTAATACAATACCTTAACTGGTCTTCCATGATGGCTTGCCATGGCCGGTGTGCGGGGGAAAGTTGGGATTGGGCTGTAAACCAAGTATTAGCGAGAGCCTATCCATGGGATGTGGGTGTTTAACCTACAAACCACCACCATGAAATAACTGTGCCCCCTGAAAGATGCTTTGACTCTGTTTCCCCACATCCAGCACACACACGAAGAAGTGTTCTGGTGTTCTGAGTGTGGGGAGGTTCCTCCAACTGACAGCAGCACCTGGGTTCGAATAGAATCCCTTAGCTTGACTTCCCTAAGTGTTTTCCTAGGCCTAGCAGTGAGCGACGGTGGGGGATGGGCTCTAAAGCCAAGTATTAGAGAGTGCATCTCTGTGGGCAGTGGAGGGTTTGAAATTACTTCCCCAACCTTGGAACACCTGTGCCCCCATAAAGATGAGTGGACTCTGTTTCCCCCCTGCAGCACACACACGGAGACGTGGTCAGGTATCCTGATAGTGGGGAGGCTCCTCCACATGACAGCAGCGCCTGGGTTCTAATAGAATCCCTTAGATTGTTTTCCTTGAGTGTTTCCCTAGGCCGGGCTTACAGGGATACCTGGGAGTTTGGCTTGGAGGACAAGTAGCAGCAACTGCCCCCCGATGGAATGTGGAAGTATTTAGAGGACTTCTCCCTAATGGGGAACAAGTGTGACCCCATTCATCTACTTGGATTTTGGCTCCACATCTCCCCGCCACAAAATGTTGGGTTCCGGAATCCTGAGTTTTGGGACGTTCCTCCAACTGTCAGCAGCGCTTGTGTTCTTGAATCCCTTAACTTGCCTTCCCTGATGGTTTGCCTGTGCTGGAGTGCAGGGGAATGTGGGGTTTCGGCTCTAATACCAAGTATTAGCCAATGCATCTACATGTGAAGTTGAGAAATTTTAACTAAACCCAGCAACGTAGGAATACATGTGCCACCTGAAAGATGCCTGGACTCTGTTTCCCCACCTCCAGCACACAAACGAGGAAGTGTTCTTCTATCCTGAATGTGGGGAGTTTCCTCCAAATGACAGCAGCACCTGAGGTCTCATAGAATCCGTTAGCTTGACTTCCTTGAGTGTTTACCTAGGCCGGGCTGTAAGCGAATGTGGGGGTTGGGCCTTAAAGACAAGGATTAGCGAGTGCCCCTCTATGGGCAGTGGAGGTGTTTAAACCAAATCCCCAACTTTGGAACACCTGTGCCCCCATAAAGATGCGTGGAATATCTTTCCCACCTCCAGAACACACACGAAGACTTTCAGATATCCTTAGTGTGGGGGGGGGGCTCCTCAAAATGACAGCAGCGTCTGGGTTCTAATAGAATCCCTTAGCTTGTAATATGTGTGTTCCCCTGGTCCGGGATGTGAGGGAAAGCTGGGGGTTGGGCTTGGAGTCCAAGTAGCAGTGAGTGCCCCCTGATCGATTGAGGAAGTACTTAGAGGACTTCTCCCTAAAGGGAACACTTTTGCCCCCATTCATCTGGGTGGAGTGGGGCTGCACAACTCCCCCACAAACAGGAATGTGTTCCGGAATCCTGAGTGCAGAGAAGTTCCTCCAACTGACAGCAGCGCCTGGGTTCTAACTGAATCCCTTTGCTTGTCTTCCCTGATGGTATGCCTAGGCGGGAGTGCGGGGGAAAGTGTGGTTTGGGATCCAAACCAAGTATTTGCGAGTACCTCTCTATGGTTCGTGGAGGTTTTTAAACTACATCCCTAACCTGGGAACACCTGTGCCCCCATATATATCCGTGGAGTCTGTTTCCAGACCTCCAGCACACACACGAACACTTGCACAGTTATCCTGAGAGTGGGCAGCCTCCTCCAACTGACAGCAGGGCCTGGGTTCTAATAAAATCGCTTAACTTGTCTTCCCTGTTTGGTTGCCTGATACGGAGTGCGGGGGAAAGTGGGGGTTGGGCTCTAAATCCAAGTATTAGCGAGTGCTTCTTCATGGGAAGTGGAGGTTATTAACCAAAAACCCACAACCTGGGAACACCTGTGCTCCTTGAAAAATGCGTGGACTCTGTTTCCCCACCTCCAGCACACACATGAAGAAGTGTTCTGGTATCCTGAGTGTGGGGAGGCACCTCCAACTGACAGCAGCATCTGGGATCTAATAGGATCCCTTAGGTTGACTTCCCTGTGTGTTTTCCAAGGACCGGCTGGGAGCGAAGGTGGGGGTTGGGCTCTAAAGCCAAGTAAGAGCGAGTGCCTCTCTATGGGCAGTGGAGGTGTTTAAAGTACATTCCCTCCCTGGGAACACCTGTGCCCCCATAAAGTTGCGTGGACTATGTATCCCCAAAACCATCATACACATAAAGACTTGTTCAGGTATCCTGAGTATGGGGAGACTCCTCCAACTGACAGCAGCGCCTGGGTTCTAATAGAATCCCAAAGCTTGTCTTCCCTGATGGCATGCCTAGGCTGGAGTGTGGGGGAAAGTGGGGTTTGGGCTTGAAGTCCAAGTAGCAACGAGTGCCCCCTGATTTACTGGGGAAGTACTTAGAGGATTTCACCCTAAAATGGAACACCTGTGCCCCCATTCATCTGCGTGGACTGGGTCTCCACAACTCCCCCCCACACAAGGCTGGGATCCGGAATCCTGAGTGTGTGGAAGTTCCTCCAACTGACAGCAGCGCCTGCGTTCGAATAGAATAACTCAGCTTGTATTCCCTGAGTGTTTCCCTAGGCCGGGCTGCGAGCGAAAGCTGGGGGTTGTGCTTGGAGGCCAAGTAGCAGCTTGTGCCAACCGATTGACTGAGGAATTACTTAGGGAACTCCCCTACCGGGGAACACCTGTGTCACCATTCATCTGCGTGGATTGGGGCTGCACACCTCCCCCACACACAAGAGTGTCTCCGGAGTCCTGAGTGTTGGGAAGTTCCTCCATGTGACAGCAGCATCTAGGTTCAATACAATCCCTTAGCTTGTCTTCCGTGATGGCTTGCCCTGCCAGGAGTGCGGGAGAAATTGGAGGTTGGGCTCTAAAACGAAGTATTAGCGAGTGCCTATCCATGGGATGTGGAGGTGTTTAACCTACATCCTCCAACCTAGGAATACCTGTGCCCCAGGAAAAAGGCGTGGACTCTGTTTCCACACCACCAGCACACGTGCGAAGAATTGTTCTCGTTTCCTGAGTGTGGGGAGGCTCCTCCAACTAACAGCAGCACCAGGGATCTAGTAGAATCCCTTAGCTTGACTTCCTTGAGTGTTCTCCTAGGCCGGGCTTTGAGCGAAGGTGGGGGTTGGGCTGTAAAGCCAAGTAATATCCAGTGCCTCTCTAAGGGCAGTGAAGGTGTTTAAACTACATCATCTACCTAGGAATAACTGTGCCCCCATAAAGATGCATGGACTCTGTTTCCCCACTTCCAACACACACACAAAGACGTGCTCAGGTATCCTGAGTGTGGGCCGGCACTTTCAAGTGACAGCAGCGCCTGGGTTCTAATAGTATCCTTTAGCTTGTAATACCTGAGTTGTTCCCTAGGCCTGGCTCTGAGGGAAAGCTGGGGGTTGGGCTTTGAGGCCAAATAGTAGCGAGTGCCCCCCGATGGACTGAGGAAGTATTTAGATGAATTCTCCCTAAAGGGGTACACCTGTGCCCACATCCATCTACGTGGAGTGCGGATACACAAATCCCTCCCCCCACAAGTCTGGCTACCGGAATATGAGAGTGGGAATGTTCCTCCAGCTTACATCAGTGCCAGTGTTCTAGCAGAATCCTTAAGCTTCTCTTCCCTGATGGATTGCATTAGCTGGAGTGCGGTTCAAAGTGGGATTTGTTCTCTAAATCCAAGTAATAATGAGTGCCTCTCCATGGGAATTGGAGGTGTTTAACCAACAACCCCCAACAAGGGAATACCTTTGCCCCCTGGAATATGCGTGGACACTGTTTCTCCACCAACAGTACACACACGAAGAAGCTTTGTGGAATCCTGAGCATGGGGAGACTACTCCAAATGACAGCAGCACCTGGGTTCTATTAGAATCCCTTAGCTTGCGTTCCCTGAGTATTTACATAGGCCAGGCTTTGATCTATTGTGGGGTTTGGTCTCTATAGCTAGGTTTTAGCGAGTGCCTCTCTATTGGCATGGAGATTTTAAAACTACATCCCTAACCTTTAAACACCTGCCCCCCATATAAATGCGTGGTCTCCCTTTCCCCACCTCCAGCACACCCACGAAGAACAGTTCTGGTATACTGAGTGTGGGTAGGCACCTCCAAATGACAGCAGCACCTGGGACCTTATAATATCACTTGGCTTGCTTTCCCTGAGTGTTTCCTTTGGCCAGGCTGTGAGCGAAGGTGGGTGTTGGGCACTAAAGACTAGTAATAGCGAGTGCCTCTCTATGGGCATTGGAGGTGTTTAAAATACATCCCCAAACTTGGAACACCTGTGCCCCCCCAAAAATGCGTGGACTCTGTTTCCCCACCTCCAGCACACACACGAAAACGGGTTGAGGCTTCCTGAGTGTGGGGAGGCACCTACAACTGACAGCAGGGCCTGGGTTCTAATACAATCCATTAACTTGTCTTCCCTGATGGCTAGCCTAGGCGGGAGTGCGGGGGAATGTGAGGGTTGGGCTCTAAAACCAAGTATTATTGAGTGCCTCTCCACGGGATTTGAAGTGGTTTAACCTACAACCAAATATTTGGGAATACCTGTGCCCCCTGAAAGATGCAAGGACACTGTTTCCCCGCCTTCAGCACACACACTAGGTGGTGTTCTGGTATCCTGAGTGTGGGGAGGCTCCTGCAAGTGACAGTAGCACCTGGGATCTAATTGGATCCATTAGGTTGATATTCCTGAGTATTTTCCTTGGCCGGGTTGTGAGCGAAATTGGGGGTTGTGCTCTAAAACCAAGTATTAGCGAGTTCCTATATTTTGGCAGTGGAGGTGGTTAAAGTATATCCCCAACCTGGGAACACCTGTGCCCCCATAAAGATGCGTGGACTCTGTTTCCCTCCTGCAGCACACACACGACATTGGGTTCAGATGTCTTGAGTGTGGGGAGGTTCCTGCAACTAACAGCAGCGCCTGGGTTGTAATACACTACCTTAACTGGTCTTCCATGATGGCTTGCCATGGCCGGTGTGCGGGGGAAAGTTGGGATTGGGCTGTAAACCAAGTATTAGCGAGAGCCTATCCATGGGATGTGGGTGTTTAACCTACAAACCACCACCATGAAATAACTGTGCCCCCTGAAAGATGCTTTGACTCTGTTTCCCCACCTCCAGCACACACATGAAGAAGTGTTCTGGTATCCTGAGTGTGGGGAGGCACCTCCAACTGACAGCAGCATCTGGGATCTAATAGGATCCCTTAGGTTGACTTCCCTGTGTGTTTTCCAAGGACCGGCTGGGAGCGAATGTGGGGGTTGGGCTCTAAAGCCAAGTAAGAGCGAGTGCCTCTCTATGGGCAGTGGAGGTGTTTAAAGTACATTCCCTCCCTGGGAACACCTGTGCCCCCATAAAGTTGCGTGGACTATGTATCCCCAAAACCATCATACACATAAAGACTTGTTCAGGTATCCTGAGTATGGGGAGACTCCTCCAACTGACAGCAGCGCCTGGGTTCTAATAGAATCCCAAAGCTTGTCTTCCCTGATGGCATGCCTAGGCTGGAGTGTGGGGGAAAGTGGGGTTTGGGCTTGAAGTCCAAGTAGCAACGAGTGCCCCCTGATTTACTGGGGAAGTACTTAGAGGATTTCACCCTAAAATGGAACACCTGTGCCCCCATTCATCTGCGTGGACTGGGTCTCCACAACTCCCCCCCACACAAGGCTGGGATCCGGAATCCTGAGTGTGTGGAAGTTCCTCCAACTGACAGCAGCGCCTGCGTTCGAATAGAATAACTCAGCTTGTATTCCCTGAGTGTTTCCCTAGGCCGGGCTGCGAGCGAAAGCTGGGGGTTGTGCTTGGAGGCCAAGTAGCAGCTTGTGCCAACCGATTGACTGAGGAATTACTTAGGGAACTCCCCTACCGGGGAACACCTGTGTCACCATTCATCTGCGTGGATTGGGGCTGCACACCTCCCCCACACACAAGAGTGTCTCCGGAGTCCTGAGTGTTGGGAAGTTCCTCCATGTGACAGCAGCATCTAGGTTCAATACAATCCCTTAGCTTGTCTTCCGTGATGGCTTGCCCTGCCAGGAGTGCGGGAGAAATTGGAGGTTGGGCTCTAAAACGAAGTATTAGCGAGTGCCTATCCATGGGAGGTGGAGGTGTTTAACCTACATCCTCCAACCTAGGAATACCTGTGCCCCAGGAAAAAGGCGTGGACTCTGTTTCCACACCACCAGCACACGTGCGAAGAATTGTTCTCGTTTCCTGAGTGTGGGGAGGCTCCTCCAACTAACAGCAGCACCAGGGATCTAGTAGAATCCCTTAGCTTGACTTCCTTGAGTGTTCTCCTAGGCCGGGCTTTGAGCGAAGGTGGGGGTTGGGCTGTAAAGCCAAGTAATATCCAGTGCCTCTCTAAGGGCAGTGAAGGTGTTTAAACTACATCATCTACCTAGGAATAACTGTGCCCCCATAAAGATGCATGGACTCTGTTTCCCCACTTCCAACACACACACAAAGACGTGCTCAGGTATCCTGAGTGTGGGCCGGCACTTTCAAGTGACAGCAGCGCCTGGGTTCTAATAGTATCCTTTAGCTTGTAATACCTGAGTTGTTCCCTAGGCCTGGCTCTGAGGGAAAGCTGGGGGTTGGGCTTTGAGGCCAAATAGTAGCGAGTGCCCCCCGATGGACTGAGGAAGTATTTAGATGAATTCTCCCTAAAGGGGTACACCTGTGCCCACATCCATCTACGTGGAGTGCGGATACACAAATCCCTCCCCCACAAGTCTGGCTACCGGAATATGAGAGTGGGAATGTTCCTCCAGCTTACATCAGTGCCAGTGTTCTAGCAGAATCCTTAAGCTTCTCTTCCCTGATGGATTGCATTAGCTGGAGTGCGGTTCAAAGTGGGATTTGTTCTCTAAATCCAAGTAATAATGAGTGCCTCTCCATGGGAATTGGAGGTGTTTAACCAACAACCCCCAACAAGGGAATACCTTTGCCCCCTGGAATATGCGTGGACACTGTTTCTCCACCAACAGTACACACACGAAGAAGCTTTGTGGAATCCTGAGCATGGGGAGACTACTCCAAATGACAGCAGCACCTGGGTTCTATTAGAATCCCTTAGCTTGCGTTCCCTGAGTATTTACATAGGCCAGGCTTTGATCTATTGTGGGGTTTGGTCTCTATAGCTAGGTTTTAGCGAGTGCCTCTCTATTGGCATGGAGATTTTAAAACTACATCCCTAACCTTTAAACACCTGCCCCCCATATAAATGCGTGGTCTCCCTTTCCCCACCTCCAGCACACCCACGAAGAACAGTTCTGGTATACTGAGTGTGGGTAGGCACCTCCAAATGACAGCAGCACCTGGGACCTTATAATATCACTTGGCTTGCTTTCCCTGAGTGTTTCCTTTGGCCAGGCTGTGAGCGAAGGTGGGTGTTGGGCACTAAAGACTAGTAATAGCGAGTGCCTCTCTATGGGCATTGGAGGTGTTTAAAATACATCCCCAAACTTGGAACACCTGTGCCCCCCCAAAAATGCGTGGACTCTGTTTCCCCACCTCCAGCACACACACGAAAACGGGTTGAGGCTTCCTGAGTGTGGGGAGGCACCTACAACTGACAGCAGGGCCTGGGTTCTAATACAATCCATTAACTTGTCTTCCCTGATGGCTAGCCTAGGCGGGAGTGCGGGGGAATGTGAGGGTTGGGCTCTAAAACCAAGTATTATTGAGTGCCTCTCCACGGGATTTGAAGTGGTTTAACCTACAACCAAATATTTGGGAATACCTGTGCCCCCTGAAAGATGCAAGGACACTGTTTCCCCGCCTTCAGCACACACACTAGGTGGTGTTCTGGTATCCTGAGTGTGGGGAGGCTCCTGCAAGTGACAGTAGCACCTGGGATCTAATTGGATCCATTAGGTTGATATTCCTGAGTATTTTCCTTGGCCGGGTTGTGAGCGAAATTGGGGGTTGTGCTCTAAAACCAAGTATTAGCGAGTTCCTATATTTTGGCAGTGGAGGTGGTTAAAGTATATCCCCAACCTGGGAACACCTGTGCCCCCATAAAGATGCGTGGACTCTGTTTCCCTCCTGCAGCACACACACGACATTGGGTTCAGATGTCTTGAGTGTGGGGAGGTTCCTGCAACTAACAGCAGCGCCTGGGTTGTAATACACTACCTTAACTGGTCTTCCATGATGGCTTGCCATGGCCGGTGTGCGGGGGAAAGTTGGGATTGGGCTGTAAACCAAGTATTAGCGAGAGCCTATCCATGGGATGTGGGTGTTTAACCTACAAACCACCACCATGAAATAACTGTGCCCCCTGAAAGATGCTTTGACTCTGTTTCCCCACCTCCAGCACACACATGAAGAAGTGTTCTGGTATCCTGAGTGTGGGGAGGCACCTCCAACTGACAGCAGCATCTGGGATCTAATAGGATCCCTTAGGTTGACTTCCCTGTGTGTTTTCCAAGGACCGGCTGGGAGCGAATGTGGGGGTTGGGCTCTAAAGCCAAGTAAGAGCGAGTGCCTCTCTATGGGCAGTGGAGGTGTTTAAAGTACATTCCCTCCCTGGGAACACCTGTGCCCCCATAAAGTTGCGTGGACTATGTATCCCCAAAACCATCATACACATAAAGACTTGTTCAGGTATCCTGAGTATGGGGAGACTCCTCCAACTGACAGCAGCGCCTGGGTTCTAATAGAATCCCAAAGCTTGTCTTCCCTGATGGCATGCCTAGGCTGGAGTGTGGGGGAAAGTGGGGTTTGGGCTTGAAGTCCAAGTAGCAACGAGTGCCCCCTGATTTACTGGGGAAGTACTTAGAGGATTTCACCCTAAAATGGAACACCTGTGCCCCCATTCATCTGCGTGGACTGGGTCTCCACAACTCCCCCCCACACAAGGCTGGGATCCGGAATCCTGAGTGTGTGGAAGTTCCTCCAACTGACAGCAGCGCCTGCGTTCGAATAGAATAACTCAGCTTGTATTCCCTGAGTGTTTCCCTAGGCCGGGCTGCGAGCGAAAGCTGGGGGTTGTGCTTGGAGGCCAAGTAGCAGCTTGTGCCAACCGATTGACTGAGGAATTACTTAGGGAACTCCCCTACCGGGGAACACCTGTGTCACCATTCATCTGCGTGGATTGGGGCTGCACACCTCCCCCACACACAAGAGTGTCTCCGGAGTCCTGAGTGTTGGGAAGTTCCTCCATGTGACAGCAGCATCTAGGTTCAATACAATCCCTTAGCTTGTCTTCCGTGATGGCTTGCCCTGCCAGGAGTGTGGGAGAAATTGGAGGTTGGGCTCTAAAACGAAGTATTAGCGAGTGCCTATCCATGGGATGTGGAGGTGTTTAACCTACATCCTCCAACCTAGGAATACCTGTGCCCCAGGAAAAAGGCGTGGACTCTGTTTCCACACCACCAGCACACGTGCGAAGAATTGTTCTCGTTTCCTGAGTGTGGGGAGGCTCCTCCAACTAACAGCAGCACCAGGGATCTAGTAGAATCCCTTAGCTTGACTTCCTTGAGTGTTCTCCTAGGCCGGGCTTTGAGCGAAGGTGGGGGTTGGGCTGTAAAGCCAAGTAATATCCAGTGCCTCTCTAAGGGCAGTGAAGGTGTTTAAACTACATCATCTACCTAGGAATAACTGTGCCCCCATAAGGATGCATGGACTCTGTTTCCCCACTTCCAACACACACACAAAGACGTGCTCAGGTATCCTGAGTGTGGGCCGGCACTTTCAAGTGACAGCAGCGCCTGGGTTCTAATAGTATCCTTTAGCTTGTAATACCTGAGTTGTTCCCTAGGCCTGGCTCTGAGGGAAAGCTGGGGGTTGGGCTTTGAGGCCAAATAGTAGCGAGTGCCCCCCGATGGACTGAGGAAGTATTTAGATGAATTCTCCCTAAAGGGGTACACCTGTGCCCACATCCATCTACGTGGAGTGCGGATACACAAATCCCTCCCCCCACAAGTCTGGCTACCGGAATATGAGAGTGGGAAAGTTCCTCCAGCTTACATCAGTGCCAGTGTTCTAGCAGAATCCTTAAGCTTCTCTTCCCTGATGGATTGCATTAGCTGGAGTGCGGTTCAAAGTGGGATTTGTTCTCTAAATCCAAGTAATAATGAGTGCCTCTCCATGGGAATTGGAGGTGTTTAACCAACAACCCCCAACAAGGGAATACCTTTGCCCCCTGGAATATGCGTGGACACTGTTTCTCCACCAACAGTACACACACGAAGAAGCTTTGTGGAATCCTGAGCATGGGGAGACTACTCCAAATGACAGCAGCACCTGGGTTCTATTAGAATCCCTTAGCTTGTGTTCCCTGAGTATTTACATAGGCCAGGCTTTGATCTATTGTGGGGTTTGGTCTCTATAGCTAGGTTTTAGCGAGTGCCTCTCTATTGGCATGGAGATTTTAAAACTACATCCCTAACCTTTAAACACCTGCCCCCCATATAAATGCGTGGTCTCCCTTTCCCCACCTCCAGCACACCCACGAAGAACAGTTCTGGTATACTGAGTGTGGGTAGGCACCTCCAAATGACAGCAGCACCTGGGACCTTATAATATCACTTGGCTTGCTTTCCCTGAGTGTTTCCTTTGGCCAGGCTCTGAGCGAAGGTGGGTGTTGGGCACTAAAGACTAGTAATAGCGAGTGCCTCTCTATGGGCATTGGAGGTGTTTAAAATACATCCCCAAACTTGGAACACCTGTGCCCCCCCAAAAATGCGTGGACTCTGTTTCCCCACCTGCAGCACACACACGAAAACGGGTTGAGGCTTCCTGAGTGTGGGGAGGCACCTACAACTGACAGCAGGGCCTGGGTTCTAATACAATCCATTAACTTGTCTTCCCTGATGGCTAGCCTAGGCGGGAGTGCGGGGGAATGTGAGGGTTGGGCTCTAAAACCAAGTATTATTGAGTGCCTCTCCACGGGATTTGAAGTGGTTTAACCAACAACCAAATATTTGGGAATACCTGTGCCCCCTGAAAGATGCAAGGACACTGTTTCCCCGCCTTCAGCACACACACTAGGTGGTGTTCTGGTGTCCTGAGTGTGGGGAGGATCCTGCAAGTGACAGTAGCACCTGGGATCTAATTGGATCCATTAGGTTGATATTCCTGAGTATTTTCCTTGGCCGGTTTGTGAGCGAAATTGGGGGTTGTGCTCTAAAACCAAGTATTAGCGAGTTCCTATATTTTGGCAGTGGAGGTGGTTAAAGTATATCCCCAACCTGGGAACACCTGTGCCCCCATAAAGATGCGTGGACTCTGTTTCCCTCCTGCAGCACACACACGACATTGGGTTCAGATGTCTTGAGTGTGGGGAGGTTCCTGCAACTAACAGCAGCGCCTGGGTTGTAATACAATACCTTAACTGGTTTTCCATGATGGCTTGCCATGGCCGGTGTGAGGGGGAAAGTTGGGATTGGGCTCTAAACCAAGTATTAGCGAGAGCCTATCCATGGGATGTGGGTGTTTAACCTACAAACCACCACCATGAAATAACTGTGCCCCCTGAAAGATGCTTTGACTCTGTTTCCCCACCTCCAGCACACACATGAAGAAGTGTTCTGGTATCCTGAGTGTGGGGAGGCACCTCCAACTGACAGCAGCATCTGGGATCTAATAGGATCCCTTAGGTTGACTTCCCTGTGTGTTTTCCAAGGACCGGCTTGGAGCGAAGGTGGGGGTTGAGCTCTAAAGCCAAGTAAGAGCGAGTGCCTCTCTATGGGCAGTGGAGGTGTTTAAAGTACATTCCCTCCCTGGGAACACCTGTGCCCCCATAAAGTTGCGTGGACTATGTATCCCCAAAACCATCATACACATAAAGACTTGTTCAGGTATCCTGAGTATGGGGAGACTCCTCCAA
Organism: Vicugna pacos; assembly: GCF_048564905.1. Classification (NCBI taxonomy): domain Eukaryota; kingdom Metazoa; phylum Chordata; class Mammalia; order Artiodactyla; family Camelidae; genus Vicugna; species Vicugna pacos. The sequence goes on from NW_027328785.1 coordinate 938,388, forward strand.
CTGACAGCAGCGCCTGGGTTCTTATAGAATCCCAAAGCTTGTCTTCCCTGATGGCATGCCTAGGCTGGAGTGTGGGGGAAAGTGGGGTTTGGGCTTGAAGTCCAAGTAGCAACGAGTGCCCCCTGATTTACTGGGGAAGTACTTAGAGGATTTCACCCTAAAATGGAACACCTGTGCCCCCATTCATCTGCGTGGACTGGGTCTCCACAACTCCCCCCCACACAAGGCTGGGATCCGGAATCCTGAGTGTGTGGAAGTTCCTCCAACTGACAGCAGCGCCTGCGTTCGAATAGAATAACTCAGCTTGTATTCCCTGAGTGTTTCCCTAGGCCGGGCTGCGAGCGAAAGCTGGGGGTTGTGCTTGGAGGCCAAGTAGCAGCTTGTGCCAACCGATTGACTGAGGAATTACTTAGGGAACTCCCCTACCGGGGAACACCTGTGTCACCATTCATCTGCGTGGATTGGGGCTGCACACCTCCCACACACACAAGAGTGTCTCCGGAGTCCTGAGTGTTGGGAAGTTCCTCCATGTGACAGCAGCATCTAGGTTCAATACAATCCCTTAGCTTGTCTTCCGTGATGGCTTGCCCTGCCAGGAGTGCGGGAGAAATTGGAGGTTGGGCTCTAAAACGAAGTATTAGCGAGTGCCTATCCATGGGATGTGGAGGTGTTTAACCTACATCCTCCAACCTAGGAATACCTGTGCCCCAGGAAAAAGGCGTGGACTCTGTTTCCACACCACCAGCACACGTGCGAAGAATTGTTCTCGTTTCCTGAGTGTGGGGAGGCTCCTCCAACTAACAGCAGCACCAGGGATCTAGTAGAATCCCTTAGCTTGACTTCCTTGAGTGTTCTCCTAGGCCGGGCTTTGAGCGAAGGTGGGGGTTGGGCTGTAAAGCCAAGTAATATCCAGTGCCTCTCTAAGGGCAGTGAAGGTGTTTAAACTACATCATCTACCTAGGAATAACTGTGCCCCCATAAAGATGCATGGACTCTGTTTCCCCACTTCCAACACACACACAAAGACGTGCTCAGGTATCCTGAGTGTGGGCCGGCACTTTCAAGTGACAGCAGCGCCTGGGTTCTAATAGTATCCTTTAGCTTGTAATACCTGAGTTGTTCCCTAGGCCTGGCTCTGAGGGAAAGCTGGGGGTTGGGCTTTGAGGCCAAATAGTAGCGAGTGCCCCCCGATGGACTGAGGAAGTATTTAGATGAATTCTCCCTAAAGGGGTACACCTGTGCCCACATCCATCTACGTGGAGTGCGGATACACAAATCCCTCCCCCCACAAGTCTGGCTACCGGAATATGAGAGTGGGAAAGTTCCTCCAGCTTACATCAGTGCCAGTGTTCTAGCAGAATCCTTAAGCTTCTCTTCCCTGATGGATTGCATTAGCTGGAGTGCGGTTCAAAGTGGGATTTGTTCTCTAAATCCAAGTAATAATGAGTGCCTCTCCATGGGAATTGGAGGTGTTTAACCAACAACCCCCAACAAGGGAATACCTTTGCCCCCTGGAATATGCGTGGACACTGTTTCTCCACCAACAGTACACACACGGAGAAGCTTTGTGGAATCCTGAGCATGGGGAGACTACTCCAAATGACAGCAGCACCTGGGTTCTATTAGAATCCCTTAGCTTGTGTTCCCTGAGTATTTACATAGGCCAGGCTTTGATCTATTGTGGGGTTTGGTCTCTATAGCTAGGTTTTAGCGAGTGCCTCTCTATTGGCATGGAGATTTTAAAACTACATCCCTAACCTTTAAACACCTGCCCCCCATATAAATGCGTGGTCTCCCTTTCCCCACCTCCAGCACACCCACGAAGAACAGTTCTGGTATACTGAGTGTGGGTAGGCACCTCCAAATGACAGCAGCACCTGGGACCTTATAATATCACTTGGCTTGCTTTCCCTGAGTGTTTCCTTTGGCCAGGCTGTGAGCGAAGGTGGGTGTTGGGCACTAAAGACTAGTAATAGCGAGTGCCTCTCTATGGGCATTGGAGGTGTTTAAAATACATCCCCAAACTTGGAACACCTGTGCCCCCCCAAAAATGCGTGGACTCTGTTTCCCCACCTCCAGCACACACACGAAAACGGGTTGAGGCTTGCTGAGTGCGGGGAGGCACCTACAACTGACAGCAGGGCCTGGGTTCTAATACAATCCATTAACTTGTCTTCTCTGATGGCTAGCCTAGGCGGGAGTGCGGTGGAATGTGAGGGTTGGGCTCTAAAACCAAGTATTATTGAGTGCCTCTCCACGGGATTTGAAGTGGTTTAACCTACAACCAAATATTTGGGAATACCTGTGCCCCCTGAAAGATGCAAGGACACTGTTTCCCCGCCTTCAGCACACACACTAGGTTGTGTTCTGGTATCCTGAGTGTGGGGAGGCTCCTGCAAGTGACAGTAGCACCTGGGATCTAATTGGATCCATTAGGTTGATATTCCTGAGTATTTTCCTTGGCCGGGTTGTGAGCGAAATTGGGGGTTGTGCTCTAAAACCAAGTATTAGCGAGTTCCTATATTTTGGCAGTGGAGGTGGTTAAAGTATATCCCCAACCTGGGAACACCTGTGCCCCCATAAAGATGCGTGGACTCTGTTTCCCTCCAGCAGCACACACACGACATTGGGTTCAGATGTCTTGAGTGTGGGGAGGTTCCTGCAACTAACAGCAGCGCCTGGGTTGTAATACAATACCTTAACTGGTCTTCCATGATGGCTTGCCATGGCCGGTGTGCGGGGGAAAGTTGGGATTGGGCTCTAAACCAAGTATAAGCGAGAGCCTATCCATGGGATGTGGGTGTTGAACCTACAAACCACCACCATGAAATAACTGTGCCCCCTGAAAGATGCTTTGACTCTGTTTCCCTACATCCAGCACACACACGAAGAAGTGTTCTGGTGTTCTGAGTGTTGGGAGGTTCCTCCAACTGACAGCAGCACCTGGCTTCGAATAGAATCCCTTAGCTTGACTTCCCTAAGTGTTTTCCTAGGCCTAGCAGTGAGCGATGGTGGGGGATGGGCTCTAAAGCCAAGTATTAGAGAGTGCAACTCTGTGGGCTGTGGAGGGTTTGAAACTACTTCCCCAAACTTGGAACACCTGTGCCCCCATAAAGATGAGTGGACTCTGTTTCCCCCATGCAGCACACACACGGAGACGTGTCAGGTATCCTGATAGTGGGGAGGCTCCTCCAAATGACAGCAGCGCCTGGGTTCTAATAGAATCCCTTAGATTGTTTTCCTTGAGTGTTTCCCTAGGCCGGGCTTAGAGGGAAAGCTGGGAGTTTGGCTTGGAGGCCAAGTAGCATCAACTGCCCCCGATGGATTGTGGTTGTATTTAGAGGACTTCTCCCTAATGCGGAACAAGTGTGACCCCATTCATCTACTTGGATTTTGGCTCCACATCTCCCCACCACATAATGTTGGGTTCCGGAATCCTGAATTTTGGGACGTTCCTCCAACTGTCAGCAGCGCTTGTGTTCTTGAATCCCTTAACTTGCCTTCCCTGATGGTTTGCCTATGCTGGAGTGCAGGGGAATGTGGGGTTTCGGCTCTAATACCAAGTATTAGCCAATGCATCTACATGTGAAGTTGAGAAATTTTAACTACAACCAGCATCTTAGGAATACATGTGCCACCTGAAAGATGCCTGGACTCTGTTTCCCCACCTCCAGCACACAAACGAGGAAGTTTTCTTCTATCCTGAATGTGGGGAGTTTCCTCCAAATGACAGCAGCACCTGAGGTCTAATAGAATCCGTTAGCTTGACTTCCTTGAGTGTTTACCTAGGCCGGGCTGTAAGCGAATGTGGGGGTTGGGCCCTAAAGACAAGGATTAGCGAGTGCCTCTCTATGGGCAGTGGAGGTGTTTAAAGTACATTCCCTCCCTGGGAACACCTGTGCCCCCATAAATTTGCGTGGACTATGTATCTCCAAAACCATCATACACATAAAGACTTGTTCAGGTATCCTGAGTATGGGGAGACTCCTCCAACTGACAGCAGCGCCTGGGTTCTAATAGAATCCCAAAGCTTGTCTTCCCTGATGGCATGCCTAGGCTGGAGTGTGGGGGAAAGTGGGGTTTGGGCTTGAAGTCCAAGTAGCAACGAGTGCCCCCTGATTTACTGGGGAAGTACTTAGAGGATTTCACCCTAAAATGGAACACCTGTGCCCCCATTCATCTGCGTGGACTGGGTCTCCACAACTCCCCCCCACACAAGGCTGGGATCCGGAATCCTGAGTGTGTGGAAGTTCCTCCAACTGACAGCAGCGCCTGCGTTCGAATAGAATAACTCAGCTTGTATTCCCTGAGTGTTTCCCTAGGCCGGGCTGCGAGCGAAAGCTGGGGGTTGTGCTTGGAGGCCAAGTAGCAGCTTGTGCCAACCGATTGACTGAGGAATTACTTAGGGAACTCCCCTACCGGGGAACACCTGTGTCACCATTCATCTGCGAGGATTGGGGCTGCACACCTCCCCCACACACAAGAGTGTCTCCGGAGCCCTGAGTGTTGGGAAGTTCCTCCATGTGACAGCAGCACCTGGGTTCTATACAATCCCATAGCATGTCTTCCCTGATGGCTTGCCCTGACAGGAGTGCGGGGGAAAATGGAGGTTGGGCTCTAAAACGAAGTATTAGCGAGTGCCTATCCATGGGATGTGGAGGTGTTTAACCTATATCTTCAAACCTAGGAATACCTGTGCCCACAGAAAATTGTGGACTCTGTTTCCACTCTTCCAGCACACGTGTGATGAAATGTTCTGGTTTCCTGAGTGTGGGGAGGCTCCTCCAACTAACAGCAGCACCAGGGATCTAGTGGAATTCCTTCGCTTGTCTTACTTGAGTGTTCTCTTAGGCCGGGCTTTGAGCGAAGGTGGGGGTAGGCCTCTAAAGCCAAGTAATAGCCAGTGCCTCTCTTTGGTCAGTGAAGTTGTTTAAACTACATCATGTCCCTGGGAAAAACTGTGCCCCCATAAAGATGCATGGACTCTGTTTCCCCAATTCCAACACACACAGGAAGATATGTTCCGGTACCCTGAGTTGGGCCGGCACATTCAAGGGACAGCAGCGCTTGGGTTGTAATAGTATCCCTTAGCTTGTAATCCCTGAGTATTTCCCTAGGCCTGGCTCTGAGGGAAAGCTGTGGGTTGGGCTTTGAGGCCAAATTTTAGCGAGTGCCCCCCGATGGACTGAGGATGTATTTAGATGAATTTTCCCTAAAGGGGAACACCTGTGCCCCCATTCAACTACGTGGATTTGGGATACACAATTCCCCCCCCCACAAGTCTGGCTTCTGGAATCCTGAGAGTGGGAATGTTCCTCAAACAGACAGCAGTTATAGTTTTCTAGTAGAATCCTTAAGCTTCTCTTCCCTGATGGATTGCGTAATCCGGAGTGCGGATCAAAGTGGGATTTGTGCTCTAAATCCAAGTATTAGTGAGTGCCTCTCCATGGGAAGTGGTGGTGTTTAACCAACAATCCCCAACTAGGGAATACCTGTGCCCCCTGAAATATGCGTGGACTCTGTTTCTCCACCAACAGAACACACACGAAGTAGTTTTCTGGAATCCTGAGCTTGGGGTGGCTACTCCAAATGACAGCAGCACCTGGGTTCTATTAGAATCCCTTAGCTTGTGATCCCTGGTTGTTTCCTTAGGCCGGGCCATGAGAGAAAGCTGGGGGTTGGGCTTGGAGTCCAAGTAGCAGCGAGTACCCCCCGATGGACTGAGGAAGTCCTTAGAGGAATTCTCCCTAAAGGGAAACACCTGAGCACCCCTTCATCTGCGTGGAGTGGGGCTCCACACTTCCCCACCACACAAGGTTGTGTTCCAGCATTCTGAGGGTGGGGTGGTTCCTCCTAGTGACATCAGCATCTTGGTTTTAATAGAATCGATTTGCTTGTATTCCCTGATGGTTTGCCTAGGCCAGAGTATGATTGAAAGAGGGATTTGGGCTCTTAATCCAAGTATCAGCGTGTGCCTCTCCGTGGGAAGTAGATAAATGTAACCTACAACCCACACTATGGGAATAAATGTGCCCCCTGAAAAATGCGTGTGCTTTGTTTCCCCACCTCCAGCACACACAGGAGGTTTTCTGGTATCCTGCATGTGGGGAGGCTCCTGCAACTGACAGTAGCACCTGGGATCTAATTGGATCCATTAGGTTGATATTCCTGAGTATTTTCCTTGGCCGGGTTGTGAGCAAAATTGGGGGTTGTGATCTAAAACCGAGTATTAGCGAGTTCCTATATTTTGGCAGTGGATGTGGTTAAACTTTATCCCAAATCTGGGAACACCTGTGCCCCCATAAAGATGCGTGGACTCTGTTTCCCTCCTGCAGCACACACACGACATTGGGTTCAGATGTCTTGAGTGTGGGGAGGTTCCTTCAACTAACAGCAGCGCCTGGGTTGTAATACAATACCTTAACTGGTCTTCCAAGATGGCTTGCCATGGCCGGTGTGCGGGGTAATGTTGGAATTGGGCTCTAAACCAAGTATTGGCGAGAGCCTATTCATGGGATGTGGGTGTTTAACCTAAAACAACAACCATGAAATAACTGTGCCCCCTGAAAGATGCTTTGACTGTTTCCCTACATCCAGCACACACACGAAGTAGTTTTCTGGTGTTCTGAGTGTGGGCAGGTTCCTCCAACTGACAGCAGCACCTGGGTTCGAATAGAATCCCTTAGCTTGACTTCCCTAAGTGTTTTCCTAGGCCTAGCAGTGAGCGATGGTGGGGGATGGGCTCTAAAGCCAAGTATTAGTGAGTGCATCTCTGTGGGCAGTGAAGGGTTTGAAACTACTTCCTCAATCTTGGAACACCTGTGCCCCCATAAAGATGAGTGGACTCTGTTTCCCCCCCGCAGCACACACACGGAGACGTGCTCAGGTATCCTGATAGTGGGGAGGCTCCTCCAAATGACAGCAGCGCCTGGGTTCTAATAGAATCCCTTAGATTGTATTCCTTGAGTGTTTCCCTAGGCTGGGCTGAGAGGGAAAGCTGGGAGTTTGGCTTGGAGGCCAAGTAGCAGCAACTGCCCCCCGATGGAATGTGGAAGTATTTAGAGGACTTCTCCCTAATGGGGAACAAGTGTGACCCCATTCATCTACTTGGATTTTGGCTCCACATCTCCCCGCCGCAATATGTTGGGTTCCGGAATCCTGAGTGTTGGGAAGTTCCTCCAACTGTCAGCAGCGCTTGTGTTCTTGAATCCCTTAACTTGCCTTCCCTGATGGTTTGCCTATGCTGGAGTGCAGGGGAATGTGGGGTTTCGGCTCTAATACCAAGTATTAGCCAATGCATCTACATGGGAAGTTGAGAAATTGTACCTACCACCAGCAACGTGGGAATACATGTGCCACCTGAAAGATGCCTGGATTCTGTTTCCCCACTTCCAGCACACAAATGAGGTAGTGTTCTTCTATCCTGAATGTGGGGAGTTTCCTCCAAATGACAGCAGCACCTGAGGTCTAATAGTATCCGTTAGCTTGACTTCCTTGAGTGTTTACCTAGGCCGGGCTGTGAGCGAATGTGTGGGTTGGGCTCTAAAGACAAGGATTAGCGAGTGCCCCTCTATGGGCAGTGGAGGTGTTTAAACCAAATCCCCAACTTTGGAACACCTGTGCCCCCATAAAAATGCGTGGAATGTCTTTCCCACCTCCAAAACACACACGAAGACTTTCAGATATCCTTAGTGTGGGGGGGCTCCTCAAAATGACAGCAGCGCCTGGGTTCTAATACAATCCCTTAGCTTGTAATACGATTGTTTCCCTGGTCCGGGACGTGAGGGAAAGCTCGGGGTTGGGCTTGGAGTCCAAGTAGCTGTGGGTGCACCCTGATCGATTGAGGAAGTACTTAGAGGACTTCTCCCTAAAGGGAAAATTTTGCCCCCATTCATCTGGGTGGAGTGGGGCTGCACAACTCCCCCACAAACAAGAATGTGTTCTGGAATCCTGAGTGCAGAGAAGATCCTCCGACTGACAGCAGCGCCTGGGTACTATTGGAATCCCTTCGCTTGTCTTCCCTGATGGTATGCCTAGGCGGGAGTGCGGGGGAAAGTGTGGTTTGGGCTCCAAAACCAAGTATATGCGAGTACCTCTCTATGGTTCGTGGAAGTTTTTAAACTACATCCCTAACCTGGGAACACCTGTGCCCCCATATAGATCCGTGGAGTCTGTTTCCAGACCTCCAGCACACACACGAACACTTGCACAGTTATCCTGAGAGTGGGCAGCCTCCTCCAACTGACAGCAGTGCCTTGTTTGTAATAGAATCCCTTAGCTTGTCTTTCTTGTTGATTTGCCTAGGACGCATTGTGGGGCAAAGTGGGGGTAGGGCTCTAGGTCCAACTATTAACGAGTCCCTCTCCATGGGAAATGGAGGTGTTTAATCTACAACCCTCAACCTGATAATACCTGTGCCCCCTGAAATATGGGGGGACTATGTTTCCGCACATCCAGCACACACACGAAGTAGTGTTCTGATATTCTGACTGTGGAGATGCTCCTCCAACTGACAGCAGCACCTGGGATCTAATAGTATCCCTTAGCTTGACTTGCAAGAGTGTTTTCCTACACCGGGCTTTGAGCGAAAGTGGGGGTTGGGCTCTAAAACCTAGTATTAGCGTGTGCCTCTCCATGGGAGGTGGAGGTATTTAACTTACATCCCCCAACCTGGGAATAACTGTGCCCCCAGAAAGATGCGTGTACTCTGTTTTCTTACCTCCAGCACACACACGAAGTCGTGCTCTGTTATCCTGAGGGTTGACAGGCTCCTCCATCTGACAGCTGCCCCTGGGTTCAAATAGAATCCATTAGCGTGTCTTCCCTTTGTATTTTCCTACGCCGGGCTGCGAGGGAAAGCTGTTGGCTGGGCTTGGAATTCAAGTAGCTGCGAGTGCCCCCTGATTGACTCTCGAGGTAATTAGCGGACATCTACATAACGGGAAACAAGTGTGCCCCCAGCCTTCTGCCTTCTGTTGGTCTCCCCAGCTTCCCCCCACACAAGGCTTTTTTCCGGAATACTGAGTGTGGGGAAGTTCCTCCAACTGATAGCAGCTTCTGGGTTCTAATAGAATCCCTTAGCTTGTCTTCCCTGAGTGTTTTCCTAGGCCGGTCTTACAGGGAATGTGGGGGTTGGGCTCTAAGCCAAGTATTGGCGTGTGCCTCTCTATGGGCAGCGGAGGTTTTTAGCCGATATCCCCCAGCCTGGGAACACATGTGCCCTCAGAAAATATGTGGACTCTGTTTCCCCACCTCCAACACACACACGAAGTCAAATATGGTGGAATGACTGCTGTTATTTTAGGTTCTACAAACTCTTAAATGGATTGATTTCTATCTCCATTATACAAGCACTCCTGGGTAACCTTTATATTCATGTGAGGATCAAAAGAGTACTCATTAATAGTATTACCATACTTCTACTGAATTAACTCTTCTGTAACAGTATAATGGCCACACTTCTTAACAACTGCCTCTGTAAGGGTCTTGTAAGTCACAAATATTTATTATAAAGAAATTATATAAAAAATAATAACAATTACAACAACTATGTTGTTTATAACGATGATAGTGTTAGCATCTCCCTCTCATATTAAACAATACCCATCACTGGATTCCTTAGGAAGCAACGCCAATGCATTTTTGGACTCTTCTAAGTCTTCACCCAATGAAGCCTTTTTACTCACGCTGGTCCACCACAGCCAGAATTGCTGTTACTTTCATGGTTGACTGCCACGCTGTGATGTTCTGGGCTTTTTCTGGCACCATGCGTCTATACTTTGTAGTCAAGTTTCCACGTACCGAGTCTGATTTCCAATATATTGTTCTCCAGAGCCAACAGATGGGCCACTGGAAAGAGGCAACAGATAATGTGGTGAACCCAAACTGAATACCTGTTTAAGGGATGGACACATAACATGCAGTGGTGGACGGATGGAAAGACAACATCAATTCCTTTACTCCTGTAAAGAGAGGGGGGCAAATGGTGAACTAAATCCCAAAGAGAAAACACATTCATGGTAATGATAATGTTTAACAGTGAAAGAATCCAAACAAAAGGCAAATATAATATCTCTGGGAAGAAGACTTATTACAAACTGTTTCTTTCACGTATATACCCTTAGTAGGAATAACATACTTAAAAATCTTCAACCAACCATAGTTATTTGCTCGTAATAAACTTGGGAATCTTGAAGCATATTATTCACTCTCAGTGTTGAAATAATGCAATCTTGAAAGATAATTTGTAATTGAGGATTAAAAAAAGAATATTGTGGATTTATCTAACAATTTAAATAGGAATAAGGAATGTACTTTTGGGAAAGCTCTGCATAGAGAATGTTGGAGGAAATGCACTGAAAATAGGCAAGTGAGCAAGCTCCCTTGAGTCTGGGAAGGTGAGTGCAGCACATTCAGAGAGTCTATGAAGTTATTACAAGTCACAGAAAGGTATGCAAATAAAGTGTCTTCCTAAGCAAAATATCCTTCTTCAGGAATTTTTATCTTGATATTTCTATGATCTGTGTGGTCACAGGAAGTCAAAGTTATGGTGGTGGCTTAGAAGTTCTTTTCTCTCTGTCTGTAGTTTACAGGGCATTGCTACAGATGGGGCAGCAGAGATCTGCGGTAAGCTGTTCCATGGGGTGGGGGAGCAGTTAGAAATGATAAGGCCAGAGATCTAAAAGACTTTTAGACCCTCCCCTCCTAACTGGCAGACCTTTAAAGTAAACTAGCACAGGTATGTAACTAAGACAGAGGATGAGAGGCAAATTTAAAGTCCCTTTAGTGTTACTGATCAGTCAAGGGGTAGGGACCACTCTGGCCAGGAACGGCAAGACCGTGGATGGGGTGGATGGGTAGGAGGAGCTGACATTTGCTTCTGATCTGAGAGGCAGGGATGTGTTGCATAAAAGCCGACAGTGCTGGAAAGATGCAGTAGGTCCACAGCCCAAAAGGAGCTGTCATATTCAGGGAGGTCAGAGAGCAAGAACCAGAGTTAGTGATGCCAGAGTGTCAGCAGCGTGGCAGCAGTGATGTCAGTATCAGTGTCCAAAACCCACCTAACCCTACATGAACTCATCTGCCTACAGGGGGCAGGTAAGTAGCAGAAATGTGTGGAGTGGGTGCAGCCACTGGCAAATTGGCAAGTGGACATCCTAAGGAAACACACTGCTCACAGTCACCATATTGGAAAGAGTGCCCCACACTGTCAGATCTCCTTCTCATTGCCAGAAATTAGGAGTTTATTAGCAATCAACCCAGTTAAAAACCCAGAAAAGATATCATTTATAATGACAACAAAGGCACAGACTATTCAGAAATAAATTAATTAAAAATGTTAAGATGATTCTGATAAATGACTTAAAAAAAAGAAAAAAAATATGATGATTGAATGAGCAGTAGAATGCACCATACTCTTCATTGGGCAGACTCAAGCTTGGGGGACATAGAACATTATTTCTCCAAAGTAAATTTAGAATCTGAATGCAAATTTAGTTAATAATCCAAAATGGATTTAAGAAAAACATCTGAAAGGTGATCGTATTGTTCTTCCAGAAATATACACAAATATACAAATAAAATAATGAGGAGGGAAGTTTGAATTTGCAGTATTAGGGATATTCTGGAAAAAGATTAAATAGGACCAACTCTAGGAGGCATTAATCTATGGTCGTGGAAAAAGTATAGAAATAGTGCACTGAGAGTATGAATGTAATACAATGCATTTCAAGAATAGACGTGGATATTTTTGAGATTTTAGTAATATTATAAAACTGACACTTCACATCAGTGGATTCAAGTACTGGAGTAATTAGCTAAATCATTGGAAGACCTGGCACAGTGTCCCCACTTTTGATATTAAAATAAATTCCAGATAATTTATTAATTAAAAAATAAAATACCAGAAATAACCCAACATGATTTAATCTGTTCAGATATTCAAACGAGAAGAACATTCTAAAAAGCTTTTGGAACAAAGACCAATAACAGCAAAGGCCTAGGAACTCATCAAGGCCAGAAACGCCCACTGTAAAACAAAACTAACCCTCTCCCAACCCTCTCACGGCCCTGTGTTGCTCTCTGATACTTTCTACTCTCTCTTCTTCCCTTTAAAGTCCAGTTTCTTGGAGAAGTGCCAGCGCTGATGTCTCCTCCAGGGCTCGGAGCCCTGCATCCCCCACGGCCCTCACCGTGGCACTGAGACAGGAGTTGCACTGCCGGCGGCTGCGTGTTTCAAACCAGTGGGCATTTTCAGCTCCTGTTTATTTGATTACCAGGTAGCTTTTGCCGTGGACAAATATTTTCCTCTCAGTGGAATGTTTTCCCCCCTTAATTTTTGTTTTACTTAAATAAATTTAAAAAGCCCAGGCAGAAAAGTGTGTGTGCACATATGCACACACACAGATACACACAGATCTGTTTTTTACAGGCTACCTTAGTCCTCCTCCTCCCTTTCCCCAGTCTCGGCAATTAAAGGTGGGATTTAGCCCTTGCTTTTTTGCCCCACACACCCCCAGTTTCTCACTATGCTCCCTTTAGTCAGTGTTCAAATCCCTCTTAAGCCAGGTTACAGCCTTCTCTGTGTTGCCTCAACTAGCTTTCTCCCAACTGCTCTACTGTTCTTTCTCCTGGTGGATTTCTTGTCTCCCATTTGCCATGTTCATGGCCCTTTTCCCCAGGGCCTCTTCTTCAGTCCTCCACCTGGCAGGACTGAATCGCCCCCACGGCCTCACCCACAGCTCCTCTGAGCTCCTGACTGGTGAATCCAGCTTAACAACAGACATCACCCCTCAGATGTCCCATAGACACTTTGCACTCAAACTGCCACACACAGAACCATCTCGAAATCAGCTCTTCCCCTTACACTGCCCCTGCAGATCCTCTTTCAAGATGGGTCACTGGAAAGTCACCTCAGCAGCTCTGTGGCCCACCGCCCCAGCCCTGCAGTCCTACTGCAGCAGTCATCACTTCTGCCGCCCATGTCCCTCTTCCTCTGCCCAGGGCCTCTCTGCAGGCATGTGACACTTGTTGTCTGGGTTACCTGGATTGTTCCCAAAACATCCTTTCCCCCCAAAATATGGGCCTCTCCCAAAAATAGTATCTTCCATTCTGCTGCTAGAATAACCAGATATTCTTCAACATAAACATTATGCAATTCTCTTACTTACAAATATTCCAATATATACCTGTTTCATTAAGGATACATTCAAGTCTAAGCACACAAGGCCCATCGTGACAGAGGCCATGTGCACCTGATATTCCCACCTATGGATCCTTTGTTCTAGCCCTACTTGTTGTTCTTCACTCTAGCCAAGCCAGTTCATGCCGTGTACACTTATGTCTCTACCTCTCTGCATGAAGTGTCCACTCCCTCTACCACACATTAGAGAGCTAACTTCCTTTCACCTTTCAAAATTCAGTTCAAATATTTCTAGCTCTAGGAAGTCCAATTTGTGTTCACCTGGTTAGCAATCCATCAACTACTCGCCAAGTCTCGCCTGGCCTGGGGAGTGCAGACACCAAGTCTTATCTGTCTTGGTCTCCCCAGCAGCTGATACAGTGTTTGGCATAGCAGGTGCTCAGTGTTTTTTGGATAGATAAACGAATGAATCGGTAAAGAGATAAGAGGTCTACAATCCCCCCCAGTTACTCAGCTGCCATTTTGGGAAGTTCATTCTGCAGAGTTAAGGAAATGTCAGTGCAGGTGGTGGGCAGACAGAACAGAGGTGAGGGCGTGGGGGAGACAGGCCTGGTCCTGGAGAGCACAGGAGAGGCGTGGGTGGGATAGCACTGGAGAGAGAGGGAATGGACGGTTCGGGTGCAAGGAGATGTTGAAGAACAACTGATATTAACTGCAATAAATTAAATGGAGAACATAATATATGAAGGGAAGATCAAGTTAACACAGCAAGGGTGGAAAAGGCAGTACCAGAGACAAAGAGCTCTCACTTCATCCCTCACAGCATTTCACTTATGGCGCCCGCCCTCTGGGAAGGCAGCGTCAAATTTTTGAGAGACTGGTGTTTGTGCTGTGGGTGCTCTAAGTACAAAATGGTATCTTATGGCTTCCAGATTTTAAGACTGATAGATTATTTCTCTTATGTCCCATGTCTGAGTTCTCAGACAGCAGGATCTTTCGCTGGTGTGGGGAGAGCTATTGTGGTTAACAACTCAGGATTACTCTAATAATCTCAAAGGACAGTGGGGAATTCACTAAAACAAATAAAAGAGAAATTTCACTCAGAAAAAGCCATATGCCATATAGAACCTTGTGGGGCCCTTGGGGGCAATATTACCGCCAACTCATCTAATAGTTTTATGTGAGTGTGCTGAAACTCCAAGCTCAAGTCACTTAAACACGTATGAGGCCCAGGGTCCAGGCTGTGGTGCTCCAGACAATGACCGGAGGATGAAAAGCCTGACTACAGCCTCCAACAGGATCAGTCCAGCCACGGAGCACAATGGACACGGACACGATCATGCACCATCAAGACAAGAATCAAGTGCAATTCATGCCTAGACAGGAGAGCAGATAATCTCTAAAAAGTGGAGGGGTCCCTGCCAAGGCTTGGCAAGAGTCCTTCCAGGCAGAAAAGCAGAGAAAGATACTTCAGGCGAAGGAGACTAGGGTTGGTGGCTGGGTGCGAGGCCTAACGAAGCTCAGGTGGAGGGCTCCAGGGTCATCTGTCAGTAGCTGTTCCCCTTCAGCAGCTAAGAGGCATAACTAAAAAGGCAGGTGGGGTGACATTAATGATCATGGGAAAAACTGGGAGGAGGAAACTGAGGTCAGGAGATCACCACCAAAGGCAATTTATTTTAGAGGAACAAAAATAATTCAAAAAGCACTTGGAAATTCTACCTCCCATGAATGAAAAGAACACAATATAAGTTTCACTCCAGCGTTGAACACAGAAAAACAGACTGCCTACTCTCAGAAATGGATTGAATTTTCTAATTCGTCAGGGATTATTTAGATAATAGGAAAACAAATAAATCTGAACAATCTCTCTAGAATAGCTGTTACTCCATCCTGTTATGTAGGGAGAATGTAATTTAGGAAAAAGTAAACTCCCTCTATCTGTAGACTTATAAACAGGAAGCACAAAGGGGTGCCTTTGTAGACATGAACCCGCATGCATAAATGCAAAGCCTGTTGACCCAAATCCTTTCTTGTCTCCTAAGCTTAAAAAAAAAAAAAAACTACTTCAAGGCAGTGGTGAGCTGAAAGGGCTCAGATACAAAACGTGCACTTCATCAGCCTTCTAGTAGATAAAAGTGCGCCATGCATAATAGAAAAGATAACGTTTCCTATGGAAATCTATTTTGAGATGCAACAATTTAAAGGCAACTGAGAGCTCAAAACCAAGTTCAACCAAAGAGAAACCGAGCCCAAGCAAATGTACAGAAATGGACAAAGACATTGGAGAAGGAGGGGATGTGTGCTCTACCGATACTCCAGATCAGCAAATTCATCTTGAATTCAAGCCAGTGATGTGCCATGAGGTCACTCAAGAAATCAGGCAGAAACCATATCAAAGGCAGGTGTGAGATGTGGAAGGGGTGACCCTGTGAACCTTGCTGCAATGAGGCAGGATGCCCTTGCAGGCTTTCTGCACAGGCCGGCTGGCTCACATGACTCTGTTTAGAAGGATATCAGCCAGCAGCTGTGCCACACGGGCTACAGCCCTAGCTGAGTCACATCTAGTAACGGTTCTGAGTTCATCCTCAGACGACATGACCAGAAGGATCTGAGAATCAATGGTGGAGACGTATCTGAATGAGTATTCCATTTCATTCCTTGGCAGTAAACATTCAGCTTTGTACAACATAAATATTGACAAAGATACACACAGGCACCCTATTTGAAAGCCTGACTGCATAATTGCATCTAATGGAGAAAAGTGGGCTCCTTGTCGATATGCTAGGTCATTGTTTGGCTCGGTAACCGATGCTTCTGAGACCCAAAGCATATACTAGTATAACCAACAGCACAGAAATCTCCACTGATGACTTACTCATTTCAGGGTATTCATAAAATAACCCCAGTTTGCCCATGGGATACAGACGGTTGTCCCATTCCCATCGTGGGGTGGTCTGTCCTGCTTCTGGAACTGTGGCACCATTAGATTAATGACCCAGCTGTCAAACAGATCAAATTATAAGGCAGGATATTATCAGACCAAGGTCATAAAAGTATTACTGACATTTCAAGCTGAACACATCATCTTCCCAAGAATTTAATTTCTTGTTTTCAGGATAAATTTCTTTTTATTGCTGCCTCCCTACCCTCAAAAATTGTGAAAACTAGTCCTGACCACGTACCTTGGGTTTACCAAAATTGTAACGACTACTGCTACTTTATCTCCTACCTCCTTTTCAGGTGGGCATTTTAGGTTTTAGAAGATGCCTTCCCTCATTTGTCTTTTTTACCCCCATTTCTATGCTATTATCCACCATGGCCTTTCCAGTCTGAAAATCTCACAGAAAATAAGTAAAAGACAGAAATACAGGGTCTGTGAGCCGGTGATAAGTGCTGTGAAGGAAAATAAAGGAGGGTGAGGAATGTGTTCTAGGGAGGAGTGGGGATGGGGCAGTGACCTTTGAATAAGGCAAAGAAGAAAACAAAGGGGTGGGCAGAGGAGGGGCAGAGGGAACAGTGATTACAGGCCTGGAGGTCTCTCACGCTGGAAAGACAGCATGGAGACTGGTGTGGGCCACAGTGAATAGGAAATAAGTGGTGGTTTTGGGGGTGGAGCCTTAGAGGCTGCCATGAGGATGTGGGCATTTTTCCCTCTGAAGGAATTGCGGAGCCATGGAGGGCCACCGAGCAAAAAAGTGATACTCTAACGTTGGATAGAACAGGTCCAAGACCCTAATTTAAGCTGAACAAATCAAGGGCCAGAGAAGTGGCATGCCACCTCAAATTCAGTGCAGAGCTTGAAAGAAACACAGCCTCGACTCGCAGCCCAGTGCTCTGCCCCCTTCTGGATGCTGTCCCACAGAGCTGTCTCTAACGTTATGTTTTTTCCTCACTCAGAGGCTTGTGGGCCAACTGAATGCTTTCCCCTTTTTCAAATGGCAATTTTTCCTGAAAGGAAATCAGAGTTGGCAGTGAAACAAGGCATGGACCTGTAGCCTACAGAGCTGTTGTCCCTGAAAGCAACAGCTGGCGCGTGGTTTACTCGTGGAGTTCAGCAGAAGAGACAGAGCAACAACAGACAACTTAGCGTCTGGCTGAGCTTCGACTGACTGCACTGCACGTTTGGATGGATTTCAAATTTGGACAGTGAGGCGGCTTCACATGAAAGGCAGGTGTATACATCATACATGCCCACACGTCTGTATGCATACACACGTAGACACACACAGAGCATATGATGTGACTTGTAAAGAGCTGCCTCTTCTTGGTTTCCCATGGCCTCTAATCTCAGCATTAAGCTTTCACTGGCCATGCTCCCAGGTTTGCTACGAGATTTCTTTGCAATGGAACTTGCCCTTCGCTTCACAAACTTTCCCCACTTCTTTCAATGACATTAGGGGAAGAGCAGGGAGCACTGGGAAGTGCTGGGGATATGGACTCGAGATACCCCTGAATCTGAATCCACACTTCATGGCTTATTTTTTGTTTAACTTTATTTACATTCAAAATGCAACTGTTGCAGATCTCAGAAGATGACTTACACTCACTGCTATGGCAGAATGTTGCGGTTAGTAGACCCACCACTGGATCCTCTTATTCAACACATTCTTCCAATAATTCAGATATTACTGTATCACAAATGCCCATTTCTATATTTTGATATCTGCTTTCCAGTATAATTATCTTCCTTCTTTATTCTCTAAATCTTATGATTTTAAAACATATTTCTGAGAAGTGTTCCACAGGCACTTTACATATGATAATTTGATAAAGAGATCCTGGAGATCAAAACCACATTTAAATCCTGAGATAAACTCAACTGTGTCATATACATGGCTAGGTTTAGTCTGCTTACTTTGTTACTTTGTTTAGTAATTTTTGTTTCAAACAACAAGATCCTTCTGTATAGCACAGGGAACTACACTCAATAACTTTTAATAGCCTATAGTGGAAAAGTATATGACAAGGAATATATATATATATATATGAATCACTATGCTGTACAGCAAGAATTAACACAATATTGTAAACCAACTATACTTCCAACAAAAAAAGTTGAAATAAAATTGAGAGATGAAACTTCAACTGCCCAGGCTGCTGTCAGGATGAAATGATTCAAAGCAGGCCAGGTATTAGCAACCCCCCTGACACATCAAAACCCCATGGGGGATCGTCCTTTTGAGCAGCACTGGCTAACCGGCTGTGGTCACCTGTAAATAGGGTTGAAGTCACTTAGACCTTTGGCTTGGGATCACCGTGGCCACAGGGTTGGGGGTCACTGCAGCACCTACGAGAATGACGGGGCCAGCCTGCTGCTGAAGCCGCTCCCCAGGCCGCAGCCCAGAGCGCTGCAGGCAGGTCTGAGGTCCGGCCGGGGGCGCGCAGCTCCACAGCCACTCGGAACCCTGCGGTGCGGGTGGCGCTGGGACCACGCTCGTCCATCACCCTCCCTGGCACCCAGACTCGGGATTCTCCTGGGGGAATTTTTCTCTGCCTCATACTTCCTGTCTCAGCCTCTTGTGGAATCCGGTCCATGCCACAGGGAAGCAGGGCTTTTACCCTCCGGGACCCAAATCTATCACGGTATGGATCCAGGGTGAAACTTCCATGTTAAATCACCTGGCGCTCCCTTCTTGTGCTGAAATGCCCTCCCCTGTCGATGGCATTAGGTCGTATTAGAAGTCCCGACTTGCTTGTCCTTAGCTAAGACTCTGAGCCTCTTGCTCAGTCTTCCTGAGTGGAACCACTCATCTGTGGCAGAAAAGCTTGGGCTCTCGTCTACCTATCATTGTCCACGGTCTTTTGGGTTTTCTGTTGGTTTAAGGTTCTCGTGCAGGAATATCAATTTGCACATGAGACGCACCTCTAGACATTTAAAAAAATACAGACACTGGATCCTCCCCCTTCTCCAGCCAATGCTGGAAGCTTTCTTCCTCTAGCAGGGGTTACACAATCATTTGCTTGGGAATTGACCACACATATTGGCATAATCATAGTAAATTGCCCTTTACACTGTGCTTGCCACGTGGCATTTTCTACTTCATGTTGTCTTTTTACCTTTATTATCACATTTAATCCCTGAATTATAGATTATCACCATTTCTGTTGAGGACACTCCTACTTGCTAATCTTGAATACAAGTATCTTTGATTCTCTTAATCTATTTCATTCCTGAGTTTCCTGTTCCTGAATTTAAAGAGTGAATTATGGACACATGTATTTAAGATTCTCTTATTATATTTCTCTGACTCATCCTCTAACCAAATCATATCTGGAGAAGAGAGATTTTCTCTTTTAAACATTTGCTTTTTCTTATTATATAGTAGTGCATACACACAGTGGAAAATGTAGAAAACATATAAAGTAAGAAAATTACAGCCATACATTATCTAAACACCAAAGGACAATGCTATGTCATTTTGGGCATTTAACTATTTTTCTAAATATTTTATCATAAAATTTCCCTAGGAAATTTGCTTAACCCTGGAATTGTACTAGCCTTTGGTCCAGTACAGAATAACATTCCCAGAAATGACCCCAACATCAAAATAGTATGTGAGGCTGGGAAGGCCACAGGGCACTCAGCTTATTCTCTGAGTCCTACAAAGAATGCTGTTAATTCACTGATGTTACGCATTCGATGCCTGTGAGTCACTCACTCACTCAGCTGGCTTGGACTGAGACCTACGTTATACCAGGTGCCGATCCAAGTGCTGGGGAGACCCCAGAGGGAGCCTGGATCACGGCATCACTCTCCTTCTTCATTTACTCCCAGATTCCTACTCAAGAAACCCACATGGGATTGGGGGGGGTGGAGGCAGGTGAGATATAGTGAAATTCATTTCATTATGTTCCTTTAGACATATTTGAATAGCATGAAAATAGTCGCTAATTTTGATAAGTTTTCTTTTCCCTTCCTATGTATTTTTGAGGATGGGTATAGCTTTGGTGCAGCAAGAGTAATTGATAGATCTTTGGTATGTTAGGATTTTATATGAAAAATTAAGAATGAAACTGCACTTAAACAAAGAGAAGAGGCAGTGAGGAAAACACAAGCCACCCTCGAACTTGGCTACAATTCAGAATTCCTGGTTTTCAAAAAAGGGAATCATAATTCAAAATAAATTCCCTAAATATTTTAGCCCATAGTAGAAATACATGGAGGCAAAGTTCAGCTCACTGGAACCTAGAACAGTGTGCTTACTTAAGCGAAGGTATAAATAGACCACAGATACTATAATGCATCCTTTACTTTAAACTAGCTCATGTGAGCAAGTTTCATTTCACATGAATTGCTCAGTATCAGTTTAGGAAATATATCCTTCTTGATTGGTAAAAATAGCTCACGGATAACCAGATTCAACAAAATTTAGTGTTAAATAATTTACTTATTTCCTTCAGGAAATGCTTTTGAGTAATCTGAGTTAAGTATTTCCTCTATCTGACCCTATATCTTTTCACAGAGAAAAGTAGTATTATTTGCACATGACCTACTTTTACTCCTCTGGAAATATCTGACTGTGAGCTCAGGGTAAGTGTCGTCTACTGCACAGTAGGGAAAAAGAAGATTCATTTCACAGCGAAGATCAGAATTTTTTTTTTGAGGGGCGTGGTGAGCTGGGGGACAAGGGAAATGCCTTTGTTTCGAGACAGACCCCAGTAATCCATACTGAAGCTGAAAGTTGAAGCCATTATGAAGAAATGTGGGAGGACACACTGACACGCAAAGGTGTTCACTCTGCAAAAACAGAAAGAAAGAAAGAAAGAAAAAATAATTTAACTGCTCTATAAAGAGAATGGACAGAAACTTGGTAATAAGGGTAAGAGAAGGAAGGTTAGGGAAGGGAGGAGAAACAATGAAAGGGAACTTGGATGCGGTGGGCAGAAGAGCAGTTTTCTGGAATCTAAAATGAAGGATTATAAGAAAAAAAGTAAAGTTTAAAAAAAGTTACAAAGTTTAAAATAGTTTAAAAATTAAAGAAAGAAGTTAAAAAAATAAATTTTTTATAGTGGCATGGAAGATTTTAAAATGATGGAGGTTTTTTATTTCAAAATTCAAGTTGTTTGAGTTTCTCCCCCATGCTCCAAACAACAGTAAGATCTGCTTGTGTAAGTGGTTTTGGGGGACACCACAGAGAGGGGAGGGCTCTGCAGTTACGTTGGCCAGGAACAGAATGCTGGTGTGGAAGGCAAGACAGAAGAGAGATCAACAGTTTCATGAGAACAGAAACTCAAAGCCAGAAATTATCTTAAAAAGTTTAGTGTGGTAGGCAGAAAAATGTTCCGCCACAATATGTCTATGTCCTTATCCCCAGAACATAGGAAGAGGTCAGATTCCCTGGCAAAGGGGGCCTATGGTTGCAGATGTGGTTAAGGTTGCTAACCAGTCGACTCTAAGAGAGATCACCTGGATTATAGATGTGGGCCCAGTGTAATCACCAGGGTGGTTAAAGGAGGAAGAAGGAGGCAGAAGAGGGGAGAGGGGAAAGGAGATGTTATCACAGGATCAGTGTCAGAGGCACACAACCATGCTGACCTTGAGATAGAGAAAAGTGGTCACAGGCCAAGAGACGCAGGTGGCCTCTGGAAGCCTCAAAGTCAAAGATACAGGTTCCCCTGAGGCCTTCAGAAACAGCCGTGCCAACACTTTGACTTCAGCAGGCTTCTGCATTCAAGAAAACTACAAGGTTATATTTGTGTTGTTTAGAGGAGACTTTTTCTTTTTTCTTCCTACTACCATGATATTTGGGGATACTAGTTAAAACAGCAACAGAAAGCGAATACAGTAAGCTCCTTGAAATGTTCAGAAATTGCAGGTAACACTGGACTGTCCACTTTGATGTGGGATTGGGCTTATGTGAAAATCAAAAAGACAGTGTGACCTTTGCTAACATCTGCTTTTCTCATTTTTAGGAAGAGAACAGTAAGTCAAAACCTCTGTTGCTATTATTTTAGACAAGTGTCTCTTAAAACATTATGTAACCCTGTGCCTTAGGACCCCAAGGGATTCTCTGTTCTTAGAAGAACATGGATTCTGAGAGACAGGGTCTTACATCTGAGTCCCACAGTGGACTCTTATTGGCAATGAGAGCTTGAGCAAATCAGTTACCCTCTTTAAGCCACAGGATCTTCATTTGCAAAAGGAAGATAAGAATAAGGATTGTTTGGGTGATTAAATTGTACACACACACACACACGCACACATACATATATGTACAACATTTAATACAGTGACTAGCACATACTAGGCACTCAACAAATTCCTGTTATGGATTTTTAAATGCATATATAAAAGGAGGAGAAATTTGCAGGAAGTTGTGGGAAAACTTAGTTCATGGCCCCAGAAAGGGCCATCTCTCAATGGGCTCTGATCAATCAGTCCCCAGTGGTGGGCTAATAAGCAGAGACTATAGCACTTGAGGATTTATGTTAAACATAAAAAGGAAGGTATTTAAATATAATTATTAAACAACAGGTACGTTTATACTGTTGGCTGGATCATCTTATCTGGAGAACATTACTAAGCAGAGAGTCTCCCCAGTTTTAGAGATGGGCACGCAGGAAAATGACGTGGGTCGGTGGGCCGTTCTCACCCCAAGATCACATGACTGAGTACTCACGGAAGTAACACCTTTTGTATGTTATTCCAGATGGACTGTCCTCCCATGATTATAGTCAGCTGTGCCATCAGTTCAAGGAGACAGCCACTTGGGTCACACTGGAATATTAGAAAGAAAATCTCATTTAAATTTTAGATAGCTCTAACATGAAATAAAGTCATTATTTTATGCCTAAAAGAATCTAAGGAACAAAGAGTAAAGACACTCTTCATTGGGCAACTAAGAGAAAACCTGAAACAGGTTAGACTGTCAGAACACAAAGCTGTATTCACACCTCTTCATTTCTGTATTTTTACAGGGAATACATCAGATCTCATGGATAAGTCACAAATCTGCCCTTAAAGAATGTGATGTAGAAACACGAGGAGTAGTAGTTGACAAAATGGAACAAGAAAACCTTCATGGCTGGGTTGTTCTCATAGTCAGTCTGGTCCTTGGGAGCTCTGCAGCTAGAATAAAGAAAAGGTAAGTCTGTAAAACTGTGAACGGCTTTGAGACCCTAATCAAAGCCACGGATACATGAGTTAACCCAATAAATATGTATACATATATATATACACAATTCACACTGTTTTCATATCAGCTGTTTTGAATTTCTTAACATATCCACTATGTTAATTCCAACTGTACACACTGTTGTAAGAGTTTCTCCCACTAAGAACGCAATATCCCACAAGGCAAAAAAAAAAAAGTCATCCGTTCCTTAAAATTTATAAGCACAACAGTATCCAATGGGCAAGAACTGTCCTCTGTCAGGTGTAATTTGAAAGAAAGCTACTTCTCAACATCCTGCTAAATAATATTCTCTTGTCTCCCTGAACAGCAGTAAGGTAGGACTATTGAAGGAGAAAAACAAAACACGGGGCAACTTGCTAGAAACATTTGGGGAACATAAAACGGTCATCCTCCTAGTTCAAAATTTGAATTGGTCTTAGTATTTTCAGAAGATGACCACTGAGCAGACCACTGGGAGAACCACCCAGCCACATGCAACGTGTGGGAAGCACTTAACTTAGGCCGCTAAGCTGCTGGGTGGGATACAAGCCAGAGAGAAGAAACATTTATTATAGAAGCCGCAGCTGATGAGAATGGAGCTACACTAACAGGAACAGCATGGGGGAAAGACACATAACAGTGTGATTAATTGTCCTCTCCGTAACGGGCAAGCAAATCTGCCTCTGGAACCACAAC
Organism: Vicugna pacos; assembly: GCF_048564905.1. Lineage (NCBI taxonomy): Eukaryota > Metazoa > Chordata > Mammalia > Artiodactyla > Camelidae > Vicugna > Vicugna pacos. Next base: position 962,340 of record NW_027328785.1, read on the forward strand.
CCTCTTCCACTTATTTGCAATACAGAGACTATTTACTTTCAACAATAGGGTACATTATCTAATATAATTGAAATTATTATTAAACACTGACATATTTACACAGAGCTTGGACATTCTAAAGGGACCTTTGTCCCTTTTACTAATGCAAAAATGGAGCTAATTCACTTCTCATATAGGCTAGAGAAAATACGTTTACACTTGAAGTTAACTAAAGAGTGTAATGTACTGCAATTGAAGTGCCTAAAAGATAATCTCTGTTTTGACCTGGTTCTAAAACTTGTGTAGAAATTATCTCAGCTGCAGGAGGAGCTTACCAGAGTCAGTCATCATGACTGTCACTTTCTCATATATGGCTTTCAGGGTCATGAAGATGATAAAACTGATGAGGGAACCAGTGATGGGCGTGGCCCACCTGCACAGTCAGGTACTTTTGGATTGGGTCTGTTCCACTCAGGTTCTTGGGAAGTTTTGCAGGAAATACAATGAACACTGAAAGTCCGTAGACAATGATCCCAATAACTGAAGCAATGGTCAACAGGACCTGACAACCCAAAAACCCAGCAGCATGAGACTCACTAATGATCGTATTTTTACACAGAAAACTTGCCCCCAACCCAGCTTAAACAGAAAACATGCATGTGTTGTAAACTTCACATAAACGTGAGAAATGATATAAATAGCACGTAAATGCCATAAGAGACGTGAATATCAGGCATGTTAAATTTTAGTGGAGGAGGAATGAAAGATGTCAAAAAGAATGAGTGCATCCACTAATGTAACACGCTGGCAGCAGTAGCAGCTGTGTGTAGGGCATAGGGAATATATGGGAACTCCACTTTCTGTGAATTTTTCTGTAAACCTAAAACTGCACTAAAGAAGAAAGCCTATTAAGTATATTTTAATGGGTGAAAATGGGGCAACTGGTGGCATGTTCTTTTGGAGGGAAGTCTGTGATAGCAGAACAAATGAAAGTATCCCTTCTACATCTGTAGAATTACTTAGGTTATGAACTAGTTGTAACCCATGAAGGGGATATGCTTCCTTTCAAGGGGGAACCTATCACTGATTCAGGGTTCAGCAGGTGCTAGCTGTCGTCTTCATTCTGAATAGAACCAGTGAAGCTATGGACATGCCCTGAGGGAAACAGTGGAAGTGACAGCAGGTCTCTGCTGATGAAAGCTTCACATGCTTTTCATACTCCTTGAGATCTTAAAATGGCAGGTATTCCTACTCCCTGCATTTGCACAAGATTCATGTCCCTGATCCACTGTAGTTCTGACTGTGTGGACCCAAGGGCAGCGGGGGTGTCTGAAGCATAATTTCTCGTGGCTAAAAGGGTTTCAGTTCCTCACTAGGCAGGTTTCTTTCTGGCCACTGAAGAATGCGCATTAAAGATCCCATTTTTAAACAGTTTTCCTTCCATGTACCTTCTTGGTCATAGTCCAGAAGCATGTACTCAGTGTCCCTGTCTGCTCCTGATGGCTGCCCCAGAGAGAAAGCTACAAAGAATGTGAATTTCAGGACTAAGTGAACCACATCATGTTATTTACAGCAGCGGGCGGCTGGCTTGCACCTGCAGGGGAGAGCAGAGGGAGTGCTTACAAGCCCCTCCTGGAGCCACACTCCTGCATCTGGATCCCAGCTCCCGATGCTAGCTGTGGGGCCTTGTGCAAATTTCTTAACCTCTTGTGGCTTCAATCTCACCCATATAATGGGGGAATAACAATAGCAATTTATAGGACTATTATGATGAATCAATTATTTACTAATTGTGAATACAATTGGAACATTAACCGCAGGCATGTGAAAAACTCTACCTAAGTATTAGCTACAAATATGGTGACCAAAGTCTTAAAAAGGTGTTTTACTTAGTTTTTAAGCCATCAGATTGTAGAGAAAGCATTTTATTTTCTCCTCTACTCTCTTTCATCATCCTTTTCTTCAGTTAAATCTTCATGCTTGTGAAAGGAATAACTTTTTGGTGTGTGTGTGATTAAATGTGAAAATTAGTTAAGGCTGAGAAAAATGTATTATAGAAGGTATATTAAGCCTTCCTCTCTTGTACAGCACATATAGGCCATTTAAATACTATGCATTTTTAAAAGTCTACATAATAATTTTTTAATTATGTATTAAGTAAACATAATAGTTAAGAATCCTTAAATGCTTACTATTGCTTCAGCACACATCTATTTTTCAAAATCCTCACAATCACCCTGTGGGGAAGGTAATATTATATCTCTTTTACAGATGAGGAAATACAGCCACGTGGAGATGATGCAATTTGCCCCAAATCAAGCAACTATTCAGTGAAAGTACTGAAATACTCAAAGAACCCAAAGACACACTAACTGTATAGCACTGTCTCCTACATGGTCTGTAAAATCAATTCTAATTCATTTCAGAACTTTTACAAACTTGACACATTTCCATTTTTCTTCCAAGCACTTAATGGGTTCAATATTTCTTAAGAAACAGGAAAGCTTTCCATTCTCCTTCCTCAAGTTTCTTCTAATTTATCATCTTTTCTGATCATAAATTTAACACTTGCTCATTAAAGAAAATTTGAAAGTACTCAGTAGTGGACAGAACTGCTGTCCTGGATCTGTCCCCAGTCTTAGAAGAGGACCCAGAACTTGCTTTAGGATAAGTAACCTCTATTTTGTTTATAGTCCTGTGATTTAACCTCGATTGACCCACTCTTTCTGAAGCACCAGAAGTAGATCTCAGTTGGTTTAAGACAAATAATACCCCTCATAGTATTGGCCTCTCACATGATCGGAGAATTGGCAAATAACCCAGGAAGAGCCACTATTATGTGAAGAGATACATACTGGTGCCCATGTGAACCATAAGCTTCCTCCATTAAGAGAGGAAGCTGCCAAAAGAGACCTGTCTTTGTTTGGATGGATGATCTGGGATGCTGCGTGCCTAAAAGCAACATGCTGAGACATCTTTGGACACAGAATGAAGACAGGACAAAAGCAGCCCTTGACATCATCTGGGCTAGAGTATCTCTCCTTGACTGAAGCCAGACCTCAGACCTGAGGTTTTCATTTACAGGAACCAATAAATCCCATGCATCCCCATTTTTTGGTTGTTGTTTAAACACACTGGAGATTGATTTTGTCACCTACAATCAAAAGACTCCAACTCTGAAAATGAATAAAAAATAAAATAAGAATAATGCTTTGACCTATAGACATAATTTCTTCAGAACGGTGCATTGTTTGTATATTACAAATCATTTTATATATTAATTTTATTCTCAAATCTATCATAAGCATAACACTTTGACATGTCATAAAATATTTTCATGGACACACTTTTTCATGGCTGCATACTATTCTACTTTGTGAAGAGTTGGAAGAATATTTTGGCTGAGATTTTATATATATATATATACATATAAAAGTATGTCTGTGACTTGCATCCATAATGACTTTTCCCTGCCATTTTGAAATAATTCCTGATTAAATTTTTTCAAAGCTGAATTAGTGGATTAAAACATATGAATATTTTTGACTCTTGATATCAACTGTCAGACTGCTTTCTAAGAAGGCTTGAGGAGTACACCAGAAATTAACACAGCATTGTAAATCAAACATACTTCACAAAAATTATCCAGTAACCTAGGCATGGGATTGGTGATCACTGACATTTCATCCTCATAAACAGAGCTGTGTCACTTGAGAGGTGGAAAACTATTTCATTTTGATGTGCACTGAGTGAATTACCATTGAAGTGTGACATCTATTTTTTCCTTTGTGAATGTGTGTTCATCTTCTCTGCCTTCTACGCTCCTGAGATATTTTGATGTTACATTTGAAGTGATCTGAACTCTCTATGTATTGAAGGAATTAGCCCCTTGTCGGATTTGTAAACAAATAACATCCTCTGGTGTTTTGTTTAAAATTAGGATGCTTCTGATGCATGGAAATCTTTGTATAATTTCCTCTGAAACTTACTGTTCATCTAGAGGTTGTATACTCATCCATATTTATTTCTAGTTTTTTTTCTATTTGTGTTACTTTTTAAATGTTTCTGGAATTTATCATAATATATGGTTCACTGTATGATTTCAATCTTTTCTTTTCCCCCCAAGTAGCTAACAAGTGTTCCATTCACTGAATAACCTTTATTTATCTCCCTGATTTGTAATGCCTTCCATCTCTTATAGTAAATTATTATTTATATCAGAGCCCATATCTGGACTTCCTGCCCTATTTTCTAATCTGGCTATTCTTGAACTAGTAAAACTCTCATTATCTTATTAATTATTATATTGCTAATATGATTTTATTCACAATAAACCCAAATGAATTTTATAACTTCTGATATTTTGGAGATATGATCTTTTAATCTAGAATCATGTGATTAAAGCATCTTTTATATCTTTCAGTAGTTTACTTTTATTTTTTGATAGTTCCTACTATCCTTTAGTTAGGCTATTCTTGGACATTTTACCTAGGTTGTTACACTTGGAAAATTTTAGAAATCTTAATGCCTCCATCTGGTCTCTTAATCAGACCCTGGAGAATCCTAAACCACTGATCTGATTTGAACAAATGAGGTGAAAAGAATTGGGGGAAGCACTGTGTGCAGAAGAGACTGTGGAACCTCCAGAGTGGCGCCCTGCGTTGGCTCAGATTTTCTCTGGAAAAAGTTTTCTCTATGAGACTACATAGTTCCCAACTTGACTTTCAGTTTTCTCAGCATTTCACATTAGATTTTAAAAGTCTGTGGCAGGTTCTTACCCAGAAAAAGAGCACTTGCACAAAGGGTTATATGTATACACTTTCCCCAGGTGGTAAATGGAACACGCTCTTCTTCCTTATTAAAAAAACAAGTTTAGTCAATCAAGGGATTACACCAATGAAATGCTATTTCTCCTAACTGGTCACTAAATCCTAAACATAAAAAAAATATTAATTTTCAGACATTGCCTCCTTGTTTGTAAATGCATGGGTTTTTTTCCTGTTTTTTTTTTCTTTTCTTTTCTGTTAACCGATGTCAAACACACAACAAAATATGTACAGTGTTCGTTTTAATACTATTTTTTGAAAATGCACATGTGAAGAGTAAACTGTTTCCCTGCCATGGTCTGAGCACTTGACAAGGCCAAGATTTAAAGCTCTATTCCTTAGCTTGCCTTTGATTTCAGAAGTGAAGTTAGTGACAGCTTAGAGTCTGTGCAGGACAGAAAGAGTCACAGGTGTCTGCAGCTAACTGGTCTCCATTGTGTGTTTCTTGGTTGAGCTTTATGTGTTAATTAGCTACAACTATGAAGTTTAAGAGTTTCCATTTTAGAGTTTATATTTAGAATTTTTTAAGAGATGAAATCAGTTAGACTCAAGATTTAACTGGATTATAAAACCAGATATAGTATAATAATAGCTGTAACTAAGTACATGGCCCTTCCTCTGTGCCAGGAAGCCTTCCAAGTAGATTCTGTACATTACTTCAACCCGTCCTTACCACTGTCATGGAGAAGCAGCTCTCTTATTCTTATTTTATAGGAAACTATGGCACAGAGAAGTTAAGTTGTCCAAGATCACTCAGGAAGCAAGCTGCTGTGTTCAAATATGAATTTAGGCAAATTCATTCCCAAGATCTCACTACCACAACGCTGGCCTCTCTAAACAATGGAGCATGCTTTCGCAAGTAAAGTAAAATACTTCAAAAAAAAAAACTAAAAAAAAAAGGCAATTTTTTAAATAAGGAAGAACGATAAAGTTAAATGAGTCTTCATCTTCAATTTTTCAACAAGCATGTTCCAATGAAAATTTAAACTAATTAGCTGGCAATTTTAAATTTAAACTTGGCAGTTTAAATGACCAAAAACTTTTCTTCAGTATTTTTTGTATGCTGCCAATATGATAAGTTTTTGTTTTTCAGGACTCAAAAGCATTATGAACATCTAATTTTGTCTAAGATTCAGCTTTCATCTCTGAATGTACAGTCTTTCACCAACATATGCTTTTACCCCCATCTTCAGTTGTAAACAATGGGAGCTATTCATAATGGGGATTATTAGAAGCTTATTACATTGTAAAAGATAAATGTCACTTTCTATTGGTAGCTGAATCTCATTTTTTTCCATTTATAAAAGAGGATTTTGACCTGCTCTCTCCATATCTTTTCAGTGCCAACATTCTGTAGATCTGTGATTCATTTATTAAATCTATATTTGGAGACATTTTCAGATGCTCCTAATAAAAGCATTTTTTCCAAGAGTTATTCATGCTCATAACCTTCTGTCCTGCTCCTGCTGACTGCAAGAACAAACAGCTCTAAATTATCTCAGCTGATGGAAAGAAGCAATAATACAAATGACTCAAAAATCATCTTTTCATAGCTCTAGAATGTTGATACAAAGATATACAGTTTTATTTTTTTAATTTTGCAGCAGGAGTGGCAGCAATAAATTTATATTTTCAATTATGTAAAATGACTAGCTCAAACACTGCTCAAACACTGATGGCACCTCAACAAATGTTTCCCTGCTTCTTCTACCCTTTCCCTGACTTTAGGATGAGAGCCATGCTTCTTTGTGCACATCCCAACAGGAAGGGGGAGCAGTGACCGGGACTTAGTTCAAGACAAAGGGGCACTTAGTCTACGATGAAAACAAGGCCACATGTGAAAAAATGGGAGTCAACTATAAAAACCAATTTGTCTTTCCTTCTACATCTATGTTATTGCAGCTAATTTATATTTTGCATTTTTTTATTGGTGTTATGAAAGGATACAAATCAATGCCTCTTTTCTTATACACTTATACCAGTCTTTTTCTTTTCCCCCTTTTTACTGTTATTATGAAGGAAGGGCCTCACTTCTCTTCTGTGTCCACCATTCCAGGCAGTGCTCCTTCACCTTGGCTGCACATTAGAATAACCAGAGGAGCTTTAAAAACTTCCCTATGCCAGAATGCACCCCAGGCCACTAAGTACCATCAGAGTTTGCAGTGGTGGAATCCAGGCACCAACATTTTTTAAGGTCCCCTGGTGATTCCAACATGCAGCCAAGGCTGACAAGTCCAGAAGTAAACAGACTAAAGTGTATCTAAACATCACCCGCTTTTCCTGGGTAATCTCATCTATCTCCACGTGGGGACACCGCGCCTCCTATTCTGGTCGGACTTGTTCTTCCTGCTCAACCGTGTCCCATTTGTACTCAAGTTCTGCCTGGCGCTGCTTTCAGAACTCCAAAAGTAAGGTGACTAACAGAGCGAGAGAACAGCAGAATGTGGATCTTCAGTGATGACTGATGCTTCAGAAATCTGTACTTAATATTTATTACACTTAACACTTTGGTAAATGGTTAATAAAATCACATTATATTTATAGGCGATACTAAAAAAAATGAGTTAATACCTTTTGTTTAAGAAAAAAGAAAATGTAGATAATTTATTGAACTTTTGGGAACAGACTAGCTCTCTAGCTCAGGGGAAAGGTATTAACGTGATGATCAGAGGCAGGTGACTGTGTCTGATGCTAAAGTACCTGCTACCAGCACATTATGCCCACTAAAAACACAAATATCGGGGGGAAGGGTGGGTATAGCTCAGTGGTAGAGCACGTGCTAAGCATGTACAAGGTCCTGGGTTCAAGCCCCATTACCTCCATTAAAAAAAAGTTAAAAAAAGCACAAGTAACTGTCACAATTTTAAAGCACTGCACTGTCCACCCTCCAAGCCTTCTCCTCACATTCCTCTGTCTCTTCTGTCCAAAGGACCTGAGGGTGGGGAAGGGGATGAGAATGCTTTAGTAGCCCCTGCATTTCTATTTTCCACCACCACAGTCACACAAACTTAAAATAATATTCTTAAATATGGAAAACTGCCATTTTCCTCAATCATCGGTAAAGTAATTTTTAGAAATCGTCATTCTGTTTTAAGACTCGTAACTTTAAATAGCAGACAAAAACAACATGAAATGTTAATTGAAAATGTGGCTTCAGGGTAAATTCCCTAAGCCCTTCTTCCCACCAGACTGTTACCAGTAGGCCCCAACTCTAGAGAAATTGCAGAATAACCACTGTTCCCTCCACCATTGTATCTGAGTCTCTACAATGCTCTGAGAATAAAGAGGAAAAAGACACAGTCCCTGCTTCCGGGAGCTCCTAGGTGCACAGGACTCACAGTGAAGTGATGGCTGAGGAGGCGTGTTAAGAGGGCTTGGTTAACAGTCAGCAGAGGGTGCTCAGGGCAGAGAGCCGGAACTGTAGCCAAGGCTCTCCCAGAGAAGGGAACCACTGTGCTGAGTTCTGAGATGCCCTAGAAGTGATCAGGTGAAGGTATAATGTTAAGGCCATTTCTCCCTGGGGAGCTGCGCATGCAAAGGAGGGAGACCAAACAAAGCAAGGTCCTTTCCAGGAACTGTAAATAGTCTAGAAGCGAGCACAGGGTGTGGGAGGCAGATGAGGCAACCAGGTGGAGAGATCACAGGTGTACATCACAAAGGACTCTGTGTGCCTCCAAGGTAGAGGAGACATGCAAAGTGATCTAGAAAGAGACAAGATAGAGGCAGGGAGGACTATTGGCAGGTTCATGTGAAGGCCTGCTGAGGCCCTGCCAGGAGGAGAGAGAAGAAAACATTTCAGCAGGTGGATGGATTGGCCACAGGTGTGATGGAAGGGCAGGAAGAGGTCAAAGATGCCGGCCAGCTTTCTGGCTTTGGCAGTGTCTAAATAATAGTGCCATTCTGTGAAATAAGAAGGGCAAGAACCTCCTAGAGGAAAACATAGGCAAAACATTATCTGACATACATTGCAAAAATTTTCTCCTAGAAGAAATAAAAGCAAGAATAAACAAATGGGACCTAATGAAACTTACAAGCTTCTGCAGAGCAAAGGAAACCAGAAATAAAACAAGAAGTAAACCTACGGAATGGGAGAAAATTTTTGCAAGTGAAACCAACAAAGGCTTGATCTCCAAAATATATAAGCAGCTCATATGACTCAATAAGTAAAAAATAAACAACCCAATCCAAAAATGGGCAGAAGACCTAAACAAGCAATTCTCCAAGGAAGACATACAAATGATCAAAAAGCACATTAAAAAATGTTCAATATCACTAATTATGAGAGAAATGCAAATCAAAACTACAATGAGGTATCACCTCACACCAGTCAGAATGGCCGTCATTCAAAAATCCACAAATGACAAATGCTGGAGAGGCTGTGGAGAAAGGGGAACCCTCCTACACTGCTGGTGGGAATGCAGTTTTGTGCAGCCACTATGGAAAACAGTGTGGAGATTCCTCAAAAGACTAGTAATAGACTTATATATGACCCAGGAATCCCACTTCTGGGCTTGTACCCAGAAGGAAATCTACTTCAGGATGACACCTGCACTCCAATGTTCATAGCAGCACTATTTACAATAGCCAAAACATGGAAACAGCCTAAATGTCCATCAACAGGTGACTGGATAAAGAAGATGTGGTATATTTATACAATGGAATACTACTCAGCCATAAAAACCGACAACATAATGCCATTTGCAGCAACATGGATGCTCCTGGAGAATGTCATTTTAAGTGAAGTAAGCCAAAAAGAGAAAGAAAATTACCATATGAGATCGCTCATATGTGGAATCTAAAAAACAAAAACAAACAAACAAACAAAAACAAAGCATAAATACAGGACAGAAATAGACTCATGGACAGAGAATACAGACTTGTGGTTACCAGGGGGTTAGAGGGTGGGAAGGGATAGACTGGGATTTCAAAATTGTAGAATAGATAAACAAGATTACACTGTATAGCACGGGGAAATATACACAAAATGTTATGATAAATCACAGAGAAAAAAATGTGCCAATGAGTGTGTATATGTCCATGAATGACTGAAAAATTGTGCTGAACACTGGAATTTGACACAACACTGTAAAATGATTATAAATCAATAAAAAATGTTAAACAAAAAAAGAAGGGCAGGAAGAGGGGCAAGTCATGAGAGCAGACAACTGATTCAGTTCTGGCTGGGTGCCTGTGGGCTCCAGGAGAGATGTGCAGTAGGCAAATAAGAGTCTAGAAATCGGGAGAAATTCTAGGCCGAGCCAAGTAGTTTTCCTGTTTCAAGAGGCTAACGGGTGTGAGTGGACAAGCTCACAAGAGGTGTAAAGGGATAGCTCTCACCCTCCTGCATATGGGAAGCATCTGGGAGCCTTTAAAAAATAGTGCACCACAGCCTGGAGTGGGGCCTTTGTACTCTTTATTGTTTTTTAAACACTGTTTTCCTATTTGGGGGGGATTGTTAGATTTATTTATTTTAATTGAGGTACTGGGAATTGAACCCAGGACCTCTTTCATGCTAAGCACATGCTCTAACACTGAGCCGTACCCTCCCCACCTTTTTTTGTTTTTAGACATTAGCTCTACCGAGCAGTCAGGGTTGAGAATCATCCTGCAGAGAGCAGAGAGTCTTGGGGGTAGAGAACAAGGAGAAGCTGCCTAGAGCCCTGCAGACCCCACCAGGGGCAAGCGGAGACGCAGGGGGCCTCGGACGGGCAGTGAGGAATGTGAACTCAACACTCCCCAATGGTGAAGACGACAAACATGTTTCAAGCACCCACTTCCCAGCAGTGTTTGTTCTGACGTTACTAGTTTTCCAGTAATACTGAGTGAGAATAGAAATAGTCTGGACACAGGGATCAAATTCAAATGCTGATTATGACCATTATTAGCTGCGTGATTACTGATTAAAAGTTACTCGTCTGCCACGTGTAAAACGGGGGACCTAGCACAGTGCTCGTGGGCTGCTGTGAGCGTAATGAAATGACATCTATAAAGGCGCTCCTGACTCTCAGAGGTAATTGCTACTTTTGTCCCCAATTGGGACACCAAGAAACAGAGGCACAGAAAGCTTCAAACATTTGCCCAAGATGAGGGTTGGGATCAGGAATCAAGCCAATGACTTCTTGGATCCAGAGCCCAGGATCTTCTTACGAACAACACGGCACTGCCCAGGCTTCCTGCTCCAAAACTCGTCTCCCTTTGGCTCAGTTCCATGGTGCCTGCGCTGCACAGATGTCCTCACTGCCTGCCTGCCCTCCCAGTGTCTGAACCCGGCACTCCTCCCTCTGTCCCACACAGCGCTTCCTTGGGCACACCATCGCTCATGAGGCCATTGCTGTGGCTACTCGGATGTTTACAAGGAAACGCAGGTGGCAGCCCAGCTTTTTGCTATAGATACTGCTGTCAGTGGAGGCAAAGAGCTCACAGTTGGTGAGAGAGACCTCTTGTGGTCTCCTCCTTGGCTGGAGAGCTGCATGAAATCCAGTTTCCCTTTGCAAATTAGACATCCAGTATGAGAGATATGTAAGGACATCTGGCCTCTCAACATAGAAATTATGCCCCCGCAGTCGTTCTTAACATTGTAATCTCCTGGCTCCACCAGGGAGCACAGGCCATGGCCTGTTGTCCACCAAATTTTGTTTCCTTGCACAACAGCTACAATGGGGTGAGTTAACACCAGACCAGAAAATCTACAAAGCCCTCGTGTACTATTTCCTGACACTTGCTGGTCACCCAAATACCCCAGATCCTCCAACTAAACAACTAGTAAGAGGAACTGAGCTGGCTCATCTGTCAGACCCCTGATGGCAGGACTGATTTGGCCTCTCCTGCTCTCGGGATGATCCGTTCTCCTTCTGTGTGCCCTTCCCCGAGTAAAAGGGACTGTTCTTTGTTTATGGGCTAGGGAGTATTTGTGGCTGTCTGACCAGAACCTTCAAAAGTAGAGCTCTTGGTGAGAGTGGAAGCATGGCACCCACGTCTCATGAGCTCAGCTACCCAACAGCCTCATCTAGCCAAGACTGTGGCCAACACCAGGGGTCCATGCTGTTGAGTGTTGGGTCTGGAGAGCAATGCCTTCGCCACTGAGAAGCTGCCCCAACACTTTTGACCTTGTCCCCATCGAGGGGGAGGTGACACATCCATGGGATGAAAGCCACGAGGGCACTAGGTGACTGTGGACCAAGCTGTGACTGGCCGGTCCTGCCCCCCATGTGACCCATGTTAGCCTCAAGTGCAGAAAATCCCCAAAGAGACCCCTGCTTGAATGAATGGGTCACCTATAAGCCAACTGTCCTCGGGCCGCCTAAGAAGCAACACAGTATACACAGTGAGCCACCCACTCACTGAAGTCCCCAAGGCTCACAGCTCACTAATGTGACACCTGGTACCCCCAGCAAACAGAAGACCCTTACTTTATAATTGACTTGAGAATTCTACTGCCAACGCTGCCTTCCACCTTCCACTTATGAAGTTCTTTCCACTCTGTCCCCTGCTCTGCAATTGTGAAATCAGTCCTGAGCTCCTTCATGAGACAGGAGGGAAGGGGGCCAGGCACAGCCATTAAAAGGATGGCACAGCCATTAGCACCGAGACGGTGGAAAAGTCAACTCCCAGTAGATCTTGAGCTTCAATACACACTCACTGAAATACAGTAGGATGCTAAATGGCACTCCCACAGGTGCCAGGACAGGTTCAAGGCTGACCATGAAAGGTCAAAGGGTGAGTGGTGGCCCAATTCCTGGGAATCCCAACACCTTCCCCAAAGCTGTTGGAATAATCCTCACACTTATTAGCATATGAAAATCCTGAGTGCCTAAAAACTAACAACCACACCTCGTGGCTGCTCTCTCTGCTGAGGGAGACAGCCCACACTATGTCAGAGGAGTGTGTATCTATTTTTACTTTAAACTGGAGCACACAACCCCCACGCCTCATGGCCTTTCTCTTGCCTTCTGAAACAGCCCACTCTGTCTGTGGAGTATATATCTATCTGAATAAATCTACATTTACTGAACTGTGGCTCTCTCTTGGATTCATTCCTGTGCAAACCAAGGACCCACATTTCACGAGGTGCATCTCAGGGACCCAAATAAGACCTGGGATTCGGCCATCCTCTCCCCCAAATTTTCCTGTATCATACATTCCTTCCCAAAGGATCTCACCTTGTGCACTCCAAAGTCGACAACACTCATGTGTCCTGACCTGGATCTGCTTCTGCGTTTATCATTTCTTATGTCCACTAGAACATCACATTCATGAGGACAGGGATTTGGTTCTGTTCACAAAGGAAACACCAGCACATCACAGGTGCTTGAGAAGTATTAGCTGAATGAATGAACTGTAGGAAGTCCTGGGAATTCAACTTGGAACTCCTAGCCACTTGGCTCCAAGCTGACTCCAGTTGCTCCCTCCTACTCATGGCTGACCTCTTGCCACCATTCTCTGCTCTGCCATCACCTGAGCCGAGATGAGCTGAGATGAGCACACACCCCGGAGAGCACGGTGAATGGTTCATGTCGTTGCAAAACACTCGCCCTCTGACTGCCAGGGGTTACTTTCGATGGACAAACTGAAGGCAGCACCATGTGCACCGCCCTAAACTACAACTCACTTGAAGCACCAGGACTGCACACATGGGAAGCGCAGGCCCTTTCCAACCTAAGGAGAGGGACTATGGGTGAGAAGAGGGTCTCTGTCAACTAACAGTCTCTTTACAAGCCCAGTCTTAGAAAAGCTCTTTAAAGACACTTTTGGTATCTTCCTTGTGTTTCGGTAATCCCTCTAGATTTTGTCATTTTAATCTATGCATCAGAAATACAGATGCTCTTGAAATCTCTTTTGATTTTCAATGAAGAAAATCCTCAATTTACTTCTCTGCTAAGAAATTTACTGCACTTTATATTAAGAAAAGCAGCTGCCTTTCATGAGTTTCTATCTTCAAACACCTAATTTCACAAGAATCAGTGAAGCAGGACATGAAAATCACGCTGTGCTTTATCACCTACAGGTGGGCAAGAATGAAATGAATGAGTACTGATCTCATGAGACGGAAAGGCTGGGGCTGTCTTATTCCTGCTACAGATGGAAGGGTCCATATCTGTGAGGGAGAGGAAGGACCAAGGATGAGAAACCAACATTTTCTAACCCATTTCTCTTTTTCAGAGTCCCAGACAAAACAGTGTGATTGCATCAACAAAACAAGAACATCTGCACCCTTTTAAATGCACACTACAAGTTTACTACTACACACGGCACTCTGTCATTGACCTAAAGGCTGATGACAGCCAAGAAATTTGCAGGGATCTTATTTTGTGCTCATCCCTTTTTGTCTTTGGAACCTCAGGAATTTTGCCTCCTCTCCCTGAGTGTCATTTTCCTCATCCTTCAAATGGAAGTGTAACAGTCATTCATTTACTCAGTGTCTATGCGACAACAGGAGACGGCTTATGAAAACAATAATTAAAAAAAAGCAAGACAGCAATTCTAATCTGTGCTGTCTTCCTCCTCCTCCCTGAACATGAACTTACAGGCTAAAATGGCATCTTTCACTAAATCCCGAACGTAAGGAGCAGTTCTGATAAGAAAGTCACAGGACTGCAGTTTAACCGAGAAATGACCCAGTGAAAAAGAATGAGTTGCCAGCAAATCCTCAAAACCAGTAAGGGTGCTACAGCCATGGGTGGGAGTTCCTTAGTTCCCCATTTCACAAAGCCGAGAACTTTGCAGGGCCCATGAAAGACACAGATAGCCCAGTACAACTACACCATGTTTTGGAGTACACCGGGGCCACATCACTGCTGACCTGCACTGCTGTGTGGCCCAGAGCAAGAGTCCTGGGAGGGGGTGACTGTGTTTGAGGCTGGACAAGAACTTCCTGTTCTGTCTCTTTTACTCTCTCTCTTCGTGCAATAAAACAACCAGCAGCACTCTGTTGGGGAGCACTGTACCCACATTCTCTGGCAAACCACACACCAGACAGCTCTAGCTGATCTGAGAGAGGACTCTTCAATGAACATATATACACCAAAGTCAGGCAGAAGTCTGCCTGTGACCTTGGGAATCCAAACCAGCTTGTCCTGTTAATCAGGATATTACACATCTAAAGAAAGTGTGCACCAGATGAAGACGATGCTTTAGACAGCGTCAGTGGTTATGTCCAGCAGTGTCTAAGGACAAGTCCTGCTCTGGTAGATGGGAGCATTTTGGTTGCTTTAAGAGTTTGCTACTGAAGGGCTGGGACATTTCATTGGGCCTTGAAACTCCAGACCCCTTTACTCACAAAGGCAGACAAGGAAGGCGAGCCAGCTCAGCCTTTATTCCAACTTCCTAACCAAAAGGCTATGAGGTTGAAAATATATTTCTCAGACTCTTCTGCAACAAGGGTTCCAAATGTGGCTTTAAAAATGCCCATTAGAGATTGAGATTTGCAAATATTAACTACTATATATAAAAATAGTTTAAAAAATAATTTTCTTCTGTATAGTACAGGGAACAATATTTAATATCTTGTAATAAACTTTAGTAAAAAAAATATGAAAAGGAATTCATACATATATATGTGAATATGAAGGACTGGAACATTGTGCTGTACATCAGAAATTGACACATTGTAACTGACTATACTTCAATTAATATATATATGTATATATATATATAATGCCAATCAGCAGCATGTGTCACTTAAAGCAGAAACCCAGATGAATGGAGGCAGAGGTGGTTGGAGGAGCTACGTTATTTTGCTGGGGTGGATGCAGCCGGCATGACAGATATCTAGAAGAATGCTCACAATAGCCACTCACTTATCTGCAAGTGAGTTAGGTTAACAGCTTCCTGAAATCCTCCCCACCCCTCCTGATGAGCCAGGTGTCTGGCGTTTTTCTGGAAATCACTAGGCGCAACCTGGAACTCAAAGGTAAAAATTAAAAACTGCAGTCAGGCAGCGAAGAGACTGGCAGGACGCATTGGACAAAAGTAGGTCAGAATCAACAAGGAATGGGGAGGGGATAAAACGTGTGCTGAGGACCCTGACTTCAGGGGTGGATTGTCTATGTTGAGGACTCTGAGTCAGTATGAGTAGATGGATTGTTGTGGACTAAAATTGTGGCCATTGTTCAGATAAGTGTGTGATTTGGAGTATATTTATTTGAAGAGGGTTTTTTTTTCCCCGTTCAACATTGATCATTTCTAGGGAGAAGAAAAGTACTCTGTCACACAACATCTAAGTGCAAAAGAGATGCTACGGGATGATGGTGGTATGAGAAATTTCAGTACTGCAGTTTCAAGCTTTCCTTAATGTGGTTAACAGCAGTAGGTACTTAAAATAAGGTACTTACTATAAAGACATCATCATATGTACATATCCTTAAAGATACACATATGGTGCTATAAGTGGGCCTGAAATGTGCTCTGCATTCTAAAATCCGATGAAATAAAATCAGTAGCTCAATATGCCTGCCGGCTCTAAAATCATGATGTAGCTCATGATCACAGAAAGCAAGATCAGCAAGGAAATTTGAGATTTGTCTTTTCCAGTGTCAAAGTTAATATTTTTTGCTTTACTTAAAAAGCATACTTTTAATTAGGGCTGTTAGCATCCATTGGTATACGGGGTTCAGTAGATGTGTTCAGATGTTCTAGACAGTGAATCAGAGCAAAGACTGAGGATTAGACATTAGTTAAATGCCTCACCCGTGTGATCAGCATCCACAAACTGCTATACTGAAAATCCTTAAAAGTGAGAACTTCATTAAAGCAACGAAAAGTGAGGGGAAAAAATAGCTACAGACTAGTGGAAGTTTCATAACTTGTAAAAATGACAGAAGGCTACTCATGAGGATATTTTTAAAAAACCCTTCACTTTAATAAAAACAAACAACAATCTGACAACAGGTTGCGCACTGCTCCCTGTAGGAGAAGCCATGCAGGTGGACTCTTATGTGAATGGGGCTGGAGCTGTAGAATTAGTTAGTCTTGCAAGTAACACAGTTAAAAACAAATGCAAATGGGATACACTTCTAGAATATCTGAATAAACATCTTGGAAAACTTACTTCTCTATGAAGCAATGACAATGGCAAAATTTGTCAAAATTAACCTCTGTAGAACTCTGGAAATTAAACCAAGACTTCCAGCAATCTGGGGACTGTTTATTTGAGAAAAAAAAACAGCTAAATCTCCATAAAGATAGTGAGTTTTGTGGCATTGTAACTTGATCTACCCCATCCCTGTATCCTAACCTAAATGGTGGCCTTTAAAAGCAATAGTCTCACAGTCAAGGTAGGGGCAGTAGTGATTTAAAGTTACCCAAGAAATCCGCCCCCAGAAAGCTGTCACTATTTGACCTATCACAAACTCATGTTGTGCAAACAGCCTGTCCCCAGAGTGTGTGTGGGAAACAATCAGAAGTGAGTATTTAACATTACAACCGCCTGAGGCAGTGGGACCAGTAGAGGCTAACTAGATGCTGACTAGGAAACTTAGAAGGCAAAATTGAGTAATGAGACTTTCTGGGGGTGAAGGTAGGGTTAAAAAGCTCCAAAAAATTTTGAGAATTGTAGAAGGCCGTACACATGTGTGGCACAGGGCAAGGAAAGATCTGAGACAACCTTAAGCCTTCAACTCTGGCTGAACTTTAGGTTCTGCATAAGCAAGAACTAAAGGCTACGGAAGAGCTACAGACTGCCTGCCGGTGCTGAGGGCATACCACAGCATGCAGACACACAGCCACCTGGCATCAGCTCAAACGATTGGCTCCAGGCATTGAAAGAAATCACTGTCAAATCATTATTACAGTGATGACAACTAGGCTTTCTTCACACACACTATCTCATGGCCATGCATGATAAAGAATATAGACTTTACAGAATTTGTTCAGGAATGTAACTAAATAAATAGCTGCAGCAGCAATGACAATGGAAGCAGCAATAAACCCTTGAGATGAGGAAAATGTGGCTTTCAGATCTGCCACATTGTAATATTTTAAATGTCCAGTTTTAACAGAAAATTACATGATGTACAAAGAAACAGAAAAGTTTGGCCATAACAGAGGGGAAAAAGTAGTCAATAAAAACTCCCTGAGGAAGCCCAGACACTGGACTTACTAGACAAAGACATAAATAAGCAATTACACATATGTTCAAAAAACTAACAGAAACCATGCCTAAAGAATTAAATTATGTGAACATCTCATTTTACAGAGAATATCAATAAAAATATTTATATTAAAAACCAACTAGAAATTCTAGAAATACAAACATAATGACTAAAATGAAAACTTCAATGAGTGGTTTCTCTGTAGGTATGAACTTGTTGAAGAAAATATCAGTTAACTTAAAATTACTGAGATTATCCAGTCTGTGGAACAGAAAGAAAAATGAATGAAAAAAATGAACACTGTGTCAGAGATAGGTGGGACACCATCAACAATACCAATACACACATAATTGGAGCGCAAGAAGGAAGGAGAGAAAAAAAGGGGCAGAAAGAATATATAAAGAAATAATGGCTGAAAACTTCCCAAATTTGATGAAAACTTTAATTTGTACATCCCCGCAGCTCAACAAACTCCATGTGATATAAACGTAGAGACATCTAAAATAGGCATATCAGACTCAGTGTGTCAAAACACAAGAACAAAGGATCTTGACAGCAGAAAGACAAAAGTGGCTCAACATATATAAAGGCTCCTCAGTAAGACAGTTGATTTCTCATCAAAAACCATGGAGACTAGAAGGCAGTGGGATGGTATCGTCAAAGTAATAAAAGGAAAAGACTGTCACCAAGTATTTTATAGCCAGCAAAATGATTCTTTAAAAAAATTAAAGGAGAAATTAAGACACTCCTACAAAAACAAAATCTGAAACAATCCATTGCTAGCAGGCCTACCCGACAAGAAATACTAAGGATAGTCCAGCAGGTGTAAATGAAAGGACACTCACCTGAAAAATAAAGAGCACTACTACATGAGTAAAAAAATAAAACATTATTAATTGAGTATTACATGTAAATGTTTTGTTCTATTTGATGTAAAGGACAACTGCATAAAACAATACTTATGAAACTGTGTAGATGCACTTATAAATGCATAAAGGTCTAATTTGTAAGACAGTGACAGCATGAGGGGGGGAGGGAAAAGATTGATACCAAAGCAAAGTTTTGGTGTACTATTGAAATTAAGTTGGCATTCATGTGAACTAGATTGCTTTAAAACAAGATGTTAATTATAATCTCCAGGGCAATGGAGGAGAAGTAAGGAGGAGGAAGAGGAGGAGGAGGAAGAGGAGGAGGAGGAAAAATATAAAATAAACAACAAATTAAAATGGCACACTTGAAAATGCTTACTTTGTACAAAAAAGTGTAGTAATAGAGGAATGGGGAAAAAAGACATATAGAAAGTAGACAGCAGAAGTAACTTCAACCTGATAAGAAATTACATTAATGTAAATGAATTAAACATTCTAATCAAAATACTAAAGGCAGAAATAAATGGAATAGAGAATAGATGAACAACAGAGAATAATCAACAAAAAGAAAAGTTGGTTCTTTGAAAAGATCAACAAAATTGACAAATTTTTAGCTAATATTAAAAAAAAGAGAGAAGATTCAAATTACTAAAATGAGAAATGAAAGGAAGGATGTCATTACTGCCCTTACAAAGATAACAAGGAATATAAGGGAATATTATGGATAATTATATAGCCAATGGATGAGATAATCTAGATGAAATGGATAAATTCCTAGAAGGACATAAATGGCTGAAGCTAATTCAAGGAGAAATAGAAAACTCAAATAATCCTACAGTAAGTAGTGACTGAAATAGCAATCCAAAACATTCACACAAAGAAATGCTAGGCCTGTATGTCTTTGCTGGTGAATTCCATCAACTACTTAAAGAAAAAACAAAAATAAAAACAAACAAAAAAAGAAAACAATGCTTCACAAACTTGTCTAAAAATAAAGAGGAGGGAACACTTCCCAATTCATTCAATGAGACTAGCATCACACTGATACCAAAACCAGACAAAAGCATCACAAGAAATTTAAAGACTATCTCTTATGAATATAAATGCAAAAATCCTCAACAGAATACAAGCAAATCCAATCCAGTAACATATAAAATAGAACACAATTATGTGGGATGCATCCAGGTATGCAAAGGCAGTTCAACAAACAATAGTCAATTCATGTAATACGCCATATTAATAGAAAAATGGATAAAAACTAGAAATAGAAGAGAACTTCCTCAATTTGACAGAGAACATCTATGAAAAACCTGGAGTAAAGATGATACATAATGTTGAAAGACTGAATTATTTCCTCCCACAATCAACATTGTACTAGAGGTTCTAGTCAAAGCAAACAGACAAAGAAAATAAAGCCTCTAGATTAGAAAGAAACAAACAAAAGTGTTTCGATACCAGATGACATGATATTATATATTGAAATCACAAGGAATCCAAGAAGGAAAAAAAAGAGAGAAAAGAAAAAATCCTATTAAAATTAATAACCCAGTCTGACCAAAATTGTAAGACACAAATCAATATATAAAAAAGTGATTATATTTCTATACAACAGCAGTGAATAACCTAAAAATAAAATGGAGGGAACATTTTCATTTACAATAGCATCAAAAAGAATAAAATACTTAGGAATATTAAGAAAAACATGTGGAATACTGAAACTTGTATATAGAAAAATAAAATACTAGTGATAGAAGTTAAAAATGACCTTAAATAAATGGAAAGCTCTTCTGTGTTCATGGATCAGAAGCCTTATTAATGTTAGAATGGCCATTTTCCTCAAAATGACCTATAGATGCAATGCAACTCTGGCTTTTTGGCAGAAATGAACAAGCTGATCCTAAAACTCATATGGAAATGCAAGATACCCAGAATAGTCAAAACAATCTTGAAAAAGAACAAAGTTTTGAAGTTTCCAAATTCAAAACTCACTAACAAAACTCATCCACACAGTGTGGTACTTGCATAAAGGACAGAAAAATAGATTGAGAGAAAAGAACTGAGAGTCCATAAACAATCTCTTACACGTAACCATTTAATTTTTGACAAAGGTGCCATGACAATCCAATGGGGAAAAAATAATCTTTACAAAAATGATGCTGGGACTCCTGCACATACACCTGGAAAGAAAGAAAACTGACCTTTTATCTTAACACCATTTAAGAAAGTTAACTGAAAATAAATCACAGACCTGAAACTATAAAACTTTTAGAAAATGAACAATGAGAAAATCTTCAGGACTTTGGATTACAAATACTTGTAATATATGACACCAAAAGCACAAACAACAAAAGAAAAAAAATCAAGTAAACTGGACTTCAGTAAAATTAAAATCTTCTGTGCTTCAAAGGACTTCATCAAGAAAGTAAGAAGACAATCCACAGGATGGATGAAATTATTTTCAATATTTTCCCTGATAAGGGACTTTTATCCAGAATAGACAAAGAAGACTTAAAACATGACAATGCAAAGACAAATACAATAAAATTGGGCAAAGAATTTGAATACATGTTTCTCCAAAAAAACATACGAATGGGAAATAAGCACATAAAAAGATGTTCAACATCAGTAGGCATCAGGGAAACAGAAATCAAAAGTACAATGACATGCCACTTCATACCAAATAGGATGACAAATATATATGATATAGGATATATAAATATGTATCTATAAACCCGGTAATAAATAGTGTTGATGAGGATGTGGAGAAACTGGACTCCTCATACATTACTACTGGAAATATAAAATGGTGCAGTCACTTTAAAAACTACTTTAGCAATTCCTCAAAATGTTAAAAGTAGAATAAATCCCAGCAATTCCATTTTCTGATATATCCTCAAGAGAACTGAAAATATGTGTTCACACAAAAACTTGTCCATGAGCATTTACATCAGAATTATTCATCATCAACTGATGGATGGACAAGCAATGTGGAGTATTTATAACAATGGCATATTATTTGAACACAAAAAGGAATTTGGGTACTGATATATGCTATACCATGGATGAGCCTAGACAACGTCACACTAAATGAAAGACGACAAACAAATAAGGCGGCATACTGTATGGTTCTAGTTATATGAAATGCCCAGAACAGGCAAATCCATAGAGGCAGAAAGTAGAGTGGTGGCTGCTGGGGGCTAAGGGAAAGGAAGGTTAGGGACTGACTTACTAAAGGTTACCCGTTCCTTTTGGGGGTGATGGCTACAAAGCCCTGAAATGTACTTAAAACCCTAATGCACACTTTCAAATGCTGTATTTTATGGTATGTGAATTATATCTCCATAAAGCTGTTATTCTTGAAGCTGAGCCCACATATGGAGCAAATGGCATATCACTGACTGCGACATCTGGAGGGGGAGTGAACCACCTGCCCACCTCGAAGGAGAGCAGCACCTGATCCAGTGTTGGAGGGGCACAATATTCTTGCTGACGGACACTGTGAGTAGCACAGACGAGGGGGCCAACAGAGCAAGCTGAGTTTGTGAAACAGGGTGAAGACACAAACACCTCTCAATAAAACCATTAAGAGTGCACAGTCTCTAGGAGAATGCATCTTTGTTTTTTAAATCTTTTTATACCTGTTTTATTTTCTATTACCTTATTAATCCTTAGTTTTTAAACAGTTCTCTATGTTTACACTTCTCATTTCATTTTTAATTCTCTTGGTTTTGATCTGTTATTGATTATTCACAGGTTTTAAATATTGTGTTTTGATATTTTTCTTCATTTTATTAAGGCTTTTAAAAGACATCTCAACTCGACTGCTATTCTGCTTCAACTTGCTCTTCTATTACTGATTATACACTGTTTTCAAACCTTCTTTTCCTCAATTCTTTTAAAATTCTCTCTCTCTCTCGTTTTTAAGTTTTATTTCCACATAGGCTTTAGATAGATAAATGAATAAACTCCTTTAAGGACCACAATAGATAACTGATATACCTTAAGCCACAGTGCCAGAGAGATATGAGCAGTATGAAAAAGCAGAGGAAGTATTCCCAATTAAAAGAGCAAGAGAAATCCCCTGAAAGAACAATCAATGAAATAGACATTGATGGCCTACTAGATCAAGATTTCAAAAAAGAAGTGATCAAATTACTGAAGGAACTAAAAGAGATAGTGTTTAGAGACATAAAATATGTCAAAAACAAAATATGTAGCTATAAAGAAGAGCCAATTAGAATTGTTAAATTCATTGGTTGAAATGAGATCTGACCTAAAGGCTGTAAAAATCAGGCTAGATAATGCAGAGGAAAGAATAAGTGACCTAGAAGAGAGGACAACAGAAAGTACACAATCAGAACAGCTGAGAGAAAAACAAATATAAAACAATGAAAGCAATGTAAGGAACCTATGGGATAATATAAAGCATGCCAATCTATGCATAATAGGGGTTCCAGAAGGGGAAGAAAGAACAAAGGGGATGGAAAAGGTATTTAAAGAAATCATGACTGAAAACTTCCCAAACCTAAAGAAGGATTCAGACACCCAAGCACAGGAGGCTCAGAGGTTCCCAAACAGGAAGAGCCTAAAGAGACCCACACAAAGACATATCATAATCAAGATGGCCAGACTGAAGGATAAAGAAATGATTCTAAAGGCAGCAAGAGAAAAACAAAGAGTGAGTTAGAAGAGAAGGCTTTCAGCTGATTTCTCTACAGAAGCACTACAGGCCAGAAGGAAGTGGCAAGATATATTCAAAGTTCTTAATGAAAAAAAGGATGCAGCCTAGGATACTTTCTCCAGCAAGGCTATCCTTTAGAATAGAAGGAGAGATAAAGAATTTCACAGAGAAGCAAAAACTAAAAGACTTTAGCAACACTAAACCCATGCAAAAAAAATATTGAAAGGTCTACTCTAAATAGAAAAGAAGCAGGATGCTACAGAAATGAGAACTCATAAATGGAAAGGTGATAACTACCATGAATTACAAATAGAATAAACATGAAATTGTAAAAGAAGATATCTAAATTATTGAGTGGGAGAGGGAAGCAAGAAAATATAGAGTATTTTTTCTTTTTTCTTTTTTTTTTAATATTTTATTCTTGGTAGAATGGGTTTGAGATTACATTTCTATCTGTTTAGTACACACAGTTAGAGTAATTGGTTAACAAACTTACAAAAAATTGTAACCACAAGCCAAAAACTTACAAGTGAGTCACAAAAACTAAATACAATCCAAGATGATACAAAACAAAGTTACCATACCACAAAAGGAAGAAGAAAGGAACAAAAAAGAAATACCAAATCAACTGCAAAAATAAGTTCAAAATAGCAATAAACACTCATCTATCATTAATTATTGTAAATGTTAATGGACTAAATCCTCCAGTCAAAAGACAGAGTGGCAGACTGGATAATAAAACAAGAACCTTCAATATCCTGCATACAAGAGACACACTTTAGGGAGAAGGACACATACAGATTGAGAGTGAATGGACGGAAAAGGATATTCCATGCAACTGGAAATGCCAAAAAAGCAGATGTAACAGTACTGATTTGAGACAAAATAGACTTTAAAACAAGGGTCATAAAGAAAGATAAACAAAGACATATTATAATGATTAAGGGAACAATACAAGATGAGGATATGACAATCATTAGTATATATGCATCCAACATGAGCACCTAAGTACATAAAACAACTACTAACAGAGATAAAGGGGGAAACTGATGGGAATACAATCATTGTCAGAAATTTTAACACCACATTAACATCACTAGACAGATCTTCCAGAAAGAAAATAAAGAAGACAACAGAGAAATTAAATGATACAATAGAAAAATTAGATTTAGTGGATATTTTCAGAGCATTACAACCCCCTAGAATAGGATATATATTCTTTTTAAGTGTGCGTGGAACATTTTCTAGGATTGATCATGTACTTGTTCACAAAAGAAGCCTCAACAATTTTAAGAACATAGAAATTTTCTCAAGCAACTTTACTGACAACAATGCTGTTGAAACTAGAAAACAACTAAGGAGAAACAAAGGAGAAAAAAGGGAAAGCATAGAGATTAAACAACATGCTATTAAAAAACCAATGGGTCAATGATGAAATCAAAGTTGAAATTAAAGAATACCTTGAGACAAATGAAAATGAAAACACAACCACAGAAAACTTTTGGGACGCAGCAAAAGCAGTGCTAAGAGGAAAGTTTAGGGCGATACAGGCCTTCCTCAAATAAGAACAATACCAAATAAACAATCTAACCCACCAGTTAAAAGAACTAGAAACAGAAGAGCAAAAACACCCAAAAGTCAGCAGAAGGAAGGAAACAATAAAGATCAGGGAGGGAATAAATAAAATAGAGATTAAAAAAAATAAAGAAAATAATCAAACCAAAAGCTAGTTTTTTGAAAGAGTAAATTAAATCGACAAACCTCTGGCCAAACTCACAAAGAAGAAAAAAGAGAGAACACAAATTTGTAAAATAAGAAAGGAAAATGGAGAAATTACATCAAATTACATAGAAATACTGAATATCATATGAGAATATCATGAAAAACTACATGGAAAAAATGGATAACCTAGAGGAGATGGACAAGTTTCTGGAAACATACAGACCACCAAGTCTGAATCAAGAAGAAACTGACCACTTGAACAAACTGATCACTAGGAATGAAATCGAATAAACAATAAAAAAAAAAATCCTTACAAATAAAAGTCCAGTACTGGACAGCTTCACCGGGTAATTCTAACACACACACAAAAAAGAACTCATACCAGTCCTTCTCAGACTCTTCCAGAAGATTGAAAAGAAGGAATATTCCCAGACACTTTCTATGAAGCCACCATCACCCTGATACAAAAACCAGGCAAAGACACCACCACAAAAGAGAATTACAGACCAGTATCACTGATGAACACAGATGCAAATGGTCCTTACCAAAATACTAGCAAATAGAATCCAACAGAACATAAAAAAGATTATACATCATGCTTAAATGGGGTTCATCTCAGGGACACAAGGGTGGTTCAACATATGCAAATCAATCAATGTAATACTTCACATCAATAAGAGAAAGGACAAAAACCACATGATCATCCCAATAGATGCAGAAAAGTTTTTGATAAAATTCAACACCCATTTATGATAAAAATTCTCACAAAAGTGGGTATTGAGGGAGCATATCTCAACATCATAAAAGCTATATATGACAAACCTATAGCCACCATAGATCTCAACGGTCAAAAACTCAAAACTACCCACTAAAATCTGGGACAAGACAAGGATGCCCACTATCACCACTCCTATTCAATATAGTCCTGGAAGTCCGGCCACAGCAATCAGGCAAGAGAAAGAAATAAAAGGGATCCAAATTGAAAAAGAAGAGGTAAAAGTGTCATTATATGCTGATGACATGTTACTATATAGAGAAAACCCTAAAAGGTCCACAAAAAAGCTACTAGAGCTGATCGAAGAATTCAGCAAGGTAGCAGGTTACAAAATTAATGTTCAAAAATCAGTTGCCTTTCTTTACACTAATGATAAATCAACAGAAAAAGAAAGTAAAGAAACAATCCCCTTTAAAATAGCACACAAAGTAATAAAATATCTGGGAATAAATCTAACCAAGGAGGTGAAAGAATTTTACACAGAAAACTATAAACCATTGATGAAGGAAATTAAAGAAGACTTTAAAAAATGGAAAGATATTCCATGCTCTTGGATTGGAAGAATCAATATTGTTAAAATGTTCACACTGCCCAAGGCAATCTACAGATTTAATGCAATCCCTATCCAATTACCCAGGACATATTTCACAGAACTAGAACAAATCATAATAAAATTTATATGGAACCATCAAAGACCTAGAATTGCTAAAGCATTACTGAAGAGAAAGAAAGAGGCTGGAGTAATAACTCTCCCAGTAGTCAGACAGTACTATAGAGCTACAGTCATCAAGACAGCATGGTATTGGTACCAAAACAGACCTATAGACCAATGGAACAGAATAGAGAGCCCAGAAATGAACCCACAAACTTTTGGTCAACTCATCTTCGACAAAGGAGGCAAGAATATACAATGGAAAAAAGACAGTCTCTTCAGCAAATGGTGTTGGGAAAACTGGACAGCAGCATGTAAAACAATGAAGCTAGAACACACCCTTACACCATATACAAAAATCAACTCAAAATGGATTAAAGACTTAAACATAAGACAAGATACAATAAACCTCCTAGAGGAAAACATAGGCAAAACATTATCTGACATACATTTCAAACATTTTCTCCTAGAAGAAATAAAAGCAAGAATAAACAAATGGGACCTAATGAAACTTACAAGCTTCTGCAGAGCAAAGGAAACCAGAAATAAAACAAGAAGAAAACCTACGGAATGGGAGAAAATTTTTGCAAGTGAAACCAACAAAGGCTTGATCTCTAGAATATATAAGCAGCTCATATGACTGAATAAGTAAAAAATAAACAACCCAATCCAAAAATGGGCAGAAGACCTAAACAAGCAACTCTCCAAGGAAGACATACAAATGATCAAAAAGCACATGAAAAAATGTTCAATATCACTAATTATGAGAGAAATGCAAATCAAAACTACAATGAGGTATCACCTCACACCAGTCAGAATGGCCGTCATTCAAAAATCCACAAATGACAAATGCTGGAGAGGCTGTGGAGAAAGGGGAACCCTCCTACACTGCTGGTGGGAATGCAGTTTTGTGCAGCCACTATGGAAAACAGTGTGGAGATTCCTCAAAAGACTAGGAATAGACTTACCATATGACCCAGGAATCCCACTCCTGGGCTTGTACCCAGAAGGAAATCTACTTCAGGATGACACCTGCACCCCAATGTTCATAGCAGCACTATTTACAATAGCCAAAACATGGAAACAGCCTAAATGTCCATCAACAGGTGACTGGATAAAGAAGATGTGGTATATTTATACAATGGAATACTACTCAGCCATAAAAACCGACAACATAACGCCATTTGCAGCAACATGGATGATCCTAGAGAATGTCATTCTAAGTGAAGTAAGCCAGAAAGAGAAAGAAAAATACCATATGAGATCGCTCA
Organism: Vicugna pacos; assembly: GCF_048564905.1. Taxonomy (NCBI): domain Eukaryota; kingdom Metazoa; phylum Chordata; class Mammalia; order Artiodactyla; family Camelidae; genus Vicugna; species Vicugna pacos. The sequence goes on from NW_027328785.1 coordinate 990,203, forward strand.
TATGTGGAATCTAAAAAACAAAAACAAACAAAAACAAAGCATAAATACAGGACACAAATAGACTCATGGACAGAGAATACAGACTTGTGGTTACCGGGGGGGGGGGGTAGAGGGTGGGAAGGGATAAACTGGGATTTCAAAATTGTAGAATAGATAAACAAGATTACACTGTATAGCACAGGGAAATATACACAAAATGTTATGATAAATCACAGAGAAAAAAATGTGACAATGAGTGTGTATATGTCCATGAATGACTGAAAAATTGTACTGAACACTGGAATTTGACACAACACTGTAAAATGAGTATGAATCAATAAAAAATGTAAAAAAAAAATACAAACCAATTTGAACCTGTTGAAAAGACATTTGCTCAAAACAGCACAGTAGCAATGAAGTTGCTCTGGCTGGCAGGGACTTATTGGATTCCTGTGAGTGCTGGACTCCTCACATGGAATTCCCTTGGCACTCCAGGACGCCTGTGGTTGTCCCCATGGGTTTGTGGCCATATGTGGCACACACAAGTCTCTGGCTTTGCCACAATTTCAATGCCTTTTTTGGCTTATGAAAGGTTTTGCACTCAAATGGAGTTTTCTTGAGTCCACTCACTGATGTCATTTACCAGATTTATAGTCCAGATCTGACATTCTGGACTCTTAAAATCTTGCAGACATTCAAATGTTTCAGTTTGGATGTGTATTCACCTCTGGAGGCCTGGACCATATTCGATAAAGCCACCCGGACAAGTTCAGCAAAATGCAAAGAAATTTTTCTCTCTGCTAGACTGAAATGTCTATGAAGGTATAAAAACTTCTGCATCTACAAATGTAGGGAACCAACTCATCAATAACATATCTATCCGTAATGCATGGACATTTAAAAAAATACTGTATTTACTCCTATCAAATTCTATCTGGCTTTTGCCAAATTGTGTCCTAAACTGTAAGGAAAGTATATAAATTTAGAGAATTTTTTACCTTTTAAGAGAGAAAGGAACCCTCCTACTCGGTTGGTGGGAATGTAAATTGTGCAGCCACTTTGGAGGACAGTATAGAGTTTCCATAAAAAACTGAAAATAGACTTCCGTGTGATCCAGCAATCCCATTCATGGGTATATTTCTGGAGAAAAATATAATTCAAAAAGACACATGCACCCCAATGTTCACAGCAGCACTATTTACAATAGCCAAGACACTGAAACAACCCAAGTGTTCACTGACAGATGAATGGATAAAGAAGTTGTGGTATACTATATATATATATACACATATATGCATATATATACACACAGATATACACACATGAACACACACACACACAATGGAATACTGATCAGCCATAAAAAATAAAATAATGCCATTTGCAATAACATGGATGGACCTACAGGGTATTATGCATAGTGAAATAAGTCAGAGAAAGCAAAACAAATATTCTATGTATTAACTTATATGTATATATAAAAAATAGAACAAATTAATTACTATAATAAAACAGAAATAGACTCACAAGTACATAGAACAAACTGGTGGTTACCAATGGGGAGAAGGAGGAGAGGGGAGGCAGGAAAGTTGTAGGGTATTGAGAGGTAAAAATTACTATGTATAAATTGGATAGCTTACAGGGCTTCATCATACAGCACAGGGAAATATAGCCATTATTTTATGGTGACTTTAAATGGAATATAATCTATAAAAATGTTGAGCCTCTGTGTTGCACACCTGAAAATATTATGATGTAAATCAACTATTCAATTACAAAATTTTTCATCAAAGTTTTCTTTTCATATTATTTGCAATAAGTTAGAAGCCAGATCTGTCAATAGAAACATAGTGTAAGTCACAATTTTCCAGTAATACCATTTAGAAAATAAAAAGGAACAAGTGAAATTAATTCCAGTAATAATTATATTTATCCCAAAGTATCCAATATACTATCATTTAAAAAGTGTGATTGACACTTTTAAAACTTATTAATAAATATTTTACATTAGTTTTGTTGTATGCAGTCTTAAAAATCTATTATGTATTTTCCACTTATAGAACATCTCAATTCAAAATAGCCACATGTGGCTAGTGGCTACTATACTAGACAGAGCAGATTACACCATTCACACTTCTGATAAATTACCTTCTGTTACTTATTTTAAAAACTTGCAGAAAAGGCTTTAGAAATTCCCTGTATCAAACAAAGCAACCTTGACGGGTGGGGAGTATCTTCATTATAAACTGAAAAATAAAGGTAAGAGAGCCATGGTTACATGTATGTTAATGTAACAATACCTTCTTAATTCATTCAGGACTTTACAATCTTTCTTCATATGCCAAGGATTCACTGTCACTGTACAATATTTTTCACTGTTATTTTCTTTGGAATTGAGAGGCTTCTGATGAACCTGCTTTGTGCATCTGTACATAAAAGAAAACAACAAAACAGCTACAAGAGCTACAGTGAATGCCCCCCCATTAATTTAGAAGAAGTCTCACAGTATTTCCCAACATAAATGCTAAAATATAATTCAGAACACTTTGTGATGGTCAGCATGATTTTAACAAAAAAGTAGATAATTACCTCCCTGGTGTCAAAATTCTTTCAGAGATGGGTACCCGAAATTTAGTAAAAATGATTTTGCATATATCTTTGAAAGAAATGCTAAGAAATGATCTTTTCTGTTGGAAATTAGCCTGCTTTTACATTCTGCAGTAGGCATACGTGTTTACAAACCAGGCAGGAACTGGATCATATTTTACACATACTTTAGAAACTGATTTGAATTTTGCTTTCTACCTGCAAGGCTATTTCTTACGTAATTACATAAGCTGGCCACTATACTAAATTTTGTTTCACTGTTTGCTTAATCCTCACAACAACTCTGTAAGCTGCTATTATTACCCCCATATAACAGATAAAGAGCTTGAGGCAGAAAATAATTTGGGTAACTTGGTAACTGGTGGAGCTCGGTAAGATTGCAGCCAGTCTGACACTCAAGTCCATTCTTCTCACCGATGTCTGATACTGCTACCTACATTCAGCAATGACAACTGAATTCATATTTAAGTGTGTCATTTCTAAAAGCGCAAAGCTATAGTAGTACTGTTGTGTAAATTATTCTTTTGAGATGTGATTGCCAAAAAAACAAAAACAAATAAAATCAGGGTGCCACTGAGTGGAGGGCGAACTGCATATGGATGGACAAAAGGGGACTTTGTGAGGACACAGTTGCACAACTCTATAAATATCTAAAATGGCTGATTTGTACAATTATAATTTGTGAATTTTATGGCCTGTAAATTACACCTTAATACAGCTATTAAATTAAGAAACTGGATATCAAATTAAGACTAAAACACATATATATATATCACACAAAGAACAACAGGCAAATATCATTATTTACTGTACCATTCTTTCATGCAGCTTCCTTTCCTCACCCGTTCCTGAAATGATGACTCAGTTTTATAATATTTTAAATTATTTAGCAAATAATTTTTGACAGACTACTATGTACCCAGGACTAATCTAGGCACTTGGAATAGATCAATAAACAAAACAAAATTCCTGTCCTCACGGAGCTTGGTTGGAGTCTAGCTGGGGTGGGGGGTGGAGATGACAATTCACACAACAGAGAGGCAGAGGAAGTGGCATGTTAAGAAAGAGGAACCATGGAAAAAATAAAAAAAGGGCAAGGTAAAGAGAGTTTAGGGCATGGGATGATGGTGATGTTGTATTAAATACCAGAGCAGGCCACACTGAGGACTGAGGTTAGAAAAAAGACTAGGAGGTGAGAAGTCCCAGGTAGACGGAATAACCATCACCGAGGCCAGCGTGCACCTCTCATGTTCCAGAATGGGGGCACTGCTGGAGCTGCGGAGAAGGGTCAGTGCAGATCCTGTATGGCCTTGGAGGACGTTGCAAGGACTGTGGCTTTTACCCGGATTGAAATTGGGAGGCACTGCAGAATGACGACACAATCTAACTTAGGTTTTCACGGCTCACTTGACTGCCGGGTGAGAATAGTCAAAACGGCTCAGAGATGAAAGGAGGGAAGCCTCTGAGAAGGGCTGTGCAGGAGGAGAGGACAGTGGCTCAGGGCAGGGAAGCAGCAGTGGAGGCAGGAGCCATGGTGAGAAGTGGCTGGGTTCTGGATCTGTTTTAAAGGCAGTGTTAAACCAGATCTATTGACAGAATTCATGTGGTATGTCGGTGAAAATCAGAATAACTCCAAGTTTTTTGACCCAAGCAGCTGGAAGGATTAAGTTTCCACTAACTGAATGGAGAATGTTGCAGAAAGGACCAGTTTGGGGGGTAGGACGACAAAGAGCTCAGTTTTTACACATGTTGATTTTAAGATATCAGAGTTCCAAGTGAAGATGTCAAATCAGCAGAAGATTGTAATAGTTCAGAGTTGGAGAGAAAAAGTCTAGAGGGAGGCAGAAATGTGGGAATCATGGGTCACACAGGTGGTAGAGGAAGACATGAAACCCAGATACTCAAACATTAAGATAACCTGGCATTAACCATAGAAGTTGTCCTTGAGGGCCTGCCTACTAGGTGTGGATATCAGTCCTATTTCCCAACCACTCGAATTTTATAAAGTAACTTACAAATGAATTCGTGCAAGACACTGCCTCCAGTGGGTGGATCCAGAGAAGGAGTGGGAGAATGGGATGCTGCACGCTACTCCCTACGGTAGAATATATGTGTGTGTGTGTGTGTGTGTGTACGCATGTTTGTGTGCACAGGGGGATGAGACATACCTGGCTTAAGAAAAAGAGCAAGTAAGTCTAGAAGCCGAAAGATGAAAGAAAATCCAGATCTGGTAGAGGGAAGAGGGGAAACACTGTGTACTGTAAGACATATCCCCATACTGCCATTTCCCACCATCCTTTCATCAGGAACACAGTTGGAAAGGGGGGAATTATGTAGATACGTGTGATGTACACAAACTTTCTGACTATGTAACACTTAATATCTACATATGTAGCAAGTTAATGATATTTATATCTGCTTCAAGTTTAATAACAAGTTCACAACAGAGGGAAAATAAAATATTGAGGACTGGTAGGAGTATCATAGAAGGCCTTTCAATGCTCACAATGGAAGCAAAAGCAGCTTCACCCCACAAAGAATGTCAATAAGAGTCAAGAATGTTTATATTTGCTTAAGAAATTGAGAGTTACAGCTTCCTGCTTTAAAGAATTAACTTTAAGACAGATACCATACTATAAGCAACGTCTATACTGAAGCTTTCTTAAAGCCATTTTTAGTTTCTGCTTGTTCTGATGTACTCCAGACACTCTGCAAAGAAAACCTTCTTTTCAAAGGCTTAAAGGAATAAAAAAAGAAATAACACTGCATTCTTTTCAGTGTTCTCTGTACTGAAAGTCACTTGCAAATGAAGCACCCAGCCACAGGTCTACATTTTTAACAATAAAGTCGTTTGCACAATTTTTCAATTGCTATGTGACTTTGTGTCAGTCTCTCACTAAGAAGCAGAATGGAGTACCAGAAAATGACACATCAGGTCTATAACTACAGATGTGGGAGATGAAACTACACCAGGAAACAGCTAAGTGGGAGGGTAAGGTTTACCTTTTAAGTTACCGTAAGTGCAGTTACACCTGCTCCCTGCTTCCCCTGTGAAGTGAAGAGCTAGTCTTTTCCAGAAAAGCTCTCATTCTGAGAACTGTCTTCTTTAAAATATTCAAAGATTCTCTTTTAAAGTTCTTTCATTTTTAAGTCTTTCCCCAACTCTACATCCCATAACAAGTGTAAAAATTATCCTATAGCCTATTGTTACAGAACATACTCTACAAAAGCTGAGGTTTCCCAGGGTTTGGATCCCAGAACTCTGCTACCAGATAATCCTAAAGCTTTCCTTCCATAACAGACTCTTCCGCCAATTCCCAGCTGCGGGCAAATTCGGCTTCTTAGACCAGGTAACTTTCTAACTCTGCCTACGAACACTCTGCTGCCAGGAAAGGAACTCTCAGACCGAAAGCACACAATGCCCCTAGTGAGGGTTGCCTCCTTCAAACAATCAAGATGCCATCACAAAGCAAATATTTAAACCTACTGCAAAACTTCTGAAGACATCTTACAAACAATATAGTTTCTATAGATGCATACTATTTGCTCTGGAATAGTGATTTCCAATGGAAGGAACAAAGGACCACATGACCCAAGCAATTTTTAAAACTGCACATAACCATCCCTCTTCATGTGAGGATTCAGGCAAGCCCGTCTTACAGGCCTAGGTGTAACAGAATGAGAGCACCTCTAGGAGTAGGATGAAAAGCAGAGAGGTAGACTTCTAGTGAAAGGGGGTGATGTAACAGGGCCCATCGCCCACTTACCTACCACCACAGGACAATCATCTCAGATCGAGAACAAACACTTTGGGAAACAGAGCTTGTTTATATTTCTATGGATTTCTGGTGGAAATAATATCCTGAGTCATGTGAAGTTGTGGCTGCCAAATTGAACAGGGGACTGGACATTTTCACATTCAGGACAAAAATAGCCCCCGGATAGCCACCATATCTGCTCTCCCCTTTGCCTGTTAACCCCAAGAGCTGCAGGACTCTCCTGCTTGCAATGACACCCACCAATTCTCACAAATTCTTGCCAAGTTCACGTCATCAGCTGGTGGTGTCAAAGTCACTATTTGTACTGCTATGAAGTCCCTCCATTACTTTATATCCCTTCTATTTTCTCTCTTGTCTTCCTAGCTACACTTGCATACACAAGATGGTTACTGCACTAACATTGCCTCTGTAATCAGTCCAGGATATAGGAAGTAGAGATTCAACTGTAACCAGTCCCAGAATACTTGTCATGCCACTCTAGTGTCCCAAAAAATACTCTGTCATCCATCATCTCACCCAAACAACCACTGCATTACTTAGAGGTTGTAAAATTAGAGGGCTTTCTCTAATGGGAAACACTGTGGCTTGTGGTAGAGTTGTGATTTCAGTTTTTGCAACTGGTTACAGGCAAAAAGACATGGTCCACAAAATTTCTTCAAGCGTTTGGAATTTAAACTTTCATTAGATACAGAGCCGGAGGACTAACCGTAATCTATGAACATATGGTCATATTATCAAATAATGTTCATGTCTACCTTACAGACATGTAAGAACTTGGATTACACCTGCAGCCTGTAGGCCTTTGGAATTGGATGTGAAGCATCCTGTGAAATAAAAACCTCCTATCCAGTCACAGAACACCTTACAGACAACATCACACTAATGTCACTGAATACATTAGTATAGTCCATGTATGGTTAAGTTACACCTCCAATTTCTCAGAGATGGAAAGGAGATGTCTAGAAAAGATGGAAAACCCAATTACTAAAACAGCTCAAAAGTTAATGCAGACTCCTACACATCCCAGAGCAGAGGGCGGAGGGGGCATTTCCCAAAACTCTGTCCTTCCCCAGGACGTGGCATGTGGGGAAGCAGGCAGGAATGTGTGGCTGGGACTCGGAGGTGGAGAGGTGATGAAAGCAAGAGTGGAACTGCTCTGGTCCTAGAACAACAGAGCTGTAAAATGCTCGGCTTCAGTACAACCCACTCCCTCTCCCACTTTCCCTCCCACCTATGTGACAAACAGAACATAACCAGGCACTTTCTGCCCATGACGGTGACTACTAGCAGGAAAGGGACCAGGATAAAAGCATGTCTTATAAAAGATGTCTGATTTTAAGGCTATGTTATAAACAATGAACAGCACTCTCAGAGTGGGACACTTGTGAGGCGCTCAAGTAGGGAGGAGGAGGTTGAGGATCCATTTCCAGCACTTCCATGTCTTTTATCACTCCTATTTCTGACCTTTCCTTTGCCACTATTTGTAGCACTTGCCATCACTGGCAGGTAAAGGGGCAGCAATGTGACTTGGCCGTTTGGCTGATGGGGCTACATTTCCCAGCAGTGGAATGAAAAGGCACTGGAAGGCGATCAGCTGGATGATGTGAACTGTGGTCCTGGCCTGTGCCAAACACTAACCAGGTGACCGTGGGTTAGGCTCTTAGTCTCTCTGGGCTTCCGGCTGTTTACTTATAAAAGAAGGTTTTGTCATTGCACAAATATATCCAATATGAAATGTAACGTGAAAGTCAAACATAATGACATCTCACCTGCTTGCCTCAGGGAACTGTACAAGCACTGAACACTATGTGAATGTAAACACAGACTTAAGAAAACTTTTTAGGTAAAGCGCTAAACTGAACATGGAGATAAAGTTTTATGGATTTTCTTGGCTTTTTTTTAAATTGCAACACTGAATTAATAGTTATTAGCTATAATCCACACCACAACCCCTGCGAATAAATAAAGTAGGTAAACACTGCCTGGATGCATGTTTTGTCCGATGCTAAGCAGGGTGAGGGGTATAAAGGAGGCTGAACAAGGTAGTCTTCTCCAGTTACCAGCTAACTGAGGAAAAACATTGGAAACCACCCAGGGATGGTACCAAGTCAGTACTCAAAGCCAAGATTACAGGCTACTGATCATAAACAGTGCAGGAATACAAAGAGGAGCTAGAAGTATTTGGAGTAAATAGGGAAGACTCTATGAAGGGGATGGGGCTCCAACTAGTTCTCAGGGCAATTGTAATCTGTTTTAACTGAGGACTGGATAGGAAAAGGCTGGTGACTCCTGGTTTTTAATAAGGCACAGGTTACCATAGGAGGCTAATTTACATAATAATTGGAACACATAAGGTAAGTACAAAATGATGATTGGTCAAGACTACCTGACTGAGATCTGGTTGTGTTAAGTCTTTGACTTGACTCTAGATGTTGGAGAGCCAAAAATGTAGGTTGACTGAAAGGGGGGGAGAGAATATCCAAGAATTCAGCAGAAGTAAAAAATAACGTATCAGGGATGAAAGCTCTTCATCAGAGTATCAGCAATCAGAATAGACACTTGAAACCAAAAACATACAGTTCAAGAAGCTGACAAAATATGGAGGGTGGTGATAGAAAGATAAATCAAAGACCACTCCAAGCCTTTGGGTATTTAAGACCGGAAGAATGATTATCCCACTGAATAAGTGGAGACGCTGCAAGAAGAAAGATTATGAAATCAGCTTTAGACATGTTGAATCTGACGTATGAGCTAAGAGTAGGTTTTCTCTAAGAAGCTCAAAATTCAAAACTGAAGCACAGATATTGAGTACAGGCTTAAGATGCAGATGGACAAGACATGATAAATCTCCTAAAAGAAAACATAGGCAAAACATTATCTGACATAAATCTTAGCAACATTCTCCTAGGGTAATCTACCAAGGCAATGGAAATAAGAGAAAAAAATAAACAAAAGTGATGTAATTAAACACATAAATTTCTTCACAACAAAGACAACCATAAGTAAAACAAAAGGAAACAACAACCTACGAATGGGAGAAAATATTTGCAAATGATACGACTAACAAAGGCTTAATATTTAGAATATATAAACAGCTCATACAACTTAATAACAAAAAAACAAACAGCTCAATCCTAAAATAGGCAGAAGACCTAAACAAGCATTTCTCCAATGAAGACACAATTGGCCAATAGGCACAGGAAAAAATGCTCGATATCACTAATAAACCGCGTAATTCAAATCAAAACTACAATGAAGAATCAGCTCACACTAGTCAGAATGGCCATCGCTCAGAAGTTCATGAATGATAAATGCTAGAGAGGCTGTAGTGGGAAGGGTACCCTCTTACACTACTGGTAGAAATCTAGTTTGGTGTAGTCATTATGGAAAGCATGGAAATCCCTGAAAAAACTAAAAGTAGACTTACCCTATGACCCAGCAATTCCACATCTGTGTACATAACTGGAAATAACTCCAATGTGAAAAGATACCTGCTCACCAGTATTCACAGCACCACTGTATACAATAGCCGAGACATGGAGGCAAGTTAAATGTAGTAACAGATGACTGGGTAAAGAAGTTGCTGCATATTTATATACTGGAATACTACTCTACCATGAATAGGACAAAATAAAACCATTTGCAGCAACATGGATGGAGCTAGAGATCGTCATTCTAAGTGAAATCAGCCAGAAACAGAAAAATACCAAACGATACCACTCATATGTGCAATCTAAAAAAAGAGAGAAAAAGACAATATGAACTCATCTGCAGAACAGAAACAGACTTGCAGACTTAGTAAACAATCTTAAGGTTACCAGGGAAAGGGGAGTTCGAGATTTACAAATGTTAGCCACTACATATAAAAAGAGATTTTAAATAAAGTTTCTTCTATATAGCACAGAAACCTATGTTCATTATCCAGCAATAACCTATAATGAAAAAGCCGATACAGCCACCAACTGAGGAAGCAAGAGAAGAAAGGAGAGTTAGTTATGCTGGGCTAGAGCCCACTTCTAAAATACTTTTCAGCCACTGATGCTGCCCCAAGTACACTCAGCCTTCCTCCCAGGGACAGGCTGACATGACATGTGTCCTGCAAACCTGGGGCAGCAGAGGCTGTCCCCAGGTCTGGCCCTGGGGGAGATGGGAGCAAGTCCACCTGCTTCCCTTGGGGCAGCACCCCTCCCCGCAGCCCCCGCCACCTGTCTGTACCACGCCTGCCTCTCAGGAAACCACTGGCTTGAAAACAAGTGATCCACGAACCTGGGGCAGCGGCAGGGAGATGGGCAGCGACCTGGCAAGCTGGTCGACTTGCCCCCATCTTCCCCACGGCCTGTCAAGGGCTCGGCCTCTGCTCCTCCAGGCACGGTCAGCAGGTCAGCCTGCTCCCTGGAGGAGGGCGCGGTGTGGTCGAAGGCAATGGCTGGTTATGGAGTCTGACCATGGGGGCCCGTGGATTTGCTTCAAACTCCCCAGCGCATGGCCTGAGCTTGGCCTCTGCTGCCTCAGGTTCGTGGAACTCAGGTTACAGGTCAGCCTGCTCCTGGAAGGCGGTGCTGTGCTGTCAGGGAAAGGTGGCGGCTGCGATGGCGGGATTGGGGCTGCCCTGTGAGAGCGCGGGGTTTGCGACCATTTCCCGCTGCCGCTGCAGCCATCCCAGCACACTGATCACACCGAGCCCACCTCCCAGGAGTAGACTGACCTGTAACCTGAGTCCCACGAACCTGGGTCTTTAGAGGCCACCCCCAAGGTCAGGCCGCGGGTAAGATGGAAGCAAATCCAGGGGCTCTCATGGGGCAGCCCCCATTCCATCCGAGGCCCCGCGACCGCACCGCACCCGCCTCCCAGAAGCAGGCCATGATCTGAGGGCCAATAGGAGATGCTCCGGAGCCGTCCGGCGACCTCCCACCTCCCGGGGCTGTACCTGCTCTCCTAAACCCGGGTATAACCGGCTGTAAAAATGCGGTGTTCAGGAACTACTAATACCGGAGTTACCACGAACCACAGCAGCGGCTGGGACCCGCCTCAGGGTCCCAACGGGACGCGCAGCCGGGACCTCACCTCCGCACCCCTCCCTGGGCGCATCCTCAGCTGCACAGCCCAGGCGTCACCCGCCGGCTCCCCGAGCAGCGCACCCCTACCAGCGCCCTCTTAACTGTCCGGCAGCGGCAGCCGAGCCGCGGGCAAGCGGCGGCCCAGGCCCCAGGCCATGTTCCTCTTCCAGGAGCTGGTCCAGGAGCAACCGGCTGCAGCCAGCTTCCACGCGTTCTGGGTGGGTTCCGGCGTCCGCGAGTCTGTCCGTCTGCGCGTGCGCGCCCCTCCTCCTCCCGCCCGCAGCGCAAACTGCTCGGGTGGGTCTCCTGCTTTACCGGCCCTGGCCGCTGGGGCCGGGAGGAGCCAGGTGGGGGCCCTCCTGCTTGTCCCGCCGGGTGTCCATCCCCAGAGCCTTCACCCAGCCACCGACTGGGTCCTGGCACTGAACTAGAACCACGACTGCCCTGGGCCAGGCCACACCCCGCCAGCCCCAATTCCCCTGCTCACCTTTTCCTCCCTGTTACTACCTTCCCACCCCTGGCCAGGCCCAGTCTCCCACCAGACCTTGAAGACACGGCTCCTTCTCCTCACACCGAGGTCCCTGCCCTGCACTCCATCCTGCTAGGTCCTAACCTATGGCCCCTACACCCACAAGCTTACCCCTCATGTCTCAGCACAGGACACCCAACATCCTGAAATTGTCCCCCTCACCTCTCAACCAGGTCAGTTCCAATCTGATCGGGCCCCACACCTCTCAACCTGTACCCCCTCACCATGGGATCCCCTTCACTCTGAGTGCACCCCTACCCTGAACTCACTCCCCCACCCCTCACCCTGTGGTTGAGGTGGGGAAATCCGGGCTCCAGTAATGATGACTACTGCCACCAGTGGGGGATCCAGCCTAGTGTGCACATTCATAGTTAATGTCTGAGGCTACAGGGTGAGGCAGGCTGGGCTGAAGGTGGTTCCAATTCCCGCCTTGGCAGCCTGATTCCCGCAGCCTGTGCCTCAACTGACCCAATGGGTCTGGTTGATCCCAGGCTGCCAGGCACTGGCCTTGGGCTTTGGGTGGTTGATGGTACTGATGGTGATCTGGACCCCTAAGGCGGAGCCATTGGGCACGCGGACGTTTGGGGTGGGGGAGTTCAGAGTTTGCACTTGAGCCCAGGGGTAGACAGCAGATGGTGGGCTGTGTGCATGGGGCTGTGTGCGTGGCCTGGTCTCAGCCCAGGTGGGTGCAGGGAACTTGTTCATTCACACCAGGCCAGAGGGAAGAGGGAAGGGAGCTGTCAAGGCGTCAAAGTGAGGAAGCCAAAGCTTTAGAGCAAAGTAGGAAGGTGCACTGGCCAGGCCACCATGGATCTCGCCGCGACGCTGGTCCCTTGCATCAGGGGAGATTGGCAGTTGACTGGCCAATGAGACATCCCCTGCTGTGTTATAGTTTACAGACAATTGAAGGGATTTTGAGAGGTAATTTTAATCCAATAATTGTCACTTTCTCTGCAGTAGATTAGGTCCAAAGTCATGGTGAATCTGGCAGGGATCCTGCCTGAATTCCAGCCTTGGACAGTGGAGGACCCACCCAGGAATCATCCACTTAGCTCTCACCAAAAGTCACTGTAATAGAGAAGAACAAATCTGACTCCATATTGGATCTGTTCCTTTTCCTTTAACACTCTTCCATGTTTTCTAGGCTTAGACTTGCTAGTTATGCACCTTTTGTAAAACAATGTTGCCTTTAGCCTGAAATAAACAGGAGAGCCTATTCCCAAAACTCTGAGCTTTAAGGATATTAATACTTTGCACTCCTATAAAGATAACAAGTTGCAGAATAGAAAAAGTTTGTTTTGTTGCAGGATTTGCAGAAACACCATGATCTGACCCATGTGGACAGCTGCAAAGGATTCCAAGAACAAAGAATTCCTACACCAAGAAGTTTGCAACAACCAACCACAGCCCCTCCACTTTTTAGTAGAAAAGGAGCCTGAAGTTGACATGGTTCTCCAAGATATTAGTCCGCCATTATCTTGGTTTGCAGCTGTTTATGTAGACCAGGTCATAGTGCCTCTGTAAATCCTCTAACAAAACAAAAGTAGTTTTCTATTCTACAACCTGTTGTCTTTATACAAGTGCAAAAGTGTTAATATCCTTAAAGAAGGACTCTGAGCCTTGAAAGTAGGCTCTCCTGTATATTTAAGGCTAAAGGCAACATTGTTTTACAAAAGGTGCAGAGCTAGTAAAACTAAGTCTAGAAAAGAGGGCAAAGGGTTAAAGCCAAAAGGACAGATCTTCTATGGAGTCAGATTTTTTTCTTTTCTATTATACTATATTCTATTTTTGTTTTAAGTATATAAGAATAAAGTTTAGCCTTTTCCCATTTTAAACTGTGCAACTTTAAGGAGCATTAATTGCATTCACAGTGCTGTGAGACCAACACCACTGGTTTCAGACTATTTCCTTCGTCAAAGTAAAATCCTGTATACAAAGTGCACCCCACGTCCTACGTCCCCCAGCCCATGACAAGCCCTAATCCCCTTTCTCTCTCTATGTCTTTACCTATCCTGGAGGTTCCCTATCAATGGAATCATATAAAAGTTGGCTTTTTTTTTTGTTTGTCTGCCCACATATCTTAAGTAGGGATGGGTGAAATTTTAGCTTGTTTGTTTTCATGTGAATTAGCATTTTTGTATTTTGAGAGGAAAATCCAGATTGATTAAAGATGAGACATACCAAATGAAGCCCTTTTAGTAACTCTGTGCATAATCTCGGGGTAGGCACTGCAGTTCTAAGTGTGAAACCAGAGCCAGAAGGGAGATGCTTAGCTCTTCTTGTGGCAAAATAAAACCAAACAAAAGCAGAAAACAAAGGAAAAGAAAGACAGGTGTAAAGACAAACCACAGCCTGGAAAAACCTTTCCTCATGACCCAAGGTCGGAGAAAAGCTTCACATCCCTGTGGTCCAAAAAGCTCTTGAAGCCCAGTGTTCTGAAAAGAAACAAAACACACAGAGTCAGTTCCAACGAGAGGCGGTGCATGTGGCCGGTTTGTGCTAGAGATGCTCGAACTCTCAGGTGAGGACACAGGCAGAAAGACAGACTGCAGAGACAGCATTGGCCACCATCACCCTGGCAGGTCTTTAGCCCGGTGACAACCAGCCCTGGTGACAACGTGAGCAGGCAGAGGCCCCAGGAGGTACTCTGGAAGGAAGAGCAAATGGACGCTCCACTCCGGCAGAACAAGGTGCAGGATACATCAAAATTCCACAGGTGCATTCCTTCCCTAGCAGTGCTGAGCCTTAGAGAAGATCCCACCAAAGTGCTTGCACAATTTTCAAAGATAATGTTTCTTCAGTAACATGAATTCAAAATAATCAATATGTCATCAAGGGATTTTCAGAAGTGACCTGCCCTGGACCCGTACAATACACACACATAAATACACACATATACACATAAATATATACACACATACATACAGGAAAAGAGACAGACAGACCGAAACACAGAGAAGCAGGGGGAGACAGGGAAACAGACAGAGAGACAACTCAGAGAGGCACTGAGAGACAGAGACAGAGAGAAGGAACACTGGAGCTGGTAATGAGTGGAACTCACATACATTTTCACAAGTCAGTCTATGTGTCAGAACCTGGTCCCAAAGTCGATCCACCCTCCAGGGGAGGGTGTGGGGATCCCACAAGGGTGTGGGAACAGAAGGCAAAAAATAGGAAGCCATTGTGGGGCAGCCCACCACAGAGGCCGAGATGGGACACTGGGCCTGTATGTCAACATGACAGAATGACCTAGGAGGTTGTATGCCAGAGCGGACGATGTCAGAGTTGTATGTAATTTCAGTCTCACGACTGGGAGCGGGGAAGCAAGCAGCAAGGAAAGTGACTTTCTCCAGACCCCAGGGCAGACCCCGGCCTGTGTGGGGTGTGCTTTGCACTCTGCCAGCCCTCTGTGGGGTCCTTCCTTTGCTGAGTCTGTGCACGATCTCCCTGTGATGCCAGCCCGTGGGGGTGACAGATGCAATAGGTGTTTCTAGGTCTAGAGACAGGATGGCTTCTCTAGGAAGCAGGGGCCAGAATGATCCCCACTGTGCTGATGGGGGATAGGGGAGACCCTGAGAGGCACATGGCTTGTCCAGGATGATAACACTGCTGAGTAGGGGGAGCCAGGTCTGAACCCAGCTGTGTCTTCAGAGCTGCGGCACTGGTTGCATCCAGGCCTCCCCAGGGCTATGGGGGAGGGCTGAGTTGGTGTCACTGTGTGTCGACATGGCATGGAGTGAGAAATGAGAGATTGGAAGCCCAGAAAGGCCCTTGAGGAGCTTTGTGTCAGGAGGAAGCTTGGAGAAGTGGACCCCAGGAAGTGACCTCACTTCCCTGACAATAGAGCCCAACAGAACTTGGAACCGAAGTCACCAGGCACCCACTCTGTAGAGAAGTCCCTACTCAGCTCACCTGGTTGGAGACAGAGGCATGTTCTGCTGCATTCCATTATCCTGAGGCCACAGGCCCCGGAAAGCCGGCAGCGAGGGTCTCTACCAACGCTGCCGGCACTGGGTCAGGTCTCACCCAAGGCACCTCTGGCCTTTTGGCCAGAGAGACCCAAAGGTAACACAGGGAGGCCCTGGGCAGGCCCCTCCAGGCTGGGCCACCACTCAGATCCCATCCAGGTAGCCACACGGCCCCATCCTGCCTGGTGGAGGTGGAGCAGTCATGTTGGGGATGGGTATCTGCCTCAAGAAAGAGCAGGACAGAGGCCTGGGGGGCCCGGTCACATAGACAGCCCAGGACAAAGCTGGCTGGCTGATATGTGGAGAGCCCGGGAAGGGTCCTGCTGCCCGAGGTGGAGCCCATGCTCTCTGGGTATGTATTTTCCCTCCCGGATGTCTGAGCTGAACAAGGTTCTGGTCTGATCTAGCAGCAGAGGGTAGAGTCTACAGAATCAGGAGTGTTCCTGGCCGGGAAGGACTCTGAGACTTCCATGCTGGGTCAGCTGCTGGTCACTATCATTGCAGAGCCAGATACCACATATTGAAAAGAAGCTGATGAATAAGAACACCAACGCCCCCTCCCCAAGTGAAGGGCTGGTGTGTCACTCTTCTGAGGGCCAGCGCAGACTCCTGGTGGGTCTGGATATGGAGGGGTCCCCACCAACATGGCCCACAAATCAGTGGGGCAGGCCTCCGACCAAGACATCACCCAGGGCTCTCCCAGGGACCTACCCGGGGCTGACGGGTAGCTCAGCACACCCGGGTCTGACCTGGAGCACCGTGCCCACCACGCTGCAAGTCAGGTGGAGGACCAGGAGCCCCCGAAGCAGAGACCAAAGGTCAGAAAGGCAGGGCTGGTGTATGTGTGTAGGTGAGGGTGGGGCGAGGGCTGGGCCACACAGGGAGGTGTCCCTAGAGGCTACTGTTGGGACCAGAAAAAAGAATGGCCTCAGACCACCTGTCTGGAAAAATTCAGTCACAGAACACATCCTGTGGGCACTTTCTGGGTGGGAGCTGTCTGGAAAGCTCTGGGAAGATTTCTGTCCTTGTAGAGGCACATGGAAAGGGAGGCAGGTGCGTAAAATTTTCCTCTCTCACAGCATGAGGTCTTCCACAAGAATTAAAACTCTCTCCACTTGCAATAGTTACAGAGGAGGCAGGGGCAGGGGAAGATGTCAGAGGCCAGAAAAAGGATGATCTGGATCCAGCAGGAGACACCGAGCTCCCTCCTGCCTCTCCTGCAGCTACTCCTGAACCTTAATCTGCAGCTGAACTGCTGGGTAATGGAGAACCAGTTCAGGAAACACCACCACCTGGGGCAGAGCCCCTTCTGCACCCACCCACACCTTCTTCTCCAAAATGATCTCCAAATTCCCATCATCAGTCCCCTCCCCCTCTCAAACTTCACGTCACTTCTGCTGGAGATGTTTTTGTTTCATTTTCTTTAGTTTCCTTTGCTTGTTTCACATGATTTATGACATCCTTTATTTTTCTTTTCAGAGTTTCATGTAATAAAATATAGACTTTTCCCTTTTTAAATTGTGCAATTCAGGAGCATTAGGGACATTCACAATGTTGTGCGACCATCACTACCATCTAGTTTCACACTATTTCTTTCCTCAAAGTGAAACCTTAGATCCAGAGCACACACTACCCTTCCTCCTCACCCAGCCCCTGACAAACCCAAGTCCTCTTTCTCTTTGCGTGTCTTTAACTCTACTGGTTGTTCCATGCCAATGAAATTTTAAAAAAGGTTTTTTTCCTCCCTGCCCACATGTTTTAAGCTGGGGCTGAGGACTTCTGTTTGTTTTCACTTGAAACAGCATTTTTATTATTTTCAAGGGTTATCCAGGGGGATTAAAGATGTGATGCACAAAATGAAGCCCTTTTAGTAACTCTGTGCATAATCTCATGGTAGACACTGTTGTTCCCCCTGTGACATCACAGCCAGAAGACACAAGGTAGATGCTTAGCTCTTCCTGTGGCAAAAACAAAACCAAACGAATCAAAAAAATTAGTAAAAACCCAGAAAAATTGCTTGAAAGACAAACACAACCTGGAAAATGCATTCCTCATAACGCAAAGTTGGAGAAATTTTTCCCATCCCTGTAGTCCAAAATCCTTTCGAAACCCAGTGTTCTAAACAGTAACAGAACAGGCATGGGCAGTTCCAATGAGAGGCAATACAGGTGGCCAGTGTGTGTTAGAGATGCTTGACCTCTCTGGTGAGAACAGAGGCAGACGGAAACACTGCAGAGACAGCACCGGTCACCATCACACTGGCGGTTTTTAGTCAGGTGACAACCAGCCCTGGTGACAATGTAAGCAGGCAGAGGCTCCAGCAGATCCCCTGGAGGGAAGAATGAAGGGACGCTCCTCTTTAGGAGAACAGGGTGCAGGACGCATCAAAGGGCCACAGATGCATCTCTTCCCCAGAAGTTCTGATCCGTACAGTTCACCCCACTAAAGCCCTTACACACCTATTCAAAGATGCCTTTTCAAGGCTGTTCATCACAGCACTGGTTGAAACATTCGGAATTAAAGCAACACTAATGTTGATGGAGAGGGGATGGGGTCCATTCGTTCTGGTTCATGTGGATGAAAGAATGCTGTGCAGTTGGAAAAATGGGTGCTTGTTCTCAACCCAATATCAAGGGAGGCCTCAGGGTGGAAGTATGCAGACCCACTCTCTGCATCCAGGGTCCCATCTGCACGACCACATGTGTGTGAAATCAATATAGATGGAAATTGATCTGATTGTGAGTGTGTGAGAGACAGAGATGGAGAGAGACATACTGAGAGACAAAGAGACTGAGACATAAGCACCAAATCATTCATGACAGTCACCGCTGTGGGTGGGAATTACAAATCTCTTCTCTTTTAGGCAATATTTCAATTTTTTGTACTGTGTCTGTATTACTCTACTAATTCTAAAAGGATTAAAATCCTATGCTAATGTTACCCATTCATTACTCATCTATGGAGTAATTAAAGTACATTAATCCTATTTTTAAAAGAATTTAAAGCCTTCTCAGGACTCAGTTCCTTGTCAGCTCCGTGGCAGCAGAGGTTCTCCAGGAGGTCGTGTCTCTTCTGAATCAGCATCCAATAGAGGTGAGGAAGAAGTACCCGACTTGGACACTGAAGACTACAATAGATGAGAGTCTGTTGAGAGAAATTAAGACCTATATTCACAGAGAATAATCCCATATTCATGGAGCAGAAGGCTTCATTCTACTAAGATGACAATAGTCCACGAATAGATCTAAGGCTTCAAAGAATGCCTACCCAAATCCCAGGTCGTGTTTTGCAGGAATTGACAATCAATCTAAAATTCACGTGGAAAATCCAGGGGGTCAGAATACATGAGTGAATCTTGAAAAAGAAGAACAAAGTTCGAGGAATGGAATTTCAGATGGAACCCACGGCTAATACAAATCCTCTTTAAGCTGAAGATAACTGAGATTCAAAAGATGTAGAAGAAAACCTGTCATGGAAGACAATTCTCTCCTCTTCCTTTGCCCTAATAAGTTAGTTTGATAACAAAGCCTTTAACTTTCACCATTTAACATGGTAGGTAATTTTCTGGTTGCCTCCTGCGTGTGTATAAATTAACCGTTTCTCTCCTTCATCTCCTCCAGAAGTGGGCTCTTTGGGAGGGACTCTGGATGATGGGGACTTGCTCTTTTCTCACCTTCTTTAGTGACATCTTTTGTCCATGGTGAAGTTCTTAAAAAAAAGAAAAGTCTCATTAATTTTGGGTCAGATTTGGAACATATATACCTTTGGAGACCCCCTGGAGGAACAAGGGGGTTCAATACTGCTGGGAGAATTCACTTATCAAAATGCCTAACAAGACGCTATTTGCAAGGTTTTTTTTTTAAAGATTCTTACCCTAAAACAAATCCCCTATCTAAACCTTTTGGATGATCAAATAGAAAGAAAAAAGGAGAATCATGTCTGGCCTAAGAACACTTGCTTAACAAAACGGAAGGACAGAGTCAGTTTCAGAGCAAAAATTAAAATGCATTTATACTATCAACCCTCCCACCCTTTTGTACACTGTCCTCATGTAATCTGCCAGATGGCCCCCTGAAAAAGGCCCTTTGCCCGGAACTCGTTCTCATTTTCAGAGCTCGGCCAAGCGGGAGGTTGGTCCCCAGGGCCTGAGAGGGCCTATGTGTGAAATCTTCCCTGCTGAGACCCAGCGGACTGAAGGTAACTGTGTTCTCTGAGGGAGAGAGAGCACACCGAGCCTCTGTGGAGGCATCTCTGAGACCCTCCAAAGGCACAAATCTCTAACTCTGGACACGGGAATTTTTGATTGGCATCTTAGTTGGAAATCTCCTCCTGGATAGAAAGAAGCAGATTCAAGATGTTGCAATTGGATGGGCAGGTCGGCCTCTCGAATTAGTCAATGAGGAGGACACGCAATTCTCTGCAGAAGTAGGAACACCCATCCCTACTCTGCTGACGTCATGTACAGAGAAACAGACGCGACTCTAGGGGGAATTCAAAACCCACCATCCTTTCTTACCGACGTCAACGTCCCCACTTTATTCTCCTGTCAGGTCTCTGCACAAAAACTGGCTCATCCCCAAATATCACATACCCATCACCCTGTACCACTCTGTGTCTGTGTCCAACTCGAGCATTAAGGCCTGTGACCGTTACTGTTAAATCGTGTCCCCCTTTCTGCCCGTCTCCCGCCATCATCCCAGTCCAACCTCGGTGTCTCTCTCCAGGTCAGCAGCACTCTTCCCACTGGCTTCCCATCAGCTTACCTTGCCCTGCATCCATTGCTTATTCCCCATACGTTACCCACAACGGTCTTATTAAAGTATGAATCAGATCAAGTTGTTCCGCATTGCAAAATACTTTCGTGATTTTCCATTGTATTCAGAAGGATATCCAGAGTCCCTATCAAGGCCCTATGTGATCCGGGCCCTCACCGATCTCTGCAGCCTCAGCTCTCACCATTCTGTTCCAGCCCATCTTCACCGCCCCGATGGACCCCACCAGGACAGCTGCGTTTCTAACTCCAATTCTAGTACTTACACTTCTTCCGGCCTGGGAGGCTTTTCTTGTCTGTTACCTACGTGGCTTATTCTTTTGCTTTATTCAGGACTTTGGTCAAATTATTTACCCTCAGAGAGGACTTATCTGACCAGATTATTTAAAATAGCACACACATATTTCCTATTCAAACATTTTCTCTCCTAATATGCTTTATGTTTCTTTGTGGCAATTATTAGTACCTGGCAGTACATCATATATTTATTTGCTTACTGGTTTACTGTCTGTCTTTCTTACTAGACCTATATTCATGGAACCACAAATAACTGTTTTAACCAGTAACTTTGAAACCACCTTTAAATGAATTCTTTTATAAGATGAGAATTTCAGAGGCTTCCACTGGTTGCTTAGGGGAAAAAAGAAAAAGGATTCAGGTTGAAATAATTTATTAAGGACCTGAGAGTTGGTTATTTATTTTATACATAGTAGTGTGTACCTGTTAATCCCAAACTCCTAGTCTAGCAAAAGACCTAGCTTACTACTATTTTTAAAGGAATTTTTTCTTTTTAAACTGGGGTTGTTTGAGATCTCTTTTCTTCTTCGTTATTTTTCTTTTTTTAAAGATTTTTTTTATTATTTTTTTACATTGAGGTACCGCAAATTGAATCCAGCATGTACTCTACCCCTTGAACTATACCATCCCCTCCAAAGACAATTATTTTTATACTTTGACAATACCATATTAAATTTAGATTTTTGTTCCATTTTCCCTTCATAGAGTTTATAACTGAGGGAGAGAGTCAGAGGAAGCCCTGGGCCAAACCTTCCTTCTCAGCGGGTCACTACACAGCAGAGGAGCTTGGCTGTCTCCAGGCCCAGCTCACCTTTCTGCTCTGAGGGCCGACTCAGGCCACTTCTCTTAAAAGCGGCGTGTTAGAAGCAGCAGAAAGCCAACTAGCGAGCAACAATGACAAAACTGACCCACCTGCAGTTGGACATCATCTGGTCTGAAAAGTACCTCTTAAATCTCTTCTTCTTATTAGTGGATGGTTTTCAAAAATATTCCCAAGGAGATGAATCTCACTCCATTTTTTCTGAATTTCTTGGGCCTTCTATGACTTTAACTGCAGGCTTCATTTTCTGCACAACATCTGCAGGGAAGCCAGGCAGAAAACGTGAACAGACCCTGCAGGCCGCAGCTGAGGCCTCCCGTCAAACATCCTTGTTGTGCAGAGCCTACGTTCATGGGACCAGTTTCATTACTGCTGTAATTAGTTCTTGTCCAGGTGTCCCACCGGAAATGTTTCTAGATAGAACGTGGCCTGATGCAGATGAGCAGTGGGGATTTGGGGTGCAGATGACACACAGACTGGAAGGAGAGAAGGGAAATGTTTCTTCAGGCTTCAGTTTGGAAGATT
Source organism: Vicugna pacos (assembly GCF_048564905.1). NCBI lineage: Eukaryota > Metazoa > Chordata > Mammalia > Artiodactyla > Camelidae > Vicugna > Vicugna pacos. The sequence continues at coordinate 1,012,535 of NW_027328785.1, forward strand.
TATGATTTTTATATGGACATTAAACTTGGTCAGGCTGAAGCACCATTTGCTCTAAGACGGGGTGATGTACACGTATCCCTACAACTTCAAAAAATATGTTGAAGCTGGGCGTAACAGCCTAGGGGACAGACAGCTTTGAGTGACACCTCCGTTCCAGGATGCCTATGATCTCGGGCTCACAAAGAGGAAAAGAATACACATATTTTGCCTCTGTAGTTCTATGTGAAATTATTTTGACCCTTGCCGGATGTTGTAAGATCAGAGAGCATGTAGTCTTTCGTACATCGCAAAGACGACAAGTCTTCTTGATGAGTCAGCACACTGTTTCCGAAGGCCCGGGGTCTATGCCAGACATTAGCTGTCTAGACAAATACCACACAGCCCCCCATCCCTCAAGGAGATCACAGTGTGTCGTGGAAGATACAAATTTAAATAGATTTTCAAAACAATGTGGTAAGAGTCACTTTGCATCATATATACTATAGGTTCAGAGGGGCTCTTGCACTGCCTGGGGCTGTGTTCTAGAAGATAGGGAAGGTGTCACAGAGGAAATGCTTTCTGCACTGACATCTGGCGGATTCCAGCAAATCTCTAGACCAGGAGAGTGCATGGTGGGGACGGGATTCTCAGCAGCTTGCGTGTCTCGTGCAGACCCCTGGTCGTGTCTAAGAGCACTTTGCACTTAGGGAAGGAACGTCAGTGAGGCTAGAGGCTGTGAGGAACTAACGGAAGCTGAGGCTGAAAAAAAGCAGCAACTAGGTGATGAGAAGATATGGCGTTAAATCAGGGAACGTGGACTTCCTCACACACGCAGCGTGGAATTCTTTGGGGTTATAAGAGGAGAGTGACACAGATTAGTCATTAAAAGTGAGCAAAGTGGATTGTTCACTCTAAAGTACAGCACTGGGGAGACTAGCAAGGGGGGGAATTAATGCAGTGGGGAGCGAGGAGCAGGGACTTAGTTGGGGGACATTAAGGAATAGAATTATAGTACTGACGGGGGTGAGGGAGTGGAAAAGTAAAGGAAAACTCCCAGATGTTTGGCACAGAAAAGAGATGGGATAGTGATGCCATTGTTTGAAAAAGTAAAACTAGTTCTGAGCGAGTGTAAATCCAGACAAACAGAGCTTGAGATTTTTATGGGCTAATCAAATGTGAATGTCTACTTGTCAATTAGAAGTATATTTCTGGAACTGAACTGAGATGTCCATGCTGGAAAAGATTTGACAGTTAATCAGTGGACAGAGAGCAGTTGAAGCCATGGGAATAAATGCCACCCACTGACAGTTTACCAAAGAAAAGGGAAGGAGGGCACTTCTGGTTCAGAAAATATGGCAGACCAGAATCTTGAAGAGCCACTCACTTAAGACACATAAAAACGTAAGACAAAATGCCACCGTTTTCCTGTTTTTTTTTAAGGGCACCTTTATTGTGGTATAATTCATGTACAATAAAATACACATATATCACATGTACTATTTGATGAATTTGATAAATATCTACACCCAGAAAACCATCACCATGATCAAGATAGTTAACATTTCCATAACTCCACAAGAGGGGCACTTTTCGAATCCCCATATTTATCCCTTCCCATCCCATTCTATCCCTGTGAACCGTAAGTTTGTTTCTCTATGTCTGTGGGTCTGTTTCTCTTCTGTATTTAAGTTCATTTGTGTCTTTTTTTGATTCCACATATAAGTGATATCATATGGCATTTTTCTCTTTTTCTGGTTTACTTCACTTAGAATGACTATCTCTACGTCCATCCATGTTGCTGCAAATGACATTATTTGTTTTTTCATGGCTCAGTAGTATTCCATTGTATAAATATACTACTACTTCTTTATCCAGGCACCTGTCAATGGACATTTGGGTTGTTGCCATGTCCTGGCTATTATAAATACTGCTTCTGTGAGCATTGAGGTGCATGTGACTTTTTGAATTAGAGTTTTCTTCTGACATATGCCCGGGAGTGGGAAGGCTGGATCATGAGTTAAGTCCATTTTCAGTTTTTAAAGGAACCTCCACACTGACTTCTCTAGTGACAATGCAGCCCATCTTGTGAAAGCAGAGCCATGCTCAGAAAGTAACGGGTATTTCTAAAGGCCAGACATGATGCGCAGTGAGTGTGGCCTGTTCAAGAATCAGAGGGCAGTCTGCCAGGGCTGGAGGAGAGTGACAAGGGAAGTGTGGTACAGGTAGGAGTCAGACCATGTGGGGACATGGCAGGCTGGGATAAGGAGCCTGGACTTCCAGTAATCCCTTGGTAACCATGGGGCACTGGTTCCAGGACTCACCCTGAAGTCAACATCCATGGATGCTGACGCCTCTTGTATAAAATGACATAGGACTTGCATGGGACTCATGTACATCCTCCCATCTACTTTTATATATATATATACAAACTTTTTTTATTGAGTTATAGTCATTTTGCAAAGTTGTATCAAATTCCAGCATACAGCAAAAGTTTTCAGTTATACATGAATATACACATATATTTGTTGTCACTTTCTCTTTCACTGTGTCCTCCTGTGTACTTTAAATTATCTCTAGATTACTCATGGTATCTAATACAACATGAATGCTATGTAAGTAGTTGCCAGTGTATGGCAAATTCAAGTGTTGCTTTTTGAAACTTTCTGTTTTTTCAACAATATTTTCAATCCACCGTTAGTTGAATCTGCTGGATAGGGAGCCCCTAGATACGGAGAAGCCCCAAGCTCCTCCTTCCCACATCCTATATTTTCACTGCAAGCACTGAAGGGGTCCAAACATAGAAGAGACCCATCTACCTGCTGGGAACCCTGAGGAATTCCGTCAGCGTATGTAGCGCAGGAGAGAAGGCTTAGGGCCAACTAGTGGGAAAGGAGGGCCTGCCTGGAGAGGATGGAGGAAGGACAGTAGTGGAAGCCATCATGTACACTTACTGGAACTAGCTGATAGCAGTGAGGAATGCCAAGGAACTGGGTACACGTCACGTGTGGGGCGATCCTGGCCACCAGGTGCAGGGATCACATAGCTGGGACACAATTTGCAAGATCAAAATAACAAGGAGGGAAAGGGGCTGCCTCAGTCCCAGGATCCTGACAACGGCCACAGTGACGTGACCCCAGCTAATGCGGTTCCCCTAGTAAGCCAGAAAAAGGAAACTCTGAGCCAAGATATTGCAGATTCCACTGCAGCCACACGGATAACTAGATCTCTAACCTGACAAAATGTAACCACCAGAAACAGGAATCTTTCCTTTTCTCTTCCTTTGGAACTTTGGACAGGGAGTCACACATCTTTGACGGGAACCACCTATAAACCAATAGAGAGCTCACTTTTTCAGGAATAAGCATGGAGAAAAAGAGTGGGGTGATGGTTTAAAGCAGAAGTCAAAGTTGAATCCAATCTGAGAAATGGTAAAAACATGCTTCTCAATGAATTCGAGTTATGGCAAAAAGAAGGAGGAAGGTTAAGGAAATCTCTATTAATATCCATTCACCATAAAAGACTAGCCAGCCATAAAATGACAGCACCTTAAATTAATAATTTTTTTTTTTGGTGATGAAAAACAATGCCTTAATTTAAAACAAGGCTTGGGTCATCAACAACAATCTGAGAGTTGTTGATGAGGAGAACATAAATCTGCATATAGATATGTAAGTGTTCCAAGTCCACCACTCAAAAACAATTAGTCAATCATGTGTCCAGTTGATTGGGAAATCCCAATAAGAAAATAACTCAAAAGTGGGAAAGACTTGGGATTAAATAGTGGTAGTGAGCAATGAAATCCAAGATGTATATACCTATATTTTCTTTGTTAATGTAACAAACTTAAAGCAACTGTCTAAAAAGTAGTAACTGGAGCACACAAACACACACAATTTAGAACAACAGAGAGGTAAAATATGCTAAATTTATCATTATTGAGGAACAGGATCTAATAGATTATTTCATTTTTGAGACACTTAAAAGAATACTGGTCCAATTGCATATAAATATATGAACTTAGAGATGATTTATAAAGATTTAGAGAGAATTTTCTTTAAGAGGCAATATAGCTTCCAAATCACTGAAGAGAAAATTAACAATAAAAAAATTAATTAATCTAGGTAATATGGAGTAACACTGACCATATTTACCACCCTAAAATAAACCACAAAATGGATAAAATATATGAAGCAATGATTTTTAAGACACGTGGAAACGATCATCCACTAGGACCTTGCCTTGCCACCTCGATACCAAGGCTCCTAGGCCTCCTACTGCCATCACAAAGGATGTCCACCAGGAGGCAACATTTCCTTCCTCTGCTCCTACTGCAGAGCCAGTCGTGAGCAGTCATTTTCCAGGTGTTGGCAGGCAGCTCCCAGAAGTGCTCTCGTGGGCCTTGGACCCTTTTGGCCACCAGCAAAGGGATCAAGGATGAGCAGTGAGCCTCCTTCCTCATCCAAGACCTAGGAAACTATCTGACTTCTGAGCAGCCCTTCACTCTTGTCTGCTGTCTGGTACTCCCCACTCGGCTTCCCGAGTCCCCGGCACGGGCAGCCTGCACGCTAGCCACAGCCCATCAGAATCTGTTCCCCTGCCAAGAGGCCACACATGATCGTGAGCAGGGCTCCAGGCCTCTGGAGCAGCGCGGCTTGGACTGGGTCCTGGCCCTGGGCACGCGAGCTCCATGCCCTTGGTTGAGTCAGTTAACATCTCTAAGCTACAGTTTCCTCATCAGTAAATTGAGGACATAATCAATATGGAAAAAAAAAACAGAATCTGAGGGGGACTAAATTTCTGGTGATTGAAGATAATTTTAATTTTGATTTATACAGCAAAGGACATCATACAATTTTTACTACTTCGTATTTCTAAAGGACAGCTTCTACTATTAAAAGTAATGCATGCACATACACACAAACACACGTGCAGACACACTTGCTCTAGTCCACATACATCCCCACGGGCACACACACATGGAGTCATGTAACACCCACACACCCATAACATACACACAACCACACACATCCTCAGGCGCACACACACACATAACATACAGAACCACATACATCCCCAGGTGCACGTGAGCACACACAAACACACAGTCATGTAAAACACATGTCCCCAGGTGCGCGCGTGCACACACACACGTATTACACAATTTGGCGTTATTCTAAATCAATTTACAATTGAGGGTCCAGTGTCCATTGTTTTATCCACTCAGAAGATCCTGACTTTGGAGCGTGAAGCAGGAGCCCTCCTCTCTGGAGATGGTCTTTACCATTTACAGTCCCAGTAGAGCCAACATAACTGCTCTGGACCTTTGGAAGTGCAGGGCCAGAGCATACCTGGGAACTCACATCCTATACATGTAAACATGTTAAGTGCAGTAGGTTCTAAAGTCCTGCCTTTACAAATATACGTTCATTATAAGGGGGAAGGCCAGGTTCAAATTTAGAATTCCAAGACAAAGGGAGTCCGGCAAAGAAAGTGAGCGTGTGGGGAGAGCTGATTCCCAGTCTCTGACCACTAGCCTGATCCTTTTCTTCCCAATGCTGGGTCCATCTCTTGCCACAAGGGGCCTTGGATGTGCACAGGGGAACACTCAAAACTCACATCCGGGATCTGCTCATACCCTCCATACATACAGCTGCCCTTTGGCCTCTCTGTGAGTCCTGGGAATCTGAGCTTCCGGGAGAGCCGGTGCAGGCACTAGGAATGGGTCAGGGGCTGCTGAGACAGGGCATCTGGGGTCCTGGGTTTCTAGAGCACGGGATGGAGCCAATGACCCTGTCCCCTTGGCCCTGCTGAATCCACCCCATGGAGGGCGTGGCCAGAGGAAGTGTCAGGGCCAGAGGGACCCTCTGCAGTGCAGGACCCAGGGCAGCGGGCCCCCTTGCCGGGGTCTAAGAGCAGAAGGCCTAAGGAAAGGTCTGAAGAGGCTGTAAGGTATCTTCATTCCCATTAATTAAACAAAAATAAAAGCATACCACAGGCGTGAGTGGAAAGGGATTTGTTAGAACAAGGGAAGGCACTTGCCAAGGTCTGGCCATAGAGGGCTGGTGGGTTTGTGAGGTTGATGAGGAACCAAGAGGCTGTTAGTCCCCTCTGGGTCTAAACACCTCTTGAATTCCTCCGGGTGACACTGAAATGCAGTGAGACACGGAACTCTCTTAAGTTGTTAAAATCTTCATGGTGAGACACTCAACTCTCTCCTCATTCTTGGCTGCGAAAGCACGGTAAACACAGGCCAGAAACTCATCAGCCTGTTGGTTGGTTCACTATCCGTCTGGCGCCTCCTCTTGTAGGAGCCTTTATCACATCACCCATGGCTGACCCGGCTCAGGATTATAGCTGATTTTCCGCAGGTGGCATCACTTGCTAGTGACATGAAGCAGGCACGTTAGTCACCTCCCAAACACTAAGGCTCCTCCTGGGAGGAGCCTGCAGACCCCCAGTCCAGCCTCTGCACCACGATGTTCCTTAGTGTCACTACCGGTTTGCTGCCTTGGCCTCTAGCTTTGACCAGATCCTCGCCAGATTGTCGATAAATATCACCCATATACCACATCTAAGCTTGCGGTCCAGATGTGACCATGGTTCTTATTTTCTTCCCATCGATGGATTGTTTGATCTTTGTGTAATCGTGTCGGCAGCAAGACCAGTACAGCCCTCTTGAGGCCTCCCCGAGCCGCCTCTGTGTATAACTGTCCTAGCGCCCCAGGGGATCGGGTCTGAAACCTGGCACTCAGACACGAGGATGTCAGCTGGAGAGACAGGAATCCACTCCTGCTGTGGCTCAATGTGGCCATAAAAACGGATCCCACAGGCCCTGACGTCACTTGACTCACTGCAGGGATGCTCCCACACTGCCGCGTTCCCCCAGAGACTGAGGGCTCTCTGCTTGTTCCGGAAGGTCCCACCCCCGAGGGGACACTGGGTCCAGTGGAGCATCCAGCCTGCTTCCCCGCCAGCCCTTAGGGCCTTGGTGGGGCCTGGAACATCAACTAACCTCCCCTTAGAGACCCCTTTGTCCTTTGCAGCCAACAGACCTAGGTCATAAGCACTTTAACTCACCTGAGGGTGTTTTCCTCACTTCAGGGGCAGTGAGGACTGGGCTTCTTCACACTCCAAGTGCCCCCGGTCTGGATGCAGACAGTCTGGCTCTCCCCCAGTCCTGCAGGTCCTGGCCACACCTCCTGCTGGTCACGGAGTCTGTGCTTCATTCTCTTCCAGGACAACAGGTGCACTCTGTCCCCCGACACATCCCCACCAGCGGTGGCAGAGGCGGAGGACAGGATGGTGAGATTGGGCCTGAGACACTGCCCAGAAATCAGTGCCCCAGAGGCCGCTGGTGACTAGAGGGACCACGGGGAAGAAGGCAGCATGGGATGGGAGGGGGAGGAAGGTTCAGGATAACGAGATGAAAAGGGGAACAGATAGCACCGTGAGGACCTCGACCATGAAAGGAAAGAAGATAGACAGTGACAGCTGGAGCGGTGTTGGCGTTAAAACTGAGGGCATTTTCATTTAATTTTATTAATTACCATTACATATAGTGACATACTTTTATTTGATTAAAGATTAGGTGCCATGTCATATAACAGGATATAGTATATTATTTATTAAATAATACATAATAGTAGATATACTAGCATGTTATGTTCTGTTTATTTATTATCAGATAGTATATAATACATATGTAGTTATTTATATATATAATATATAATTCATGCATCTATATAATATATAACACATAACAATGTAGGATTATGATTAATATATTTTATAACAAGATTACATAACAATAATGATGTAATATTATCCATTGTATATCATGGCTCATGACACATTCTCAACTTAGGTGCCTGTCAGAAGTATTTATGTATTAAAATTAATATTATAAGGAACAGTTGTGAACCCAGCACCAGAACAGGACTATTGACAGTGACATACTGTGTCCTATCCTGCCCTAGGCCTCTTCTCACAGGAAGTAACCAGCATCCTGAATCCTGGCTTACACTTGCCTTGTGTTACTTTCACACACACAACGTTTAAGATCAGTTAAAACAAATGAACTGCAGGTACATGCAACGAAGTGGATGCATCATACACTCTATGTTAAATTGAAAAAGTAAGCCCAAGAAGGTAGCCTATAGTGTGCTAAGCTTTTAACTGTGTATATATATGTCAACTAAACTCACTAAATTAAGAACAACTACAGCTAGAGTCCAGGTGGGAGAGGGACAGATAAAAGGTGAGGTGAGCAGATTTGCTGCAGGTGAGTGAGTTCCTTTCCAGTAACATGTCATCCTCTCTGAAGCAGGAGGCAAGGCCATCTGCTGGGAGTCAGGGAAGAGACAGAGGGAAGCTTAGAGGTGTGCAGAGAGCATAGAATGTTGCCAGCACTGTATGGCAAGTGGGGAAATGTGCTCACTAGAGAAATCCTGGAGGATTGCCTGGCAGTGGCAACATGCTGGGCATTGATTTGTAGTCTTAGAAATCTGTGCTGGGAGAGCCTGCTGTCTGCAGGCTCAGAACAAATAGAGCTGGGTGAACCGAGATGGAAGTCGTCCTGGTGAGGAAATGAAAAGATCAAGGGTCAAGGGAGTTTTGTTTCTCATAGAGTGCTGACTGTGGATGCAGAGCTGGAAGGTGGGGAAGTGGAAGTAAGAGGAACATGGACAGGTAGGAAAGCAGAGGAGTCAGTGCATGATGCCCCAGTGAGGGTGAAGGAGGGCCAAGGAGGCTGGTGGAGAAGCAGCTGGATGGCTAGAGTTGGGCACATAAAGGAGAGAGGCTGGACCTGGGGTGGAGACACTCCCGGGTATGAGCCCGGGGGTAGGGTGAATGGGAGGTGTCTGGCTCAGTCTGACGGAGAAGAAGACCCTACAATGACCATACTGGGTGGTGGAGGGAGAATCAACATTGACGTCTTGATGGTAGGCGGTGAGTCAATACAGAGTTGGTGGTCCAGCTGCTCCTGACTGAGGCAGATGAGCAGGGAGGCCAGGGTGGCTGGCACTGCTAGGAATGGACTGGGTTTTCCAGGTGCTCCCAAGAGCGGAGGAGAAATCACCTCATGGGGGAAAGTGAGCATAAGAAAGTCTACCCAGGCTCCTGATCAAACGGAGGGTGTGAGGGGGCAAATCGTCAACTCCAGAGATGGTGGCCCAGGAAGCAGGGACCATGGGTGAAGTGAGGGAGCCCTTAGAGAAGAGAGGGAGAAGAGTCTTCTGGGTGTAGGGGGAAGAGAGGCCCCAGGACAAAGGAGAACAGGGGCACAGTGATGAGGATGGACTGGCTCTGTTGTGACACTGCAGGAATGGCTGGATCTTTGTCCTGAGGGCTTAGTTTGGGGGGGCTACTGGCCTCATGAGGGCCCCACTCTCAGCAGCCTGGACAGATGCTCCCGCTCCTGATAGCTCTGTGGCCACCACTGTTCCCGGAGGGGCTATGACTCCATCTTCTATCAGACATTCCTGCCCAGTCCCCGACTGCCAGCGAGGGAGCCTGGGCCTCACAGCCGTTTGCCGTGGAGGGACACAGGCTCCTCGGAGAAGCAGGCTGATCTTATTTTTCTCCGTAACCCACGGCCTAGCAAAGCGCCAGCCTATGGGTGGGCCATTCAGGGGCTCGAATACTTCTTAAATTAACTCAAAGCAGTAGAATAGCAGAGCTGGAGGAAGTGACCACTGAGCTCACAGAGTTCACTGCCCACACCCCCATTCTACAGATGAAGAAACAGAGGCCAAGCAGTGAAGCAGCCTTGGCCAAGGTCACGCTGCTCTTTAATGCTGGCCTCTGTTGGGCATACCAAGTGATGAGCTGCACTGAAGGGCCTGAGAGGGGGCTCTGGGGCCAGACAGCTTGGGTTCAAGTCCCACCCCTGCCATTTACTAGCTGTGTGATTAATGACTGTCCTTCCTGTAAAGTGCCACCTCATTGGTTTGTCATGAACAGAGTTCCTGGAACAGCAGGACAGAATTCTTTAAAGGTTTGCTGTTGCTTTTGTTACTATTATCACCAAGTGAACCCTGAAATGAAGAGCAAAGACAGCAAGATTTTTTATTTTAAAAGATTTTAAAATATGATGATGACTGTTTGATTTAATCTATTCAAGTTTGCATTTCACCCTTATTAACAACTACACAATGGATGACTTTTGAGGAAATGTTACTTCATGTCTTTAATTCTCACTAACTACACAGGCTATTCAACAGGAAGCAATTTTTTTCCAGGAAGAGGGACAAAAAGTTAACAATATCTCTGTACCTCTCGGTTCCCAGTGAGTTGGTTGTGATCTGTCAACCCAACTTTGGGGAAATGCCCGCTCCTCCTGGGCTCGCTGCACTGCCACGTAGCCTCCAGGGGGAGATTTACCCCCACACGAATCCAGTATCTTGGTTCATATCTTTGCTTCAGATCCCTCAAGCACTGCCCATGCACCAGGGCCCCATCTGCCCCACCAGTCTCACCTGCTGGCCTCCAGGAAACTATCCTGGGTCTCAACCATCCTCTGTTCCTATGCCCGCCCCACTACTCTTCACTTTGTCCTTCAAGTGTGGGCTCCTGTGGCTCGCCACCAAGCAGGGGTCTCCCAGTCCTCCACCTCGGGGAACTGCATCATCCTGCACAGTGCCTAGCGAACCTGTGTGGAGGCAGGAAGAATACAGAACAACAGGTGCTCAGAGGGGCTGCCTTTCCCACTGCAGGGGCCCTGGAGAGCTTTCTCCCAGCTGGTTATTCACAGGCGCTGAAGCTGTGGAATCTCGATCTTACCAATTTAAAAGGCATCATCACTAATTACAAAAGAAATCATTTTTTCAGTAGCAAAAGGAGAAAAGACTTTGTGCCCCGTGCCCCCATCTTTCTTCCTCCGCCTTCAGAGGTGATTCTCACTCTCTGGGCAAGGGTAGAAAGCAACAAACAGAATATTATTTTTCAATGATTCTTCTTTCCCACTCTGAAGATTGCATCCCAAGACCGATGAAGGCTAGGATGGTTTGGCTTCCCTGTACTGAGTATTCAGATGCTCAGGAGGGAGGGGTTTAGGGAGATAATTCAGCATTATGGAACCAAACAGAGACATTAAAAGGTTCTACTCTTAACAGAAAGGAAGCAGGATGCTATAGAAATGGGAAAACCATCATTGGAAATGAAATAACGAGTTACAAGACAATAAACATGAAGATGTAAAAAAGAAAAAGTACATCAAAATACAAAAAGGTGGGAAAGGGAGACGGTAGCAAGAAAAGATAGATTTTTTTTCTCTTTCTTTTTCCTTTTTCTCATTATTCTTAGGATGTGTTGGAGCCTACGTGATTATCAGTCTAAAGGAAATAGATATGATAATGGGTTGATATACTTGAAAAATAGGTTAACCACAAATTGAAAGAATATAATAGAGTTGAAAAAAAAACCCAAAAAAAAAAACTCTAAATGGCTTAAAGACTTAAACATTAGACAAGACGCTAAAAAACTCTCAGAAGGAAACATAGGCAAAACATTATTTGACATATATATCAGCAGTGTTTTCCTAGGGCAATCCACCCAAGCAACAGAAAATAAAAGCCAAAATAAACAAATGGGACCTAGTTACACCTATCATCTATTTCAAAGCAATAGAAACCATAAGCAAAATGAAAAGACAACCTATGGAATTTGAGAAAATATTTGCAAAAGATGAGACTGAACATGGCTTAACTTGTAGAGTATAAAAATAGTTCATACAACTTTATAAGAAAAAAAAATAAAGAACCCAATCCAAAAATGGGCAGAACAATTAAACAAGCAATTCTCCAATGAAGATATACAAATGGCCAATAGGCATATGAAAAAAAGGCACAATATCGTTAATTATCTGAGAAATGCAAATCAAAACTACAATAAGCTATCATCTCACACTACTCAGAATGGCCACCATTCAAACATCCACTCACCATAAATGCTGGAGAGGCTTGGAGAAAAGGGAACCCTCCTACATTATTGCTGGGAATGTAGTTTGGTGAAGCCAATGTGGAAAACAGTATGGAGATTCCTCAAAAGACTAAAAAAAGACATCATTTGATCCAGCAATCCCACTCCTGGGCATATATCCAGAGGGAACCTTAATTTCAAAATATACCTGCACCCCAATGTTCACAGCAGCATTGTTTTCAATGACCAAGACATAGAAGCAACCTAAACGCCCACTGACAAATGACTGGATAAAGATGTAGTATTTAGATATAAAAGAATATTACACAGTTGTAACAAAGAAGGAAATAATGCCATTTACAGCAACATGGATGGACTTGGAGATTATCACACTAAAGTGAAATAACTCAGACAGAGAAAGACAAGTAACATATGATACCACTTATATGTGGAATTTTTAAAAAAGATACAAATAAACTTATTTACAAAACAAAAACAGACTCACAGACTTAGGAAACAAACTTAGGAGTTTGGGATTAACAATTACAAACTACTATATGTAAAACAGACAAACAGCAAGGATTCACTGTAGAACACAGGGGAAAATGTTCAGTATCTTGCAACCTATAATGGAAAAGAACCTGAAAAAGAATAGACTATGTATATGTACAACTGAATCACTATGCTGTATACCTGAAACTAACAAAACAGCTGTATATCTGAAACTAACTAAACATTGTAAATCAACCACATTTCAATTAAAAAAAAAGATAAGCTCTAAATAGCTGTATTCAAAGAAAATCTTCAAATCTTACCTCCTACAAAAAGTAAAATGGGAAGCTTGAGCAGGACCAAATTATACTGAATGAGAGGTTACATACCTTCTCCAGCACGTGGCCCATGGTACACATACATCGTGTTTTCCTTCAGGTAAGAATGGCCCTTACTGCCCAGGGAGCGAGTCCTGCTGGGACAAGGCCTCTGTGGCAGTGGCCTCCTTGTCACCGCTCCATCTCACCAGAAGGCCAGGGTTTTCAGAGGGGAGGGAACACAGAGCTCATACACTTCAGATATATTTCCTGAGAAAAACTGTGGAAAGACCAAATTCACCTGCAGTGCAGGAAACATGAGCACGGCCCCTAAGCAGACTGACAAACCCGAAGCAAGACGGCCCGATGTTCACATCGGAACCAGAACAAAAACCGTCTGGCCCCAGTTAAACGATCACCATCTCACCTGCAATGAACTGTTCGTACTCATTGTCAGGGATGTTTCTGTTGAGACTTGAGAGATCAAAAATGTCAGACCAGGGAATCCGGACCTGGTGGATGTCCAGGCTCTGCCAATGGTAGAGGCGGCCCCAAGGGGGTATCACCAGCACCGACTCTTCCATTTTCAGCAGGGTCTTCAGGAGGAAGGCGATGTGGATACAGACGCCCCTACAGAGGGTGAAGCCCTCCGGAGTGTTGACATAACACAGAAGGTACCTAGCAGGGAGCAAAGGAGAGCGGGTCTTCAGAGCCAGGTCTCTGCACAGGAATCCCGGATTAGATAGAACAGATACAATGGGAATCTCTGCACAGCACATGGCCTAGACTCAAGACACGTTCAGCAGCTTCTGGTTTGTATAGTGGAGGCACTGCCCACCGATCTGTGTGGCCAATTATTTCGAGTCCGGGAGCACATGCAGAAGACATCTTGGCATGTGTCTATCAACGCTAAGCACCTGACTAGTACCTGAGCACCCGTTCTCCAGGGGATCTCAAACTTCTTGGCCTAAAGACCCCTGTACACTCTTAAATACTGAGGACTTCAAAAGGCTGCTGTTTATGTGGGTTAAATCTATCAATAGTTCCTGTGTTAGAAGTTAAATAAGAACTTTAAAAAATGCTTATGAGTTCACTTAAAAATAATAACAACCTACTACATGATACCATTAATACTCTTAAGCAAAAAATAAGTATATTTTTCTAAACAAAAATCATTAATGAGAGGAATAGCAGTGATTTTAATTTCTGAGAATCTCTTTTGGACTGGTGAGAGCTTAATTCTATCTGCCTCTACATTACCTGTTTTGTGATATCACAGACTAGGTTTTCCCTGGAAAACCCCACAGGAAACTCGGGAGTGTAAGAGTGTGCAAAAGGCAGGTGACTTCCCGGCGTTCCTACGAAAATAGTCTTGCATCTCAGGGGCCTCGGACTCACTTTGATAACTGCTGCCGTACCCTAGGCGAGACTCTCCTACACAAGAGCCAGGCAAGTGTCCTGGCTTCTTTAATGAGTTACCGCAGCAACACCCCTCCCTTCTCTGTGTTAATGTTTCCCACAACCTCCATTACTGCAGATGAGGATGTAATCCTCAACTGAGGCCTCTAATCCCAGAAGACTACCAACCTTGAAAGGGAGGGCCCATCTACCATCTCTACACCCCGCACAGTCTATTTTGAGTCAAGCCCTAGATAACTGCTAATTGACACTGACCCTTGTCTTATTCCTGAGTTTTAGCGAAGGAGCCAACATCTGGATGGAACTGAAATTTCCCTGCTGATATACAAGGCTGATAAACCACCCTATTCCAACATCTGTTTCTGGGGCTCTTCAAAACGCGGGTAAGGCCCCGCTTCATAAAAGACGGGTCCTCCACCTGCCCTTCCCAGGGGTTCTGGGAGGCCGCGGCCACGCAGGGCTACCCGGACTCGCGGTCCAAGCCCCAGAGCCCGAGGGGGAGGAAAGCCGGAGGCTGTGCCCCAGCCCTGTCCCCCCCGCCCCAACCCGCTCCCCGGCACCACAGCCCTCCCCGGCCGCCACACCAACCCGGATCCCACCCCGGTCCATGTACACTGGCCCCGCCAACGGCGCGGCCGTACGTTTACCGTCTGTGAGACGCCGCCCCAGAAAAGATGTCGGCCGCCGACTGACGCGGCCAGAACTAGTGGCCCGGCCAAGCAAGCCGCCATCCCCAGCAGCAAACACCGCCATGGTCCCGGGCAGCTGCACACTTCCGGAGCCCGCTGCCTGCCCCAGAAGCGCACGCCGGCCCGCGAGGAGCGCGGCGTCTGTATCCATGGCAACGCCACGGGGCCCTCCCCTAGCGCTTGCGTCTGCGTCCTCCCGAGGCTAGACGTGCGAGGGCAGAACTTTCGGAGCCAATGGGAGCCAGGGCGCGGCCAGGACGGGGGTGGGGGGAGGCTTATGGGGCAGCTGGGCGGGGCCGGGGCGGGCGGGGCCGCGCGGACGTCCTCACCTGCAGGTGGCACCGGCCGGAGGCTGGGGCAGTGCTGCCACCAGTGGGCGGGGCGGCGAGGCGGCGGGGCGGGGGCACCCTCACCTGTCTGTGTGCGGGGCTCAGCCTGGGCTCCGGGGCCTCCGCTTGCACCGGAAGTGGACCCAGGCTACCGGTGGGCAAGATAGAGGACTGAGCCCAGGCAGGCACGGCTGGCCAGGTAGGGCACCTGAAGTGCAAATCCGCCAGGCCGGCTGCCGGCCTTGAATACGCGCTGCTAGGCAGTTTCCAAGAAGACGGGATCTGTCCCAAGAGGGGAGGTAGGGCAGGGTGCCAGATGCCTGGTTGGGTGCGGTCTTACAGGAGAGCCACGTTGAGAGGGTGCAGAGCAGCCCCTGTGTTGGCGGGGCTAGGAATTTGGGGTATAGGGTGGGGATGATGTGTGCCATTCCCTGTGGTCTCCCAAAGAACTCGCACCCCCAAGCAAAGGACCCTGCTCCCTCCACCCTTCACTGCATCCCCTGCCTTCCCCAGCACCACCGCCCCTGCCCCCGGAGTGTCCCATGACCTCTCCCCACACCAGGCACCGTCCCTGTTACAGGTACTTATCTCCTGGTGGTTCCAGCCCAAGGGTGGGGGCTGTATCTGACCAGTTAGGATGCCTGGAGCCTTTGTATGAAACCTCAGACTATAATGCAGGCGTGCACAGAGGCCCCTCAAACAGGATTCCCTGCATTCCCTCCCCACCACGCACCCACAGCGCAGCTGCCACACCAGGCCAAGCCTGCTGGAGGACCGCTGTTCCCTCTCCACCTGTCCCTGATCAAGAGTGCACCGCCCACACTGCTGGGTATTTAGTGGGCCTTAGAAGAGCAGCTGGTATTTTCATGGACAAATATTTGCTCTTTTGGGAAGAGTTGAGTGCAAAGGGATGTAGGGTATGCCTTTTCTGTTGTCCTGGAACTGGTGACTAGGATGCAAACTTAAGTCAAAGCAGTTTTTAGAGAGAGCCGCAAAATATCTTACCCAAAGATCACTGTTCCCCAACAAAGGCAACACCACCTGGCGGGTGGGATCCTGGTCCCTCTTTCTGGAGGTTGGGCTTTGCACCCTCCAGCTGGGACAGAGCCCGAAACAGCTCTGAACACGCTCCAACAGGCTTTCCCAGCACAAACTGCCTTTATTTTGAATCTGGCTGAAGGAAGCAGCTGAGAAATCTGGGTAAATCTTCCTGGGTGTAACCATGCCTTTTGTGCTGAATGAAAGAGCGGCTCTCCACATGCTTACATCTTAGAACTGAATGTGTGTCGAAGCCTTCATGCATGTAGCATGTTGGGAACAGCGTTTCATGGTGAGGGGAACTCTATAACTTACATGTGTATGGGGAAGCCCTCACTCCAACAGGGTTTTCCTGCACAAACTGCCTTTATTTCGAAATTGGCTCTTGCTGAGAAATCTTGGTAAGTGTTCTTAAGTGTAGCCATGCCCATTATGCAGGATGAAAGAGCAGCTCTACACTTTTTCACATCTCAGAAATGAGTGTGTGTTGAAGCCGTCATTCATGTAGCGTGTTGGGAACACAGAATTTAGTGGTGAGAACTATGTAAATTACATGTCTATGATGAAGCACTCTCTCGAGCCGGGTATTCCAGTGCATACTGCCTTTATTTCGAAACTGGCTTCTCAGAAGCCTGTGGTCTCCACTGTAGGTCTGTCTCCAAACCCAGGGCCAGCATGGTAACTCTGCTCCCCCTGTCTATTCTGGAAGTTCTAGGTGTCCTCCATGGCCCTTCCACCATTATGTTTTTGGAAAACCCCGCAGATGGAATGGGCCTGAGAACAGGAGAGCTGGATGCCAGAAGCCACTGCCCAGTGTGAGGCTCCTGGGAGGGGCATCTCCTCTCCGTGGGATCTGATCTAACCTCCCCTCTCCCCCACCCCCACCCCTCTCCTCCTGCATTTCCTGATTGATCCCTGGATAATGGTCCATACCAGGAATGACCTGGGAGAGGTTTTATGAGTCTTTAAGTGGAAAAAAAAAAGAAATCTTTAGACAAGTTACTGAAAGTAACTTCCAGCTTTACCGGGAAAGACCTCAATCCAATGTTTAAGGCTAGTTGACAGGGTGTCAAATTGCTTAACCACTCACATCTGAGCAAGTGCTACCTCTCTCTCCAGCTCCCCGCAGCATCCACCTGTGGCAACTTGGCCAAAAGAAGGCAAGAAAGCTCTTTCCCCTCGCCAGCACCAGCGTGGCTTTGGAGTCAGTGGAGGCTGAGAGAAAGAGCCCCACCCTGAGGTTTGAGGGGCCTCCAGCCACAGCCAGAGGAGCGGGGGTTTTCAGAGTGGCCCAGCAGGGAAACCAGGCAAGGCCACCTGGCCCAAGTCTTCCCTGCCCAGAGAGCCCCATGAACTGCTTTGGGCCACACTCCCCGTTTGGGCCCCCTGCAAAAAGTTACCACGGGAGCCACACCTGAGAAGGCAGAAGGACAGCCCTTTAGCCTGGGGTCACTGCAGGTGTGTCCTGTGAGACCTGTGGCCACATAAGTTACTTGTCTCTCCAGGTCACTGAAGGGACTGTGCTGGGCATCTTTGTGGTCAGGGACATGGGAACACCTCTAAACTCTGAAGAAGGACAGAGAGACTCTTCCTGGAAGCAAGGATTCCAGGGAGACACCTTGTCCAGAACTGGGGGACTGTGTCCTGAGTAGACCCCTGGGAGGCAATGTGGGGCTGTGGGGTCCTCTTCTGAGAAGGGAGCAGGTGAGTTTTCCGGGGGTGGGGTCCTGCTTTGTCCAGACATGTCCTTGTGTAAGACTCATTTACAAACACCTCCAAGTCCACCTAGGGGTGGCCCCAGAGGTGGGGGTAGAGGAGGAGAGTGAAGGGTGCAGACTTAGGGCCCCCTGAGCCACCCAGGGAGCCAAGGGTCAGTGGGAACATCTTGGGAGTCTAGTGCAGGGGTGGAGGACGAGCACTAAGAACATGCCAAGTCATGCAATAAAGTGACCCATGACCACGAGACACAGGTGGCCGTACACCAAAAGAGGCAGATAGAAATTTAGACCCAGGATCTGAGAACCTTGAGAGGGGCTGGAGGGTCCCAGGAACCCTCAGGAACAGCTCTTCTAGGGGCACAGACATCCCAATACACACATTTCTCATGGAAGCTTTTTGGGGTGCAGAGTGAGTTACCAGGATCCTGAACTTAGTATGGAATCCCACCCCCTTGTTCATCACGGTACCTGGCAATAAATTGCTGTCATTTGTCCCTGGACATGCACAGGGGAGCTGACTGCTGTGGGGGTCACTGCAGGACTAGAATCTTCTGGTGTCTGCTCTGTGACCACAGAAACCCAGGGGGATTTCTCAACGGGAGAACCTGGAGACCATGCCTGCAAGGACCACCCTCATGGGATGGCCAAGGAGCTCGTGGTACCCAGGTCACCAAGTGACGAAGTTGTGAGGTTGCCTGGGGTATCCTGGGGGCATGTAGATTTCTGAGGTCAGCACGTGGGCCCAGCACTGCTGGATGGTCTGCACAAAGAGGGGCCTGCCCTCCTGATGATGGCTCTTAACACCTGCAGGGAAACTGCTCTCAGGGCTCCTGGAGGTCCATATTGAGAGTGTCCTGCCAGCCTTGTGGGGTCACCTTCCCCTGATGCAGAAGCAGACCTCTCTCCCTTGAGGCCCAGGGGACACCTGGTTCAGGTCCCACCTGTGTGCCCTGGACACGCAGAGCCCCAGAGCTCTGGCACAGACTGGGTTGTGGTCGTGTCGGGGCAAGAAAGGCCCTGGGAAGGGGGTCATTCAAGGGCAGAGGCCACTCTGCAGGGATGCTGGACCTGGCAGCAATGCACTGCTTCAGTACTCCCTTGGGTTGGGTCTCCAACCTGTGGGATGGAAGGGCCACTCCTTCCTGCGGTGCAGTCGGGGGAACTAGATCCATCGTCAAGGTCAGCCCTGAAAATGGAGGCTGCGCTACCTCCATTCCTGGAAAGAAAATCAGTCCCCTCCAGTCCAGGTGATTCAGAAAGTCATTCAGCAATGTTCGGGGCCCCCACTTTAGGCTTTGAATTAGAGCTGAGCGGCTTAGGAGGCCAGATCCCTGTCCGTGGCTCCAGGAGCAGGCTTTCTGCTGGGGGACAGGATCCTCACAAACACCTGTGTCTTTGTGGGACACTCCCCTCTGACAAGCTGGGAGGCAGGGTGCAGTTGTGGGAAATCGTGTTTACATGAGCAGAGGGCCACCATGTGGTGACGGCACAGGAGACTGTGAGAATGAGTCCCACAGCCTTTCTGGAATCAAAAAACTGGCAAATGTGAAAAAGTGCATAATTTGTTTTATTGAACAGGCTGCTTATGTACGTTTGGAGGACCAGGTTCAAGGACTCAGCATCCCTCCAGGACAATAGCCTCAAGAGAAGAACAGACAGAGCAGGAGGAGATCTGGGGTTTCTCCCAGGAATGAGGTGGAACAGGGATTTCTGCAGATTTGCAAGGAGTCCCCGACCACTGAGCATGGGGTTACAGCCCCACGAGCCCCTGTCATGTTTGGCTTGGGCTCTGGTTCTGGCCTGCTCATGTATTCTTCCAGCAGAGTTCCAGAAACTCAGAGGGTGGAATTAGAGGGGCTGCGTTTGGAACCTAGTGAGGAGTTGGAGGGTCCTTTATATTGAGTCCCTTCATCCTAATCACCGTAGCTGAAGCCCAACACCCCCCAGGCCCCCATGGTTGCCGTGGAGGGAGAACAAGCCTGGCAGGCGACCTAGGGGTCCCACTACTGTGTCCTTCCCTTGTCTTCATTCCCTTTCACCCCGGAAGGTGTGATTGTCTCGTGTCATGGTGGCCTCCACAATGTCCCTCCCAGTAATCTCTCTTCTCCATCAGGTGGGGTTCCCAACCCCGCTCAGCCTTCTCTGCATGGATGCTGAAGGACCAGGCCCACCTGAAGTTCTGAGCTCGAGCAGTAAGGTGGAAACAAAGAAACCAATGGAAAAAAGAAGCAAGTGATTGTGGCAAAGCTCCCCACCACAGAGAAGCTGCCCTGAGTGGAAGGGAGAGTGTGGGCATGCCCGTTTGTTTCCTATCTCCCAGTGCTCTTAGCTTTCTTATTGCCTACCTGCATGGTTACAACAAAATGATCTGCAAAACTGAAAATATTTACTCTCTCGCTTTTACAGAAAAGGCTGGCCAGCCTCTGGTCCGGTACCAGGCAAGAGATTGGAGTTCCTTTCCAGTTTGGAAACATCTTGGCAGGCCCAGGTTTGCAAAGGTCTTTAAGAGTAGTTACGGAGTTTTGCTTTTAAACTTTTTTACGGCTGTATATACTTGTGAGATGTGGTTGTGATGTATAATTCTGAGCCGGGATTTTCTCAAACTGTTTCTCACTTCTTATACCAGACATTCCTAAATTCCAAGTGGAACTGCATATTAAGGAAGCCATGGAATTTAGCAAAAGGATACAGATCTCATTTCCTTTTAAGCATCGATGTACCTCCATCATGGCAGTATTTGTTATGTGTTATTGATAGGGGAACTAAGTAGTAAACAGATTAATAGAAAATAGGGGATTTTAGGTACACAGGTTCATCTTTTCAACATTGTTTGTAATATTTGCAGTTTAAGATGACCATTCATGAGAAACAGGCAGCCTCTTTGAATGAAATAGCATTTCCTCTGAACCATAATTAATTTTTATTTTGTAGACAGCAGGAAGGGTAATAACACATCACACATTTGGGGACGTCAAAGAGAAAATGTAACTTTCTGGGAGCGCACTCCCCCGCCTCCCCCTGCCCTTTTTACTGTCCCATTCTCCCTGGAAGGCTCTTTCTTATCTTCTGCTCATGGCTCCAGTAACTCTTTCTTCCTCCTTGTTCCTCAGCTGGTAAGGTTAGTTTTCTACTTTGAACAAGCAAACAAGCCAACAGAAGAGAAATTTCACAAGCAACTCCCAGCACATCCACTCGCCTTCTGATGCCTGTGACCTCACTCTCGGTGCCCCACCGCTTATTAAAAGTGGCATCGAAAGCCAGTTCCTCCAAAAGTCCCCGAGGCCCCATCCCTCCAATCTTCTCTGGGTTGTCACTCCCAAAACCATCCTCTCTTTCACTGCCTCATCTATTTTGTTCTCCTGCTAGTTGGCACCATCAGTATATAAACGTCCATCCTCTTAAACCAACAGCACTCCTTGACCCTAATTCACCCCCACCAATTGCCACCCTGTGTCTTTGCAGCAAATCTTTAAGGAGTTGTTTAAACTCACTGTCTGCATCTTCTCTTGAGCCATCCCCTTTTACACCCATTCTGGCTTTTCGCCTGATCCCTCGCTCTATGGAAACTGCCCTGTCAAGGCCATCAGTGACCCCATGTTGCTAAATATAGTGGTCAATTTTGACTCCTCATCATGCTTGGCCCCTCGGCAGCATTTGACCCAGCTCTTCCATCCCTCCTACCCCGTGTTCCTGCTTCACTCAACCTCCAGCCCATCTCTCTGTCTGTTTCTGCTTTTGGCCTGCTGGCTGGTCCTTTGCCAATGTCTCCTGTTTTTTCCAAACATATACTGTGGGTGTTCCCCAGGGTGGGTTCCTGGGCCTCTCCTCTCTCTCTCTGCTATTCCTTTGGTGGAAGCAACCCAGCCTTGGAAATTGGCATGCCATCAATTTCTCGATTTCTCCAAAATTCCCTGATTTCCCCTTTCCATCTGAGCCTTTATCCCTGAGACTCACATCACATTCTTTTCCTTTCATTCATCTTGCTTTCACATTCATACATATGTTCTACTATGAAATTACTTTTCCAAATTTTGAATCAGTACATATATATCATGTAAAATGCTCAAATATGTATTATTTCCACTAAGATGCTAATTCTACCTTAGAACATTTCTGCACTTCTGTATTTATGTGAATAAAGCGAATAGTATTTCTACAAGCCTCATAGTTAAACACTGTTAGTTTGGGGCTATTATGTAACATGAAATAATGGTACATCAACATAGTCGTTTTTCATTTATTTTTATGTAACACCGAGATGAGGTTTTTGCCCTGAAGACTGGTTTTATTGAAATTTTACCTAAGTTACGGACAGTCAGTTTATGTGAAAGCCCTCATTTCTCCCCTTTTTGATATATGTTCCATTTGGCTATATATAACATATAACTTGGCATGAAACAAAATTCCCAAATCATTCTCATAATACAATTAATATGTTTAATTATATTTTTTAAATGTTAAAAAGAAAAAGAAAACAGATTCCTCTACCTATTAGGCACTTCTGTGGCAATATGTAATACACCCCTTAACCATGACATTGAAGAACTGAGCTGATACCAGCCCCTTTCCACCTGCTCAGCCCCACCTTTTCCCATCCCCTGTGGATGGAGAGGACATCCCTCCCATTGTCCAGGCCCAGATGTTGGAACCATGTCCTTTCTCTCTCTTTCTTTTACACTCACAGACAGCAAATCCAGCTTGTTAGAAAATTCTGGATATTCTGTCTTAATTAAATACCTGCTCTCTGCTCCCCGCCCTCCTAAGAGCCACCTTCAGCCTTTCCTGGATACCAATAGCCTTCTGTTTCCATCTTTGCTTTCCTACAATCTCTCATCCACACAGAGTCAGAGGGAGCCTGTAAAAACATACATTGGGGGTGGTGGGTGTTGCTCAGTGGTAGGGCGCATGCTTAGCATGCTTGAGATCCTGGGTTCAATCACCAGCACATTCATTAAAATAAATAAATTACTTCCCCCCAAAAAACACAAACACAAAAGCATAAGTTGGACTACATCACCCCTCCCCTCAAAACTCACTAAACGGGTCACCATGTCATTAGGAGCCAAAGTCGTCACAAAGGCCTCAGGACCCGGCGTGCTCTGCCTCTCTGCCCACACTCTCCCCCTCACTCTGGGGGCCTCTGGCTCCGGCTCTTCCTTCTTCCTCCGGATCTATTCTGCTTCAAGTTCATTACTCCGTGAGATCTGCCAGGATTGCCTTATTCCCTCCTGCCTGCCTCCCACCCCACTGCCATCACACGAGTTTGCTCATATCACTCATTTTTAAAAATTTATCCAAACTCTTGCTACCCCAACATGCTGCCTGTTTCCTCTGCTAAAATTCTGAGCCCCCAGTGATGGGGAGTCATGTCTATTTTGTTGACTGATAAAGCCCGAGAGCCTTGGGAACGGTCTAGTTAGGAGATTCCCGTATGTAGTAGGAGCTTATACACATTTGCTGAATGAATGTAGATGCCCTGGTCCAATCCGATGGAGCACTTCTGTGACGTGCTCAAAGAATAACTCTCCTTTCCACCTGAGAGGGGGTGACAACTTCCCTGGTGATTAAAGGCAAGAATTTTTTGCTTTATGCTGTTAACCTTAGGCGGGGAGACTGGGGGATCTTCATATATATTTTTAAATTTGGTTCACTCTGCAGTTGGTCTTTGGTCTCTGTATAATTTTGAGAAACTCTTTATGAGTGATCATTCTTTGATCAGATTGAACAGGTTCCAGGGGGAAGGAACAAGCCTGTCCCATCAGCCATTCTATGTGTCTTGTCCTGGGACCCAGTGGATGCTCAGCATGTAAGTGAACCGACAGGAGTGAGTGAAGAGATGGGAGCATCTCATTATTGTGGCGGCTCTCTGTCCAATGCCTTGAGATTTGGGGAAGGGTTTACGTATGCAGAAGGGAGAGGTCAGGTCCTCTGTGCTTTTCCTGAGTGCCCTGGCCTTACCCATTCCCCCAGCCCCCTCTGGGCAGCCAAGCCAAGGAGCTGGGCCACCAGGGGTTGTGCTGATCAATAATCCACCTTCACCCCAATTCCGGGGGTAGGTACACATGGTTGTAGACACTGGAGTCAGGTCCTTGGAGGAATTCCTCACCGAACTATGTTTTGGACCTTTTATTTTTCTCTAGAACCTCCAGCTGAAGAAGATTGTCTTAGACACATGAAAGTTGAGGACACCTTCTGTCCCCTCGCAACCCAGGTGGGGCTGGGAGTCTGCTGTTTCTATAACCGGTGGCCTCGTGTTGATTTGGGCATCCCTGTGCCTGAATTCCTGCAGTACACTCGGTGGTAAGGATGGGGGTGCCTGTCAGGGAGGGAAGCGGGTTGGGAGACTGTACAGCTGGGCTGATGTTAACCTGGGGTGAGCGGGAGCTTGCTGATGCATGGCATCTCGGGGCAGGGAACTCTCCACACTCAAGAGGGGTTCCCACTACCGCAGGGTCAATTTGATCAGGGTGCTGGGCTTTCAGGGGACCACAGGGGTCCCAGTGAGGATTAGGGTGCCTTCAGGCAATGGGAAGTGTGGGGTCCAGTGGCAATTGAATTAACTGTGCACCCAAACCCAGCCCCCACCTCTTTCAGCCTGTTTCCTAATCTGCAAATCTGGAATGTTATTAAACATCTCGCGGGGTCATTGATGGGCTGGGACAGACTAGACAGTCAGGAGCTGGAATTCCTCTGTCCCCTGATTGTTTGCCTTCTTTCTGACTATTTGTTCTCACAAGCTCAGTCTCTCTGTCTCTCGCTCTTTCACTTCTAAGTTTCTCTCATGCTCTGGTTTCATTTGATTTCCAACCACCGCCCCTCCCCTCCGCCAAACTCCAGATGAGTGAACTTGATTTCTATGTGTCAGTTCCAAATTCCCAGGAAAGATGCTCTGTCACCCTCTGGATCTGCTGTCCAACCCATGAGTTGTGGCCAGAGGAGCGAGTCCTTCTGGGACCAGCAGAGGGTCTCTGCCCAGCCCACAGCCAACACTGTGGGAGCACATAGCTCTCCGTGGAGGAAGTACTGGCTGTGACCTTGTGTCACTAAGTGTGAATTTATGTCTTCTCTTGAACCACCTTCATCCTCCTAAACAAAGATGAAAATTAAACACTCCCGGGATTTGTGTCATGGAACACTCAGGGTGGGGGCTAATCGGGCTGGAATTTCTGCTGTATTTAAGGGGCTACACTGAATCCCCAACGAGAGCCTACAAAGGGAACAGCACCGGCCCCACCCGGCACTTAGGGCGCTGAGTCTGCGTGACGGTGAGCCAGGCTTCTGACCACAGCTCAGGGGTCTGGTCTGACCAGTTAGCCTTTGAAACCAACCAGCTTTGGATTCCTCAATCCCACCCTGAGGTTTTACCTGAACCATCAGCTTCTGTATCTCTGAAGACAGATGCTGAGGACCCTTCACGTAAGCCGTTCGCACAGCCCTGTTCAGGCCTTTGTGCTGCACGGTCTGCCCGGCGAGCTGACCGAGGTTGGTATTTTACTGATGTTAGAAGTAGTCTGGTTTCCCAATGTACTGTTTCACTGAACAAGCAACAGAAGCCACTTCTCGCTGATAAAAGCAGAAAAGGGACATAATGAAAAGATACTGGGAGGGTGTGTGGAGTGGCCAGGACCGGAGCCAACCCAGGAGCTGTAGGAGGTGTTAGGGAGCCCCAGGCACCAGGCTGGGAGGGGTGCTACCAGGCCCCCTGCCACCCCAGAAGGGACCCCCCTCCACCCGACCCTCCACCTCCCTCACTGCAGGTTCATGTCCCGGCAGGGCCAGGTCACACTGAAGCCACCAGCACACACCTCAGTTGGGGAGCTGGCCCCGTCTGAGCTGCGGGCGTGCCTGGTGTGGGGAGAGGCCCAGTTAGAGGAAGGCAGTTCCCCTACTGTTCCGAGTTAAGGTGCAAGTCAGTGCCCATCACTCAGGATAGCCGGGCTGGACGGACCTCATTGTGGTGACTAGGCTGTCTGAGTTCACTTACTACTTTCTATGTTTGAAGGCCCTGCAGGGAGAAAAAGTGAAGGTTCTAGTACTTATTTTGTGTTTCCCACGTACCAGGTGTGGTAAGCAAGCCACTTCAGACAAGGCCCGGAGCAACCACGTAAATAAGCCACGGAGCAAGTCGTGCAGTCAGGCCTCTGTGGTCCCGAAACCCGTGTCCCCATCGGCTCCATGGTTACCAGTGGAAACTAGGGGGATTTATGGGACTGCGTGCTCCTCTGGGGGCTGGGATATGTGTGTTTAAGTCCACATCTTCAGAAACTCGGCTAGAACCACAGCCACTGATTGCACAGAGGCAGAGGAAGGGAGGATTCCAGCCTCTGGTCCAGCTCGTGTGGAGCTCAGAAGTTCTTCCTCCTGTCCTGAAAATAACACCAGATCTGAGGGAGCTGCAAACCCACTGCTCTTCTTAGATCCCAGAAGACTGAGGGGGAAAGCTGCTTCCAACCCAGAGAGGTTGCAAAGGGAACAGCGGGCAGGCTTGGAGAGTCACAGCTCCCAAGGCAGAACCTGCTTTTGTAAGAACCCCGGGGGCAGGCAGATTTAACAGGTCCCTGAGGCCAGCAGGAGGCTCAGTGTGGGGAAATCAGAGTGTGACAACTCCAGGGGGCCAGTCAGAGGGGCCCCATGCTCTTTTTCATGTATTTTACATCCAGGACCGTGTCCTGTTCTCAGAATGAAGGTCAGAGGATAACTCCTCATGCTTCCTGCCTGGAGAGGAGAAAATAACTGTATTGAAATACACCCAGAACATTCTGTTTCATTGGGGGAAGTTGTTTTTTGTTTGTTTTTTTAATGAGAAATTATTTTACCAGAGCCTAACCAACCTGGGAGAAGGGAAATCCCTTCTGTGTCACCCAAATTGGGGTGGGGGGGAAGAGACACACTTGTGGAGGTCACAGCTCAGGGCACAGGCTCAATGAGAACTAATCACAGGACTGCAGATGCCCTGCTCTGTCCCGCTCCCCCAACACCTTACCTCCATGTCAGTAGGGCCCGTGTGTAATAACAGGAATAATACTAACAGAAGTACATGTCTCAGGAGTGTCTAGGGAAAACCCAAAGACAGCGGGGAGATGAAAACAAGGACACACAGGCTGTTTTAGCCTCTCACACCAATAGCTGTAGCAAACTACACACAGCCCAGCCCCAGTAGATAAACAGACAACCTCACAGAAGAAATTATTTATTTTTGGTTCTCTTACCCAGTGCATTCCATGGTGCATCCTCACCTAGAATTGAGTGGAAGCAAGTCCATCTCAGAAGGGACATAACTGAAGAGGGATGGCTTCCCAGACTCTGAGGGGCAGAGAGAGCACCAGCCTGGGTTAGAGAAAGGTGAGGGGTGGGGTAGGGTGTGGGCTGCCTTCTTCCCCATATAAGGAACCTTCCTGAGGCCAGCACAGTAGGAGGGAGGGCCATGGGGTGGAAGCAGCCAGACTTCATCCTGAGAACTGTTGGGATGCCTCAAAGGGACCATTCAGGTGCCCAAACTGGGCCCTGATTGAGGGAGCCAGTCGGTCTGACTCAGAGCCCAGGACTGAGGTGGGCTCACAGCAGGCCGGTCTTACTTGGCCGGATCCATTTCACTTCTCCGAAGCCCTGTGTAAAACATGAAGCGTGGACGGCCTGGTGAGCACAGCTCTGCCCTCAAGACCGGTTTCAACTCCTCTCTTCCCAGAGAACAGCATCTCTGAACTCGTCCTGGGTGACCTCACAGAGATCACCCTAGTGGCCCAGGCTAGTGACCGGGAACATGTACCTTCCTGCAGGCAACCCCTGACGTCCACTGATGCATCATATACTGGCAAAGAGTGAGTCACTGTGCATTGGTCTAACAGCAGAGACTCTGCCAATGGCCCAAGAGGTGGTGTGTGGGACATGCAGGGGTGCAGGAGTGTAAGCAGTGCAAAAGTGTAACTGGTGACAGGGGTGCAGGGGCTGTGGAGGGCGCAGGCATTTCAGGGGATGTGGGGGTGGAGGGATGCAGAATTGCAGAGAGTAGCAGGGGTGCAGAGGTGCAGGGAGTGTAGGGATGCAGGGAGGTGCTCAGGGACCTGGCCAGGATAAGAAGGCAAGTGCACATCCTTGCAGTCAGCCTGACCCCGGTAGGCTATTGCAATGCTTTTGGGCGGCGGCGGCGGCGGTGGCGGTTGGGAGGCTGCCCGGGCAAGCCGATCGATTTCTTCTCTTCCCTGCAGCCTGGCCTGGGGTGGGGCTTGGCCGCCAGAGATTCGCCAGATGTTGCACTCCAGGTAAGCTTGCTCCTGGTAGGTGGGGCGGTTAGGTCAGAGGGCGGTGGCAGCGGCAGAGGGGCGGAGCGGGTCTACCCCTGGCGAACGGGTGGAATAGCTGCCTTGTCCCGGCTGCTGGGCCTGGGAGCGGCCTCTTCTTCCCCAGGTCGCCGGACACTCCTGTCCCACTCAGCTTGCTGAGTGCGGAGTGGGGGCGGGGCCGTTAAGGTGCGGGACCCACGGGGGGAGGGAGGCTGCCGCGGGGGAGCCGATCAATTCGCTCCGCTCTCCCCGGAGGCGGAGCCAGGGGCGGCTTCTGCTGCCCTAGAGGCGGGACGCGGGTCTCCAGGTGAGCTTGCTCCTGGGAGGCGGCGGCGGAGGCGGCAGGGGCAGGGGATGTGTTCCAGGGAGTTGCTCCATTTCTTCTCTCCCCCACGGCCTGGCTTGGGGGCGACGTCTGCCGCCGGAGATTTGCCTGAGGTCCGACTCCAGGTGAGCTTGCTCCTGGGAGATGGGTGCGGTGCGGTCAGGGGGCTGGTAAGGTGGTGGCTGCAGGCATACGGAGGCTGCCCCGGAGGAGATTGTGGATTAGCTCCATGTCTGCACCGCGTGGCCTGAAGGCGGCCTCTGCTGCTCCAGGTCCCGGGACACCCCTGTCCCACTTTGCCTGCTGGGGGCGGGAGGCAGGGTAGTCAGGGTGCAAGGGTGGCGGTGGTCGGGGGCCTGCAGCGGGGGAGCGGACCATTTGCTCCCATCTTCCCCGCGTCTTGTCCTGGGGGCGGTCGCTGTTGCCCTGTGTTATGAGACGCGTGTATCCTAGTCGGCCTGACCCCGGGAGTTGGACTTGGTACTTTGGGGGTGGTGGCAGCAGCGGCAGGTTTTCCCATGGAACTTGTCCATTTGCTCCCACTTCCCCCCATGGTTTGCCCTGGGGGCGGTCCCTGTTGTCCCAAGTTCGTCGGACGTCCATCTCCAGGTCAGCCTGCTCCCTAGAGAAGGCCACTGTGAGGTCATGGGCAAGAGTGGTGGCTGCTGCGGGGGTAGGGGCTGCCTTGGGGAGCTGGTGGATTGGCTCCCGTCTCCCCGATGGCCTGGTGTGGGAGTGGCCTCTCCTGCCCCAGGTCACCAGACGCACCTGTCCCACTCAGCCTGCTGGGGGAGGGGCGCCCTGGGCGGTGCCTTTAAGGTGCGGGGGTGGCGATGGCGGGGGTAGAAGACCTGCAGCGCGGAGCCTGTCAATTTGCTCTCCTCTTCCCCGCGACCAATCCTGGGGGCGTCCTCTGCTGCCCAAGAAGCCGGATGCCCGTCTCCAGGTCAGCTTGCTCCTGGGAGACGGGCCCGATGTGGTCGAGGGGCAGAGGCAGTTGCGACGGCTGGCTGCCCCGCCTAATGGGGCCACTTCTTCTCCTCTCCCCTGACCTGGCCTGGGGACGTCCTCTCTGGCGCAAGATTCGCCTGACACCCCACACCTGGTCTGATTGCTCCTGGAAGGTGGGCGCGGTGAGATCAGGAGGTGGAGAGGACAGGGGCTGCCCCTGGAGAGCTGGAGGATAAGCTCCAATCTCTCTGCAGGCCTGACGTGGGGGCGGCCTCTGCTGCCCCTCGTTCCCAGGTCACACTTCTTCAGGTCATATTTCCCCGGGGTTGCGGTAGGGTGCGGGGGCGTCGGGGTGTTGGCGGGGGTATGGAGCCTGCCGCTCGGGAGCTGGGGGTTTAGCTCCCATCTTTTCCGCAGATTGGCCTGAGGGCAGCCTCTGTTGCTCCAGGTCGCAAAGCAATTTCTCTGACAGCTTAGCCACCGGAGGTGGGCAGGATGGGCTGAGAGGGCTGAGGCAGCCGCCAAGGCAGCGACGGAGGGGGCTGTCCCTGGCCAGCTGGTCAATTTGTTCCCATCTCAACCTTTGCTGCCCCAGTTCCGCAGAACGCCCTTCTCCAGTTTATTCTTCTCCAGGGAGGTGGGCGCAGTGCATGCAGCCCGAGGTCTGGGCTCTCCCTTGGGAGGGGCAGAACTCTCTTGTTCTCCTTTGTCTTTATTCTTCAGCGAAGTGGTTACTGGACGCAATTCTTAATTCTGAGAAAGTGTAGCCTGTGTTATGGAAGAGCTGCTGGACAGTGAGGTTTCTGGGTGGATTTTCACATCAGCTGATGCCCCAGGCAGGCAGGAAAGCTATTACTCAGAGCTTCTTAGTCTGGGGTTGGGGATGGCCCCGCCATCCTCACCATGCTTTTTAAAAATGTGTTACTCCCCTCTTTTTCCTAGGTGACATTTTAGGTTATTGGGTCTCAGATTGCTGGCACACTCATCCCTGTTCTCAGACATCTTTTAAACTTGGGTGAAGTGATAAGTAGGGGAAGATGATTTACTGAAAGGTAAGAATACTTAAATTCGCATTAAAGCTACATTCTGTCAATCTGTCTAAAATGATTTTCCTCTGATTCTAAATCCACGACCTAGTGAATATTGTACTCCTGTGTAAATCATTGATCTTCACATCACATTTGTTGAGTGGTCAACGAGATTTGTTAATTAGATTATTCCTGAAAGGAAAAGTTCAGGCTTTTCAGAATTCCTTGTCTGATGTCACCCAGGCAGTCACAGTAGAAGACAGAGCTGATATAAAAATCCCTCAGCTGCCTGAACTGCAAAGCTTCTGGGATTACTGATCCCTGAAATGCAGGTGACTCTTGGTGATAATCTGGGGGATGGTTTAAATGATCAGATTCTTCCAGTCCTATAAATGGGTTCCGTGGCCCCAGCCCCGGGAGAACTGGACATAAGGGCCATATCGTGTGTGGTGGGATGGGAAGGCAAGGTGTAAGAGCTGGAATCACTGAGATTCCACACTCGCTAAACACAGACTCCAGAGCCTAATTGTTGTCAGGTTCTGTTCTGGATTTGAGAGTGTGTTCATACATGATTCTTGCCCTTCTGGAGTCACTGCCTGGGTGGAAGTAACCTTTACATAGATCTGTGGAGGATGACATTTAAGTAGATGGGCTGTTATGGTTCTCAATGTGCCCAGGCTTGCTCTTCCAGGCACTCGTGGGACTAACGCGAGTCATGTTATTCACTCATTCACTGATTTATTACCCTTGAACTGATCACTCGTCCCACAGTAAGTGAAACAAGGTAACAGGAAGCTGAGTTTTGTCCCCTCTCCTATCACTGATTGTTTTTCAGTCGGGCGCCCTGCGTATGCATTGTGAAACGGTGGTATTTCGTGCCCAATGGGGCAGCACTGTCAGTTCTGAGAATCAGGGGAGACACATGGGTAGGACAGCACCCTGACACACATGGCACCCCCCATCCCGTGAGACAGAATTGTCGATGCTCAGGTGACCTGATGTAGACTGCGGTGCTAAACCTGAGCATGTTTAGTTATCCTGGTGGCTATGAAAATACAGACTACCAGTCGCTACCTCTGGAGACTCTGAGGGTGTGCACCCCAGAATTCTGCATTTTAAGAAGCACTTTAACGAATCCTGATGAAGAGATCTGAGTGTCCCACGGAGAAACACTGGTGTGCGAGGCACCAATATTGAGGATTCTTAGGGAACGATGTCTTTTTAGGATGGTCCATGGGCCCTCACTTTAGACTTTTGCCTTGGGTTTAATTGTATGTGTTCAGAAGTGATGTCTTTCAATTCCAGTGCATGTCAGCATGCTCTGTGCAGGGATTTACTCTCAGTAGATGGCAAAAACTATGATTCTTCAGGTCACCGAGCTACACTGTGAACGATATTTTATTTTGGTTTTCTTTGTAGCATTGCAGAGTCTCCCGAGAAGAGATTTAGACTCAACAGCTTTGTGTCAGACTTTGGAAGACCGCTGCTGCCCAAGGTGTTCTCTGGCAGTGCAATGACGAATCTAGGTCCCTCTTTCACTGCTACATCAATGAAGTGGACCACTTGGACAAGGCCAAAGCTGGTATCCCTACCATAGCCCTTTACAGTGTTATTCGGCTCCAGGAAGCCATCAGATGCAGCAGGTGGCCAGAGGAGGAGCCGAACAGACTCATGAAATGTGACATCCCCAACTTTATCAACACGGACCAGAACTCTGCCTTTGTGGAAGATGATTTCCTGATTTTGTAACTACCGATTGTTCTAGAAAATAAGCCAGTTGCCCAGAACTCACACAAAGACTTGAATTGAGAAACGTGCTTTCTCAGGTATCTTTCTGAAGATGTGAAGTCTGTCTTTGTATGGAAGGAAGTCCCCTTTCACAAAACTGAATGTGTTTGTGTCTGAGAGAGGGAAATGGAGACAGAAAGACGAAGAAGCAGAAGAGAGCCCCCTCAGAAGAGATCTAGTTAAGGTGAGTTTTTGTGCCTTTAAAAAACATTTGGGGTTTTAGGGGGAACAAAGTATTTACACTGTCTTATTCTCCTCATTGGAAACCTTGGCCCTGTCGTCAGAGTCAGCGGCCTTGAACGGGGGTTGCACGCTGCGTTTCATCTGGCACTGCGACTTCCACGCTCTGCCTTTAGCACGTTGCTTTGCCTGTCAGGGTTGCCACCCTTTTAACTGTAAGGTGAGGAGTCTGGAGTAGATGATGCACCCCAGCTCTGCTGTTTTGCAAATTTCTGATTTCGTATTCGGATGAGTCTGGGATACACCCAGAGCAGTATAAACCAGGCCCTACCTCCTGCCTATTGCTGGGGCATCCCTCAGGTCTGTGCCTTCTACTCAACCCTTTACTGAGCCCAGCTTTTGTCAGGAGCCCAAGTGCCTACCGGGATGGCAGGGGACTTGTCTTTCGTGGTCACGGTGGCCAAGAATTCTATTGGTGTGCTGAAACAACTCTTCTGAGATCCTCCACCCACCCCTGCTCAAACCTAATGACAGCACTACGGTTCCTTTCCTAGGAGGAGGATCAATCCATGGTGCATTTTATGACAATCCTGTCCCCAGGGATGCACGGAAGTTTATCAGCTGAGTGAGGGGAGGTGCCTCTGTGTCCCTGTATCTCTGTCTGCTCACAGTTCGCTGCCACCGGCTACTGAACAAGAAAAGTGCTATTCACCATGTTGTGTGTTTTCCAAATGTGTAGGTGATGGTCTTGTGGCTCGTGCGTGGGCTTTGATTTGGGATGGTGAAGGGCTTATAAATACCTCATCAACATGTATTCGAGGTGGCCTGGTGCCACACAGATTTGATTCATGAAGGCATCAAGCCTGCACACTGGTTTGGAAACAACTTTGTTTTGATCATTCACACTGCATGCATGACTCGCTGCTAATCTCTGGGTGGTTTTTTCATTTCAGATTTATTCACCCCATGTCTTGCTTAAGCTGAAAAATACATTTATTTCACCAGAATATTCTCTGATTCTTTGTTTACACACATCCAGTTTTTTTAATTCCTTTAAAAATGATTCTGTGTTTATAATGCCTCCTAATTTCTATCATCTCTATGTTGCCAGTGGCCTGAGACATGCACCAGATTTGATGCCAGAACAGTTCCACCAAAAGAAATCCCTTTGCCGTAATATCTTTTGAGGAAAATATTATTCTTTAAGGCTCTAACAGTAAATCGTAGAAGAAAGCATGGAACATTTCTTGTAGTTAATACATGTTCATGCGAAAAGAAATGATATTTTCATTAAACAATGTTGATTTTAATAACTTTTACAAATGTGAACATTATTATTCATAATTTAAGTAACCAGATAAAACCACAGTTATTTATTATGAAGATTGAAAACTATTTACACGGTCTCTTAATTAGAAGTAGCTTTATTAGAAAACTGAAGGGTATTTAAAAGATGGAAAAATACCCATGATGACACCATCATTTTTATTAACTAAATATGAAGAACTGTGCAGGGATAAGATTTAACCCTCTGCAAACTGCCAAGTTAGCATGAGGTAGTTTGTGGATGCTGCCAGAGGACAGGACACTCCCCCAGGATCAGAGACAAAGGACTTCCTGCCAGCACAGCAGGCAGCCTGTGGTTCAAGTTCATATTGGTTCCTGAGTTCCTTTCCTATTGCTGTTGTAACAAAGGACCACAGACTCAGTGGCTTAAAGCAATACACATTCATCTTCTCACTGTTATAGGGTGCAGTAGTGCAAAGTCAATGTCAGTGGGCTAAAACCAATGAGTGGCCAAGGCTAAGTTCCACACCGAGGTTCTTGGGAGGGATTCGTCATCCTACATTTCCCAGCTTGCAGAGGTGCTGACACTCCTTGGCCCAGGGCCCTGTGTCACTGTGACCTCTGCTGCCACTTTACATCTCTGTCTCTGACTATATAGATATAGAGGAAGAGTCTTCTACATCTGGTATGGACCCTTTTTCCTACATGGACATTGTATCCCTATTTATGTGCAGATGAAAACCCCTTCCCTCCAGGGTGCGGTGGCATCAGCTCACAAGATGACCACTCTGGGCTTTAAGTGTCCTCTTTGTATTGTCATCAGGGAACTTCTCTCTCCATAGTTAGCTCTGTGTTAATTTGTTGTTATATTTTACCCAGAATTACTGAAAGTTTTACTTAAAAGGGATCCTAATTAGCTCTGTTTACCTGTTTCCAGAGCTGAAAGCTTCAGTTCTAGAGTATCAGTTTGATTTTTCCTAAAAATACATTCCAGTATATTTCTCTGGTGAAAGTCTCTACCCTGTTATCTATTGTCCCATCATTTCCTTATTTTCTTGAATATATTAAAAGTATTTTATAGCCTTTATTGGTAACTCTGATGCCTACATCACCTGGGGTTTGCATCCTTTGTCTAATGCTCCTTATTCTCATGTTATCTGTCATATAGTCTGGACATGTTGCATGTCTAGAAATTCTTTATTACAAGGCAGACATTGCAAATGAAAAATCCATGTTATCTTCCGTGAGAGCTTTTCTACCTTCCCGTTAGGCAGACAGTGTGAGGGACTGATCATGTCACTCCAATCAGGCGCTGAGGTGGATCAGGACTAAAGTGCCTTTTTTCTTAAAACAGCTTTGAGGTATACTTGGCAAAATAATTTTCACACGTTTAAAGTGTACAGCTTAATACGTTTTGACGTAAGTATATCCCCAAGGAACCATGACCACACTCAAGACAGTGAACATACCCATCACCCACAAAGCTTCTCTCCTGACTTTTGTTGTCCCTCCCTCCCTCCCCGTCTCTTCCCCTGGGAACCATTGATCTGCTTTCTATCACAACATATTGGTTTGCATTTTCAAGATCCTTATATGAATGGATTCATGCAGTATCTACTCTATGTTGTCTGACTTCTTTCATTCAGTGTAATTATTTTGAGAATCATCTGTGTTGCTGTATTAATAGCTTATTTGTCTTATAGTAGAGTATTGTTTAGTGCTGAGTTTTTACTGAAGAGTTTATTGTGAGCAGTGTTTGTATAGACCATCATTTCTTTCTGCATTTACTTCTTGATGGATGCATGGGTTATTTACAACTTGTGCTATTATAAATAAAATAGCAGTGAATATTTGGTTACAAGTCTTTGTATGGACATATGCTTTTCCTTTCTAAAGCACCAGATGAGGAATGTCTGGATTATATGGTACACAGGTGTTTACCTTTTTAAAAGAATCTGTTAAAGACTTTTCCAAAATGGTTGTACTATTGTAAATTCCTCGTGGTGTGTATCAGTTCTGGTTGCTCTACTTCCTTGCCAGCACCTTGTAAGGTCAGTCTTTCTAACTGTATTCATTCTAGTATGTATGTGAACTAGTATCTCACTGTGGTTTTTAAAAGTATTTCTCTAATGACTAATGACACCTTTAATCAGCATCTTTTCATATGCTTATTATCCATCTGGATATCTTTACTGAAGTGTGTTTTCTGGCCTCATTCATTCAGGTGTTTGAATTATTATTGAATTTTGAGACCTCTTTATTCTGGATCAGATACAAAGAGAGACCTTTATCAGATATATGACCTGCAAATAGCTTCTGTCTATGGCTTGTCTTTTCATTTGCTTAGCAGTGTTTAGAAGAGCATTGAAGAGTCTTCATGTTCATAAAGTTCACTCTATCAGTTTCTTTTTAAAATAGATGATACTTTTGGTGTCATAGCAAAGAAAAATTTGCCAAACCCAAGGCCATAAACCTTAAGCCTATGCTTGTTCTCCTAGCTGTTTTATAGTTTTAGATTTCCTATTAAGATCTATGATCCATTTTGAGGTAAATTTTGTATATTTTGTGAGGTGTGGATCAAAGTTCATTTTTTTTTTTTTTTGCGTATCACGATCTAATTGTTCCAGCACTACATGCTGAAAAGATCCTTTCTCCACAGCATCCTTTTTGAGAATCAATTGTCTGTATAAGTCTTGGTTTAGTTCTGAACATTCTATTGTGTTCCATTATTCTACTTTCCTGTTTTACACCAACACCATAATTTCTGATTACTGTAGCTTTATAAAAAAAGTTTGAAAATCAGATAGTGCAAGTCTTCCAACTTTGTTTTTCTTGTTCAAAGTTGTTTTGGATTTTTGGGATCCTTTGAATTTTTATATGAATTATAGAATAAGTTTTTAAATTCCTTACATCCTGTTCTGCCAAAATTCCACCCATGTCTTTGGCCGTCTCCAAAGCCACATTTTCTGAAGAAGTCTCTCTAGATCCCAGGTGAAAGGAATTTCTCTTTCGTCTGTGCTCAAATCACATTTGATATTATTTGATTACATTTAATCATATTTGCCTGTATGTACTTGTCTGATCTTTCCAGCCATTTAGTAAATCTCAAAAGATTAGGAATCTTGACTTGGTTCCCTCTGTGTGCTGAGAAACTAGTTCTATGCTTTGCAGGAGTGAGCCCTGCAGTAAGAGGTATCTGCAGCACACATCTAGCTCATTGCTTGAATATTGTCAAGGAATTCTGCAGATTTAGAATTGTTTATTGATTGTTGTCTCCAAGACGGCTCAGTCTTTTTTATTTCTATTGCTACTGCTGCAGTTTCAAAGAACAATGGGCTAGTTATTTTCCAAATATCAAATCATACTCTAATTGTGTTGTCACGCAACTTATGTGCTGCTGTGTCTTAACAACCTGCTTAGTGTTCACAGGCTCCTTCACTCATGGAAAATTTGGGAGAATGTCATATCCTTAGAGATAGCAATGCTGTCTTTGGCGACCTGAGCAGCAGTATCTGAATTCACTCCTGCTGTTTTTCCAGTGTCCCCTCTAGACCTCCTCCAGCCCTCCATGCGGGGCCCTGCAGTTCTGCCCTAGAAAAGCCTGTTGCTTCTCAGGAAGACTTCCCTATGAAACATAATCATGTCCTTCTTGTGGGGACATTCAGTCCAGAGACCTGAAAGCAGGGGAAAATGTTTAGCCTGCTTTTGGTAGAACCTAAATTCTTCCATACTTGTTAGAAGCAATTTCAATGAGGAAACTGTTTTGGCATCTAACAAATCAGCATAAATGACTGATGAGGAAGATCAGCTTCCCCATCCCACTCAGTCGTCATGTTGATGTGACACACACATTGGCAAACATTTTCTCCTGTGAGCAACGTAAAGTTCAAGACGTTATGAATGGCTTTTTGTTTTTATTTCTTAGTCTTTCCACATTCACTGTGTCTCGTGAGATTATATGAATCCTGCTTATTTTCAGCCCAGCACTAAGCTTTTTAAAAGGATCACGTGTTTAAAAGGCTAGTGGACAATTTTTTAGAAGACAGAAATCCTTAGATTTTGGTCCCAGAGTTGAATCTTGGTTAGTGGTGAATGAAAATTCCCGTTAAAATTTTAAATTCAGTGATATAAAGTCTTAAAAATAGTTAAATATTAGTCAATTTCATTAAACACTATAAGAGTTATTTACCTTTAAGCCTGTTTCTGGGGCAATTTTGCAATGATTCCCTCCCTTTATCGATTCCCTCTTTATCAGAATCCTTGAGAGGCCCCTGTCATCATTGTCAGTATCATCATCATCATCATGGAACTGATTCTTCTGGAAGATTCTAGGAAAATAAAGAGATGGACGGGATTATGTGTAGGTCAGTGTGTGCATATACAATAAGAACAGCTGTCAGACATTAGATGCAAGATACCCATTTCATTTAGGGGAGAATGTGGTCATGAAATCCTGATGTGGTGAATGAAGGAAGCGGTGGGAACAGGATAGTCAATGGAAAGGAGGAGGAAGTGAGTGAATTGGAGAGCATAGACCCTTGGTTAGTTGATCAGCACATTGGTGAGAATGAGGGGAGTGTGATGGCAGAATCATGTCCCTCCCCGGCCACAGGGTAGCCACCTGTGACATGTTACTGTACATGGCAAAAGGGATGACAGATATTTTAGGATTAAAAATCTTAGAGGATTTCTGTCTCCTAAATTGTCTATTAGTTAGCCTTTAAACCCATGATACATTATTATAGATTAGTGCAGGGGCACAAATAAAAAGGATTCATATAATCTCACCAGACAAACTGAATGTAGAAAGGATAAGGAAGAAAAACAAAAAGTCACTTATAAGTGCCTTGAACCATAAATTGCTCATGAGGAAATGTTACACAAGGTGAATGTCACAGCCACATACATACTGCCTGAGTGGGATGGGACAAGGGGATCCTGAGATGAGACAATAGGGTGAGTAGTCTGGATTGTCCAGGTGGGCTGAATGTAATCACAGGGGTCCTTAAAATGGAGGATATTTCCCAGCTGAGTTTAAAATCAGAGGGAGGTGTAGCGATGGAGCAATGTTCAGAAAGGCTGCTGACCATGAAAATGGAGGAAGTTGAGGGGCACAAGCTAAGGAAGGTGGGTGACCTCTGTAAACTGGAAAAAAAAAAAGGAAACATTCTCTTCTAGACCCTCTAGAAGGAAGGAACCCTGCTGGTATCTTGAATTTATCCCAATGAGAACTGTGTTGGATCTCTTACATCCACAGCCATAAGCTGATAAGTCTGTGCTGGTTTAAGCTATTAAGCTTAAGGGAATTTGTTACAGTGGTAATAGGAAAATAACATAGTGAGCGGTAGTGTAAGGGATTAAAGGTCTAGGATCGGGTGTGGAGAGAATTCTGACATTTACACCTAAAAAACAACCAGGTGAAGTTGGAAGGTGTTTTAAGGAAGACCTACCTGGCAGGGCTGTCAAGCAGACTGGAGTGAGCGAATCCTTGGAGTTAGAGGAATCAATTAAACCTCACAAGGAAAATAAGAAATAAAATGTAGCAGGGCTTCAGTGTTAGTAGATGTAGGAATGGAAATGGGCAGAGAGATATAAACATTATTTTGAAATTAGCTACAGGTTTGATGACTGCATGTTTGGGAGAGTTAGCCGATGTGTGGACTGAATGCATCCCCTCAAAATCCATATGTCGAAACCTCATCTCCCAGGGTGATGATATAGGGATGCGGGGCCTTTGGGAGGTGATTAGTAGGATAAAATGAGGTCATGAGAGTAGAGCCCTCATGAATGGTATTAGTGTTCTTATACAGGGCCCCAAAGTGCTTGCTTCTCTCTCCTCTCTGGGCCATGAAGATAGTGGGAAGACAGCCATCTTCGAGCTGGCAATCCTCTCCCAGATACATTGACCTTGAAAGCCTCAGCCTCCAAACCATAAGGAATATGCTGGTTGTTTAAGCCACCCGACACACGGTAATTTGTTACAGAATCCCAGACTGACGAAGACAGTGGAGAATGCCACTGTGTTTTGCACTGATTGCCTGGAGAATGCTGAAACCCAGGGAAGTGGGCAGCACAGACGTTTACTCATTTAATCCTGCCAACACTGTAGGGGATAGAGTCTACATTTTCCTCGCTATTTAAAAGGTAAGGAAAAAGAGGCACAAATAATAACAATGACAACGACAACAACAACAACAACAGCAACAATAATTTGTCCAAGATTCACACAGAACTCCCTGGAGGGAGAGTGAGAATTAATACTTATGCAGGCTGGCCCCAGAGCCCCTGCTCATAACTACTAAGTCAGATCACCTTGCTTATTTAATCAGTTTTTTTCAACTGTGATATGAGTGTACTGTGTCCAGTAACTTATAATTTCAAAATACCTCACTGTAAGGGAAACATTAGTCGCAGGCATTACAACCCACAGAAAGCTAGACATACAAAAATAACTTGTTAGGGCAAGATAACCAATAATGTTTTTAAATATTATACCTGCTGACCCTTTGCAATAAAGTGTTTATTTATAATTCTGTCTGGCTACAGAATAACATCATAATCCTGCATGTGGCTGGTGGCTCCCGTGTTGGACAGCACGGGTCTAGAGAATTTAAATGACTTGCCCAGCCTTGCCCAGGAAGCTCGTGGTGGGATCAGAGCTATAGTCTGGGACTGTTCCTTCCTATCCAAGTCCCTCATGGAAGTTTAGAAGCTTCTCCTTTGGTGCCCAGCTGTCTATCCGTACTTATGACATCTTGTCAGGTGCCCCGGCCTGCTCCTGAACATCAGCCAGAACCCACTTCTGCTCTTTTTTGGCCAGGTAATACCTTCTAGCAACTTCCATTGCCTTCTTGGCATCAGTTTTTACATGGAAGGGTAGTGGCTAGAGAAGGAAATGTGTCCACATGACAGGTTTTTCATAAATATAGTAGGAGTGGTCAAGAGAAGAAAACCTCAGGAATACGAGTGGAAGCAGGTCATTTAATATACCAAATGCGTACTTTCAATGTATGTTTGTGTTTCCGAGTCCACGCTTGTTCTACTCGTGCATTATAGGCCAACACATCAGGAGACAAGGATTTGGGGCAAGAAATAGCGGCTTTAATTTGTAAAGCCAGTGGAGAAGATGGTAGACCAATGTCCTGGAGAACCATCATCCCAAGTCAGAATTCAGGCTCTTCTTATATTAAAAAGGGGAAGCGGGAATGCTTGGTTGATGCAAACTTGGTGTATGAATTCTTTGTTTTTAGAATCCTTTGTTCTTGCAGCTCTTCACCTGGGTCAGATCCGTGTAAACCTCCAACAAGCAAATGTTATTTTCTATTCTGTATCTTGTTATCTTTATACGAATGGAAAAGTGATAATATCATTCAAAGTCAGAGCCTTGAGAATAGGGTCTCCTGTATATTTCAGGATCTAGGCAACATTGTTTCACAAAAGGTGCAGAAACAGCAAGACTAAGCCTAGGAAACAGGGCACAGGTTTAAAGTCAAAGGAACAGATCTAATATGGAGTCAGATTTGTTCTTTCCTATTTCAGTAGTGCCATGGAGAAGGCACTGTGGGCAGCTTTCTGTAGGGTCCTGGAGGCTTTCTCTCTCAGCCTCTGTGCGCCTCTATTGAAAACCCGTCATCGCTATCTGGCCTGCTGGAAAACCAGTCCACCTGTTTTGCCCTGAAGTTGTGTTCTGTTTATAACTCATCTCTACTCCTTGGAAAACAACTCAATAAAAACTCAGTTGGTTTCCCACCAGCCCTGAGCAGGGGTGAGGGATAGCATGTTATTATTTTATAAAAAAAAATATAAAAAAGTTTTAAAACAGCACTGGGCACATAGGAGAGAGACAATCAATGCTTCCTGGCTTAAATCGAAAATGATGACTCAGTGAGTCTATGGCTGCTGTATTTGCTGAACTAGTTACTCCTTTGCTCCATTACACATTTATTTTAACTGAAAAAGAAATATATGCATATGGTTAAAAAAATTCAAACAGAGCAAAAAATACTCAAGTGAAAGAAGTTTTCCCTCATCCTCTGTTCTTACACGCCTCCCTGGAGATGCCAATGTTTACAATCCTTTGTGTGCTTTTCCAGATATGCTATGCAAGTTCCCACCAATGTATGTAAATTCCTTTAAAGTTTTACTTATTTTTAACTTTAAGGGATTTAAATCCTCAAGTGGCTTCTGCCACAGTAATAGAAAAGAAGAAATCTGACTCCATATTAGATCTGTTCCTTTGACTTTAACCCTGTGCTCTGTCTCCTAGGCTTCTTCTTGCTTGTAAAACAATGTTGCCTAGAGCCTAAAATATACAGGAGAGCCTATTCTGAAGGCTCTGACCTTTAAGGGTATTTAACACTTTTCCAATCATATAAAGATAACACGTTGCAGAATAGAAAATAACGTTTGTTTTGTTGGAGGTTTACAGGGATCTGACCCAGGGAGATAGCTGCAAGAACAAAGGATTCTAACAAGAAGGAATTCCTACACCAAGAAGTTTGCAAAAACCAAGCACATAGGAAAGCAGCCTGAATTCTGACATGGGGAGATGGTTTTCCAGGACATTAGTTTGCCATCTAGGTCTACAGAAACTTGCTATTCCATGCCCCAACACTTGGTCTCCCAACTTACTGGCCTGTCCTGCACTGAGGAGAATGAATTTGGACTCAATAACACTTCTACCTACCTAGCAAGTTGGACACTGGGACTGAGGGCAGCTCTCCCACACACAGGGGCCTACGGTGAGCCCTTGATTATTCCCCGAGGTTGGGGTGTGGTTTACCCAGGAGGGATGGGG
Organism: Vicugna pacos; assembly: GCF_048564905.1. NCBI lineage: Eukaryota > Metazoa > Chordata > Mammalia > Artiodactyla > Camelidae > Vicugna > Vicugna pacos. Next base: position 1,055,071 of record NW_027328785.1, read on the forward strand.
ACTCTACACCAACACTCAGGCAGTCTGCTCCTTCTGGGGCTCTGACATTTTACCTCCCGCTCCCTGCCAGCCCAACATTTGGGACAGTGGAGCTAAGGCAGAGATCGTGCCTGCCTGTTTCCCAGCGTGTAAAAGGGGAATATGTACTCTTCCCAAGGTAGTTCTGAGAAACAACACCTGCGGGTGCTTGGTTCCCTGAGCAACAGTAAACCTAGCTCCTTGTGGGGGCAATGGGTATGATACCCGTAGGGTTTCTGCAGAGACCTTAGCTGGAGGGCTGGGCCAGGGACGTAAAATATGAGCTGTGGGCAATGACGGGTAAGAGAAGGGTGTATAGGCAGGACTGCTGCCTCCTTCGGGGTGCCACAAGAGGTAAAACGCTTTCTCCCCATCTCTGTTACTCCCCTCCCAATTCCAGATAACTGCCTTCCCTCTGCTCCTCCTGTCCATGTGTCTCCCTCCACTTTTCCCCGCCTCCCCTCCTCCTCCCCTATTCTCCCTCCCTCGGTTCCCCTTCTCTCTCAGGACCCAGAGCGGATCGCTGGCCCTCCTGCGCATGCGCAGTTGCTGCCAGCTGGACCGCGGGTTGGAAGCTCCAGCTCCGAGCCGGGGATCGGCCCCAATGACTTCTCAGCTCTGTCGCCCTGTAGGCCTTTGGCTACTGCCTGGGGCCGGGGCCTCTGGCTGTGGAAGTGCAAGGTGAGGGGATATCGGGAAAGGGGTGAGGCGGCTGCGGGAGGGCGGTCGGCGTGTCACAGCCCCCCAGGGCGCCAGTCAGTGTGTGTTCAGCTGTATTCCTCGGGCCAGACCCCTCTGCCCGCGCCACCTGCCCCGGCGCCCCGGCCACAGCTGTCCAGGGCCAGGTGTGCCCCTGCCGCCTCTTGGCCCAGCCGGGCTCCCCTCAGTCCGCGGCTGGCGTCCGCTTCCCCTCTCCCGCCCGCGAGTCCTCCCCTCCCGGGCTTCCTCTCCTAGGCCGCCGACCTGTCCCCACCACTGGGCGGGCTGTGTCCCGGGCGGGCGGGGTCTGCACACCCGGACGGGGCGGGCGGCTTGGGCTGGGGCTGGGGCTGGCCTCCGAGCGGGGCTGCAGCCCGCGTCCCCCACCCCGCTCTCCCTGCCCCGCGACCCCGGGGCTGCCTTCCTCTCCCTTTCCCGATCCCTGAGGTCCAGATTAGCGGCGTGGGCGCTGCTCCCCAGGCTGAGAGCCCGCGGCTGTAACTCCCAGCTTCTCCTGGTGGAGTCGGGAAAAGGGAGCGGCAGTGCTGAGGGAGCTTCTGTCTCCTTGATCAGGATTTCTGCCCCAGGTAAGTACCTTGAACACTTTCAGGTGTTATGATGGCGGTGCTTGTTGATGTCATGTCACATGTTTTTATACTGAGAGGGATTACAGTGGTGAAAGCAGGGCTTGGTTCAGTTAAAAATGAGCTGAAGGCATGAGGCTGTCTCATCCTCCATCATTCACTCTCCCAGGGTGAAACGTGAGACCGTCGATCTTAAAAAGATACTTATAGTCCCTAACTAGTCCAGCCCAGCTATTGTGTATTAACAGGAACAGCACAACCTGAGGCGTTGGAGACCCAGGGACATTGCACTCCTAAAGAGCTCCTGGCAAAATCTGGTTTGTTTTGTTTTTTTTTGTTTGTTTGTTTTACTTAAATTGTGGGACAGACTAGTAGTATAGAGGGAAAAATAATTGGCAAGAAGGATTTTTTCATATAACAGCTTTATTGTGATATTGTTCACACACCATGAAGTCCACCCACTTGAATGTTACAATTCAGCAGCTTTTAGCATATTCACATTTGTGCAACCATTATTATTCCAGAACGTTTTCATCACATCAGAAAGACCAGTTGAAATGCATGACCTATCCACCCCTTCCCAGTGGTGGTTCTAAAGAAGTTTCTTGGCTGTTCCTGACCATAAATTAACTTGTTACATTCCATGAAATATCTGGGAGGAATTCTAATCAGAATTGCAATGAATCTGTCTAGCAAAGCAGGAAGAATTAATGTCTTTATGGCATAAACTTCTTCTACACATGAATATATCTGGGACCCTATCTTTTCATCTGTCCAGAGCCAGGCCTATGGGAAATCCTCATTAATTCTTGGGTTTGTGAATGATGAGATTCAATACATCATTAGATGCAACTGTAGCCTTTCACTGAAGAGAAAAGTAACCTCGTAGAAGCCAAGTGATTCTCTGATGGTTAGAATGAGTGACCGCCAGTGCTGGAGTATTCGAGTGGACTTGGTGCTTGCAGAGTTCTCCACCACCTACAGCTAAGGGGATTACCGTGTTCTTTTACTTTTTTTTTTATGGCGTTGCTTTTATTTTTACTTATTATATAAAATTATTTTTTATTGAAGTGTTGTAAATTTACCATGTTAGCTTCAGATGTACAGCAGAGATTCAGTTATAAGCTTATGCATATGTATATAAATGTTTTTCAGATTGTTTTTAGTACAACTCATTACAAGAAATTGAAAATAGTACCCTGTGCTATATAGTAGGTCCTTGTCATTTATTTTATATTTATTAATGTGTATCTGTTAATCCTCCCTTTCCTGCCTGCTAACAACAGTTTGCTTTCTATGTCCATGAGTCTATTTCTAGCAGCACCGTTTTTGCTAGCAATATATGCTGGTTGGCTCTTTTCTGTTTCAGTAGTTCCATCTTATGTGTGGGCGTTTTTCTTCTGGTGGGCCTGTGTGTGGTTTGCACACGTGATAATAGAGATCTGTATTTGGGAGAACTCCAGGCCTCGTGTAGTCCCTCGTATGGAGCGCCCACTGAACTGATGCTTAAACTTGGAAAAAAACAGTAAATGTTGGAATTTCCACAATGGTTGAGACTTCCAGGTTTCTATAACCTCTTTAGCCCACCTAAATTTTGGCTGCACCCAATACTGGATAATTTGGTGGAACTTCATGGTATGGTGGTGTAGAGACAGGGCCTTGTATGCTTCTTCTCTTTCCTTTTTCTAACAATCATTTTCCTGGGCCTTCCAGGTACTCCCCCAGAAGGGCCCAGGGCTGGCTTGGTGCTGCACTGAGACAATATTTGTTAATAAGTCCCTTTCCTCATCTCTTCTGAGCCTCCATTTCCTTCTCTGCACAATGAGGGCTTAGACTAGATAAGTGCTTTTCAGTTTCTTTTAAAGCCATGTTTCCTTTGAGAAACAGAAAATTCAAATCTCTCCTCCCATCACAACCCTTTAGATTTTGACACGTCCTCCAAGGAGTCACATAGCTCTTTGTGGTAAATTGATGTGATTGTGATTCCACGTGGCACAGAAAAGACTCTTCAGAGATTTATTGCAGGGAGAGGGCAGGAAAGGGGCAGTATGTCACACTTTCTTGTGTGAGCAGTGGAGCAAAGGCTTGGGTTTAAATACAGTGTCTGATGTGGCAACTCTCTAATCTTGCACAATGTGATAAACCTCTATCCCTAGTTTCTTAATGTGTCAAGTTGGGGTGGTAATGTTTTAAGGCTTTTGTGAAACATTATACACATAAGCCATTTGTGTCTCGGTAGATACAAGACCTGCTAGAGAGTCGGAATTTCTTTAAAAATACATATATATTGTCCACATCACTCTGTCTGTGTGTATTTTGAAGTTCCTGGAGGGCGAGGGTTGAGTGTAATGTCCATCGTGGGACAGGTGGCCCATGGGTCTGTGTGCCTCAGATTGCCCCCTCCTCCCCAGTCCTCTTCCTCTCAGTCCAGGATGAAGTTCCCTAGTAGATTTACACAGAGGTCTTGTGGAAATGGCTTTTCATTTTATTGTTTCACCAAGGAGGGTTGCCATCATGATCTCTGTGGTCAGGTTTTGGTGACCTGAAGGCTATGCAATTGGGGATTTCTATTCTATAAAAAGAAAAAAAATTACAAATACAAAATTAGACCTAGGTTGGTGGCAGGGGCTTTTGAAAGTGGGGACCATTAGCTTTTTTAGCTTCAGGTGCAGTGGCCTCTGGCCACGAGGACACATCCTCATGCTCTGAATTTGGAGGGACCAGTGGGTTCAGTGGGAATATTTACTGAGTGCATCTCATGGGCTGCGCATTCTCTTATTTGTACTGTGTGTTCCTTATTTGAGACGGTGAGCTGATTTAAACTCAATAGCCTCTTTAAAATAATAGACTTTTTATTTTTAGATGTAATGTAGATTCCCATGTAGTTGTAAGAGATAATATGGAGAGGGCCTATGGACTCTTTGCCCAATTTTCTTTAATAGTTCCATCTTGCAAAGTTGGGGTACTATTCATTCGTGACTCACTAACCCTTTTAGGTTTGTGTTATTGCCCTCATTTCTATTTATGAATAAACTGGTGTTGAGAGAAGCACACAGGTCTGCCCAGGTCACCCACGTGGTTAGTGAAGATTTGGGTGGAACGTGGGCTTAGCATTTCCAAGCAGTACCATTATGATGGTCTGTGGCAGGGAGCAGCATTCACTTTGCTTGTTTATTCATTCATTCAACAAACATTTATTGAATAAACTCTGTGGGTCAGATGCTTTCATAGGGTTATCTGATTCTTCAGCAGTATGGAGAATCAGGTAATGTTTTCTTTTTCTTTTTTTTTTAATATGAGAAAAATATCTCTGAGAGGTTATAATCTCCCCAAAGGAAAAATAGCTCATAAATGAGGGATAGTACATTTGTACAGTTCCTTCTTCTTATGCAGGTGGTACCCTAGGCATTTTACATTTGCAAACTTCCATAATCCAGATATATTCTTGTAAGGCAAGTAGTTTTTTTTTAATTGAAGTATAGTCAAGTTTACAATGTTGTGTCAATTGCAAGGTGGGTTTTTTTGAATTTTGAATGGAGAAAATATTTTTTGAGGGGGATAATTAAGTCTATTTATTTGTTTCATTTTTCTAAAATGAGGTACTGAGGATTGAGCGTAGGTCCTTGAACATGCTAAGCACGTGCTCTACCACTGAACTGTACCCTCCTCCCCAAAGCAAGTTTTCTTACCCATTATTCTGCACCTTAGGAGTTCAAATAAATTGGCGTTGAAATCCAGATATTTTGATCCTACTATGGTTCTTTGCATTATATCCTGCTGAGGGGTGGGGAAGCAATTCCTTTATTCATTCATTTATTCAGCAGTTTTGAGCACCGACTTTGCATCAGGGCCTGCCTAGGTGCTTGGAAACAGAAAACAAGAAATGATCCTTTTCTGCAGGGGATGGAAGCCTAGACCAAAAGCTGGGTAATGTGATCTGAGCTTCAGTAGCCATGTGCAGACGCTGAGGACAAAATTATCCCCGATTTGCTTGGACTTCCCTTGCCTTCTGGCTGGTGCACACCAGGTCGCCTCATCCCAGTGAGGCCCGCAGCCCACAGCACAGTGTGTACATCGATTTACCCTCCCTTCTCGGCAGGGCCTGCAACATGAACGCCCCTGACTACGTGCAGTGCGCTGAGGACCACCAGACTCTCCCGATTGTGGTCCAACCCGTGGGGATCATCTTAGAGAATTTCTTTTGCAGCTATAATGGAATCTCCTTGGTGAGCCAGATCAGACTTTGCGGCTCCCAGTGGGCACTCTGTATCTACTATAGGTATCTCTATGTGCCCGAGAATGGATGGAGTGACTTCCAGACCCACCGCAATGTCATGGGCCTTGTCACCATTACTGACTGCCTCTTGGCCAAGACCTTCTAGAAGCTCCACGCACAGAGGAGCTGTATGGCACCACGCTCTACGACTCTCAGCTCTTTGTCTTTGTGCTGTATGGGGAGGTGGCCGAGCAGCCGCACACCGACGTGGCCTTCAATCTACGAGGACTGCGGGTGGTGGAGAAGAGGATCGACGACTTCACTGAGTCACTCTTCATCTTGCCCAAGTCCAAGTGGCTGGATGGGGACCCCGAAAATTCTGGGGAGAAGACCCCCCTCCTCTACATCCTATTTGAGAAGGAGGACTTCGTGGGACTGGACACAGACAGCAGGTAAGTCAACCTGAAGGCCGGGCCACCCTGGCTGTGTGACAGATTGCTTCCCTACATCCAGAATGGGATCATCAAGGAGGAGGGCTTTCTTGTAGCCAAGGCGGGAAGGAGGTGTAGCCCGCCAGTTTTCAGACGTTTAAAACTAAATCCGCCTTTGTTTCAGAGAGATCCTTTTAGGGTTAGTGTGGACACTTACTTCCCCTTTTCAGCCAGGACACTTGGGGGGACCCCTGGAGTTGCTGTCCAATAGAGTAGCCACAGCTACTGATGTTAGTAGTGCTGGGGAGGAGGCCGGTCTGAGCTGAGATGTGCTGTAAGTCAAATGCACATCAGACGCTGAAACTTGTCTAGTAAAAAGAATATAAACTATCTTGTTACTTTCTATATTGATTACACGTCAAAATGATAGTATTTTACATACAGTAGAATAAGTAAGGTCTGTTCTTAAAATCAGTTACTTGGTTTTTTTTTGTTACATTTTAAACGTGGCAACTGGGAAACGTTATTTACATGACTCTCATTTCATTCCTGTTGGACAGCCTGTCCTGGGACAGTTTCATCCCTTTGCTTATAAATGAGACTCTGAATCCCGAGACGCAGAACGAGGTGCTGGTTGAGCTCAGGGTGGAGCCGATGTCTCCTGCCTCCCAGGCCCAGCACCAGCACGGCTCAGGCCCTCTCCCCTGCCTGACAGCCACCATGCCAAGTTAGGACATCAGAAACACTGCCAGGGGCTTCCGAATTAGCTCCTTACGCAGGGAAAGGCGTGTCACGGTGTATGGGACACAGCAGGGAAAAATTCGTCCTCACTTTGTCCCTGTGATTAGGTCAAAGGCCCCACTCTGCCTTGGAAGTGCAGACGATCACTTCTGGGCTGCCTAACCCCTCACCCTCTACTATGTTTCCCTGTGTATCTTTCAAGCTGTCCCTCGGGCAGAAGAGGGTGAGACGTCTTTGCCGAGAGGTGGTCCCCCTTTACTGGGGAGAGTGAGGTGAGCTGTGTCCCCCCGGCCTACGGCCTCGGGCCTTGAGTCTGGAGAGCGCTCATGGCGGTCCCACAGGTGACGGTCGGAGGACATGGCACGTGCTGCCGGGCCCGCTGTGCAGGAGGGGCTCTGTGATTCTCTGTGATTCTAAGGTCAGATTCTACTTTCTTGTTGTTGGTAAGATGGAGGAGAAGATGCCAGAGAATTGATAAAAAGAAAATCCACACCAGTCCTGTGAATGACAGACACAGGGGATCCGTGTCCCACCTGCGTGTGGTGCCTGGCGGGCTCTGGAATAATTTTCACTTCCTCCCCGGACATTCCTCTATGGCTTAAGGAAGGGGAGAGGCATGTTGTGGCCATGATCTGTACTTGTCCTCACAGGGCCCTGTGATCTACATGCCCACACTACACTTCTGCTCCTTGGAGATGAGGTGTCAGGTTTAGGAAACTGGGCACTGCTGAGGGCATAGCTGCCAGAACCGTGCTACACCAAGGCTGGCTCCGTTCACCTCACCTGTCACCTCCTGTTGAGTCCTAAGGCGTCATTCAAGGTAGGTGCATCGGTGCAATGAAAGCAGGGACCTCCTTCACCCCCTGGACAGACTGGTGGGTGATCAGTGGAAGCCTGGAGCCCTGTCCCAGCCCCACGCCAGTGCCTCCTATTTTGTCATAGGAGGCACTGGTGACATTTTTGCTCAGCAACTGCTTGGCTCTGATTCTGCAGAGCCAACAGAGAATGCCAGCTTGTTTTTGCCTTTTGAAGTCTGCCCTTGGGATTTGGCGGAGTAGCTGGATGTGTGCTTACCCCATAGTGGTTGACACTGTCACCATTGTTTACCCAGAACCTCGTGTACCAGGCATGGCTGCCGACATCAAAATACAGCAGCGCATTAAACCTCCCTCCTGGTGGGTCTGTCTGTTCTGGTACCATAAGGGCTCAGCCAGCATCTGAACGTCAGTGAGATAACGTGGCCAGTGAGCTCGGGTCAAGCACGTTCTCCTCCAGTGACTTTTACTCCATTGTTGCTTTTACTATTACACAGTCATTAATTTTTTAAACAATGCTTTGGTTCAGGAGCAGAACCTAATTCTCCCCTGTTCCTCTTGGTGGGAGTGAGTAAAGTTGTCCAGCTTGAAATGCGACCACATTTTGTAGCTCAAAAGCTGTCTACACGCATCTAGGTGAAGTTTTGGTTTGGGGCGCTGACCACGTTGGGGTCCCCCGGCAGCATCGCTCCCCTCAGGCCCCTGCCTTCCCTGGATCAGGAGGTGAGGGTGGGTCTCACCGTCCCTGCGTCCCTGTCCTCATCACACTGACGTAATTTCTTGTAAATGCTCTCAAAGTCATTTTTGTTCTCGTGTGTTTCTAATTTTGGCTGTTCCTCTATTCCTTTTTCTATTTTCCTTTTTCCCTTATACCACCCCGTGAGCATGTTGTTGGGTCTGAAAATGTGGGCTGTGCACACCCTGCATTGGAATAGCCAGATCGCCCTCTGTGCCGTCTCCATCGCTATAAAAAGCAAAAACTTAACAGTTGCCATGATTCGTATATTATCCTAGTCATCTTATTTTCTACTTTTTTGGAATTTTTGCTATGTTAGCACATCACCCACTGGAGTTTGATATCTGTTAAAGTCCTTGCTTTGAGGAACCTGTTAGTTCGTCCTTATATTTGGTAACAAATGCTCTCTTACTAATTTTGTTTATTTGTTTTGAAGAAGTGAGATGCGAATTGATTTAGGGGGCTGCTGAGGGATATTTTCATGGAGTATTTAAACTTGGAAAGTCAAATTCTGCAGCACCTTGCTTGATTCTGGCTTTTACACAAACGTGCTCGGCACATGGTTCCTGGCTGTCGCTGTGTGACGTGCGTGACGGCGCTTCCTGGCCGGCGGTCACTGGTGAGGAAGTGGCCGGCTCGGGGGTGAGCAGCTGCAGGGGACGCTGTTGGAGGAAGCAGTCACCGGTTTTTTGTTTTTTGGGTTTTTTTTTTGCATTCACCTTCCCAGTGCCATTTACTTTACTTTGCATTCATAGAGGGGCAGGAGCGGGCCTAAAACCATGCCACTCTTTTGTTCCCTTTATGAGGCTGGTTTTTCTAAGTATCAGGAAAACATTGCCTTGTCCTAAGTAACTGGTTCACTTGGATCTGGTGGACACAGGGACCGCTAAAGGGGACCGTAGCTTCCTCTCTGCTTCAGCCAGTGGGCATTCAGAGCCAGGTCTGTGGTTTGCCTCAGCAGCCGTGCAGGCCTCCCTGCACCGGCCTTTACTTTTACCCCTTTTTGGCAGTAAATAGCTGACTCTGTGTCTGTTGCAGCTGATGTCCACCACTGACGGCTGTGTGGTTATTTTGCGGTAGTGAGTCTCCAACACCCCTGTCAGCCGTGAAGGGACCTTGCATTCTCACCCCGACCCTGGTTCATCTCACCCAGGGAAAGGGCTTGGCCACCACCGTCATGCTGGACATGAGGCCTTGTTTCTCCTTTCATGCTCTGGTCCAAATGTGGACACTTCATCCTTCACTGACTTGGTCTCGCTTGAGACAGTCCAGACTTTCTGAAAGAGTCCATCACATTCTGGGGGGGAACAGAACAGAAGTAAGAGTCGCAAGTAGGAGTCTAGGCTGTCTGGGTTGGCAAATGCAGGCTGGGATCTGTGATGGCCGGTCTGTGCCCTGGAAACTGGCCTTTCCCGTGGCTCCCGAGAGAAAAGGGGTCGGAGCGAGAACAGACTTGCCTGGGTTCCTACCATCCTCATCTGCTCACTGACAGGAGTGTCAGCTAACTAGGAGCTCCCCCAGACCTCGGGCCCTTCAAACCTCAGATCACGGGAGATCCTTGAGTCCCTTCTTCTGGTCCTTCTTTGTGAGAATCCAGTGCCTTCTGAGGTGACTGGCAGCAGGAGATGCCTCCCCCTCCAGGGAACTCCCTTCGGAGGACTGTGACTCGGTGCACCTTGCTGTGAGCTTGTGGGTTTCCATCGTGCTCCCTGCAGAACCAGACTTGAGACTGGCTTAGCGACAGAAATAACAAGACTGATTCCAGGGCAGGGCCAGGTGGAGGGAACAGTGGAAATTGAATGTGACCTCAAACACCTAGGTGGGTGCTGGGGCTGTTACTAAAATGGGGAGCCTGGGAGGTACCTGCCAGGAATCGAAGTCTAGAGTAAATGGTGGACATAAGGCCCTTTTTTTTGACATATGGCACTTTTAAGATGCCATTTGTCATCCAAGTTAGGACTTCCAAGAGGCACTCGTGTCTATGAGCCTGGGGCTCAGGTGAAGGAGCCGGACTAGAGATACACATTGGGATTCGTCATTCTTAGCTGGTGTTCACAGCCGTGCAAGTGGATCAGCTCATCTCAAGAGGTGCAGACTGTGTCTGAGGGGGGGCAGGGCTGTGCCTGGTTTGGAGGAAAGCCCGGACCATGCAGCTTTGGTGTGTCAGTCAGCGGCGTTTGTGATTTTCAGAGCAATGGCATTTATCCTTAAGGTTCTGGGGGGTGGGCAGGGCCACACAGGAAGAAATCTGAAGAGAGGGTTTTGGCCACGTGTGCGCGTCTTGGGACGATCCAGAGGCTGCAGGGTCCAGAAGGGGAAACTCCTCAGAAGCTGGAGTCGGAGTGGGGAGTTGGGAGAATGTAGTCACACTCTCCTGTGATGAAGGGAGGGAGGCCTAGGGAGTCCGCACCCTAGCGGACTCTCTTTCCCACGAACAAAAGGCAATCAGACAGAAGATTTGAGGTAAGAAGGGATGGGCGTTGGGAGAGGAGCCAACCTGGAGAACGGTGGTTGAACAATTCTTGAATAGTCTCCCTGAAACATAGAGTTAAAAAAACCCAGACTCTTAAGAATATTGATAGTGACTGGGGAGGAGGCAGTTGTTTTTCTGACCTCCTAAGGGTAAGGTATGTATCCGGGGATATACAGAAGAATCGGGCAGTCTGTTCCTGGGGCTACACCCTTACCAGGGGGAACAGTGCAAGTTTAAAGGGGGAGAAGGGCAGCGGAGGGAAACTAGCCAGGTCCCGTGTCACGTACCAGTCGGCCGCCCTACTTGCGTGTTGCATTCACATCCATGCCTCCCAAGTGGGCGGTGGCAGCCCCGTTTTGAAGATTGGGAAGCCTCCTCAGAGGTTTAAGGAATTGGTTCATTTAGCAGCTAGTAAATGCTGTAGCAGGATTCCAGCAGGGCCTTGTCAGACTTCAAGGGCATGTTCTCTCTACTAATTCCGGTTGTACCTGAAATGGTGAAGTGAGTCAGTTTCGGAGCCTTTCAGAGAAAGTACGCTTTAAGTGCCTCAGGACTGTTGCACAAAGCTCAGTGTTCTTTCATGGTTCGGAACCACCGCAGTGCTTTTTGCCCCACAGATGTAAGGTCTTACTCCTTTGACGATGGCGTGGTTGTAAATGACATACAGGTGCAAAACCACACTTAGCAGCTTCTGAAGGGAAACTCTCCTGTTCTCCCTTGATCGGCTTTCTTCCACGGGATGTAACTGTGCTGCAGCTAAGGCCTGAGCTTTCCGTATGGAGTGAGGGTTTGATATCCAAATTTAGCATAAAACAGTCAGATGGAGAAAATCGAAGATGACAATATATTTTGGGGTTTCATTAGACAAGACATACTATCTGTTAATAGCTCATAAAGCTAATGAAATTGAGTACAGAACATTGCATTTCTTACTTTCTACTGAGAGCTGTCTTCCAACATAAGGTTCTCTGCTTTGGAACTTCAGCTCAGCCACTAGGGCGCCTGTCATTGTGTTGGTGTGATTGCATTTACACAGTGCATGTAATCTGGGATTCCTTAGCCCCAAACACTCCAGTGCAGAATCATAGGCTGTAGCCATCACTTAGTTATACAAATACTTCTAAAACTATATGATACCAAAAAAAATAAATAAATAAAAATAAAGAGAGAGAGGGAGATTGCCTTTATCAAAGTTCCTTTGGATTTTAACTGCAAAGTGTTGTTGAGCAGCTCTGGTTTCCTTTGGATATGAATATATACATTTCTTTGCATGTAACTTGGATTTCAGGCTTGAACACCAAGCTCTTGTTTTCCATGAGCCACAAAAATCATAGCCAAATGACACACGTATGAAACAGTTTATTCTTTTTATCTGAGACAGAATCCTTGAATTTGGGACTTGAGCTGCGACTTTCCTCTTTGCTCTTCCCACCCCTCTTGTCACCTCACTCCTTTTTCCCACGTGGCCTCCAAGAGGTCATGGTCTCATAGGAGCAGGTGGACAAATACCAGTTGGTCGCCAAGCAGTGCTGCTGTAGATGGAGCCCAGCCAAGAGCTAAAGGACATCATCAGGGAGGACTTCCTGGAAGAAATTGGCTCTACATTCAGTTCTGGGGACAGAGTAAGAGTCAGCCAGGGGAAGGAATCAAGAGGGTGACTCAGGTGGCAGGAGCAGCCCGGGTAGAGGCCTGGAGGCTTGTGGGGTGGGGACTCGGGGAGACTGCCCTGTGTGGTCCAGGGTGGTGGGTGACCCTGCTTTGAAGGACACTGGAGAGGGCCTAGGGGTGGAGGGCTTTGGAGGAGCTTGGTTTTTACTAGAACTGACACAGAAGAGGCAGTGAAGGGTGTCAGCAGGAAGTGACCCTTAGGAGAGCAGCTCTGCCTGTCCTTTTGAGTCCCACCCCTTCATTCTTTTATTCACAACACACGCAATTCTGAGTGTCTAGGGGAGAGGGGGTGGACCCACAGTAGTAAGCAAAATGTACTTGCTTCTTGAGAGCTTAGCAGTGTCAGAAGTTGACTTAGATTAAAATGTTTTATTAACACAGCAGGGCACCTAATCCAAAGTGCGGAGGTTGGAGGGAAGGAAGACTTCCTTGACAAACAGTTAAAATGAGCCTGGAGGCTAGTGGGAAGTAGCAGCAGGTCACGGGGCCCCTGAGGTCACTGGGGACCTGGTACTGAGGTGAGGATGGACAAGCAGGGTCGGGGGTGGGGCTAGAACTCTACCAGGGAGCCTTTGATGGGTTTGAAGTGGGGGAGATGTAATCAAATTTGTGCTTTGGGAAGGCTGCCTTGGCTGTGTGTGTGTGTGTGTGTGTGTGTGTGTGTAGCGGGGAAGAGGGGGAGGGTGTCACCAACTGGGAGGGTCATTAGAAGACCATTCACAGGCTCGGAGGCCACCAGTGGGAGAGGGGCGTCGGGACTGCTTGGGGACCGCAGGGGCAGAGTGGATGCCGGGTTTCCTTGTGTGGAGGGCTTGTTAGCGGGGTCGCTCTAGCGACACCTTGTGGCTGGAAGTAAACAGATGGAGGCCGCCAGGTGGACTTACCTCTTCTCTCCTTCCCTGCCTTGTGTGATGATCTTAGCTCTGCCAACATATGGAACAGAAGAGCTAAGTTCCAGAGTAGCCCAGGACTTTGCTGGGCTCGTTCAAGTGAGAGCAGATAGGATTTAGGCTTGTGTTGAGATCTGTAAGTTAACTTAGCTAGAAACGTCCTGTCTTTTGGATTTTCATAGGGGTAGTAATTCTTGATAAAGATTGCTTTCTTGGTGAGAGGAATTTTAATACAACTGATGTCTTTCTCAAAAAATATCTTATCTTTTAAGAAATTTAATATTCAAAATAATAGGAATATTTTAAAATGATAAACTAAGGCTTTCGTGTAGTTTCTTTGGTTTCTGAGTTGATGTGTATGTAGACCCTTTGCATTACATAATAGCACATCTTTGACAGTATTTAAAGAGCTGTTAGTGAGCGCCCCCAATTTGAAAGCATCATTAAAGCTTGCTCTGAAATAGTGAAGTCATATAGGTCTTGTTTGCAGAAGCCAGATATTTGGTTTATAGTGTGCAGCATAGCTCCCTTTATAAAATAATAATAGATTCAAAATTAACAAAGTGGAAAATAATTGATTTTTTTTAAAAAATGAAACATAAACTTTCTTGTGCTATTGTTGCAACTGGAAATTTTGAAAAGAAAAATCCTATTGTAATATCATCTAAGTGAAATACATATATGTCTGTCACATTTGAATAGTAACTGCACAGTGGTTTTTGAAGTCAGGATCATTCCAGCTCAGATACTGGCAGTGATGGTTGCTGGTTTTCAATGGAAGAGCCTAAATTTGCTTTCTTAGCTTTATTCTTTTCTTTTCTTATATTTTCTTTTCTTTTCTTTTCTTCTCTTTTCTTTTCTTTTCTCTCTCTCTCTCTTTTTTTTTTTTTGGGGGGGTAGTGCGAGGGTTGAGTAGTGCTGTGCCAGCATGATTTGGGGGCAATTTGTGGGCAGATGTCGTGCAGCAGCAGTGAGATATTTCCATGCATTTTACTTTCCGGACATCACCAGGGAACATGTGTGGTTTGTGCCTGCAGGATGGGATGCTGCAGGACTCCCTGGTCCATCAATGTTATGTCTTGGAGCTGCTCCGGTCAGTGAATGATTTTCTGTGGCTTGGAGCTAATGTGGTCTGATGCAGATGATCAGATGTGTAACTAAAGTACTGTTACTTGAAATAAGAGAAAAGCTAGCAAAAATGTCTCTAAAATACAGGATGAGGGAGGAGAATTGGCTGAGCTGCTTGCAGTGGGGAATATTCTCAGGTGACTCCCTCACTGTGTCTCCTGCCACTATCCCCCACAGCCCTGCATGGCAGTCCTACTGAAGCAACCATGCACTTTCTCAGAAACGCGCTGAATTTCCTTGTGCCTCTGATTGTTCACTTTTTTTTTGAAAGCACATCTTGCCCTTTGCTTAAATGCCATCCCTGCTAGCCACCACTTACACTCATTCTTCTGGACCTCGTCCATATATAGCTGCTGAATGAAAGAACAAAATGTAGTATCTCCATTTAGTGGAATATTATTCAGACATAAGAGTGAATAAAAAAGAAAAAATAAATAAAGGGGAATATGAAAAAAGCCATCTGCTCTGGGTAGTCCACCCTGACTGCTCAACCCGGCCTTTTCCCTTTGAAACCCCACCCCTTATACCCCACTCTAACTATTTTTGATAGTATTTACCACCTTCTAATAAAGTTTAACATTTTCAAAAAAAAAGAGGCATGCTGATACCACTTCAACATGGGAAAGCCTTGATAACAGCACGTTAACTGAAAGGAACCAGACACAAACGGCCACATATTGTTGATTTCAGTGATCTTAGAAATGCCCAGAATTGGCTCATGCAGTGGCAGAGAGCAGATGATGGTTGCAAGGGGCTGGGTGGAGGGGGGTTGTGGAGTGACTGCTAGTGACAGGGGTGTTCTATTGGGGTGATGAAGTGTTCTGGAAATAGATGGTGGTGAGGGCTGCACAACCGTGAGTGTGCAGAAGACTGCTGAGCGCTGTCTCTGGGAGTGCTTGTTGTTGGGGCGGCTTTATTTTGTTCTCATCCTGTAATGTGAAGGGTCATCTTGTGCTGAGACCATTCAACTCCTGTGAGTGGTAAGGCTAAGAGACTTTGCAGAGTCATGTTTCTTTATTCCCCCTTGCTGAGTGTAGGCAAAAATGGTTTAAGTCTGAGAAAGTGCTCCATATGCAGAAATGTCTTTCAGTTTTGGCTGGTGTAAAAATCTTGTGAGCTTTTTAATCATTTAGGACAGTCTGTAGGGGGAAACAGCCTGTGAAGCCTGGGTGAGACTTGGAAGAGCCGCGCTACCCTCCCAGACACGGGTGGGGATTTCACCCCCATTCAGGCAGTGAAGGGCCAAGACCCGTGAGAGGAGTTGACAGTCATGAATATTTATGTGTATCCGCTGCTTCATCTTGGATATTAATTTCTAGCTGAGTCATTTTGTGGCGGCAGCCTCATCCTACATCAGGAATTTATAGTATCTGCTCTTTGAGGTGAAGAGCTGACAGACTTGATTATTTAACAGTCTATCTTGTATTGATATCTCAGATTCCTTTGTCAATCGCAAAACAGCAGAAATACAGACGTCCTTTAATGCCGATGTGACCTGGAGCAGGTTTAGTTTCTGTACCTCAGTGACCTTATCTGCGTGTGGGGAAGATGATAACAGTGCTTCCCTCAGAGGGGCTGGTGAGAGGAGACTGAGAATCACAAATGGAAGACTTACACGAGATGCTCATGAATGACAAAATTTAGTGCTCTCAGCCTGGTGAGGCCTCAGGGGCAGAGATGTCAGAACAGAGCAGTCCTAGCCGGAGTTCGATCCGCATTGGCAGGTTTTATGATCACTATCA
Organism: Vicugna pacos; assembly: GCF_048564905.1. Lineage (NCBI taxonomy): Eukaryota > Metazoa > Chordata > Mammalia > Artiodactyla > Camelidae > Vicugna > Vicugna pacos. The sequence continues at coordinate 1,071,212 of NW_027328785.1, forward strand.
CCACTGTGGGTTATCAGGTAGTTTTAAGACTTGGTAATATGAATTCATGAATAATGTTAAAGACTAGACAACTCAGATCCGGTTTACATAGTTCTCAAGATTTCCTGTGAGAAATGGATATTTTTTCCCCATCTTAAATCTGAGTGGATTCTCTAAAAAAATTCTGTAGTCCTCCATCTTTTTCCTTTAATTCTCCTTTTTTTTAAATAAAAGTTTTTAAATGGAGTTACTGGGGACTGAACTGAGGTCCTCATGCGTGCTGAGCACATACTCTCTCAACTGAGGTATACTCTCCCCCATAATTTTTTTAAACTTTACTTTCTTAGTATTCAGAGGTTAGAGGCCTCTAATTCTTTTTTTGGAGACTTGTCCATAAACCGGTAAATCTAAAATTAATGGACAAAATTTGGTTTATTAAAAAAATCATTAGAACTTTTATCAATCCATTCAAAAGGAAATGCTTATTGAGTTAAAATGTTTCTCCTTTATGGTGATTTCTAATTTTTGGTCTAGCTTAACTTATTAAAAGTAATCCTCATCATCATAATGACCAAGCTTGCTGTGAGTGGACACCTACCAAAGGCTAAACTGTTTTTCTCATGTTTTACTTCAAAGCAGGTGTTTGACGGTAGGTATCAATGTCTCCTTTTTGCAGCTGAGGGATTGAGAGGTGGGCAGCTTGTCCCAAATCAAACGCAGCTGGCGGTGCCTAGCTCGGTGCTGGAACCCAGGCTGCACAGGATGCATTCTCAATTTCTCCTCTGATCAGCCTCCCGTTGAGTGGTTTCCCGAACTCCTGTGAGTCCATAAATGACCGATTTTGGCGATCTCAGCCTGATGAGGCCTTCAAAGGAGAGACACCAGTGAGAATGTGAGACAGAGTGGCATAAATTAAAATTGTACATTTTCACAAATGTTGCATTCTCAGGTAATGACTTAAATAGTTTATGTTTTCTTTATATTAGTGCTATGTAAGCACTAAAAACAAAACATTAAAAATGATTATAGTGCAAAATAGGAGTGGGCTTTGAAAGTCCAATCATTGCTAATGATGTTGCTTGTTTTTCTCTAGTGGTGCTTATTGACAGAATAATTTACAATGACTGAATTTGTTTTATGTATGTAGTCTTAGTATGGAGGAAAAGTTTGTCAGTGCATATTGAAAGTAAAATCTTTACTCTTTTCTTTCCTGATGATAAATATGTACGTTGTTTCCATGGCTTAAGTATATTTCCTCATTTGTGAAATTTGAGTGATGCCGTTTACCATGTCTGACTGTGAGAGGTAGACGCCTTGTATACAAAGCATCCAAGAGCTGCTTAGTAAAAATGTGCTGTCACAATGACAGATAGTTTAGAAGGATCAACTGTGAATACTAAAGAGGGTGGCTTGTTTCTGATGCATATTCAATATGGATATATATGAATATGGCTTAAAGTAACAAGGATTCAGGGTTTTGTGTGTGTGTGTGCGTGCAGTATGAAGTTTTAATGAAATCTGTATCATTCTATTGAGACAGGGACTAGTTAAATTGACTTAAGCAGACGACCTTGAAGATTATTTACACAGAATGTGTATTGTTACAACTCAGTGTTCATGCTGCCGTGTAACTATACACTCAGACATTTAAATTCGTAGGACTCTGACCAGAAGCATTAAGTTTAGAAAAATCCACATTGATCATTTTCAGGGAATAAGCTTCTCTCTTTTGTGATTAAAGAAAATTTTGATTTATTTTTCTGCACTCTTAATAGGTTTTAAAATATCAAAACATTGATTTGACATGTCAGCTTTTTTAATAGAAAAAAGCTCATGCTGTTTTAATATGTAAATAAATGTTTTTGTATTTCAATACACTTCTATGATTTCCTGGCTCTTTGAGAAGTATTTTGCAAGATACTTAGATTACCTCCTGTTGGAAAAATACAGACATGACTTTTATGAATATAGGCCTAGTACAGGTCTGTTGGTTTTTGCTACAGTGCAAGACATGAGGACTAGGAGAGCAGTATGCGCTACATAAGCTTTTAGTTATCTGATTCTTGTTTCTGATCCACAGGCAATTTTTGTGTTGCACCTTTCCAGGCAACCAGGAAGGCCTTTTAAGCCATAGGTGGCGCTGTTACACCTTCTTACAGTCTTAACTTTCCTGTTTGTAAAGGAAGTCTTAAACAACTTTTTTTTTTTTTTTTGATTCCTTTGCTTAGTGCTTCAGGGTAGCACAATGTCCATTATGTCTGACTACCTGGAACTATTATTCTGCTTATGTCTTAGTTTTATTCTATCATCTCGCTGTGAACATTTCAGACTTCCTGTGCAAACAGTTGCAACATCGGACTTTTCTTGCAGTGTTAGAAACCAGTGAGCCGGGATTTTATAAAAGAGCTAGAAGCGGCCTCTGGAGCACCTTAAAGCTGAAAAGTGTACTGAGTTCCCTAAGTATTATCCCCACCGCTGTGTGTCAATGGGTGGTAGGAGATTTGGTACATATACAAAGGGGTGTGGTGTTTTGACTTGGGTTTGCGTGCACGCGCTGCCACTGAGCTACGTGATCCTGAGTCAGTTCTTTCTGAGTTTTTCCCTCGTCTGTGAGATGGGGACACTCATTTCTGCTTTGTAGAATTGTGAGAATTAGAAATTATGTAAAGTGTTTAGCACAGTGTGTATGACAAGAGGGCTCATAATCTTAACTGCTGTTTGGTGTGAAGCCATCATTTGATAGTCTTTGGCAATTACTGAGAAACAGGAAAATAAGAAAAGCTGGTTTTATGATGAAAGATATTTGAGGAGGTTCCATAGTTCCTATACACATAATTTAGCATCAGCAGAGTCAGGACAGTTACACAGTCGCCCTGAACCAATGTTAAGCCACAGAATTTTTGTTACTTCATATATGTTGGGGCTTAAGGGGACCCAATACTTATACACATGTTGTGTCCAGCAGCCAACTGAGAGATGACTAAGAAGAACAGGGAGGCGATAAATGTCTCCTTTATTACTGATGAAGCCACGTTCTCCATGAAATTCAGGGCTGTGGGAGAGTGAGTGTCATGACACTATGTCCCAGAATTAGAGACTTACGCAGTCCCAGGTAACTCTGGTCCACAGCGAGCATTCCCTTGAGAGATTCTGACCCATAATGCACAGGACTGTCTTGCCATGGAACTGAGCATCCCGGCTGCTTCCTAAGGGTGGCCAACACTGGAGGGGAAGGAAAGCTTTCATATGCCCTGCTTGTCTCCCCGGACTCACACCTCAATCTGTTAGTGTGAGGAGGGCTAGCCGTGGGCCAGTGGTCAGGGGTGTGAAGGGAGAAGCAGTCTCCCATGGACCAGAGGAGTGGGGAGGAGGGAATCCCCCCTCAGATTAAACAGGTGGTGGCTTGAAACAGAAGGGTGCTCCTCAAGAGTTTATAAGAGGGGAAATAAGGATTTCCTTTGGGACTCAGAATAGTCATGAAACACAGAAGATGATTAGATGGGAGACTTGTAAATCACTTTCTTATTAAATTGAAATTTGTTGGGCACCAAAAATGTGCTACATTCTTTTCTGAGAGTTTTACAGAAATGAATCCTCCAATTTTCACAACAAGTGAGTAAGAAAGATTTGATTGTTATCCCAGGTTTACAGTGTGGAAATTGAGGCACACAGAGGGTAAGTAATTTGGCCAAGGTAACAGAGCTAGTAAGTGGCAGAGCTGGGATTTAAATCCTGGCTATCTGGTTTCCAGGCTCCCAGGGATGGGCTTTGGGTGTTTACAGGTATCTGCATCCCTGGATCTCTGTACCTCTGCATCAGTTAGACCAGAAAGGACAGGGAAAGTGGAGTTATACAGGTACTCACAGTCGTGTTTCAGCCACTGTCCATGGAGTGTGCCCCGTGATTGGCATTAATTGTTTTCCAGGCAGTAGATCTGTTCTTATAACAGAAATTTAGTCCATTGAGTTAATCTAGAAACCCTTCCTGCTCTGCTTCTGTCCACGCTTGCCATGTGACTGCCTGCCCGAGATTGGGCCGTGGAGGAGAATCTGTACTCATGGTTGAACTCTGATATTTCAATCTGGTTTGTAGTTTCACATCTCCTGTTACATTAATAAATTGAATTTCTGGTTTTCTTGCATCAGTGTGTCATAAGTTTGCTTAATGTGAAACCAGTCCATGGGAGCCGAGGGGTGCTGATGGTATAATTTCTGAGCATGTGGCATTTCTACCCATGCAGAAATGGCTGGAGGATGTCTACCTTCCTCACTGATTTCTCCCAGCAGCAGGGTCCTCTCCCACCCCCGGATGTGAGGATGGGATCTCTCTGAGTAGGCCATTCAGAGGCCGAGTCCACCAATCAGATGAAGTACCTGGAAGTGGGTTTAATAGAAGAAAAGGGCTTCCAGGTAGTCCGATGGGCTGTTTGAGTCCGTTTGGTGAGAAGATGTCCACTGTCTGTGGTTGAGCTGCTTCTTTGCTGTTTAAAAGTCTGTATTACATGAAGGGATTTTAAAAAGCAGAAAGGTGTGATTTCAGGTGGTACATCCGCACCGGTGAGTAGTGCTGGATGACCGCCTGTGTGAGGAATAGACAGAGTCTTACAAACTTCATAAAACAGCTTTTAAAGCTCTTCCATCTGAGTGCACTTCGTATGGGGTCCAGTTCATGACTGGTCGCGCTGAGAGGGCACGTAACTGATGATGGCAGAAAGGACACGGAGGCATCAAAAAGGTCCCAGACATGTTCTGTGTTTAGAGGATGGTGCACAGAGTAACATATTTGAGCTGGTTTTTCATTGAACACTTTTGAGTATTTTCTAGGACTCCCCAATCCCCCATGGTTCCATGCAGCTGGGTGTCCCCTCAGTGCAGCTCTGTCAGCGCTTGCCCTGGGCTGACGCGGTGTCACGGGGAGCAGGACGGTCAGTGTCCCCGGCTCCTCCGAGCTCCGTCTCCTCATCCGCAGAGCCGGGTTTCTCATCCGTGTCTACTTAGTAGGATTGCTGAGAATCACACGTGATGGTTGTCAGGTGTGATTTGTGGTTGTCTCTGTGATTGGCGTATAGTCAATATTTGATAGAAACACATGATTTTTATTATAATTGTGGCTCCTAGATTGCAGTGGTTTTTAGTCTGCATTTATTTTTTTATATAAATTTATTCTTATTTTTAAGTAAGCACTTGTGTTTATTTATTTTCATGAAGGTACAGGGGATTGAAGCCAGGAACATGTGCGTGCACAACATTGCTCTACAATGGAGTAATACCCACCCTCCTTGTCTGCACTTAAAAATAAATATTTCAATACACAAAATATTTCTTAATCACCATCATGGGTCCTATTTTCTGCATAGACAATTGAATACATATGCCATCTCAATAAGAATAAATGTCATAGGGACATACCTTTCTAAATCTGTTTACGTGTTTTAAAACGATCATAGCTAGTGAAAAACACGAGTCTTGGATCCACTACTTCTTAGGGTCTGCTTTGCCATCATGGGGAATTACATTCTACAGAGAAGGCTAATTGGATCTCATTGATATTTGGATGATTTTGCAATGTTCAAGGCTTTCAAAAGCTGACCGTTTTGTATTTTAAACTAACTACAAAGTTATCTTCTAGAAGTTGTAAGTCCTTAGCTTGTGAAGTGCCCAGTAATTCAGTTTGTATATGTCTGTGTCTCTGTGAACGTGTATGTGTGTGATTTCAGGAATGTAGCAATAAGTTCCATATAGCCTTCTGAAATCTTTCTCCTCCAGTTCAAGGTGTAGGTATATATTTACACAAATAAATTGATACTCTTTTGTGATTTGGCATATTGGTGGGAATAAGAGGTTCTCATAATTGTTTCAGAAGGGTTGGGGAGCATGAGCTTAGAAAATGGGAGGAGATAGAGGCAGGGAGGTTCTTTAAACTTTGTGCAAGATGAGAAACAGTAGCTTTTCTTTTTTCTTCTAAAGCAAACTGGCACTGAATTGTAACATACTAATACTCAGAATTGCTTTTCTGATCAGAGACAAGTGCCTCAGATTTTTCAAGGCAACATGAATGATGAAATGTGTTTTAGCAGTTATCTTTAAAAGTAGTTTTATTTTTCAAGTATAAGTCTATAGACTGTTCTTTTTTTCCAGCTGTACAAGAATTTCTCATTGATCCAGGTACGTGATCAATGTGTTTAGTTTCTTTGGGTTATTTATTTTTTTTAAGTGCTTGATTCATTCTGGTGTGAATGAATGTTTAAAATTTCTGGATTTTGATCTTTAAAACTTGCTGATTTATCAGAACTGCAAAAAACCTGATGTTTGTTCCTTGTTTGGTGGGGCAACCTATTGATTTATGTTGTCTGTTATAGAGGGAAATTCTTCCTCTAGCCTGTAGATAATTAAGTGAATGGTTTGCAGTGTGCCTTAAAAATTATTTGAATGCATTGAGCATGTTTGTCCAGTGAATTTTGGATTGAGTCATAATAATGACTTTGCTTTGATTCTGTGGCTTTTATCCTCTCCACAAGAATTTGAATTCTCTGTTGCATTTTGTATTCGTGTTCTTAACAGGGGAAGGAATTTTGCATTTTTTACAGAGGTGGGTTTTCCTATCCCCTCTGAATTCCTTCTGTAATTGATACAGCGAAAATCTGTTATTGCAGTGCTTAATTATTTCATAAAAAATTTTTTGGCTTAATCAGAAACAATGACAAAGAATGATAATAAAAAATACGAAAACCTTCCTTCCTTTGAAGAATAGAAATGAGGTGGTCAGGCTCACGCATGCTTTGTACCTGACACACTTACTCTCATGTCATTGTGTATCATGAGTCGGAGATGGAGTTGCTTCAGGTTTATAGATTTTTGTTTTAACATTTGTGTTGAATTCATTCTCTAGGCATGATGATTCCTGTTGCCTTTGTGGAAAGTGTAGATGAAGGGAAACAAATGCTTTGTTTTGTTTTCAGGAGGCCTGAGATGCTGATGAGAAAAGAGTAGAGGGTGGGCTGAGGAAAATAGTGATAGACCCTCACCTCCAGGCTGAAATTGATGAACAAAGAAATCAATTAAGTGTATTGGTATTTGACTAATAGAAGTCAGACAGCCCAGACTGTCTAGTTATGCCCAAAGGAAAGTACTGAATTCACCTGCAGAATTAGGTGCTTTACCATGTAGAAGCAGCTTAGAGCAATCAGAAAAATCAGTCTTATGATGAGATATAAAAAGAATATAATATCTTTTATTTCTGAAACTTTTCTACATTAAGTTGTGTAGAGCTAAAATTAAGTTTCAAGCACCAGGAGTTAAGAGTTTAGGTGGTTCTGTGGGATCGTTATTCAGGGATGTGTCTAGACCCTGCTGGAGTGGCCGAAGCTGGCCGGAAAAGATCCAGAGCCAGGATTTTTCATCCTAGGATGTCCTCCATAATGGTTCCATGTGGGAGCCCATGATTGAGTTAACAAGTTGTAACACATCCCAGCCGCCTGTCAACTTTAAGAAGAAAAAAATGTGCTTATTAACTGCTTTAAAGCAAACACCTGTGCACCCTCACTCCTGTCTCCTTGCCATAAAAAGCAGAGACAATGCCTTGCTTGCATATTTGAGGTTATAGATAGCACACTGCTTATTGCACAGCAATGACCCAGGCCCTCAGCTATAAACGCCAGGCCTGCGTGGTGTTAGATAGTCTATTATCCCCAAAACAGGGACCAGGCTGGTCTGGTGGTCTGCTTTGTAATGAACATGTCTAAAAAATGTATCTTGTTCCCCTCAGCCCATGACTTCCCTAAAGGTAAACTAAGCCTTAGTACTCATGGTGGAGTCTACAATCTCTGTCTCATCCCTTCTTTCCCCAAGTTCCTGCCTACTATCTCACAACTGTTATTGACTTTTTACTTTGATTATACACAATAAATATGGGAGCATTTGAGAGAGTCGTGGATTTGGCTCCCTAATCCCTCTCGCTTTCTTTCCTTTTTCCGCAGTCTTGAGAAATTCATTCCGTGTCGGTAAGACTTCCGCCAGCCAGAACCCACAGTTCCAGGTGAGAAGGATGCAGGCTTTATCCCTCCTACCCGAGGGAGAGAGAGGAGATAATTGAGATATGCTCCCCTGTGGTCCCTTCCTGCCCCAGGGCCACTCCAGTTCACCTGCAGCCTTCTGGCCTCTGCTCACAGGGCCTCTGTCCCAGGATTGACCGCAGCCTTTTATTCCCTTGTCAACATTCCCTGTGCCTTTCAGAGGTTGCTCTCTTCTCTGCAATTCAACCCCGGCAGATGTGATGGTGGTCAGCGTGCTGATGGGCAGTTACTTGGGGACTCCCAGGAGCCATGCTGATTCTCCTGAGTCATTCGGGGTTACAGAACTGTCAAGCACTGCAGGAAGCCCATTCACGTGAGTTCAACACAGCATTACATCACTTTCATTTTATTTTTGAATTTTCAGTGGAGAAATTATTTGTAGCACACTGTTCCAGATTTTAGGCCGCTTGCTTTCCTCACCACCATTTCCTTGTTGGCTCTGGTGCTTGTTTTAAGAACCAGGTTTCTTCTCTGGTCATTTGAAGCAGCTGGGCTTGCCGAATCCTTGATTTGCATTTGAAGCAGAATGCTTCTTCGTGATGTCAAACTGATTTTCCTTGTCATGTCTGAATATTTCTTGTACACTCAGCAACAGTTTCAAGTGAAATGCTCTTGTCCAATTTCGGTTAACTAATATTTGCTGATCTCCTGCTTTCATGCTGAGGGCAGTTTCTTCTTCCTGTAATAAATGTTAGCAATTTGCATTTACTATGGAAGGTACTAATCCGAGGTGCTTTTGTTCTTAACAGTTTTAATACAAATCACCCATTAAAATGTACAGCGGATTTTACTCTATGCCCAGAAATGTGCATCCCAGTCAATCTTAGAATATTTTCTTCCCCCCAACAGGAAACCCAGTACGCATAAGCAGACATTATCAACTTCCCCATCCTCCCCAAGCCCCAGGGAGCCACTCTTCTGTCTCTGTGGATTTGCCTGTGCTGAACATTTCATGCAAATCGAGTCACTTCATGTAAGTGGAACCGTCTATTTTGACTGACTTCTTTCACACTGAGTAACGTTTTCAATGTTTGTCCACGTTGTGGCCTGGGTCAGTACTCTATGCTTTGCTATTGCTGAATAATATTTCACTGTATGGCTGGGCCCCTTTGTTTACCCATTCATCACGTGATAGACATTTGGGTTGTTTCTGTTTTTTGGCTCTGAAAATTAATGGCGAAAAGTAATGGTGAATATTCCTGTAGGAGTTTTTATGTTAACATTTGTTTTCAGTTCTCTTACTTGTGTGCCCAGGAAGCAGAATTGCTGGATCATTCAGAAGCCAAATGTTCAACTCTCTGAGGACGTGCCAGGATGTTTTCCAAAGTGGTCACGCTGTGTTACATCCTCACCAGCAATGGCTGCGGGCTCCGCTTCCTCTGTGTCCTCATTAGTGCTTGTTAATCTTTTTTTGATTTTAACCTATTGTAGTGAATGTGAAGAGGTTTCTCCTAGTTGTTTTGACTTGATTTCCTTTAGAGCTAATATTATTGAACACCGTTTCATTGTGCTTATTGGCCATTTGTATATTTTCCTTGAAAAATATCTTTTCAGATTCTTTTTTCATTTTTTAATTGAGTTGCCTTTTTATTGTTGAGCTGTGGAATTTTTTTTTTTGATACACAAATTCCTTATCAGATAAATGATTTGAAAAAATTTTCTCCTGAGTGTTGTTTTTTCACTTTCTGGATGGTGTTTTTTGAAGCAAAGTTTTAAAGTTTAATGAACTCCAATTTATTTCTGTTTTCATTTTTCCTTGTGCTTTTGGGGTAATATTTAATATCTGATGTATTTTATTAAAACTTGTATATATAAAATAACTTAATTCTTAGGACCGTTCTAGGAGATGGGTGCGGTTGTTGTCCCCAGTCTATGCATCGGAGACTGAGATGCAGAGAATTTGACTGACATATTAGTGTCAAAGCTACCCAGTGCTGTGGGAATTCAGACCCTCATGTTTTTCCCTAGCATCTGAGCTCAACACCACCATGCTCCAATCTTTCCAGGAAACGTTAATGAAAAAATCTTTACTTTTTTGATTTCTTGTTAGATTTTTTTCTTATTGGGGACCTCAAATTCTCATTTTCTTTTCGGATATCAGTGTCGATTTATTTTAGGTCTCATGTAGGGAGAAGCATTGCTATCAGTTAACTTCTTTATTACTCACTCTCCAGTGATGATTGTTGCTAGTTGATCTAATCAAGTCATGCTTAAGTCTTTCCTGCTCATGACACTAACAGCAGAGTCATGACTTATAGAATGCTCAAAGAAGAAAGTACTTGATTGATTTTATTTTGCCAACCAATCAAACCAATCAAATAAAACCCTGGTGTTGACACAGACTATAAGCCCTCCAAAATAGGGTCACTGTCTTCATTGTGTTTCATTTGTTGGGTCACAGTGTCTGGATAGTGCCTTGCTGTCCAGCAGTTTTGTGAGGATACGGTGCTCGTGAATCATTGTAAGGACAGAAATTTGACAACAGACTGTGTTGTTCATTTCACGACGGAAAAGGTAATATAGAATTACTGTTCAGATCTGTTTTAAAATTAAGCTTTGAATTTTGAGAATAGTTCAAGAAGCCATACAAAGCTCTTTTTCACTAATTTTAGATCTATCTTAGACACATTATGTTTACATAGCAGAGTAACTTATCAAGTAGATTTGACAAAGGAGTGTTATATTGATTATTTGTTTTAGTTGAAATATTCTACCAGGGATAAAGTCATAAGTGCCCATAAATGAACAAATATATTTGTATTTAAATGCAACATGGGAGCAGACTACATATGTTTCTATATAATATATATGACTGTGTGTTTTAATCTTTCTGTCAGTGTTTTAATAGTTTTTCAGCAATTTTGTAACTTTAGAATTCTTCTAAAAAAATCACCCCCAATTCTAGTGCAGTTTGTACTGTGTATCCTGTCTTATGCATGGGATTCCACTGTCCCCTCAGTGAGGAATTTCCTCTCCTATTGTGTTAGGAGCAGAGTTAAAGGAACTGTGATTTCTAGGCCTTTGCTCTCCATGTGTTTGCAGTTGGCTCTCAGTCACGATTTTCCCTTTCCAGAGTTTTCATTGTTAAATTAGAATTTCTGAAAATAACTATTAATATGTTGCATTGGTCTCCCTAGAAACTTGACGTCTTTGTGCTTTTCAGTTTTCAATTTATGAAAAATGCAAATGCACTCTTGTTTTTAAGTTGTCCTTTTTCAATAGATATTTATCTCTTAATTGATAGAATAATTTTTCCCAATGAATGAATTGGTGTGCATGTTTTAAAGGATAACTTACTTTTTATTTTTCTTATTGTAACAGTAATATTCATTGTAGAGAATTTAGTAAATAAGGATTAACACAGTAATAACTTCACAATGGCCTCTAATCTCACCTGGAGATACAGTTGTAAGGTTTGAAATTGAGAATTATAAGTCCTCTCAAATTTTTCTTTTTCAAGTACGTATAGGTTACTGAGATCCTCGAATTCCCATATGAATTGTAGCAGCAGATAGTCAGTTTCTGCAGAGGAGCCCGCTGGGATTGTGATCGAGACCACGTTGAATATACGGATCGCTCTGGGGAGCACTGCCATTCCAAGAGCACTTTCTTTTGATAGGGGAATGTGTGTGGAGTGTCTGTCCTGGTATTTAGGTCTTCTTTAACTTTTTTTTTCAACAATGCTTTGAGTTTACAGAGTATTATTTTACTTTAATTATCTTTGCCTTTATATTGAGGACAAGTGTGCAAGGTACTGGGATCAGAAGTGTATTTGAGCCCCGCAACTTGCTGCCACCATGGACGCTGCGCTCTTGCTTCACCCGCTGTACAATCTTGCACAGAATACGACCTCAGTAACTCTCTCTTGAATGAATGATTATATGATTGTTGGATGATGCTTGAGAGTCCTTGTGATGATTTTTTTCCCCAGCCTTTCCCCAGTTCTTAACTATGCCCTTTCTCTTCCTAAACTCCAGCCTGGGTTTCAGCCTGCCTGTGGCATTGATTTTCCTTGTCTGTGGACTCTTCCTTTCACTGGTTCCCGATAATGTTACATGTGGGCTGTGGAAACTTGCTAGAGGTCAAGAAACAGCTAATCCATTGTAGGCCAGTATTTTTAGAGTTTGTTATTGTTTTATTGATTGAAATTAAATGAGGCTGCCCCCTGAGCCCTCCCGTGAGCACTTTTGACCTTCCTACAGCTGATACTGCTCTAGTTGCTGCATGTGCCCTTTCCCCAGCCTTGATTTTGTAATTGAATAAGTCACCATCACTGGAGCCCTCTCTTTAAAAGATAAAGAGAACATTTGCTCCTTTTCCCTGTTTGGGGACTTCAATGAGATGAGATCCCAGATAAAGAATGGAGCCCCACCTCTTTCTGACCCCCGCTGTTTCCGTTCCTTTCTTCAGGGGAAAAGAGTACAATTCAACAGTATAAAGATTGATTGTGAGCTAATGAGATAGACAAGACAACCGATCATTTATTAAATAACCTTTCATGATAGAAACAAATGTATTATACACACAAACAGCACACAAAGCACTGTAGTACCATGGTTACAATCGTGGGTCCGAGTTCGTGTCCTGCTCTGGAGAGACCAGTCCTGTGAGATGGAGAACTGGTAAGTCAGCTTAGCCTCTCCAGAACTGGTTTTCTGTCCTGCAGAGACGGGGTTCGCTAGGCGTCCCCCCCGTAGAGGTGCTGTGGGGTGTAAATGACGCACGTGGGCAGCCTGAGCACAGCTGCTCATTCCTCGTAAGTGCAGGGTAGCATAGCTTTTGCGGTGATGGCTTTATGACCGCCCCATGTAGACTGTCAGTGCTCTGAAGGGATGCCTTGTGGTTTGGAGATGGGATTCTCACTTCTGTAAATACCCAAGTATAGTGTTATTGGGTCCTGCTGATTTCAGTCTATTCTTTAGAAAGTACATATTGTAGATATATTTTTCAAGCATGCGTGCTTTTTTTCTTTTACTATTTAAAGTTCTACCCTCTCATCTCTTGGTGTTACATTTCATGGAATCCAGGAAACAGTCCTAAGCTACCTGCCTCTTCACACTTTTCCGTGGTGGTTTCCTTCCCTGATTAGAAGAGGGTTTTGCATAGGAAATTTTATTTGTTCCCCTTTTCTTGGAGTCTCTCTCTCTGTCTGCCCATCTCTCACCTCTCAATCTGTCCATTTCTCAACCCACTGCTTCTTCTGACATGTTCCAAAACGCATTTCAGGTAGCTTACAGAAGAACAGATACCAAATAAACAGGTGAGAAAATGGGGCCCAGTTCAGACAGTGAGGCTAGGAGGCGAGCCTGTGTGAGGGTTGCAGGCGTGAGACACATGCCTCTGCCATGTGACTTATAAGATCGACAGCAGCAGTGTGCTTCAAGCTCCCAGCAGACACAGGGAAGCAGGATTTGAGGGAGATGCTTAATGGCTGTGAAATAAATAAGTGACTTAGGAGAAGCCCAGCCTTTCCAGCTACTAAGGCTTAGGAGAATATTTTGAGTGTCTTCCAAAATCAGAGTATGGCATCTTTTCTTTTTTCAGAGTTCTATGTATAGTTGGTTACATTCTATACCTGGAAATTTCTCCAAAACTGCTTCCCACGTGAGTCCCATGGCTCGGGGATTGGGTGGTTCTGCTCATTGATGGGGGTTGGCCAGAAACAGAAAATGAGAGCCTCAAAGGGGCCTGGGATTTGTCAGTTATGTTTTGTCAGTGCTGTAGGGTTCAAGAAATGCTTTCACCGTTTCTCTCCATCTGAGGCGGCAGCGTAATCTCTTACCAGCATCAGGAGCTCAGGGCCACGGGATGGTGGGGGCTGACTGCACTGCCGTCAAGACAGCTGAGCTAGTCACTTCAGGTGTGGTTCTTTTACATACTGCATTTCATGTTCTTTACTAGAATGTTTCAACAGGGAGTTAATTAACTGAGTTAATTAACATTTAATAAATATGATCTTTGTTGAAAAGACAGTTATAGGCAGAATATAAGCTGTGAAGTCTTTAAAAACGGTTTCATTACTGAAATTTCATTTGGGGAGATACACGGTTTATCTTATATATGGCTCTCTTTTAAAGTAACAAAGAAACAAGACAGAAAAGGCAGAGGATGATTTCTGTTCTTCCTCTCGGCTTGCAGGTGCCCTCACCCCCAGTAGCATCAATCAACACACCAGCACTGACACTGGCCGTGCTCAGAACTGCCTCAGCCCTGAAGAAACTGCTGACAAATGGAAGGGGGCCACGCCCTGTTACAGCAGGTGCTCTCACTTTGTGGGTCCTTATGTAACTTCGTGGTGTTAATCAGGATCGCCCGTCCTACATTGTGTGATGCTGCTGCTTTGTCTCCTAGTTACTTGTTTCTCTAAGTATTCTTGTATTATTCTCCAATGCATAGTACTACACACCTAAAAATGCTATTTTTCAGATGAAAAAGAATGTGCATTTAAAATAATAACTCTGAAAAAGGGGGCAAAAAAGGCTATCCTTGTCCCGCTATTCAAAGATAATAATTAACACGTTAACGTATATTTTCATCAGTGTGGATCACCTCTGTCATAAAAAACCAGAGAGCACTCTGTGACTGTTTACTGTGTGGACACCTCCATTTTCCATTCGGCTTTTTATATGTTTTTCTACAATATTCTATCTCCTCTGGCATGATTTTTGATGACCAGTATAGCATTCTGTCTTGTGGAGGCATTGTCCATTTTACTTCGGACTTAAATAAACTTTTAAATTCCAAGTATACTTAACTGAAATACTGAAAAGAGAACTGTGGTGGTAGAGGAAGGCCCTACCTCCCTTCCCCTTATTTCCGAAGAGTAAAAACTGTTGAAAATTTGATATATATGTTTCATGACCTTTATGCCTATGACATACATATATACACACATATGAGAATTCCATGTATACGTGTGTGTATATATGCTTTATTTAAAAATGAGACCATACTATATGTTTTTCTGCAGCTCGCTTTAATCACTCAGGTGTATATCATAGACGTCCTCCCACTCCAGACTCACACGGTCCTTTCAGATAGAGTGGAGGGGTCTCCTGATTTGCGGGTGTGGTCTCTTTCCCACGCACACCTTTGGTGAGAGAATGCTGTGGACAAGGCCCTGGACCACGGCGAAACGCCGGCTCCCTCATTGCTCGCAGCTCGTCGTGATTTAACGCATCATTGTCTTGATGGTGGACAGTTAAGTTTTCTCCATTTTCCACTGTCAGAAAGGATATTTGACTGGCATCCTTCTTGTACAGACATTCCTGTGATCTTTTATGAGTATTCCTTTAGTTAAGGCTTCTGGAAATTTAGTCCCTGGATGTGACATTTACATTCATCACAGACTCCATTCAAGTAACTCTAGAAATTCCTTCCATAGGGGAATGAAAAGATGCACAATTACTTATGTAACCAATTCTCTATTGCTGGATATGATTTCACTTCAGTTTTTCTTCCCACCATTGTAAACAGTGCTGTGTAAATGCCCTGATGGGTACATCTTTTTGGACTAAATTTGTTTTTTCCTAGAGGAAACGATTCGTAGAAGTGGTGTTGAGTCAGTGTGTACGTACGTTTTTCAGAGTTTACATATCCATTGACATGTCGTCCTCTGAAAATGTCGCTCATGGTTTCTTCTCCCACAGATGGACACTAGATAGAATATCTTTTAAAAATATTTGCCAATATGATGAGCAAAAGTGCTTTTTCATTGTTTTAGTTTGCATTTGATGACCAGTGAGGTATTGAGCATTTTTCACTCATTAGCCATTTGACTTTTTTAAAATGAATGATTCCTTTTATCCTTTGCACACATTTAAGTGGGGGAGCTTCTTGTTGCTTTGTGACAGCTCTTTGTATGTTATGAACATTAACTTCTTGTCTTCAACAACATGTATCACAGAGCTTTTTCTTGTCATTTCTTGCCTTTCATTTTGTTTAGGAGGATTTTAATTTTGGTAGTGTCCCAAAATAGTCTTATGATAATAAATGTATTCCTTATGTGTTTTATCTTTGAAATTATTCTTAAAAATAATTTCTTATACTGGAATAAATCTCCTCTGCAGGTTTTTTTTAATCTCTAAGATGGAGATGATAATAGTACTTGTTAATGTAAGGGTAAGTTGAGTTAATAAGAACAAAGTGTTGTATTTGCTGTTATTAGTACTTTTTTATATTTACATCACTGTCTGTAAATTATCTTGTGGTCCTTATGAGAGGAATAGTATTTATTCTTTCTAGGTGATTGTCTGATTGTCTCAGGACAATTACTGAAGTCATACTTTTCTCTTTGATTTGAAATCCCACCTTTACAAAATACTTATGTACACTAGAGTCTCTTTTTGAGCTCATGGTTCCCTTCTGTCAATCTGCCTTTCTTACTCCAGCACCATAACTTACATATTGTAAAAATTTATTTAATAATTGGCAGTCTGAATTTTTTTTCATTCTTTTCTTCCATCCCAAATTTTCTTGTCTAGTATTATGATTTTATTATTCCTGAAGAATTCCAAAATATTTTGTTCAAGTTAAAAAAAAATCAGATTGGAGTTGTCATGGGAGTTTTCAGTAAGTTTTGAATTATTCTGATGGGAACTTACATCTTTACAAAACTGCTTTCCTCCATGCAATTTGTTGATGTCTCTACATTCTCACCTCTTACTTTACCCCTCAGTACAGCCCTGAAGTTTCTCCATTTAGAACATGGGCATTATTTTTTAACTTATTCCAGATTATTGTTTATGTTTTTGTCAATTTTGTAAGTGAAAATTTTTTGCTATTATATTTTTAAACGCTTAAAACTGAAATTTAGAAAGGAAGATTCGGTTTGTAAATACTCACTTTGTAATTTGTCATTTAAAATTGTAAGTATTAAGTAGTTGTTCCAGAATCCTTTCTTTTTTGTTTTTAAAAATTTGTGTCGAAGATTCTCAAAATGTTCATAGCTAAGTAGTATAGGTGGGGAGACAGATGGAGAGAGGTAGTGTGGCTCATGTACAAACTGTGAGCAGTTTCATGGCTGCCTTTAGGCTGGAGAAACCACAGAAGAGCCCAGGTTAGACAAGGAATGGCTTTGTATGCACTTGAAAGCCAGCTTTCCTGCCTGTATGGTGAAGCCTGGTGGGCGTGGCAGGTAGATGATCAAGGTCTGATCAAGGTCATTTGCTGCACAGAGCGCTGTGTCTGTGAGAAATGGTGACCATTGCCATGGCAAATGCTTGGTGCCAGGAACAATGCAGGGGAGCTGGGGAGCCTGTGTTAAGGATTTTCCAGTCCTGGGAGTGGGAAGATCAGACTCTGCATTCAGATCTGAGTTTGAATTAATCCTCTTTAGTTTACTGGACCTCTGACTTTTGTCAAGTTATGCATCCTGTTTGAACTCCTGCTTTGTTGTCTCTCAAAACAGAAGAATTACAGCCTGCTGCTAGAGTGTTTGATCAGGGTAAATGATTTGTGTCTATAAGATGCCACGTACAGTCACAAGCTCAGTGAGCAATGAGCTGTCCCCTCTTCTCCTGCAACTCAGTGCTCGATAAGTCATCAGCAGAAAGCGAGTCCCTAATTTGTATGTGGTGCAAGGAAGAACAAAACTAACGTCTTGCCTTTCCCTGGCAGTATTCTTACTTCTTTGCTTCATGTACCTCTTTCCTCCTTCACTCTCCCCTTTCACCTCCTCCACCAAGAGCCCGAGACTCTCTCAGAACACTAGATTCAAATTATTTAAATGTTGGCTCATTCCCATGAAATGACAGTGACTTAAAAAAACTGTACACATCCCAGAATTCATTGTATTTGATTTACACACACACACACGTGCACACACACACACACACACACATCAGGCTACCTCCCATTTACTGAGGGAGAAGGGCCACTTTTTCTGAGTTTTCATTTACTCAGCGTGAGAGCAGTCTCTTAAGCAGAATTTCACCTGGCTTCGTGCATGGTTTTTTAAATTGGATTTCTGCTTTTTGTCCATAAAAATATTCTCCTATTAGAAGACAGGAAGTGGAGACATAGATATTCTGCTGAGATATTGGTGTTATCATATTTGAGTTTTAATGGACATAAGGTGGCATAGAGTCATACATTATTATGGATGAGAATCCATGATGATGTAACTTGGACAAGAATCTGGGTCTCCTGCCATCGTGTCCATGCGGGTGAAGAGGCAACTGGGTGGGGGATGGCAGGGAACCTTCTTGCTTGAGTTCCAGGTTCTTGTTAGTTTTCATTGCTCAGCTGCCTTTAGTTTATGTCCATGAGGCCTCTCATGGGAAGGTCACTATGTCCTGAGAGACTGAGTTACTAATCAGCAGAAAGCTCTGGACCCACTCATATTTTCCAGAGTTTTTCTGCTGACCTGCTGACACTTTATATAAATGAGACCTAACAAACTACTGGATATAAAATCCTTATTGTTATCATTTGCCCTCGAGTTCCATAGGAATGGGGTGCTGTCTCAGGCTGTCTAAGGCTAGATCTGAACAAAGATAGGGTGATAGGCTCTGCTGCTGGACCCTCCCCAGTCGAATGGGATTTCCACCTTAGTTTTTAGAATCAGGCAGATGAGTTCAAATCTTGTCTTTACCAGTTATTAGCTTTGTGACCTTGGGGAAATAACTACTTTTTTGGTTCCAATTTTCTTTATCTGTAAATAAGTTCAGTATTTATTTTAGGGTTTTTGTTTTAGAATTGAATGTGCTAATTCCCTAATTTATTCCTCAAATACTGATCACATGGTTCTATGCTGGTGCCTTAGTAGTTGATTGCTAAGGGACTCAACAGTGAGAATGGGGATGGGGCCCCCTGGATCATACAGCTTATATTCCAGGATATGCTTGTAAAAGACAAGATTGCAGTGGATTTTTAGTAAATGTCCATTCCTTTCCTAATCCCCATTGATTGTGTATATATCTTTATACTAATATATGAACAATTTTTTTTGCAGTTTAAATCTCTTTGTAGTATTTAAAGAATGTAGCTATAACAAAAATACGTGAAATAAAATGACTTGACTTTTATTTTCCTTTCAATAAGCAAAACAAAATAAAATAGAAAAGAAAAGAAAAAGTATTGAAGGAGTAGAAATAATTTTATTTCCGTGGAATCAACTCCCTATGTTAGGTTTTTCCATTGTGTTGTTCAACATCATATAAAATTGACAGGTTGTGACTTCAGTGTTGATAGCTAGGTGAGTATAGTTTCTTTTTGTGGTTGTCTTTGATGAATTATTTGCACTAGATCATAAATGATGTGCATGTTACATATTGGAAACGAGGAAACATTGGAGACATACTACCTCCAATGCAGTCATTTTGTTACCGAGTCCAAACTCGTTCTGCTCGCCGCATGACAGGCCAATAAACCGGGAGATGAGGTGTTGGAGCAAGGAATAGTGACTTCACTTGCAATGCTGGCAGACCCAGAAGACGGCAGACTGATGTCCTGGAGAACTATCTTCCCCAAGTAAGAATTCAGTCTCCTTTTATACTAAAAAGGGGGGAGGGTTGTGGTTGGTTGTTGCATACTTCTTGCTTTATGAATTGTTTGTCCTTTGAATCCGCTGTTCTTGCAGCTGTCCATGTGGATCAAATCATGGTACCCCTGTAAAACCTCCAAAAAAACAAAGGCTATTCTCTATTATGCAACTTGCCATCGCTACAGAAGTGCAGATGAGCTAACATTTTTAAAGATCAGGGCCAGGAGAATAGGCTTTCCTGCAGATTTCAGGCTAAAGGCAACTTTCTTTTTCAAATGGTGCAGAGCTACCAAGTCTGAGCCTAGGAAACAGGGCACAGGTTTAAACTCAAAGGAACAGATTTAACATAGGGTAAAAACTGTTACATTTTATTACAATTCCGTTTCCAGCTTCATAGATAATATTAGTAAGAAATATGAGCAATTTTGTATTTTTGCTTCTTAATAACCGATAAGTGTACCAACTATATTTTGTGAGCAGGGATGCTGTGCAGGCATTGGGGTGACAGCAAACTCTTGTAGGGGGTGGCCGACCCTGCAACATCTCTGATGCCCCGTGAGTGTTGGTGAGGGTCCCCGTAGCCAGGGGCTCTCTTCAGGAACCAGCATATGGGCATTGACCTCTGGAGACCTCTTTTTCGGCTGCAGGAATTTTTTCAGATATTGAGATTGAAAAATCACTCCAGCTGGGAATAATTAGGGAAAAAAAAGAAAAGGAAAAGGGTTTGGAGTAGAGTAGAAGAGTAGGACTGAAGATCACGGAGCCTGAGTGCTTGGCAGCGGGGCCTCGGGAGAGAGGGGAGCAGAGGTGGGGAGGGGCCTGGCTCCGGAACCAGCTCCTGTAATTGTCCCTGCACGCAAGCCACATAGCTTTAAATTGGCCTGGGCCACCTCTCTGGGCTGGATATCACCCTGGGCAGAACCGTGGTATCTGTAAAGTAAAATGACTTCACAACTATTGCACAGAGCTGCAGGTGTAAGAGAGCCTAAGCCTGTCTCAGAGTGCAGGGGACAAGCGGAAAGGAATGGCAAAATTTCCACTGACAATTGAAATTTTGTTAAATAGCCTGCTACAGTTGTTTGCATCACTTGAATGAATGCAGGCATATTTCTGTGGGCATTTATAGGTTCACTGAACCCCACCAGCCCCTCTTGCCCCCATCGGAGATGGGCTTTCTCAAGCACAGTGCCCCTCCTGCTTGGGTGGAAAACGCTGCTGGTCCTTGCCTGGGGCCGGGCTGCTGCAGGGCACTGAATCCCCGAGGCACGGCCTGTGAGACACGACAGGAACATCTCTGCTCTTGACTGGGTGCCTCCGTTTCCCCTGCAGGGTAAAAATGCCGGTGACTGAGTTAGAAGCATGCTTCCAAGCTGTCCATGTCCTTGGCATCCAGAAGCGGAGCCTGGAAGCTTTCGAATTTATCCAGAATGCGGTTTACATTCACCTTCAGCAGGTGAGTGTATGTCCTTACACAAGTGGAGGAATTACTGCAGTTTTTCTGGAACTTTCTCACTACAAGTCCATTTGATTTTTCTGTGCTAGGATTCAGTATGGCCTGCTAAAAACTCTGGAGTGAGATCTTGAAACCCTGATGAAGAGCATTATTTATTTCATTTCTCTATATGATACTCTTTTACTTTTAAAATTCAGAATTTTTGGTTGTTTCAAAAATTTTTTGGGGGGGTTGGAGAATCATGTTTACTCTTACCATCTTTGCAACCTGTTGTTTGGGCCTCTCACCTGTCTTCTGTCACTTGTGAGGCGGTTCCATTTGTGACCCTGTCCGGGTTGTTCATGTTATAAAACATAAAGCCTGTAAAAGTACAGTCCCTTTTCCTCCGAAGACATTCCACAAATACTCCTTTAACCTGGGTGTGGTTTTAAGAAGACAGAATCTTTAGAACATGTCCTTGCAGGTTGCTAGTGCAAAATCCCAAAATCAATAGTCTAGCTCAACATCTAAAATCTTTCTAATTTACCTTGGAATTGTATGGATAAGTGAAGCAGTTTGCTAAGAACTCAGACCAGGTTTAGAATACAGGTTGGTGTAGCTCAGCAGGTCCTCCCAAGCTGATGCTCTGCCAGAGGGCGGGGCCGAGGGGAGAGGGCGGGTCCTGCCCTCCCTGAGGTGACAATTTCATGGCAAAGACTTTCACCTGGTGAAGAACTCGGAGTTTCTTCTAAGAAGAGTGGGTCTTAAAAGAGTCCAAAAAGCGCGGGAGTGGCACAGTCCCATTTGTCTCAAGTAGGGGAGAGCGGCTGTGGGGCCACTTAGGAGACTCGTGAGTCCAGGTGGGCAGTGTTGGTGGCTTCCACTTGAGCGGTGGGACGGTCAGTGTTTAAAAGCGAACATATTGAAGGCATGTTTAGATGGTAAAAAGGAAAGGATGAAGGCTGGCTGTGAATGCAGGATGGAGTAAGGCACAGGTTTCTGGGTGGATTAATGAGGTAAATGATGGTCCTTCTGTGCTCTGAGGAGGGAAAGCTGCAGAGGGAGTTCTGCGGAAAACTGATGAGTTCAGCTGTGGGTAAAGTGAAAGGTTGTTAGATGTGTGGTCTGGGAGCTCAGGTGAGAGCCAGTAGTGAGTAGGGGGAGGTGAGAGGGACTTTCAAATAATTTTGTATTGTGAACATACAAATAAGTATGAGTAATGACACATTTAACACCTCTATATTCTGGATTTAAAGCCCAGTAACATTTTGCTATACAGACTGCAGAGGTTCTTAATATTTTTTAATAGAAATAAGTAGAAACAAAATAGTGGAGTTAGTGAGCATCTTAGAGTAGATGTGTGTCCTTGTATGTATTTTTATACCTCATCTGTTTATAACCATAATCTACAAAAAGTTATCTTGCTTAGCATAAGAGTTAAACACAGGGACGTGACACACATTGTTGGGGGTTGAAGCTGATCTTCTCGGGCAAATTATGGACCCTCTCTTTGCCTTAGTTGCATCGTCTGTGACTGCCCCAGGGCCCCTCATCACAGCTGATTTCCTAGAGTAGATGTTGGGAGGGAGGCTGCTGAAGGGAGTAAGAGGTGGCAACTGCTAGGGATATTGAAGAGAGACAAAAACAGATTAAAGCCGATAAACTGAGTACAAATACCCTCTAAATAGAAGGAATCCCGCAGTGTTTTGAGCCGCTTATCATAAGGGAAAGAAAATCACGTGGATCCAAAGCTCTTGAGCATATGAGTATTGTGGGTGGGAGGGTGTCATTATAAAAGTGTTGAGAAAAGGACTCTTTGTTTTCCTTGACATTACCAGTAAGGATGGGGAGCAGAAGCGAAACCCTCTGCTTCACAGTTGAAGGTGCTGTTTTGTGCGAAACTGACCAAAGTTTGGAAACCAGTCATCAGCGATGCTGGCAAATGAAGAGGCTTCTGGATTGGGTGGGGCACTTGCTGTGACTTCCAGGTGACCTGCTGGCTGGGGGCTGTGTGGCGGGCAGTAGTTTTGCAGGGTAGCCCGGGCATAATCCCTAGCTCTGATGCTGCTGGTCTGATTAACAGACCTGGGCGCACACTGTCCTAATGGGGCAGCTCGGGATGTGGCCCTGCCGTGCTGAGAGCGAGAAGAGGGCTCCCCTGAGGAGGTGTCCCTGCGGAGAGTGGAAACGTACTCCTGCAGGGGAGGAAGAGCCTCTGAGCAGCGGGCCGGATGCACAGGCAAGACCAGCATGAGCACTGATGTTTCCGGGAGCCGGAAGTCATACAGTGGCCCAAACGGCCTTGTTCCTGAGAGACTGGAGGAAATAGATGCTGAAAAGGCAGGCTAGGGTCAGACCCTGTGGTGGGTTATGAGTGACAGGAGAGGATTGTTCAGGCAGGCATGAGACAACCCTGTGGGCGTCCCAGCTGGGGCGTCACGCCGAAGGGAAGAGCAGAGTTATAGACTTTGCCACTTATTAGCTGTGTGACTTTGAGCAATATCACCCCACCTCTCTCTATATATATCTTCATCTGTAAAGTGACACAGTGACAAGGTCGTGTCATCAGAAGTATTAGCTTAGCTCTGATCCTCTTTGTCGACTCCTGTCAGTGCTTCCCTGCAAGGTTCTGCAACGGCTGCTTTTACCCTGAGACGGGAGGGCATAGAGGGACACTGTAATACCCGAGGGCAGGAAGGGGTTGCTTTAAAAGCAGACATGTAACAGCCTGCAGCTGCAGACCTGCAGGCAGTTTGGTTGACGGTCCTTGAGAGGACTTTGGAGGCCTTAGCGTCGTCTTAAGTCTTGTTTCCCCTTGGGGACCGGATTTGCCTTTGGGGATTGATGTTGAAGATTTGAGCTTCTGCAAAGCTGTTTTCAGAGATGTGTATATACGTAAAATATCATATAAAATAAAATGATTTATTTAACGTGTGCGAATTTGTAGCTGTTAGGAACAGCTCTGTTGGCCTGGTCTCCACGGAGGACACCAAGGGTCAGCAGAGCGTGCAGGAGGGAAGGCAGCCTGCAGTGCTTCTGCGGGGTGTTCTCCCCAGCAGGGCGCTCTGCTGAGTTGAGTCTTCTACGAGTTTTGTTGCCAGAGGAGCAGACAGCAAATTAATGAGTTCTAGAGGGATTGTATAATGACAGGAAGAAATAGGAACCCGGAGATTTTCCGGACTAAAACACGCTTTGGTTCCTGATTCAGTGTGTTCCATTACAGAATTGATGAGTTGTGTCTATTCTGGAACGTCATTGAAATAAAGTTCAGCCTATATGTTAAGGGCTTTGTTTTATTTGGCTGGAGGACTCGAGCCGGGATGACAGCCTCTCAGATCACTCTGAGGGACTGCTCCCAAGAGGTAGGGGAGGAGCTAGGATATATTAGAAGCTTACAACAAAGACCAGGTAATTGGAACAATAAAATATTGCTTGTTATCTAAAGAAAACCAGATATCTCAAGTTCAAGTATTTACTGCTTTTCTATGTATGGTGAGAAGCAAACATTTGAGTCATTGAATTCATTCCTTTGGCAAGCCCCTGGCTATCTAGGGCCAGTATCCTGTCCTTTCTTACTCTGAGTCTGCTCAGAGGGCACCACTGTGAGTGGCTGAGAGGCCGGGCTGTAGGCATGTACTCGCTGGGGGTTGGCAGCAGCCGCTGATGACTCGGATTCAGCATTCTTTGTTTACTGTCATGGTTGCAGTATTTTCATGCACATTGTAGTATTTTCATTCACAGTGCTCCCACTTGGTCCTAAATTTGACCAATATTTTGAGAGAAATTTCATGACCAATTTTGTCCCACGGTGCTAGGATGGCTCATTCCTAGTTCAGGTGAAGAATCTTCTAAGTTGCCATTCAAGGTGTAAGTTTTTTTGGTCAGGCCCTGTTGATACTAAAAGTTCTCTGGATCACCTGTCTTACTAGTCTATTATGATACAGAAAGTGTTTACCCATCTTTGCTCATTCCCATACCTAGAATCACACTATTATATTTATTTTATTCAGGGTTATAAATTTTATCTGTTTCTTCAAGATGTTTAGCCATCATCAATCTTGTGGGCTTAGTTACACATTGGGAAATGTAACAGACAACAATTTTATAAAATAGACAGGATATAAGTAATACAGCTAGTAACGTTAATAAAGTCACGAGTAAGAATTTAATAGTCGAGAAGTTGTATTTTTGGGTTAAAATTTTGCTTGTGTTTCTGAGTTTGATCCTATGAGAAAGTTCATATTTATGGTCAGGGTCAGAGCAGGTATTAATTGGCCAGTTGAAATCTCCCACCTTGTAAGATCAACAGTGGCCTAAACAGAACTATAATTTCTTTTTAGAATAACGTTTCTGAGGGCTATCTAATTAGAGCCTTGGAGTAGGGAAACCCACCAAGGTAACACAGAAGTACTAGACATAGGTAATTTATCATAAACTTAACAAGTGGAGTAGATCATAATCAAAGGTTGGAGAAATTATCAAAGTAATTGGTATACAGTCCTGGTCCGGTGTCTTGGGTCAGCTGTCTAGCTCAGATGTCGTCTTCTTCTCATCCTGGTCTGGTAGCTTTTTCTCCATTTGGGCATTGTTTTAAGGTGAGCAGCACTCGATAGGCCAGTGCACTGCAGGGGATGTTTCAGATAGGAAATGAATCCGAGACTTCGTTTCCTTCAGCTTTGGTGTGTATGGTCTGGTAAAGAGTACCTGAAAAAGGGTCCTTCCATTCAGGTTGGAGACAGTTCTTTAAGTCATGCCTGTTGCAGTATGTATAATCCCCTGGCTGCAGGTCATGGGGCATTGGAACTTTACCCAAGGATAGATTTCTGAGCTTCAGAAACAAACCTAGAGTATCCTTTTCATAATTCAATTAAACCGTACAGTAATGTGACATAACAGCAAGGAATGATCTGGGAAGTGTCTTAGTAAATATGGACCTCAATTAACAAAACTAGAATTTAATATCCACTAAAATATAATTTATTTTCTCTCTTAAGTTACCCTCAGTTTTCTCAAATATAGCCAAATCAAGATTAATTTTTTACAAGTTAAGTCTGATTATTTGATCATATAGGCTTTTTTAAATTGGCTGTGTTGGAAGTTTTAATACGGAGTCTCAGGGTAGAATGTTAAGGTTTGCTAAGGCCAAGAAAGACACGTCAAGGCTTTTCATGGGTTTCTGCCTTACAGATTTAGGTAAATTCTTTTCTCTTTAAAATCCTTAAAATATCTTTATACTCCTATATCTGTTAGGAGATGATCTCCCTAATTTGTTTGATAGAGCCACTGGGGACCTAAGTGTTTTTAGTCTCTTGAGGGATCAGATAGAGAGAAAAGATAAGTGTTCCAAGTGTGATTACATAGGTATAATTTATCAAATTGCTGTGAACCATAACTAGCTTAAGGAGAAGAGATTCTTTACGTCTGGGAAACAGGTTAAAAGCCAGTAGTATTTCAAACAATATCAAAAATTATAACCATATTCAGCAGGTTAATCAGTCCCATGTAACTAATTCTTTTAATGAGAGTTTTCATTAGAACTTTAAAATGTCTTACCCAGTTTAGTTCAGTGCTATAGTGTGAAATTTATTAGGAATCAGTAAATCTCCTTGAAGAGAAAGCATTTTGCAAAACCATCAGAAGAAAACAATTAACTGTCTATAAATGACAAAAGATTTAAAAGCATGGTTAAACACCGTTACACTATAATCAATAAAGAAATCTGTTCACTATACCCATAATTATCACTGGTAACATTTCAGATATACCAGAATTTTAGGGAGTCCATATAATTTCTACAATATCTATATTAATAATATTGTCTCATTCAATATAACCTTAGAAGTTTTATGATTCATTTGACAATTCCATGTTATTTAAAATGCCAAATGAAACTTTATAGTTAAAAATCTCCCTTTGGGATGTTTCAGGGGCCTTCTGTAGCATCCCAAACTTAACTGGAGATTAAAAGAATTTTAATTAATTAAATTAATTTTTATTTAATTAATTAGAATTTTATATTTGGGGAGCTTTTTGAAAGATTTCAGAACACTTGATCAGATAAACATATAGATCACTGTAAAGTAGTACTAATTCATTAACAAGAAAATACGTCAAAGGTAAAGGCAGAACAGATCAGCTAAGTGGTATAAGAAGTTTTACAATCTGTTACTGAAGGAGGATTAACATTTTAAGAAAATTTTTTCCTCTTAACAGAGAGAAAAACAATTCTAATCTTGTACCAGCTTACTTCTAAGATTCATTTACGTTGCCCAATTTGTTTCTAAACTTAGCCAATTCTGACCATGTACAAAACTCTTCCCTCAGGGTTCCTTTTCCACAAGCCTTCCACAGCTTTCTATACTTATATTAGTGTGTCCCTTATTTTTCTTCTATTCAGAAGTAACCAGGTTCAGGAGAAAGTCACTATTTTTCATTAACAAAATATAATTCCATTCTTATATCTTCCTTTACGCATTTATATTACTTTCCTAGGATACTGAGATCATTCCCTTACTAATAGAGACTATTTCAGTGTGGCACCAACCATTTATTAATATTTCTATATACCTTTAGTTTCACTGTAAGAGGAAGTTAAATGTTAAGTAATTCGTATTTCAATGTTATTTTATCTGAAAATGGCATAGCTATTTAATAAAATCTTGTGATTTAACTTAATTTAGCACAACACTAGAATTTAAAGATACCAAACACTTAGAGATTATCTTAAACATACATTTTAAAAATATATTTTAAATATTTACCCAAAGCTCTCATCTCATTTGCATTTAATTTACTTAAAATTTTACCACAGCACATTACTTTTATTTTTTTTTGACAAATCTGCAACAGATATAACAGGATCTTATTTGACTTTCATTAAACCTAGGTACAGTAAAGGTATTATACATAATATTGATGACTTTAAAGATGTCTATATTAATTAGAACATACTTAAACTAAACAATATCAAATATTATCTTAATATTGAATATTTTCCATTTCACATGACGCTGAAAGTCAATTTGTTCAGTTGTTATTTTAAAAATACTTAATGTTTAAGCTCTTATATTTTTACGTCAATTAAGCAGAGCTCTATGACTTTGAATTTTTTTTCTTTAGCAGTAGAAATATCTCACTTCTATAATGTGTACACAGGCTTATAATCAGAAAAAAGCTAGAGATCTCATAGCTTCACTTTAAAACTTACTTATAAGATAGGTATAATAATAGTTGGAGTAAGCTGAATTTGCTTGCTCAAATCATTAAGGCTTACTATTTATGAAACAGACAGTTAAAATTTCTTCACAATGTCTGAAGGACCCTTCAGAGTTCTGAGTTCTAATATGCCAAAAATTTCTTGGCCTTAAGGTTTATTTCGTTGAGCTAATTAGACTCAGTCCTAGGTCACTATTTGTTGTATTTATATTTCTGATGTGCAAGACAAAGACACTGTCTTCCAGGTCCCCAGAGAACTGCTCTCTCACCCAGGCCGTATTTTATCTCCTTAAATGGCATTTTTGTATCAGTGAGAAGAGCTGTAAACAAAGAATTCCATGATTTAAAACTTTAAGGCTTACTTAAATATGTCTTCCAAAACTTGCATAAGGCATTTAGTAAGATCTCTTTTCCTTGTGTTATAAGTTAAACCCAGGGTAAACCTGTATTTTTTTATTAGCCACTCAAATTAGTTTTTAGTTTTACATTATATTGGACGGCTTATGTAACTATATTGGTTTATTTTAATTTGTTCAATTAATATTTTCAGAGGGACAGATATGTGCCTAGCCTTATAATACCAAGAAGGGGAAGTGTTTTTCCTCTTAAACATATGTATCCCACAACACAAGCAAAAGTTTTGTATAAAGACCATTTAAATATACCAATTTCACAAACTTTTATCTCAATTTTATTAAAACTTATACCTTTAATTTTTATATTTATTAAGTTTAATCAATAATTCTTATTTCTAGAAGGAGTGCCAGAAACCTTTTTTTGTGTGTGTGTGCATTGTATATAATTTTATAGAAGTCTCTAGGATGCCCAAGATTCAGCCAAAGAGCTTAGGCACTTCTCAGTTTTTAATTTCATTAATTGGTCTGTTATCCCAATTATTGATCAAGTATTTCAGTCTATATATACATATATTTCAAACTGTGGTAAGTAAAATGGGCTTGTTTGAACTTTTATCTTGGGGGGGAGTAGGTGAACTCTTTGGCCCTTTTTTTTTTAACTTTACGTTGTGTAGTATCAAAACCCTGTATGTAAATCCAAAAATGTCCATTTTATTTATTTGATTCAAAATAACCATATAAAAATATTTATCCTTTTGGGATAAGCCACTTATTTTTTTTTTCGACATTTTTACAATCATTTTGCCAGTTATTCAACCTAATTAACATTAATTATTCTAAGTTTTTATTAGCATATCTAGAAACATTTATCAGAAAGGAAAACACAAACGTAGCTTTTCAAACCAGTTTTATTTTTTCAACTAAGTTCTTAGGTTAACCATTAGATATATTTTTCTACATTTAAACTTGATTTTAATAGAAACCATAAAACAACTGTTTATAATGAGATCTCTTTAAACTTTCACCAATTAAAAAGTTTTTCCAAATTAAAAAATCCATCATATGGCCGTCAATTTATATACAAATATAATATATATATAGTGATTTTAAACCAATAAGATGAAGAGGCACTTCCACATGAGAGTCGGGGTGTTGCCTAAATAAAATTCAAAGGTTTACTCTCCAAAAGCTAAAAGCCTTTGTGGTCCAGGCTGATGCAGCCAAGTTTAAGATGGCAAAATATCTGAAAATTGGTACAATCAAAGAATTGCTTAGAATCCCAATTTATTTGCGTGGCCACCATATGTACACAATACTTGAAACTTTTGTATGGTGGAGTCCAAGGTTTCCTTTAAAAAATAAATTAAACATACATATACATACATACACACACTTAAAACACCCAGAGAAAGATAAAACATTTACATTTCAAGGACACAGGAAGAGAAATCCAAGTTACCCCTAAAGGGGATTTTGTTTTTATAAGTTCAGAATTCCAAAAAATGTTTTTATCAGGCCTGGTTAGTTATTTTCAGAGTGAGTTTTTTTTTTTTTCTTATTCCCAATTAATGTTGTAAATTTTGTATGTACATAAACCTGGCTGGGGTAATAGTTGGAGACTGGCAAACTGTCATTTCTTTTTCTTTTCTTTTCTGTTCTTTATTTTTTTTTTTTTTGAAATTTCTATTCCCCATTGTAAGGTCGGGTTCTCAGAATAAATTTGCTAGTAAGATTTCCCACAGGGACAACTCTGTGGCATGAAGTCTTTGTGTCTACCACTCCTGGAAGATTCTCTGTCACCCGAGAAAGCTGTTACCAGCCAGGAGGATGGTCCGAATTTTGGAGTTGAAAGTTTCCTCATAAGAGTTTTACTTTTATCCTGAAAAATTCAATGGAGGTAACCAAATTGAGGAAAATATTAGACCAGACTCTTACCTAACCACTCAGTCCTGAACCCAGTGTCTTTCAACTTGGACTCACTCAGGATGTCTCCACTGGATGAGTATTTTCCTCATATGTTTCCACCAGCCCCACTTTGGACATATCCTCAAGGTGGATATTTCCTGTTATCTTTCAACCAGGCCCCACTCAATATGTCTCCACTGGGTGGGTAATTCACCTCAGTTTCTTTCAACTGGAGGGCCACGTACCTGGATACACCGCCAGATAAAACTTAGGATCATCAACCAATATGTGAGATCCGAGAACCTAGAGAGACTCACCCAAATTCATCTGGACTCCCCGAGGAGGTGGATGGGCACAAAGGGCCACTGCTGGTACCAAGGCTCCGGTTACTTGGAGAGTTCAGGTGGAGAGAAATCTGCTGTGGTGCTTCATGGTGTCCAAAACTGTTGACTGAAATACATGTGCAGCCTAAAAGTTAAGAGTTATGTTTCATTTGGCGGGAGGACTCGAGCCAGGATGACAGCCTGTCAGAACTCTCTGAGGGACTGCTCCCAAGAGGTTGAGGCAGAGCTAGGATATATAGGAGCTTTACAACAAAGACCAGGTTGTTGGAACAATAAAAGATTGCTTGTTATCTAAAGAAAGCCAGGTATCTCAAGTTCAAGAATTTAGTACTTTTGTATGTGTGAGAGGAAGCAAATATTTGGACTCACTGAATTCATTTTTTAGACAAGCACCTAGCTATCTCGGGCCAGTAGCCTGTCCTTTCTTATTCTGAGTCTGCTCAGATGACACCATTGTGAGTTGCTGTAGCAGCTGAGCTGCAGGCCTGTCCTAGCTGGGGGGTGGCGGCAGCCTTTAATGACTTGGTTTCAGTATTCTTTGTTTACTGTCATGGTTACAGTATTCTCATTCACATTGTAGTATTTTCGTTCACAGACTGATTATGGATAATCTGCAAACTTGGAAAGCAACCGAGATGGAATTACTGCAGGTACCTTCTGCTTTAATAAGCCGTGTGCAAACATAAACAGGGAGGAAGCATACACTTGGATTTGGAGGTGTAGGAAAGGGATCCTGCACATTGCAGGAGAACGCAATGCAGAATTCCTTACGTCCACCTTTCTTTACTGTAGTGGTTTCTGAGAACAGTTTATGGTAATTAACCAACATTGACAAACTGCACAAATTGCATTTAAGAGCTGGCCGGCTGAAACTTGTGTATTGGAGAGGTGGAATTCAAAGGCAAGTGGTCAGGTGGATTGGAGAGAGATGGAGCCAAGGCCTGGGCCCAGATTCCGGTTTAAATTGCCATTTCTTCACCATAGGGCCTTGGAATAGAATTCAAAATCTCTTAACCTGTTGGTGAATCTGTGAAATGGGCATAATATTCGTTTCACCCTGGGATTGTTGTAAGATCTAAAGAGTATTATAGCACACATGAAGCACTTAACCCACTGGCACTTAGCAGTGTTCACTGTGTGGGGCCGCCCCGCTTAGCATGTGTCAGAGCCGTAAAGGCAGCATTTGTCTGTTGAGGATGCACTTGCAGCCCCTTGGCTAGGTTATGAACTTGGTGATTTCCTATAATCCTTGTAATTCTATGTGCCATGGACAGTTATTTTCATGGACAGATGAGGAATCTCATGGTAAAAAGACTGTATAATTTGCCCAAAATCAGAGCATAATTTTGGGTGCAGAGGCCTCGGTTCAGCATGGGCCCCTGGGCCTTCTGCCCTCTCTGTTCAGCACCAGAGCCAGATATGGAGTCGGCTGTTTCCCTGCCCAGAATATCCGGCAGGCCGCAAGACACATCTGGCCCCGTGCTGCTTGAGCAAAAACTCCGAAGGAGACACAGTTACAAAAGGGATAAACATAAAAACAGACGACAGCAAATTGTGATCAGCTCTGAGAAGGAAAGGAACATGTCTCGCCGTGCAGAGCTGGGAGCTTTCCCGTCTGGGCTGCTCTGGGGGTGTTCATCTCAGCTAAACAAGTTCTGCTGCTGCACCAAGGCAGGAAGGCAGGGCGCGTGTGGCCAGGTAGACAGGGCCTCGTTGATCTTACTCATTCCCCATTAAGCGACAGTTGTCTCGGGCACTTAACTAATAAACAGATGTTGGCCATAATCATCACGCACTTTGCTTGGTAGTTTTATTGGCCCCAGCATTGAGATGAGGTCATTGAAGCTGGGGAGTTTGCTGCATGCCCGTGATTACCTTGCAAATACCCCGACTGTTCTTTCAATCTAGACTGGTGTGGCTGTCATGTCCCAGCCCTATGAATGGCATCGTGTAGCTTCTCCCAAGTGGCCCAAATGACTGACATTGATATGCTTAATTCGTTGGAAATAGTATGTGACAATAATAGAAAAAGGTAGTAAGAAATTGTTTGGAAAACTGGAAAAAACCTTTTCTTCCCCAGCTGGGGGAGCGTAACCTGTATCACTCACCCTACTCACTGCCTGTCACCTCCTCCCCGCCGACTCCGTGTTCATAAGCCACACTGAGTCTTGGGAGAACATTTTGCCTCATGACACTTTTGACTAGGACCTGCAAATTCTTTGTCCCTGGTTAACTCTCTCTTCAAAGCCATTCAACTTTTTTGCAGGCTCCTCCACTCAGATGTAAGAATAGCCTCTTTAAACTTCTTGATGCAGCTCCTTAATGAAGATCTTGTGATGGAAACCTAGCCAAAACTGGGATGTATGCATATAGTGACTGCAAACTCAGCACTTTGTTAGTTCAGAATCAGAGGGGTGAGTGACTCAGGAAATGCTTTTTTAAGGTAACAAGGGGAAAGTGAAAGGACGCTTGCTGTGTAAGAAAGAAACATCTCAATCACAGCCAGTAAGGCACCTGTGTTCAGGATGGGGTGTGGCGAGTGCAGAGTTCTCACAAAGAAAATAGTGGTGTGATGGGAGCGAGGACAGTTGGGTACTTTATTGGGGAGGAAAAAAAGTGGGCTGAACATTTCCTTGTTGAACAAGAGGATTGTGACATGATGTGCTTGTATTTTGGAGAGAAGGGTTTTGTGGGGACAAGCCTAGGAGTACGCTGTATGTCTGGGGAGTCAGCACAACAGAGAAACACAGAGAACCGGGCAGACCCCAAGACCCATGCTGGGGGAGAGACTGCCCACCAATTGGAGCCCTGG
Organism: Vicugna pacos; assembly: GCF_048564905.1. Taxonomy (NCBI): domain Eukaryota; kingdom Metazoa; phylum Chordata; class Mammalia; order Artiodactyla; family Camelidae; genus Vicugna; species Vicugna pacos. Next base: position 1,104,811 of record NW_027328785.1, read on the forward strand.
AGGCTGCTTCTGTCCCTTAGCTGTGGCCTCAGACCTCCCTTCACAGCCCAGTCCTGTTGATACAAGAATAAAAAACGTTGGGCATGAGAAGGGCTGTGTCCCAGGCTTTCATTGAGCCCCTGGGATGTGCCCCACCAGATTTTGTTCCTTAACTTCATGCAGTAAAGAATTCAAGAGCAAGCCAGTGTTGAGTAAAGGTAGATTTATTCAGAGAGATACATTGATAGGCAAGAGAAACTTCACGAGGTGTGGGGGTTTGATGCTCTTATTAGAAGTAGGTACACACTCCACACATTGTGGGCCTTCCCCAAAGAGGGAGAGAGAGTGGTGACCGCGAGGTGACGCTGTGTTGCTTGTTTTCTTGGGCTTGGTGGTTTCATATGCTAATAAGTAGAAGGACCAGCCTTAGGGCAAGGGGCTAGGATTCCCAGGGAGTTGGCCATTTCCCACCCTTTGACCTTTTGTGGCTAGCATTGGGACTGCCATGTTGCCTGGGGCATGTTATTCACCAAGTTACTATTACAATGGATGTTTACTGAAGCTCAAGATCTGCTAGAAGTTAAATCTCTTCATCCTGAGCCTCAAGGCCTATTGGGGTTTGAATCCTTTAACATTTTGATGTTAAATGCTGTGGCCTTCCTTGAATGGCTGTGCTCTTCCCCCTTCCATCCTGTCTCACTGTGATGACACAGAGACAGCAAAGGTCGGGCCCTACCTGTGCTCCTGCATTTAAAGGTGGGAGGTGTGAGGTGGGCTTATGATGACCCTGAATGGTAAGAAAAATGTTTCAGATTTTCCTACGTGAGACATGGGGACCTGACAGCAACCTCCGCAGATTTATCTCACGGGCATTATCGCTTGTGTTGTTATAGAAACAACAGGCAAGCCAAGAAACAAGTATAACTCACAAGGTTGTAGTACTGAGATTTATTTCGCTGGCACGCTCAGAGGGGCTTCATTTCCAAAGCTCTGAGCACCTCCAAGACGTGCACATGAGGTTTTATAGGGTTAATTACAAGTATGGGGCTATTAGCCAATAAGGCTCAAACAACAAAAAGCAAGGAATCAGTACACTGAAGCTTATCAATTGGGAACAGATCCCATTACTGACAATTGTTGTCCTTGGATTTACGTGTTAGCTTATTAGCCCATTAAACTGACACTAAACTTCAGGTTTACCAGGTAGCTCAGCAAAACTTAGATCAGTAAACCGACACTTATCACACTTAGATTTGTGACTTAGCTTGTTAGCCCAGCTGGGGTTTTCCTTCACAGTGTCACTTATATTTTTTATTTTTCTTTTTATCTTTTTTTAAGTATTTAACCCAAATTTAATATCAGGGTTTTTTGGGAAAGAAATTTCTCTTTATCTTTTCTTTGGGGTTCTTTTGGGGGGGAGGTAATTAGATGTATTTATCTGTTAGTGGAGGCCCTGGGGCTTGAACCCAGGACCCCGTGCACGCTAAGCACATGCTCTACCACCCGCCCCTTCATCATTTTCTTTTTGCTTTAGCTGCCAAGAATCTTACAGCTGAATTTGTAGTCGGCCTTTAACACTTGCCCTGACTTCATGGAATCCATTTTTATGAGTTTATCTCCCCCTGGTTTCATTTAAGTGTTGAATCTCCATTTTCTCTTCACTCTCCGTTTTGCATTTTTGTTGTTATGGTTGTTAAGCTGTGTTTAACAGAATTGTTTAAATTCTCTTTTAGCAAGAGGCTGAATGTAAATAAATATGTAAGCAAACAGCACAATTAAATGCTTTTATACATTCTGAGCTGTTTAGTAGTAACTTAAAAACCGAATTGAATATTAAAGTGATAGCATTTTAAAAATATTTTTTAATATTTCATAAAAATATAGCTGATTTAAAATATGATATTAGTTTCAGGTGTACAATAGATGCTCCATTTATAGTTACTGTAAAACATTGTCTGTATTCCCTGTGTTGTAAGATACATCCCTCTAGCGTGTTTACATTACATGTTGCAGTTTGTATAAGAAAGTTGGGTAACGCAGAGTCTGGAACGTGGCTGTGTATGACTCAGGTTCACGCTCACCCTGCCTGTCAGAGCTCAGGCCTTCACTCCTTTCTGCAGGGGAGCGAGTGGAGGCAGCTCTCATCAGCGCTGTCACCACCCTCTGAGTGGCAGTGACAGCAGTGACTGTGTGTGGACGTGCAAATTGTTTTTCCAAGAGCTTTATATGCGTTTCTGCATTTAATAATTAAAGCCCTCCTGTGAGGAAGCGTTTTTAATGCATAATACATTTTATTTTGATATTGATAGATTTCAAACCTCTGGAAAATTTACAGTAGTACAATAAACGCTTAGATACAGTTCACCTTATAGGGCACTATTTGGCTTTCTGTGTCTGGCTTATTTTAGCATAAAATTTCAAGGTTCATCCATATTGTAGCCTGAATCAGTACTTTATTCTTTTTGTTTGATAATATCCTTTTCCATTTTTTTTTGGTTTTAGTATATTTAAAAATATTTTCATTGAAGTCTAGTCAGTTTATAATGTTGTGTCAGTTTCTTGTCTACAGCAAAAGACTTCAGTTAAAAAGGAACATACCTGCATTCATTTTCATACTGTTTTTAAACATAAGTTACTATAAGATATTAAATATATTCTCCTGTGCTATACAGTATAAACTTGCTGTTTATTCTTTACATACTCAGTAACTGCAAATCTTGAACTCCCAATTTATTTCTTCCCACACCCTCCCCCCTCTGGTAACCACAGTTTGTTTTCTGTGACTCTGTGTCTGTTTCTGTTCTGTAGATAAGTTTATTTTTTTGTTTCTTTCTTTTTTTTTTTTTAGATTCCACATGTCAGCAATCTCATGTGGTATTTTCCTTTCTCTTTCTGGCTTACTTCACTTAGAATGACATTCTCCATGTCCATTGATGTTGCTGCAAATGGCATTATTTTATTATTATTTTATGGCTGAATAGTAGTCTATTGGACAAATATGCTACAACCTCTTTATCCAGCCATCTGTCAGTGGACATTTCGGTTGTTTCCATGTCTTGCTATTGTAAATAGTGCTGCTGTGAACATTGGGGTGTAGGTGTCTTTTTTAATTAGGGTTCCTTCTGGATATATGCCCAGGAGTGGGATTGCTGGGTCATCTGGGAGGTCAAGGTTTTGTCTTTTGATGAACCTCTATACATTTTTCCACAATGGCTCCACCAAACTGCATTCCCACCACAGTGTAGGAGGGTTCCCAATTCTCCGCAGCCTCTCCAGTATTTATTGTCTGTGAACTTCTCAATGATGGCTATTCTGACTGGTGAGAGGTGATATTTGATTGCAGTTTTGATTTGCATTTCTCTGATAATGATATTGAACATTTTTTCATGTGCCTACTGGCCATTTGTGCGTCTTCATTGGAGAAATGTTTCTTTAGGACTTCTGCCATTTTTTGAATTGAATTGTTTGTTTTTCTTTCTTATTAAGTGTAAAAGCTGTTTACATATTCTGGGAATTAAGCCCCTAGCAGTTTCATTTATTGTAAATATTTTCTCCCATTCCATAGGTTGGTTGTCTTTTTGTTTTGCTTACTGTTTCCTTAGCTGTGCAAAAGTTTGTAAGTTTAATTAGATCCCTCTTGTATATTTTTGGTTGTTTTTCTATTGCTTGAGTAGACTGCTCTAGGAAAACATTGCTGAGATGTATGTCACATGTTTTGCCTATGGTTGCTTCTAAGAGGTTTATAGTGTCTTATCTATATGTTTAATTCTTTAACACATTTTGAATTCATTTTTGTGTATGCTGTGAGGGAGTAGTCTAACTTCATTGATTTACATGCAGCTGTGCAGTTTTTCCTGCACCATTTGCTGAAGAGGCTGTCTTTACTCCATTGTATGTTCTCACCTCCTTTGTCAAAGTTTCAATGACCAAAAGTTTGTGGGCCTATTCTTGGTAAATGTGTTTATCCGTTCATTGATGGATGGATATTGTTAGTAACTTTTGGCTACTCTGAATGATACTGCTATGAATATTGATGTGAAATTTTTATGAGAATATGTTTTCATTCTGTTGGCTTTACAGTTGGCCCTCCATATCTGTAGTTTCCACTACATGGATCCAGATGGCTGATTGTAAAGGGACTCGAACATCCTTGGATTATGGTATCCAGGGTGTGGGGTTCCTGAAACCAACCCCCCAAGGGTATTGAGGGATGACTCTACATATAGGAGTGGAATTGCTGAGCCATATAACTCTAAGCTTTTGAGGAAATACCAGGCTTCTCCAAAGAAGTTGCACAATTGTCCCTTTCCCCTGGCCGCATATGAGGTTTCTCTGCCTCCTGAACGACATTTGTTATTGTCCGTGATTTGGTAATAACCATCCTAGTGGGTGTAAAATGAGATCTCATTTTGATTTTGATTTGTCTAGTGATGTTGAGCATCTTTTCATATGCTTATTGGCCATTTGTATATGTATCTAAATTCGTGGTAAATTTAAAAATTGGGTCTGTTTTATTGTATTGTTCAGTTGTAAGAATTCGTTATATATCCTGGATGCTACTCTCTTATTAGATACATGTTTTGCAAAATTGTTCTTCTATTCTGCACATTGTCTTTCACTATGTTTTTTTAAACATTAAAACAATTTCTTTACAGGGGAGGTAGTTAGATGTAATGATTTATTTTATTTTTCTTGCTAAGCAAGCACTCTCTGACTTGAAATACCCATTTCCCCTGTCATTTCACTTTCTTGATGATGTCCTTTTTAAGAAAAGGGTTTTAATTTTGATGAAGTCCAGTTTATCTGCTTTTTTCTTCTATCACTTGTGCTCTTGGTATTGTATCCAGGAAACCAAAGCCTATCCTAGGACCACAAAGATTTATACTGTGTCTTCTTTTAGAAAGTTTATAGGTTTAATTTTTACATTTCTGTCTGTGATCTACTTTGTTTTAATTTTTATTTGTTATATAAAATATGGGTGTTCAGATTCCAGATTGATTCTTTTGCCTGCAGACACCCAGCTGTCCCTGCACAATTTGTTGAATAGACTATTCTTTCAATGGGGTGTTTTTGGCCCCCTAGTGGAAAACTGTCTGTAAATGTAAGTTTTTCCCCGTGGGTTTTTATTGTGTCTCATAGATTTATTTATCCAAACTTATGCCAGCAGCATACTGACTTATTACTATAGCATTTTAGTACCATTTAAAGTGAGTCCTCCAACTTTACTCTTCTTTTGCAAGGTTGTTTTGGCTATCCTGGGCCCCTTGCACGTCCATATTAATTTTGGGATCAGTTTTTCAATTTTTGCAAAGAAGTCAGCTGGAATTTTGATAGGGATTCCACTGTATATGTAGATCATTTTGAGGAGTCTTAATATTTTTAATAATACTGTCTATCATTCCATGGAAATGGGATGTCTTCCATATATGTAGATCTTTTAAAATTTATTTTGGTGATACTTCAAAAAGTTCAATGTACAAATCTTGTAAATTTTTGTTAAATGTATCTCTCATTTTATTTTTAATGCTGCTGTAATTGGAAATGCTGAGTTTCTTATGGGTGGGACTATATATCAATCTTCTTATTTCTAGAATTCCTTAACAGCAATTACCCTAGTTATATATTTGCTACTTAAATCTATCCACAACAATTCCCCACCCCGTGTTATAAGAAACCATGACCCAAGTTAAGCTACCTGAACACCTATGTGGAAATGTGAAATGAGACCCTTGGGTGGGGCTTTGTGCAGATGATACTGGAGCTTATTCAGGATGGCTTCATCGTAATTTCTTTTAAACAACCCTTTCGGTGTATTTAGTCAGATACATTAAGAACATGCCCTTTTGATGTGCGGAGTAGCTAAGACTATGATTTTCAAATAATTTCTAATGAGAGTGTTGTTCTTGAAACCTAATTTGCATCAATCTTTGAAGATTTATGTTTCAGGGGCTTTGACTAAAGAACACCTGTCTTTAATCAATAACGACAACTAAATGCTCAAGCAACATGTAAGAGCTTGAGCAAACTGCCCCTACCCCATAGTGCTGGGTGGCTGCAGCTGCAACTGGAGTCAGCGCTTACCTATCCCAGTACGCTTGTGCTGATCTGCTCAAAGTGGTTCGTCCAACAGTTTGTCAGTAGTCTGTTGGACAAAGTCATTAAAAATTGATTGAAGGTTGCTGGAATGCAATATATTCTTATTAATATTAATTAAGCACATATTGAGTGCTTATTGTATGATGGAATTGTCCCTCAGCCTCACATGAATATTATTTTTCATAAAACCTCACATATTTCCTTGTTAATCTCACTTTACAGATAAGGAGACAGACAATTAGGTCTTCTCTCTTTTGGGGGAGCTCATTATCAATGATGGGAAGTTATAAGGAAAAAGATATTGATTCATCATGAGAAAACATTTTTCTGAGGGTCAGCAAAGAAGAAGATGAACACTGAAGAAGGTGATCATTGTTCAAGTGAGACAAGCCCTGGGTTGTGCGGAGTCAGCATCCCTGTCCTAGAGAAGGCACGTGTAGAGCTGCGTACTGGGTGAGGCGGCGCGGCCGCGCAGGGAACGCGGATGCTGGGCCGTTGGGCTGTGCTCAGGCCCGGTGGGGCTTTCTCCTAAGGGCAGTGGACCATCATTGACAGATTTTATGTTGGAGAGTGGGGTGCTCTCGTAGTTCACTTTTGTCTTGTAGAATGCTTGGAAACATTTAGAAGGCTTGGCAGGAGGTGATGTGATGAGTCAGAGTAGGGTGGCTGCGAGGTGTAGCAGTGTTCAATTTTCAAGTTGTTTTCAGGCCCAGGCTTGTGGCTCAGTAGCCGTGTCAGTTTGAATGACACACTCAAGGAAGTGAAACAATTTATCTAATCAATTGAAGCAGTGATGTACCCAATTCCCAGGACTGTTGTGGAGATCCAGTGAGATAACGTTTGCAGTGTGCAGCATGGTCCCAGCACAGAGTCAGTGCTGAGTGAGTGACAGTGAGTATCTGGTAGGTCAGGTGTGGGTGGTGGGACTCGGTGTCTGAGGATATCTGGGCCCTGAAGGAGGGGTCCATTCACATCTGTGAGTGATGGGTCTGAGTTGGGAGAGGCACGGAGAACTTAGCCCCGGACCAGAGGCCCTGGGCAGGACGGCTATTGGAGGAGCACCGTGAAGTCAGCTCTTTGCAGGTGGAGTTGGAGGTGCCCTTGTGACATCTAAGTGCAGTGTCACGAGCTGAAAGAGGAGGTCTGGGCCCAGGCTGTGCATTTTCGAATAATGTCAACTCCTGAGGACACCGAAGTATTGATCACTGAACGGAAGTCATACTTTACAGGACAAATGAATAGTAGTATCACCTCTGTCATCAAAGCTCACGTCTATTTATTCATCACTCAGTTTGCTAATTGGGTACTTACAGAGCTCACTTCACCGTCCTCCCGTGGGCTCAGGCTCCACAGAAAAGAGCTGGTGTGTCTTCCTCTTTTCCAGAAGAAGACACATTTAGCTTGTAGCCTTCTGTACCTCGCCAGACTTAGGATATTAGTTTGTTGGTTTAATTGTATTTTCTGTTGGCCATGTCCTGACAGGAGAGAAATTTTACCTCATGGTCATGTTTCAATTAGCTGTTACTGAGAATTGCTGATCTGATACATAGTGAATGTATTATATTAACTTTGTAGAGTAGTTATCATTTTTCTGTCTTTGCCCTTTAATTTTGATTGCCCCTTCAGTGTTCTATCCTTTTTGGGGCCTTATTTTTTTTTAATTAAAAAATGTCTGTTAACAGTTAAGAAAACAAAAACAAAGAAAAAATGCACATGGGAGCTAAATTTAGAAAATGTCTAGTGTGTTTTCTATCTCGGCAATGGAGGGTTCTAGAAACTCGTGAAAACTTTCATTACACAAGTTCCTTAAAATGCTGATTAAGAAATAAAACCTTCCTTCCTCATCTTTCAAGCTGCACAACTAATTGTCAAGAAAGTGAGGGGAAATTCTCAGAAGCCAAGACAAATGAGAAAGCAGGGTTTCTGGGAGATATGCGAGCCTTAGAATCCCTGGGGTGCTGGTTGGCTCCTGAACTGATTTCCAGTTTCCTTGACAGGAGGGCAGGATGTGAGCCCCAGGCCTCTGACACTAGGAGTTGGATGGGGGATCATATTATGGGCCAAGCCCATCCTGAGGATCTTGGTTTACTAAATGGTGAAATAGGAAAAAAAAGAATTCCTCAAGGCAAGAAAATAAGAAAAGTCAATTTTGTTGGAAGAGGGGAAAAATAACAAATCCAAAGTAAGGATATAGTTTAAAGTTGTTTTGGCATTAGAGTGACCACAAACACCTGGCAGAAAAGCACAGCTACTCCTTGATTGATAAGTTGTGTTTTGAATGAATCAGTGAACAGCCATTCTGAAAAAGGCCTCCAGAGTCTTGTGGATCAAGATACTGGACAGCAAACACCTCTCTTCCAAGGTCTCATTCAAATAACCAGAAAGGTTTTAAAGGAAAGAAGCCATGATCATAGTTCTATTTATTAACATTTCTATATGCTACGAATTCAGAGGTGACTATGGAGTTGTCTCCTCTATTATGGACCTTACTTTCTCTTTGGGGAGACAAAATGACATAGTTGGTAATCTTGGTGGAGGGAGGTGTTAGTCTGTTGCACTTAGCCAGGAGAGGAGATTAAGAAAACAGTGAAGGGTGGGTGAAATTTTTAGCTGAGGACAGTCTTGTTCACTTGGCTTTTAATTGCAGGCTCAATGAGCTGTCACTGGAGGGAATAGATCTTACAGAGGATGGACTTAGCTCAGGCCTCATTGGAATGGACAAATGAACCTGGAGAAAGACAGTCAAATCTGTGCAGACATTAAAGTTCACTTGAACGTGCTGCATCCCTGAGCCAAAGATAGGACAAATATGCAGCAATTCTTGAGGACAGAAGAGTGGTTTTTAAGGTTCTCCAAGAATGAATCCCATGGAACCGAGATGGCCAGTTGTCAAACTGAGACTTTGTTCTTTGGACAGTGTACCCAGCAAGGGTATTGGCCTTTTATATGTTTCCATTTGTCTTTAATACATGTCTGTTGATGAGGACATGGGCACAAATGTTTGACACCTTGTCGAGGCGATTTTGGATACCTGCCTAGAAGCACGGGCACAGTTGTGGCTGCTTCATACATCTTGCAGCCCATCCCTTTCCCCGGCTCCGTGATCACGGCAGAGTGGTTCCTTGTTGACCTGTCCGTTTCCTCTGTGACATCATAACCCATGAAAAGACCGGAGCATATTAACTTGGCTTTGTTAAAGTCAAAGAAACAGATCAAATATGGAGTCAGATTTGTTCTTTCCTATTTCAGTAGTACCATGGAGATGGCAGTTTGGGCAGCTTTTTGTAGTGTCCTGGAGGCTTTCTCTCTCAGCTTCTGGGCGCCTCTATTGAAAACCCTTCATTGCTGTCTGGCCTGCTGGTAATGCACACTGCCTGTTTTGCCCTGAAGATGTGTTCTGTTTATAAACTCATCTCTACTCCTTGGAAAACAACTCAAGAAAAACTCAGTTGGTTTTCCACCAGCCATGGGCAGGGGTGAGATATACCATGTTATTATTTCATAAAATAATAGTAATAATAGTAATAGTAATAGTACTAGAAATAATAATAGTATTATAATAATAATAATAATATAAAAGAAGTCTTAAAACAGGACTGAGCACATTGGAGAGAGTCAATAAATGCTTTCTGGCTTAAATCAAAAGTGATGACTTAGTGATTCCATGGCTGCTGTATTTGCTAAGCTAGTTACTCCTTTGCTCCATTACACATTATTTTAACTGAAAAAGAAATGCAAGCAAATGGTTAAAAAAAAAACTCAAACAGAGCACAAAAATACACAATTGAAAGAAGTTTTCCCTCATCCTCTGTTCTTTCAGCCCTGTCTGGAGATGCCACTGTTTACTATCTTTTGGGTGGTTTTCCAGATATGCTTTGCACATTCCCACCTATGTATGTAAATTCCTTTAAAATTTTAGTTATTTTTAACTTAAAGAGATTTAAATCCTCAAGTGGCTTCTGCCCGGGTAATAGAACAGAACAAATCTGACTCCATATTAGATCTGTTCCTTTGAATTTAACCCTATGCTCTGTCTCCTAGGCTTCATCTTGCTTGTAAAACATTGTTGCCTAGAGCCTGAAATACACAGGAGAGCTTATTCTGAAGCTCTGACCTTTAAGGATATTTAACACTTTTTCATTCATTAAAAGATAGCAAATTGCAGAATAGAAAATAACGTTTGTTTTGTTGGAGATTTACAGGGATCTGACCCACGCAGATAGCTGTAAGAACAAAGGATTCTAACAAGAAGGAATTCCTACACTAAGAAGTTTGCAACAACCAAGCGCGTAGGAAAGGAGCCTGAATTGTGACTTGGGGAGATGGTTTTCCAGAACATTAGTTTGCCAACTAGGTCTACAGAAACTTGCTATTCCAAGCCCCAACATCTGGTTTCCAAACTTATTGGCCTGTCCTGCACTGAGGAGAATGAATTTGGACTTGGTAACACTCCTATCTACCTAGAAAGCTGGGCACTGGAGCTGAGTGTTATGGAAACAGGCCAGCCAAGAAACAAGCACCAATCGGAGTGTTGGAGTACTCAGAATTATTATGCCGGTGGGCTCAGAGGGGCTTCTGCTCCGAAGTTCTGAGCACCTCCAAGACGTGCACATGAGGTTTTAAATACTTCAATACAAGTAAGGGGATATTAGCCAATAAGACTTAAAGAACAAAAAGCAAGGAATCAGTACACTGGAGCTTATCAATTTGTAATAGATCACATTACTGACACTTGTTGAGCTTGGAATTACGAGTTAGGTTGTTAGGCCAATAAACTGACACTAAACTTCAGATTTAAGAGATAGCCCAGCAGAACTTAGATCAGTAAACCGACACTTATCACACTTAGATTTGTGACTTAGCTTGTTAGCCCAGCTGGACTTTTCCTTCACATGAGGACAGCTCTCCCACCCCCAGGAAACCACTGTGAGCCCTTGATGTTTCCACTAGAGTGGGGTATGGTTTACCCAGGAGGGATGGGGACTATGCACCAACACTCAGGCAGTCTGCTCTGTTTGGGGCTCTGATCTTGTACCACACCACTCCCCCCAGCCCAACACCTGGGACAGTGGAGCTAAGGCAGTGATCCTTCCTGCCTGTTTCCCAGCGTGTAAAAGGGGAATATGTGCTCTTCCCAAGGAAGTTCTGAGCGACAACACCTGCGGGTGCTTGGTTCTCAGAGCAACAGAAAACCCAGCTCCGCATGGGGGCAACGGGTGTGATCCCCGTAGGGTTTCTGCAGAAGCATCTGATGGAGGGCTGGATCAGGGAGGTAAAACATGAGCTGCGGGACTTGAACGGTTACAGAAGGGTACAGAGGTAGGTCTGCCATCTCAGCGTGCCCTAGAGGTAAAGCTTTTTCTCTCCAACTCCGCTACGACACTGCCCTATCCAGACCCATCCCTTCTCTGCTCTTCCTGTCCATCTGTAGCCCTCCACTTTTCCCCTCTTCTCCACCCGCTCCCATCTTCTCCCTCCCTCGCTGTCCCACCTTCTCTCGCAGAATCCAGAGAGGATCCATGTCCCTCCTGCGCATGCGCTGTCGGTGCCTGGTGGTCCGCTGGTTCGAAGCTCCATGTCCAAGCCGGGGATTGGCCCCAAATGCTTCTCAACTCTGTCGCCCGTTAGGCCTTTGGTTCCTGCCTGGGGCCGGGGCTTCTGGCTGTGGAAGTGCAAGGTGGGGGGCTCCCGGGAAAGGGTTCAGGCGGCTTCGGGAGGGTGATCCGCCTTTCACAGCCCCCAAGGGCGCCAGTCAGCCCGTGTTCAGCTGAATTTCTCTGGCCAGACCCTTCTGACAGCACCACCTGCCCCGGCGCCCCGGCCACAGCTGTCCAGGTCCAGGTGTGCGCCTGCCACCTCTCACGCAGCCGGGATCCCCTCAGTCCACGGCTGGCGTCCCCTTCCCCTCTCCCGCCCGCGAGTCCTCTCCTCCCAGGCTTCCTCTCCTCGGCCGCCTGCCCGTCCCCACCAATGGGCGGGCTGTTTCCCGGGCGGGCGTGGTCTGCGGACCTGGACGGGAGCGGGCGGCTTATGCTGGTGCTGGGGCTGGCCTCCGAGCGGGGCTGCAGCCCGCACCCCCCCTTTCCCTCCCCCCTAGGGCTGCCCTCCTTTCCCTTTCACCCTCCCTCAGGACCAGCTCAGTGGCGTGTGTGCTGCTCCCCGGGCTGAGAGCCTCTGGCTGTAGCGCCCAGCTTCACCTGGTGGAGTCGGGAAAAGGGAGCATCAGTGCTGAGCAAGCTTCTGTCTCCTCCCTCAGTGTTTCTGCCGCAGGTAAGTACCTTGAACACTTTCAGGTGTTATGATGGCGGTGCTTGTTGATGTCACGTGTTTTTATAGTGAGAGGGATTAACAGTGGTGAAAGCAGGGCTTGGTTCTGTTAAAAATGAGCTGAAGGCATGAAGCTGTGATATCCTCCTTCCTTCCCTCTCCAAGGGTGAAACGTGTGACCGTCGATTTTAAAAAGACAGTTACAGTCCCTAACTAGCCCAGCCCAGCTAGTGTGTGTTAACAGGAACAGCATCACCAGAGGCCTTGGAGACCCAGGGATATTGCAGTCCTAAAGAACTCCTGGCACAGTTTGGTTTGTATTGGTTTTTTGTTTTTCTTAAATTGTGGGACAGACTAGTGGTATAAAAAGAAAAATATTTGTCAAGAAATATTTTTTCATATAACAGCGTTATTGTGATATAGTTCACACACCATGAATTCCATCCATTTAAATGGTAAAATTCAGCAGCTTTTAGCATATTCACAGTTGTGCAACCATTATTATTCCAGAACGTTTTTATCACTTCAGAAAGAGCAGTGGAAATTAATGACCTATCCACCCCTCCCCAGTGGTGGTTCTAAAGAAATTTCTTGGCTTATCTTGACCATAAATTCACTTGTTACATTCCAAGAAAAATCTGGTAGGAATTCTAATCAGAATTGCAATGAATCTGTCTATCAAAACAGGAAGAATTAACGTCTTTATGGCACAAACTTCTTCTACCCATGAATATATTTCGGACCCTATATTTTCCTCTGTCCAGAGCCTGGCCCATGGGAAGTCCTCACTACTTGTTGGGCTTGTGAATGATGAGATTCTATACATCGTTAGTTGCAGCTGTAGCCTTTCACAGAAGAGAAAAGAAACCTCAGTGAAACAAGTGACTCTCTGATGGTCAGAAAGAGTGACAGCCATTGATGGAGTGATCCAGTGGACTTGGTGTTTGCAACCAGAATTCTCCACCACCTACAGCTAAGGGGATTAGAGTGTTCTTTTATTTTTTCTTAATGGCGTTGCTTTTATTTTTACTTATTTTTTAAATTATTTTTTATTTAAGTGTAGTCAATTTACAATGTTAGTTTCAGGTGTACAGCAGAGATTCAGTTATAAACATATGCATATGTATATACATATGTTTTAGATTGTTTTTAGTATAATTCATTACAAGAAATTGAATATAGTTCCCTGTGTTATATAGCAGGTCCTTGTCATTTATTTTATATTTCCTAATTTGTATCTGTTAATCCCTCCTTTCCTGCCTGCTAAATACAGTTTGCTTTCTATGTCCATGAGTCCATTTATAGGAGCACCATTTTTCCTAGTAATATATGCTCTTTGGCTGCTTTCAGTTTCAGTAATTCCATCTTATCTGTGGGCGCTTTTCTTCTGGTGGCCTTTATGTGGTTTGCACACGTGGTAATAGAGATCTTTATTTGGGAGAACTCCAGGTCTCGTGTAGTCCCTGGTACAGAATGCCCACTAAATTGATGATTGAACTGGGAAAAAAGCACAGTAAATGCTGGAATTTCCACTATGGTTGAGAATTCCAGGTTTCAATAACCTGTTTAGACAACCTTAATATTGGCTGCACCCATACTGGGTAATTTGGTGGAAATTCATGGTATGGTGGTGTAGAGACGGGGCCTTATATTCTTCTTCTCTTTCTATTTTCTAACACTCATTCTCCTGGGCCTTCCAGATCCTCCCCCAGAAGTACCCAGGGCTGGCTTGGTGCTGCACTGAGGCAATATTTGTTAATAACGCCCTTTCCTCTTCTCCTCTGAGCCTCCGTTTCTTTCTGTGCACAATGAGCGCTTAGACTAGATAAATACTTTTCAGTTTCTTTTAAAGCCATGTTTCCTTTGAGAAACAGAAAATGCAAATATCTCCTCTCAACCCAACCCTTTAGATTTTGGTATGTCCTCCAAGGAGTGACATAGCTCTTTGTGAAACATTGATGTGATTTTGATTGCAGATGACACAGAAAAGACTCTTCAGAGATTTATTGCAGGGAGAGGGCAGGAAAGAGGCAGTATGTGACACTTTCTAGTGTGAGCAACGGAGCAGGGACTTGGATTTAAATACGGTGTCTGACGTGGCCTCTCTCTAATCTTGTAGAATGTGATAAACTTCTCTACCTCAGTTTCTTGATGTGTCAAGTTGGGGTGATAATATTTTAAGGCTTCTGTGAAACATTATACAAATAAGACATTTGTGTCTCGGTAGAAACAAGATCTGCTAGGGATTCAGGGATTTGTTTAAAAAAAATTCTTGTCCATAGCACTCTGTCTGTGTGTATTTAGACGTTCCTGGAGGGTGAGGGTGAGTCTAAAGTCCATTGTGGGACAGGTGGACCATATTTCTCTGTGTCCCAGTTTACCCCCTACTCCCCAGTCCTCTTCCTCAGTCCAGGATGAAGTTCCCTAGTAGATTTACACAGAGGTCTTGTGGAAATGGCTTTTCATTTTATTGTTTCACCAAGAAGGGCTGCCATCATGATCTCTGTGGTCAGGTTTTGAAGGGCTGCCATCATGATTTCTGGTAAGAATTCTATGCAATTTGGAGTTCCAATTTAATGAAAAGAAAAAAATTACAAATAGAAAATTAGAACAAGGGTGGTGACAGGGGCTCTTTTAAGTGGACACCATTAGCTTTGTTAGCTTCAGGTGCTGTGGCCTGTTGCCACGAGGACCCATCCTCTTGCTCTGAAGTTGGAGGGACTAGTGGGCTCAGTGGGAATGTTAACTGAGTGTATCTCATGGGCTGGGCATTGTCCTATTTGTACTGTGTGTTCCTTATTTGAGACAGTGAGCTCACCTAACCTCGATAACCTCTTTAAAATATTAGACTTTTAATTTTGAGATGTAATGTAGATTCCCATGTGGTAGTAAGAGATTATATGGAGAGGGCCTATGGGCCCTTTGCCCAGTTTTCTTAATGGTTCCATCTTGCAGTGTTGGGGTACAATTCATTACTGACTCACTAACAATTTGAGGTTTGTGTTATTGCCCTTATTTCTATTCACGATTAAACTGGGGCTTCGAGAAGCACACAGGCCTGTCCAGGTCACCCACATTGTTAATGCAGAGTCGGGTGAACGTGGGCTTGGGATTTCCAGGCAGTACCATTATGATGGTTTGTGGCAGGGAGCAGCATTCACTTTGCTTGTTTATTCATTCATTCAACAAACATTTATTGAGTAAACTCTGTGGGTCAGATGCTTTCATAGAGTTATCTGATTCTTCAGCAGTACTGAGAATCAGGTAATGTTTATATTTTTTAATCTGAGAAAATTAGCTCTGAGAGGTTATAACCCCCGCAAAGGAAGTATAACACATAAAGGAGGGATAGAACATGTGTACAGTCACCTCCTTTTATGCAGGTGGTACCCTATGCATTTTACATTTTCAAACATCCGTAATCCAGATATATTCTTGTAAGGCAAGGCTTTTTTTTTTAATTGAAGTATAGTCAAGTTTACAATGTTGTGTCAATTGCAAGGTGTTTTTTGACTTTTGAATTAAAAAATACTTTTTCATCTGGGTAATTAGGTGTATTTACTTGTTTCATTTTTAAAATGAGGTACTGGGGTTTGAACCCAGGACCTCGTACATGCTAAGTATATGCTCTACCAATGAACAGTACCCTCTACCCCAAGGCAAGTTTTCTTATCCATTATTATGAAGCTTAGGAGTTCAAATAAATTGAATAGGAATCCAGATCTTTTGATCCTACTGTGGTCCTTTTCTTTATATTCTGCTGAAGGGGGTTGGGGAAGCATTTCCTTTGTTCATTTCTTTATTCAGCATTTTTGAGCAGTGACTTTGCATCAGGGCCTTGCTAGGTGCTTGGAAATAGAAAATAAGAAATGACCTTTCTCTGCAGAGGCAGGAAGCCTAGACCAAAAGCTGGGTAATGTGATCGAGCTACAGTAGCCATATGCAGACTCTGAGGACAAACTGTACCCTTGGATTTGCTTTGGCTTCCCTTGTCTTCTGGCTGGTACACACCAGGTCACCGCAACCCAGATGGGCCCGTAGCACACAGCAGAGAATGTACCTCGATCTCCTCTCCCCTCTCGGCAGGGCCTGCAACATGAGCATCCCTGACTACGTGCAGTGTGCTGAGGACCACCAGACTCGTCCCGTTGTGGTCCAATCCATAGAGATCATCTCAGAGGAGAATTTCTTTTGCATCTATCAGCTACTCACCTCGGTTAGCCATATCAGCCCTTGTGGCTCCCAGTGGACACTCTGTATCCACTACAGGCACCGCTATGTGCCCGAGAATCGGTGGAGCGTCTTCCAGAAACACCCCAAGGTCGTGGGCCTTGTCACCATTACCGAATGTCTCTCTGCCAAGGCCTTCGAGAAGCTCCACATGCAGAGGAGCTGTATGGCACATCGCTTAATGACTCTCAGCTTTTTGTCTTTGTGCAGCATGGGGAGGTAGCCGAGCAGACGCGCACCGACGTTGCCTTCAATCTAAGAGTACTGCAGGGTGGTGGAGAAGAGGATCGAGGACTTCACTGAGTCACTCTTCATCTTGCTCAAGTCCAAGTGGCTGGATGGTGGCCCCAAGAATTCTGGGGACAAGATCCCCCTCCCCTGCATCCCGTTTGAGAAGGAGGACTTCATGGGACTGGACACAGACAGCAGGTAAGTTTACCTGGAAGCCAGTCCACCTTGGCTGTGTACTGGATTGCTTCCCTACATCCAGAAAGGGATCAGCAAGGAAGAAGTCAATCTTGTAGCCAAGGTGGGAGGGAGGTGCAGCCCGCCGGTTTCCAGACATTTCAAAGTGAATCCGCCTTTATTTCAGAGAGATCCTTTTAGGGTTAGTGTGGAGACTTACTCCCGCTTTACAGCCAGGAACATGGTGGGACCCCTGGAGTTGCTGTCCAATAAAGTAGCCAAAGCCACTGATGCTAGGAGCACTGGGGAGGAGGCTGGACTGAGCTGAGATGTGCTGTAGGTCAAATGCACATCAGACTCTGAGGCTTGTCTAGTAAAAGTACATAAACTATCTCTTTACTTCCTATATTGATTACATGTCAAAATAATAGTATTTTACATACAGTAGATTAAGTAAGATCTGTTCTTAAAATCACATTCTAGTATTTGTTTCTTGTTTGTTGGTTTGTTTCTTTGTTTCAAATTTTAAACGTGGCAACTGGGAAACTTTCTTTACATGGCTCTCATTTCATTTCTGTTGGGCAGCCTGTCCTGGTACATGCTCATCCCTTTGCTTATAGATGAGATGCTGAGCCCCGAGAGGCAGAACGAGGCGCTGGTTGAGCTGCGGCTGGAGCCGCTGTCACCTGCCTCCCAGGCCCAGCAAATTTTCAGCTCAGGCCGTCTCTTCCTGCCCGACAGCCACCATGCCAAGTTAGGACATCAGAAACACCGCCAGGGACTTCCTAATGAACTCCTTATGCAGGGAAAGGCGTATCACGGTGTATGGGACAGAGCAGGGAAATGTTCATTCCCACTTTGTCCCTGTGATTAAATCAATGGCCCCACTTTGCCTCGGAAGTACAGATGAGCTCTTCTGGGCTGCCTACCCCCCACCTTCTGCTCTGTTTCCCCATATATCTATCGTGTTGTCCCTCGGGCTGAAGAGGGTGAGATGCCTTTGCCGAGACGTGGTCCCCCTTTGCTGGGGTGAGTGAGTTAAGCTGTGTCCCCCCGGCCTACGGCCTCGGTCCTTGAGTCTGGAGAGGGCTCATGGTGGTCCCACAGGTGGCGGTCAGAAGACCTGGCATGTGCTACCGGGCCCGCTTTGGAGGTGGTGCTCTGTGATTCTTGAACTTACCTAAGATCAGATCCTACTTTCTGGTTGTTGGTAAGTTGGAGGAGAAGATGCTAGAGAATTAATAAAAAGAATGTCTAGACCAGCCCTGTGAGTGAGAAGCACATGGGACACTAGTCCCACCTGCGAGAGCCCACCTAGCAGGCTCTGGATGAATTTTCTGTTCCTCCCCGGAAATACCTCTATGTCTTAAGGAAGAGGAGAGGCATGTCGTGGCCATGATCTGTACTTGTCCTCACAGGGCCCTGTGATCTACATGCTCGCACTCCCCATCTGCTTCTTGGAGATGAGTTGACATGTTTAGGAGCCTGGGCACTGCTGAGGGCATAGCTCCCAGCACCGTGCTACACAGAGTCTGGCTCACCTGTCAACTCCTGCTGAGGCCCCAGACATTAGTCAAGGTAGGTGCATCAGCGAAACCTAAGCAGGGACCACCTTCTCACCCTGGACAGAGTGGTGAGTGAGCAGTGGAAGCCTGGAGCCCTGCCCCAGCCCCCACACCAGTGCCACTTCTTTTGTCATAGGAGGCACTGGTGACATTTTTGCTCAACAAATGCTTGTCTCTGAGTCTGCAGACCCACCAGAGAATGCCAGCTTGTTTTTGCCTTTTGAAGTCTGCCCTTGGGACTTGGCGGAGTAGCCGGATGTGTACTTAGCCCACAGTGGTTCAGCGCATTGAACCTGCCTCCTTGTGGGTCTGTCTATTGTGGTACCATAAGGGCTCAGCCAGCATCTGAACGTCATTGAGATAACGCGGCCAGTGAGCTAGGGTCAAGCACATTCTCCTCCAGTCACTTTTACTCCATTGTTTCTTTTACTATTCCACAGTCATTAATTTTTTAAACAATGCTTTGGTGCAGGAGCAGAGCCTCATTCTCTCCTGCTACTCTTGGTGGAAGTGAGTAAAACGGTCCAGACTGAAATGCGACAACAATTTGTAGCTCAAAAGCTGCCTAGACGCTTGTAGGTCGAATTTTGGTTAGGGGAGCTGAACACGTTGTGGTCCCCCGGCAGCGCCGCTCCCCTCAGGCCCCTGCTTTCCCTTGAGCAGGAGGTGAGGTTGGGCCTCACCATCCCCGTGTCCCTGGCCTCACACACTCACATAAATTCTTGTACATGCAGTCAAAATCATTTTTATTCTTGTGTGATTCTAATTTTCTCTTGTTACTCTTTTCCTTTTTCTTTACTCCTTTTTCACTTGTACTGCACAGTGAGCATGTTGTTGCTTCTGAAAATGTGGGCTGTGCACACCCTGCATTGGAAATAGCCAGATTGCCCTCCGTAAAGTCTCCATCACTTTAAAAAGCAACAACTTAACAGCTGTTTTGATCAATCTATTATCTTAGTCATTTTTTATTTTCTAATTTTTTGGAATATTTGCTTTGTTAGCTCATCACCTACTGGTGTTTGATACCTGTTGAAATCCTTGCTTTTGAGGAACATGTTTGGTCCTCCTTTTATTTGGTGACAAATGCGCCCTTATTAAATTTGTTTGATTGTTTTGAAGAAGTAAGATGCGAATTGATTTTGTCGGCTGCTCAGGGATTCTTTTCATGGAGTATTTAAACTTGTAAGGTCAAACTCTGCAGCATTTTGCTCGATTCCTGCTTTTACACAAACGTGCTCGGCACGCGGTTCCTGGCTGTCGCTGTGTGACGTGCGTGACGGCGCTTCATGGCCGGCGGTCACTGGTGAGGAAGTGGCCGCCACGGAGGTGACAGCTGCAGGGGACGCTGTTGGAGGAAGCGGTCACCGTTTGGTTCTTTAAATTTTTTTTTTGCATTCAACTTCCCCGTGCCATTTACTTTACTTTGCCTTCATAAAGGGGCAGAATTGGGTCTAAAATCCATGACACTATTTGTTCCCTTTACGAGGCTGGTTTTTCTGGGTATCAGGACAACATGACCTTCTCCTAAGTAGCTGGCTCACCTGGATCTGTTGGACACAGGGACAGCTAAAAGGGCCGTAGCTTCCTCTCTGCTCCAGCCAGTGGGCATTCAGAGCTGGGTCTGTGGTTTGCCTCAGCAGCCGTGCAGACCTCCCTGCCCCGGCCTTTACTTTTAACCCATGTTGGCAGTAAAGAGTTGAATCCGTTTCTGTTGCAGCTGACATCCACCACTGACAGCCGTGTCGTTAGTTTGTGGTAGTCAGTCTCCAACACCCCAGACAACCGTGAAGGAAGATGATTTGGCCGACCTAGGACCCTGGATTCTCACCCTCACCATGGTTCATCTCACCCGGTGGAAGGGTTTGGCCACCACCATCATGCTGACCATGAGGCCTTGTTTCTCCTTTCATGCTCTGGTCCAAATGTGGACACTTCATTTTTCACTGAATTTGTCTCGCTTGAGACAGGCCAGAATATCTGAATGAGTCCATCACATTCTGGGTGGGGAACAGAACAGAAGTAAGTGTCGCAAGTAGATGGAGTCTAGGCTGTCCGGGTTGGCAAATGCAGGCTGGGATCTGTGATGGCTGGGCTGTACACTGGACACAGGCCTTTCCCGTGGCTCCTGAGAGCCCATGAGTTGAAGTGATAACAGCCTTGCGTGGGTTCCCCCATCCTCATCTGCTCATTGGCAAGTGTGTCTGCTAATTAGGAGCTCCCCCAGACCTCGGGCCCTTCAAAGCTCAGACCATGGGAGAACCTTGAGTCCCTTCTCCTGGACATCCTGTGTGAGAATCCACTGCCTTCTGAGGTGAACAGCGGCATGAGATGCCTCCCCCTCCAGGGAGCACCCTACGGCGGACTGTTAGTGCACCATGCTGTGAGCTTGTGTGTTTCCGGCCATGGTCCCTACAGAACTACAGTTGAGATGGGCTTATTGATGGAAATAACAGGACTGATTCCAGGGCAGGGCCTGGGGGAGGGAACAGTGGAAATTGAATGTGACCTCAGACACCTCGGTGGGTGCTTGGGCTGTTACTAAAATGGGGAGTCTGGGAGATACCTGCCAGGAATGGAATTCTAGAGTAAATGGTGGACATGAGGCATTTTTAAGATGCCATTTGTCATCCAAATTAGGACTTCAAAGAGGCACTCGGGTCGATGAGCCTGGGGCTCAGGTGAAGGAGCCGGACTAGAGATACACGTTGGGAGTCGTCATTCTTAGCTGGTGTTCACAGCCTTGCATGTGAATTAGATCATCTCGAGAGCTGCAGACTGAGGCTGAGGGGGGGCAGGGCTGTGTCTTGGTTGGAGGAAAGCCCAGACCATACAGCTTTGGTGTGTCAGTCAGTGGCGTTTGCCATTTTCAAAGCAATGCCAGTTATCCTTAAGGGGCCAGGGGCTGGGCAGGGCCAGCCAGGAAGAAATCTGAAGGGAGGGTCGTGGCCACGTGTGCGTCTTGGGAAGGTGCAGAGTCTGCAGTGTACGGGAGGGTAGACTCCTCAGATGCTAGAGTTGCAGTGAGGAATGGGGAGAAGGTATTCACAGTCACCTGTGAGGGAGGGAGGGAGGTCTAGGGAGCCCCACCTTACCGGACTCGCTTTCCCATGAACAGAAGGCAGTCAGACAGAGGATCTGAGGTGAGAAGGGATGGGCACTGGGAGGGGAGCCAACCTGGAGAATGGTGCTTGCAAAATTCTGGAATAGTCTCCCTGAAAAATAGAGTTAAAAATACCCAGACTCTTAAGAACATTGTTAGTGACTTGGGAGGAGGCAGTTGTTTTTCTGGCCTCCTAAGGGTAAGGCATGTATCCAGGGATACACAGAAGATACGGGCAGTCTGTTCCGGGGGCTTGATCGTTACCGGGGGAACAGTGCAAGTTTAAAGGGGGAAAAGGGCAGCCGAGGGAAACTAGCCAGGCCCTGTGTCAGGAACCAGTCGGCCGCCCTACTTGCGTGTTGCATTCACATCCATGCCTCCCAGGTGGGCGCTGACAGCCCCCTTTTGGGGATTGGGAAGCCTTCTCAGAGGGGTTAAAGAATTGGTCCATTTAGTGACTAGTAAATGATGTAGCAGGATTCAAGCAGGGCCTTGTCAGAATTCAAGGGCATGTTCTCTCTACTGTTTCCAGTACTTCCCTGTTATACCTGGAATGGTGAAGTGGGTCAGTTTTGGAGCCTTTCAGAAAAAGTATGATTTAAGCACCTCTGGACTGGTTCACAAAGCTCAGCATTCTTTGATGGTTCTGAAGCACGCAGTGATTTTCGCCCCAGAGAGGTAACGTCTAACTCCTTTGATGATGACGTGGTTGCAAATGGTGTACAGGTGCAAAACCAGACTTTGCAGCTTCTGAAGGGAAACTCTCCAGTTCTCCCTTGGTCGGCTTTCTTCCTCGGGATGTATCTGTGCTGCAGCATAGGCCTGAGCTTTGCATATGGAGTGAGAGTTTAATATCCGATGTTAGCATAAAACGGTCAGATGAAGAAAATCGACGTTGACAATTTATTTTTGGGTTTCATTAGTCAAAATATACTATCAGTTAATGGCCCATATAGCAAATGAAATTGAGTACAGGACATTGCATTTCTTACTTTCTATTTAGAGTTCTCTTACAGAATAATGTTGCCTGCTTTGGAACATCAGCTCCACCACTCACGGCACCTATCAGTGTGTTGGTGTGATTGCATTTACAGAGTGAATGTAATCTGGGCTTCCTCAGCCCCAAACACTTCAATGCAGAATCACGGGCTGTAGATGTCTGTTAGTCACGCAAATACTTCTAAAATTATATGATTCCAGAAAAGAAAGAAGAGAGAGAGAGAGATTGCCTTTATCAAATTTCCTTTCAGTTCTAACTGAAAACTGTTGTTGAGCAGCTCTGGTTTCCTTTGGATATGAATACACACTTTTCTTTGCATGTAACCTAGGTTTTGGACTAGAACACCAAGTTCTTGCTGTCCACAAGCCACAAAAATAGTAGCCAAATTGCACACGTGTGAAATAGTTTATACTTTTTTCTGAGAAAGTATCCTTGAATTTGGGACTTGGGCTGTGATTTCTGCTTTTTGCTTCCCCCACCTGTCTTGTAATCTCTCACTCCTTCCCACGTGGTTCCCAAGTGTTCGTGGTCTCAAAGGAGCGGGCAAACACCCAGTTGGTCACCATGTACTGCTGCTATAGAGCCCAGTCAAGACCTAAAGGACATTATCAGAGAGGACTTCCTGGAAGAAATGGGCTGTACATTCAGTTGTGAGGACAGAGTAAGAGTCAGCCAAGAGAAGGAGTCAAGAATGTGGCTCAGGTCGCAGGTGCAGCCCAGGCAGAGGCCTGGAGGCTTTTGGCGTGGGGACCCGTGGAGAGTGCTCTGTGCGGTCCAGGGTGGAGGGAGCCCCTGCTGGGTAGGACACTGGAGAGAGTCCGGGGTGTAGGGCTTTGGAAGAAGTTGAGTTTTACTAGAACTGACACAGTAGGCAGTGAAGGGTGTCAACAGAAGTGACCCTCAGGAAAGGTACTTCTGGTTTTGCTTCTGATATACTACAGACAAAAGGGTCGGGACGGGCGAGAGCAGGTATGTCTGTCCCTTTGAGATCCAACCCGTCATTCATTTATTCATAACACGTGCACTTCAGTGAGTCTAGGGGAGAGAGAGTGTAGCCACATAAATAAGCAAAATGTATTTGCTTCTTGAGAGCTTAGCATTGTCAGAAGTTGACTTAGCCTAGAATGTTCTAGGAAGAGAGGAACAAATTGTGGAGGTTGGAGGGAGGGAAGGCTTCCTTGGGAAACAGTCAAAATGAACCTGGAGGCAAGTGGGAAGTAGGAGCAGGTCAGGGGGCTCCTGAGGTCACTGGGGACCTATGTACTGAGATGATGCTGGGCGAGCAGGGTCTGGGGTGGGGCTAGAACTCTACCAGGGAGCCTCTGAACTGTTTGAAGTGGGGTTGATGTAATCAAATTTGTGCTTTGGGAAGGCTGTCGTGGCTTTGTGTGTGTGTGTAGTGGGAAAGAGGTGGAGGGTGCCACCAACTGGGGGATCATTTGAAGACCATTCACAGGCTGGGATATGGGCTTCGGGGCTACTTGGGGACGGCAGGGGCAGTGTGGATGCCGGCTTTCCTTATGGGGGACTTGTTAGTGGGGCTGCCCTAGAAGCACCTTGTTGCTGGAAGAAAACTGATGGAGGCTGCCAGGTGGACATTCCTCTTCTCTCCTTCCCTGCCTAGTGTGATGATCTTAGCTCAGCCAACATTTGGAACAAAAGAGCTAATCTCCAGGGTTGCCCAGGCCTTTGTAGAGCTCCTTCGAGTGAGATCTGATAGGATTTAGGTTTGTGTTCAGATCTGGATGTTCACTTAGTTAGAAACGTCCTGTCATTTCGATTTCCATAGGGGTTTTTATTCCTGATAAAGATTGCTTTCTTGGTGAGAGGAAAATTATTACAGATGTTGTCTTTTTCAAAAAAAATCATATGTTTTAAGAGCTTTAATATTCAAAAGAATAGGAATATATAAAATATTTTAGGAAGTCTTTGGTGTAGTTTCTTTGCTTTCTGAGCTAATGTGGAGTTAGAGCCTTTGCATTACTTAATAGCACATCCTTGTCAGTATTTAAAGAGCTGTTAGTGAGCACCCCAGGCCCCACCTCTCAAAGAATCGTTAAAGTTTGCTCTGAAATAGTGAGGTCATAAAGGTCTTGTTTTCAGAAGTCAAAAGGTTTTAAATACGCACCATAGCTCCATTTATAAAATAATAATAAGTTCAAAATTAAGAAAATGCAGGATAATTGATTTTTTTTAAAGCCTAAACATAAACTTTCTTGTGCTAATGTTGCAACTGGAAATTTTGAAAAGAAAAATCCTACTGCAATATCATCTACGTGGTATATATATATATATAAGTTTCACGTTTGAAAAGTAACTGCGCAGTGGTTTTCAAAGTCAGGAGCATTCCAGCTCAGATACTGGCAGTGATGGTTGCTGGTTTTCAATGGAAGAGCCTAAATTTGCCTTCTTAGCTTTTTTTTTTTTGTACTGAGAAGGTTGAGTAGTGCTTTGCCAGGATGATTTTCGGGCAATTTGAGGGCAGATGTCGTGTTCCAGCAGTGAGATATTTCCATGCATTTTATTTTCTGGACATCACCAGGGCACATGTGGGGTTTGTGCCTGCAGGCTGGAATGCTGCAGGACTCCCTAATCCATCACCATTATGTCCTGGTGCTGCTCCGGTCAGTGAATGATTTTCTGTGACTTGGAGGTAATGTGGTCTGATGGTGATGATCAGACGTGCAGTTAAATGCTATTAATTGAAATAAGAGTAACCTAGAAACATTGCTCTAACAATACAGGATGAGGGAGGAGGATTGGCTGAGCTGCTTGCAGTGGGGTGTCTTCTCAGGTGACTCCCTCACCGTGATTCCTGCCAATATCCGCCCCAGCCCTGCACGGTAGTCCTGCCGAAGCAAGCAAGCACTTTGCTCAGAAACGCACTGAATTTCCTTGTGCCTCTGTTTGTTGGCTTTTTTTTGAAAGCACATTTTGCCCTTTGCTTAAATGCCATCCATGCTAGTCATCCCTTACACTCATTCTTCTGGACCTCGTCCATACATAGCTGCTGAATGGATGAACAGAATGTAGTATCTCCATGTAGTGGAACATTATTCACACGTAAGAGTGAATAAAAAAGAAAAAAAAAAGAGGAAAATGAAAAATGCCACCTGTTTTGGGAAGTCCACCCTGACTGTTCAACCCACACTTTTCCCTTTGAAACCCAATCACTTATGCTCCATTCTACTCTTTTTGATAGTACTTACCACCTTCTAATAATCTTTAACGTTTCCAAAAAAAATAAATAAATAAAGAGATGCTGATGCCACTTCAAAATATACAAGCCTTGCTAACAGCATGTTAATTGAAAGGAAGCAGACACAAACGGCCACATATTGTTGATTTCAGTGATCTGAAAAGCCCAGAAAAGGCACATGCAGAGGCAGAGAGCAGGTGATGGTTGGAAGGGGCTGGGTGGAGGGGGATTACGGGGTGAATGCTAGTGATAGGGGGATTCTTTTGGGCTGATGAAGTGTTCTGGAAATAGAAGGTGTTGAGGGCTGCACAACCGTGATTGTGCAGAAGACTGCTGAGCGCTGTGTCTGGGAGTGCCTGTTGTTGGGGCATCTTTATTTTGTTCACATCCTGCAATGTGAAGGGCCATATTCTGCTGTGGTCATTCTACTCCTGTGAGTGGTGAGGGTCAGAGACTTTGTAGAGTCCTGTTTCTTTTCTCCCTCTGGCTGAGTGTAGGCAAATAAATTTAAGCCTGAGAAATTGCTCCATCTGCAGAAATGTCTTTCAGTTTTGCCTGGTGTAAAAATCTTGAGAGCTTTTAACCGTTGAGGCTAGTCTGTGGGGGTAAATAGCCTATGAAGCCTGGGTGAGCCCGGGAAGAGCCGCGCTTCCCTCCCAGACACGGGTGGGGATTTCACCCCCTTTCAGGCAGTGAAGGGCCCAGACCCGTGGGCAGACTTGACAATCGTGAATATTTACGTGTATCCGCTGCTTCATCTTGGATATTAATTTCAAGCTGAGTCAGTTTGTGGCGGCAGCCTCATCCTACAACAGGAATTTATAGTATCTGCTCTTTGAGGTGAAGACCTGACAGACTTGATTATTTAACAGTCTGCTTTGAATTGATATCTCAGATTCCTTTGTCAAAAGCAAAACAGCAGAAATACAGACGTCCTTTAATTCCAATGTGGCCTGGAACGGGTTTAGTGTCTGTGCCTCAGTGGCCTTATCTGCGGGTGGGGAAGATGATAACAGTGCTTCCCTCAGAGGAGCTGGTGAGGGGAGTGTGAGAAGCACAAATGGAGGACTTACACGAGATGCTCATAAATGACCGAATTTAGTGCTCTCCGCCTGGTGAGGCCTTAGGGGCAGAGATGTCAGAACAGAGCAGTCCTAGCCGGAGCTCGATACGTGATGGTAGCTGTTATGATCAGTATCACCACTGTGGGTTATCAGGTAGTTTTAAGACTTGGTAATATGATTTCACGAATAATGTTAAAAGACTAGACATCTCAGATCCAGTTTACATAGTCCTCAAGATTTCTTCTGAGAATTGGATGGTTTCTTCCCCATCTTAAATCTGAGATGAGTCTCTAAAAGTTTCCGTATTCCTCCATCCTTTTGCTTTAATTCTCTATTTCTTAAAAAACAAAGTTTTTAGATGGAGTTACTGGGGACTGAACTGAGGGCCTCATGCATGCTAAATACATACTCTCCCAAATGAGGTATAATCTCTTCCCTGATTTTTTTTAAAATTTACATCTTAATTTTCAGAGGTTAGAGGCCTCTAATTATTTTTCTGGAGACTTGTCCATGAACCTGTAAATCTACAATTAATGGACAAAATTTGGTTTATTAAAAAAAATCTATAGAATATTCTGCAGTCCATCCAAAAGGAAATGCTCATGGACTTAGAATGTTTCTCCTTTAAGGTGATTTCTCCTGTTTGGTCGTGCTTAATTTGTTAACAGCCATCCTCATCATCATAATGACCAAACTCGCTGTGAGTGGACGCCTAACTGAGGCTAAAATGCTTTGCTCATGTTTTACTTCATAGCAAGTGTTTGATTGTAGGTATCAGTGTCTCCTTTTTTGTAGCTGAGGGATTGAGAGATGGGTCAGCTTGCCCCAAATCACACGCAGCTGGCGGTGGCTAGCTCGATGCTGGAATCCAGGCTGCACAGGATGAATTCTCAATTGCTCCTCTAATCAGTTTCCCGTTGAGTGTTTTCCCGAACTCCTGTGAGCCCATAAATGACCGATTTTAGCTATCTCAGCCTGATGAGGTCTTCAAAGGAGAGACACCAGTGAGAATGAGAGGCAGAGTGGCATAAATTAAAATTGTACATTTTCACAAATGTTTTATTCTCAGGTAATGACTTTAAAGGTAATATTTTTTTAATTTAGTGCTTTGTGAGAACTAAAAACAAAACATTTAAAATAATTATTGTGCAAGAGAGAAGTGGTCTTTGAAAGTCCAACTGTTGCTAATGATGTTACTTGTTTTTTCTAGTGGTGCTTATTTACTGAAAAATTTCCAAACACTGAATTTGTTTTATGTAGTCTTAGTATGAAAGAAAAGTTTGTCAGTGAGTATTGTAAGTAAAATCCTTACTCTTTTCTTTCCTGATGATGAATATCTTAGTTGTTTACATGGCTTAAGTATATTTCGTCATTTGTGAAATTTGAGTAATATGGTTTACCTTGTCTGACTGTGAGAGCTGGACGCCTTGTATACAAAGCACCGTAGAGGTGCTTAATAAAAATGTGCTGTCACAGTGACTGATAGTTTAGAAGTATCAACTCTGAATACTAAAAAGGGTAGCTTATTTCTGATGCATATTCAATATGTATATATATGATATACATTATTATGGCTTAAAGTAACTAGGATTGTTTTTTTTTTAAGTGCAGTATGAAGCTTTAATGAAATCTGTGTCATTCTAGTGAGACAGGGACTACTTAAATTGCCTTAAGCAGACGACCTTGAAGATTATTTACACAGAATGTGTATTGTTACAGCTCAGAATTCATGTTGCCGTGTAACCATCCATCAGACATTTAATTTCTCGGGATTCTGACCAGAACCATTAAGTTTAGAAAAATCCACATTGATTATTATCAGGGAATAAGCTCCTCTATTTTGTGACTAAAGAAAATTTTGATTTTTTTCTGCACTCTTTTCAGGTTTTAAAATTTCAAAATTTTGATTTGACATGTCACTTTTTTAATAGAGAGAATAAAGCTCATGCTGTTTTAATATGTAAATAAATGTTTTTGTATTTCAATACCCTTCTATGATTTCCTGGCTCTTTGAGAAGTATTTTGCAAGATACTTAGATTACCTACTGTTGGAAAAATACAGACGTGACTTTTATGAATATAGGCGTAGTACAGTTCTGTTGGTTTTTACTACAGTGCAAGACATGAGACCTAGGAGAGCTATGCTGCTGATTGCCAGGAGGACAGATCTCAGGTCTCAGTCTCCCCTGGTGTAAAATGAAGTGGCTGGACTGGATTCTTTCCTCTTCTAAGATGAGCTTCCATGAGCCTATGTCTTTTGTTTATATTTAGGAGTATTAGCAATATCAGATTAAATACTGAATACCCCTCCATCCCCCCGAAGCAAAGTGCAGTATATGCTACATAAGCTTCTAGTTATCTGATTCTCGTTTCTCATCTTACAGTCAATTTTTGTGTTGCATGTTTCCCGGCAACCTGGAAGATCTTTTTAGCCATAGGTGGCGCTGTTGCAACTTTTTACAGTCTTAATTTTTCTGTTTGTAAAATAAGGCTTAAACAATGTGATTTTATTTTGATTCCTTTGCTTAATGCTTCAGAATAGCACAACGTCCATTATGTCTTTCTACCTGGAAAATTTTTTCTGCTTATATCATAGTTTTATTCTTTTATCTCGCTGTGAACATTTCAGACTTGCTGTGCAAACAATGGCAAAATCGGGCTTTTCTTCTAGTGTTAGAAACCAGTGAGCCGGGATATTTTAAAACAGCTAGAAGCTGCCTCTGGAGCACCATAAAGCTGAAAAGTGTGTTGAGTTCCCTGAGTATTGACCCCGCCGCTGTGTGTTAATTGGTGGGAGTTGATTTGGTACATATATGATGGGGTGTAGTTTCTTGACTTGGGTTTGCCTGCACGTGCTGACACTGAACCACGTGATCCTGAGTCAGCTCGTTCTGAGTATTCCCCTCGTCTGTGAGAAGGGGACACTCATATCTGCTTTGTAGAATTGTGAGAATTAGTAATTATGTAACATGTTTACCACAGTGGGTATGTCAAGAGAGCTCATAAACTTTAGCTGCTGTTTTGTGTGCAGCCATCATTTTATAGTCTTTGGTAATTACAAAGAAACAAGAAAATAAGAAAAGCTGATTTTATGATGAAAGATATTTGAGGAGGTTCCATAATTCCTACACCCATAATTTAGCATCAGCCGAGTCAGAACTGTTACACAGTCGCCCTGGACCAACGTTAAGCCACAGAAATTTTTGTTACTTCATATATGTTGGGGCCTAAGGGGAACCAATACTTATACACATGTTGTCTCCAGCAGCCAAATGAGAGATGACACAAGAGTAGGCAGGTGATAAATGTCTTCTTTGTTACTGATGAAGCCACGTTCTCCATGAACTTCAGGGCTGTGGATAAATGAGTGTCATGATACTGTGTCCCAGAAGTAGAGACTCACCCTGTCCCAGGTATCTCTGGGCCACAGCAAGCCTTCCCTTGAGAGAATGTGCCCCATCATGCACAGGGCTGTTCTGCAATGCAGCTGAGCATCCAGGGTGCTTCCCTAGGGTAGTCAACACTGGAGGGAAAGGAAGGGTTTCACATGCCCTGCTTGTCTCCCTGGAATCACAACTCAATCTGTTAATGTGAGGAGGGCTAGCTGTGGGCCAGGCGTCAGGGCTGTGAAGGGAGTAGCACTCTGCATGGCCCAGAGGAGTGGGGAGGAGGTATCCCTTCCATCAGTTTAAACAGGTGGTGGGATGGAACAGAAGGGTGCATCCCATGAGTTTATAAAAGGAGAAATAAGAATATCCTTTGGGTATTAGTCTAGCCAGGAAACACAGAAGATGATTAGGAAGGAGACTTGTAAACCACTGTAATATTAATTTGACATTTGTTGAGCACCCAAAATGTGCTACATTCTTTTCTGAGCGTTTTACAGAAATGAATCCTTCAATCTTCTCAACAAGCGAGTAAGGAAGGTTTGATTGTTATCCCAGTTTTACAGTGTGGAAATTGAGGCACACAGAGGGTAAGTTGACCAAGGTCACAAAACTAGTAAGTGGCAGAGCAAGTATTTTAACCCTGGCTGTATGGTATTGTGGCTCCCAGAATGGGCTTTGGGTGTTTAGATGTATCTGCATCCCTCGATTTCTGTACGTCTGTGCATCAATTAGCCCAGAAAGGACAGGGAAAGGAGAGTTACACAGGTGCTCACAGTCGTGTCTCGGCAACTGTCCACGAAGAGTGCACCGTGATTAGAATTAATTGTTTTCCAGGCAGCAGATCTGTTGGTATAACAGAAATTTAGTCCATTGAATTCATCTAGAAATCCTTCCTGCTCTGCTTCTGTCCACACTTGCCATGTGACTGCCTGCCCGTGTTTGGGCCGTGGAGGAGAACATATACTCATGGTTGAACTCTGATATTGCAGTCTGGTTCATAGTTTCACATCTTCTGTTACATTAATAAGTTAAATTTCTGGTTTTCTTGCATCAGTGTCTCATGAGTTTGGTTAATGTGAAACCAGTCCATGGGAGCCCAGGGGTTATGATGGTATAAATTTTTAGCACGTTGTGGCACTTCTAGCCATGCAGACATGACTGGGGGATGTACGCCTTTCTCACTGATTTCTCCCAACAGCAGGGTCCTCTCACGGATGTGAGGCTGGGAGCTCTCTGAGTAGCTCAGTCAGAGGCCAAGTCCACCAATCCGAAAATGATGAAGTACCTGGAAGTGGGTTTAATAAAAGTAAAGGGCTTCCAGGTAGTCCGATGGGCTGTTCAAGAAATTTGGTGAAAAGCTGTCCACTGTCTGTGGTTTAGCTGCTTCTTTGCTGTTGAAAAGTCTGGAGTAGATGAAGGGATTTTAAAAAGCAGAAAGGAGTGATTTCAGGTGGTACGTCCACACCGGTGAGAAGTGATGGATGACCGCCTGTGTGAGGCACAGACAGAGTCTTACAAACTTCATAAACCAGCTTCAAATGCTCTGCCATCTGAGTGCGCTTCATATGGGGTCCAGTTCATCACTGGTCACGCTGTGAGGGCAAGTAACTGACGATGGCAGAAAGGACACGGAGGCATCAAAAAGGTCTCACTCATGTTCCCTGTTTAAAGAATGTGGCACAGTGTATTATATTTGAGCTGGTTTTTCACTGAACAGTTTTTAGTGTTTTCTGGGACTCCCCAGTGCCCCAAGGTTCCATGCAGCTGGGTGTCCCCTCATTGCAGCTCCGTCAGCGCTTGCCCTGGGCTGATGTGGTGTCACGGGAAGCAGGACGGTCAGCGTCCCCGGCTCCTCTGAGCTCCGTCTCCTCATCTGCAGAGCCTGGTTTCTCATCCGTGTCTACTTAGTAGGGTTGCTGAGAATCACACGTGATGGTTATCAGGTGTGATTTCTGGTTGTCTCTGCGATTGGCAAATAGCCAATAATTGACAGAAACTCTTGTTTTTTTTTATTGTAATTGTGTCTCCTAGATTGCAGTGGTTTTTAGTCTGCATTTTTTTATAACTTTACTCATTTTTAAATATGCCCTTATTTTATTTATTTTTTTTTTGAGGTACTGGGGACTGAAGCCAGGACATTGTGCATGCTATGCAGGTGCTCTACAACTGAGTAATACCCACCCTCCTTTTCTGCACTTAAAAATAAATATTGCAATACACAAAATAGCTCTTAAACTCCATGATGGGACCTGGTCTCTGTATAGGCAAATGAACACGTATACTATTTCGATAAGAATAAATGCTGTTGAGACATACGTTTCTGAATCTGTTAATGTGCTTAAAAACGATCATAGCTAGTGATAAACACGAGACTTAGATCCAGGACTTTTTAGGGTATGTTTTGCCATCATGGGAAATTACATTCTACCGAGAAGGCTAATTGGGTCTCTTTGATATTTGGATGGTTTAGCAGGTGATCAAGGCTTTCCAAAGCTGACAGTTTTGTATTTTAAACTAACTACAAAGTTATCTTCTAGAAGATGGAAATCCTAAGTTTGTGAATTTCCCAGTAATCCAGGGGGTATGTGTCTGTGTCTGTGTCTGTGTGAACGTTTGTGTGTGTGATTTCAGGAATGTAGAAATAAGTTCCATATAGACTTCTGATATCTTTCTCTTCCAGTTCAAGGTTTAAGCATATACTTACACAAATAAATTGATTTTCTTTTGTCATTTGGCATATTGGCGGGAATAAGAGGTTCTCATACTTGTTTCAGAAGGGTTGGGAAGCATGAGCTTAGAAAACGGGAGGAGAAAGAGGCAGGGAGACACTTCACACTTTGTGCAGTATATGAGAAACAGTAGCTTTTCTTTTCTCTTTTCTTCTAAAGCAAACTGGCTCTGAATTGTAACACACTATTACTCAGAATTGCTTTTCTAATCAGATACAAGTGCCTCAGATTTTTCAAGGCAACATGAATGATGAAATGTGTTTTAGCATTTATCTTTAAAAGTAGTTTTATTTCTCAAGTAAAAGACTATAGCCTGTTTCTTCCAGCGTCTCAAGAAATTCTCATTGATCTATGTACATGTTCTATGTGCTTATTTTCTTTTTTTTTTTTAAGTGCTTGTTTCATTGTGGTGTGAATGAATGTTTAAAATTTCTGGATTTTGATCTTTAGAAAATGCTGATTTATCATAACTGTTAAAAAGCTGATTGTTCTTTGGTCCTTGTTTGGTGGGGCACCCTATTGATTACTCTTGTCTGTTAAAGAGAGAAATTCTTCCTCTAGCCTGCAGATCATTAAGTGTATGGTTTGCAGTATGCCTTTAAATTTCATTGAATGCATTGAACATGATTGTCCAGTGAATTTTGAGTTGACTCATAGTAATGACTTTGCTTTGATTCTGTGGCTTTTGCTCCTCTCCACAAGAGCTTGAATTCTCTGTTGCATTTTGTATACGTGTTCTTCACAGTGGAAGAAATTTTGCATTTTTTACAGAGGTGGTTTTTCCTAACACCTCTGAATGCCTTCTGTAATTGATACAACAAAAATCTGTTATTTCAATGCTTAATTATTTCATACACTAGTTTTTGGCTTAATCAGAAACAATGACAGAGTGATAATAAAAAATAGGAAAACTTTCCTTCCTTTGAAGAATAGAAATCAGGTGGTCAGGCTCACCCATGCTTTGGGCCTGACACACTTAATCTCATGTCATTGTGTATCATGATTCGGAGATGGAGTTGCTTCAGGTTTATTGATTTTTGTTTTAACATTTGTGTTGAATTCTTTCTCCAGGCTTATGTATCCTGTTGGGTTTGTTGAAACTGTAGAAGGGAAACAAAAGCTTTTTTTGGTTTCCGGAGTCCTGAGTTGCTGATGATAAAGAGTTGAGGTTGGGCTGAGGAACAGAGTGACACTCCCTCTGCTCCCAGCTGAAATTGATGAACAATGAAATCAATTAAGTGTATCGGTATTTGACCAATAGAAGTTAGCGAGCCCAAACTGGCTAGTTATGCCCAAAGAAAGTACTGAATTCACCTGCAGAATTAGGTGCTTTACCAAGAAGAAGCAGCTTAGAGCAATCAGAAAAATCAGTCCTATGATGAGATATAAGGTAAATATAATATCTTTTATTTCTGAAACTTTTCTAAGTTAAGTTGTGTAGAGCTAAAATTAAGTTTCAAGCACCAGGAGTTAACAGTGTGGGTGGTTCTGTATGATCATTATTCAGGAATGTGCCTAGACTCTGCTAGAGTGGCTGAAGCTGGCAGGAAAAGACCTGGAGCCAGGATTTGTCACCTTAGGGTGTCCTCCATAATGGTTCCATGTGGGAGCCCATGATTGGGTTAACAAATTGTAACAGACCCCAGCCGCCTGTCAAATTTAAGAAGAAAACGTATGCTTAGTAACTGCTTTGCAAGCAAGTGCCTGTGCATCCTCACTCCTGTCTCCTTGCCTTAAAAAGCAGAGATAATGCTTTGCTTGCGTAGATGATGTTTTAGATAGCACTCTGCTCATCGCAAAGCAATGACCCAGGCCCACAGCTATAAAGGCTGGGCTTGTGTGCAGTTAGATACTCTATTATCCCCCAAGCAAGGACCTAGCTGGTCTGGTGGTCTGCTTTGTAATTCACATGTCTAAAGAATGTATCTTATTCCCCTCACCCCATGACTTACCTAAAGATACACTAAGCCTTTGTACTCATGGTGGATTCTACAATCTCTGTCTCATCCTTCTTTCCCCAAGTTCCTGCTTACTATCACACAACTGTTAATGACGTTTTCCTTTGATTATACACAATAAATATGGGATCATTTGAGAGGCTCGTGGAGTTGGGTCCCTACGCCCTCTCTCTTTCGTGACTTTTTCCACAGAGTCTTGAGTATTCATTCCCTGTACGTAAGACTTCTGCCAGCCAGAACCCACAGTTCCAGGTGAGAAGGATGCAGGCTTTATCTCTCCTACCCGAGGGAGAGAGAGTAGAAAATTGAGATCTGCTCTTCCGTGGTCCCTTCCTGCCCCAGGTCTGCTCCAGTTCACCTGCAGCCTTCTGGCCTCTGCTCACACTGCCTCTGTCCCAGGACTGACAGCAGCCTTTTCTTCCCTGGTAAACATTTCCTGTGCCTTTTAGAAGTTGGTCTCTTCTCTGCAATACAACCCTGGCAGATGTGATGGTGGTAAACGTGCTGGTGGGCAGTCACTTGGGGACTGCCAGGAGCCATGCTGATTCTCCTGAGTCTCTCATTCGGGGTTACAGAACTGTCGAGCAGCAGAGGAAGCCCTTTAACGTGAGGCCAGCTCAGCATTGCATCACTTTCATTTTATTTTTGAATTTTCAGTGGAGAAATTATTTGTAGCAAACTGTTCCAGATTTTTGGCTGCCTGCTTTCCTCACCACCATTTCCTTGTTGGCTCTGGTGCTTGTTGTAAGAACCAGGTTTCTTCTCTGGTTATTTCTAGCAGCTGGGCTTGCCGAATCCTTGATCTGCATTTGAAGCAGAATGCTTCTTCGTGATGTCAAGCTGATTTTCCTATTTCTGAATATTTCGTGTACACTCAGCAACTCTTTCAAGTGAAATGCTCTTGTCCAATTCTGTTAACCCATATTTGCCGATCTCCTGCTTTCATGCTGAGGGCAGTTTCTTCTTCCTGTAATAA
Source organism: Vicugna pacos (assembly GCF_048564905.1). Taxonomy (NCBI): domain Eukaryota; kingdom Metazoa; phylum Chordata; class Mammalia; order Artiodactyla; family Camelidae; genus Vicugna; species Vicugna pacos. The sequence goes on from NW_027328785.1 coordinate 1,140,768, forward strand.
AAGTTAGCAATTTGCATTTACTATTTGAAGGTTCTGGCCCTAGGTGCTTTTGTCCTTAACAGTTTTAATACAATTCACCCATTAAAATGTGCAGCGGTTTTTACTCAAAGCCCAGAATTGTGCATCGCAGTCAATCTTAGAATATTTTCATCCCCCAACAGGAAGCCCTGTATGCACAAGCAGTCATTCCCATCTTCCTCATCCTCCCCCAGCCCCAGGCAGCCATTGTTCTCTCTCTATGGATTTGCCTGTGCTGGACATTTCATGTAAAACAAGTTATTTCATGTAAATGGAACTGTCTATTGTGACTGACTTCTTTCACACTGAGTAACTTTTTCAATGTTTTTCCAGGTTGTGGCCTGGGTCAGTACTCTATGCTTTGCTATTGCTGAATTATATTCTACTGTATATCTGGGCCCTACTGTTTACCCATTCATCAGGTGATAGTCGTTTGTTTTGTTTCTGCTTTTTGTTTGTGAAGAGTAATGGCGCCGTGAATACTCCTGTAGGAATTTTTATGTGGACATTTGTTTTCAGTTCTCTTACTTGTGTGACCAGAGAGCAGAAATGCTGGGTCATTCATAAACCAAATGTTCAACTCTCTGAGGACCTGCCAGGCTGTTTTCTAAAGTGGCCACGCTGTGTTACATCCTCACCAGCAAGGGCTGCGCGCTTCGCTTCCTCTGTGTCTTCATTAGTGCTTGTTACACCTTTTTTTTATTATAACCTATTGTAGTAAGTGTGAAGCGGTTTCTCCTAGTGGTTTTGACTTGATTTCTTTTACAGCTAATGATATTGAACATCGTTTGATTGTGCTTATTGGCCATTTGTATATTTTCTTTGAAAAATACATTTTCAGATACTTTATACACATTTTAATTGAGTTCTCTTTTTCTTGTTGAGTTGTAGGAGTTTTTTCTTTTATTTGAAGATACAAATACTTAATCAGATAAATAATTTGAAAAAATTTTCTCCTCTCTGTTGTTTTTTCACCTTCTGGATGGTGTCCTTTGAAGCAAATTTTTAACATTTGATGAACTCCAATTTATCACTGTTTTCTTTGTTCCTTGAGCTTTTGGGGTAATATTTAAAATCTGAGGTATTTTATTTAAACTTTTATATAAAAAATAACTTAATTCTTAAGACCGTTCTAGGAGATGGGTGCTGTGGTTGTCCCCAGTCTATGGAGAGGAGACTGAAGTGCAGAAAATTTCACTGAAATATCAGTGTCACAGCTACCCAGTGCTGTGGGATTTCAGACCCTCATGTTTGTCCCCAGCATTTGTGATCTTCACCACCATGCTCCACTACTGCCTGGAATCGTTAATGAAAAAGTTTTCCTTTTTTGATTTCTTGATTGTTTGTTTTCTCATTGGGGAACTCACCTCTTCATTTTCCTTGCAGAGATCTGTGTAGGTTTATTTTAGATCTCATGTACTTATTTATTACACAGGCTCCAGTGATGATTGTGCCTAGTTGTTCTAATCAATTCATACTCAAGTCTTTCCTGCTCATGACACTAAAAAGAGAGTCATGACTTACATAATGCTCAAAGAAGAATGTACTTGAGTGATTTTATTTTTCTAACCAATCAAACAAATCAAATAAAAACCCGGTGTTGGAACAGATTATAAGCCCTGCAGAATAGGGTCACTGTCTTCCTTGTGTTTCATTTGATTTGTCACAGTGTCTGGATAGTGCCTTGCTGTCCAGCAGTTTTGTGAGTATACGGTGCTCGTGAATCATTGTAAGGAAAGAATTTTGACAACAGACTGTGTTGTTCATTTCACAAGGGAAAAGATCATATAGAAATACTGCTCAGATTTATTTTAAAATTAAGCTTGGTGTTTTGAGAAGGGTTCAAGAAACCATACAAAAATCTTTTTCACTAATTTTAAATCTATCTTAGACACATTATGCATACATAGCAGAGTAACTTATCAACTAGTTTTGACAAGAGGAGTGTATTATTGATTATCTATTTTAGTTGAAATATTCTACCTGGGATAAAGTAATCAGTGCCCATAAATGAACAAATATGTTTGTATTTCTATGCAACATGGGAGCAGACTTCATATGTTTCTATATAATATATATGACTGTGTGTTTTAATCTGTCTGTCAGTGTTTTTATAGTTTTTCAGCAATGTTGTAACTTTAGAATTCTTCTATGGAAATCACCCCCAATTCTAGTGCAGTTTGTACTGTGTATCCTGTCTTATGCATGGGATTCCACTGTCCCCTCTGTGAGGAATTTCCTCTCCTATTGAGTTAGTAGCAGAGTTAAAGGAACTGTGATTTCTAGGCCTTTGCTCTCCATGTGTTTGCAGTTGGCTGTCAATCAAGATTTTCTCTTTCTTGAGTTTTCATTGTTCAATTAGAATTTTGGAAATAACAATTAATATGTTGCAACACTCTCCCTAGAAACTTGATGTGTTTGTGCTTTTCAGTTTCCAATTTACAAAAAATGTAAATTCACTCCTGTTTTTAAATAGTCCTTTTTCACTAGATATTTGTTTACTTCTTTATAGTCAAAATATTTTCTTCCCAATGAATGAATCGGTTTGCATGTTTTAAAAGATATTTTACTTTTTAAATTTCTTATTCTAACAGGTATATTCGTTGTACAGAATTTAGAAAATAAGGATAAACACAATTATAACTTAAAAATGGCCTCTAATCTCACCTGGGGATACAGTTGTAAGGTTTGAAATTGAGAATTACAAGTCCTCTCAAACTCTTCTTCTATTTCAAGTACGGTTTGGTTACTGAGATCCTCGAATTCTCATATGAATTGTAGCAGCAGATAGTCAGTTTCTGCAGAGGAACCCACTGGGAATGTGATCGAGTCCACGTTGAATATATGGATCGCTCTGGGGAGCACTGCCATCCCAAGAATGCTGTCATTTGATTCAGGAATGTGCGTGGTGTGTCTGTCCAGGTGTTTAGGTATTCTTTAATTTTTTTCAGCATTGCATAGAGTTTACATTGGATTATTTTACTATATATTTTGCCTTTATACTGAGGACAAGTGTGCAAGGTACCGGGATCAGAAGTGTATTGGAGCTCCGCAACTTGCTGCCACCATGGACGCTGTGCTCTTGCTTCGCCCACTGTACAATGTTGCACAAAATAGGACCTAAGTAACTCTCCCTTGAAAGAATGATTATATGATTGCTGGATGATGCTTGAGATTCCTTGTGATGATGTCTTTTTCCCAGAATTTCACCTCTTCTTAACTATGCCCTTTCCCTTCCTTTCCTCCAGCCTGTGTTTCAGCCTGCCTGTGGCATTGATTTTCCTTGTCTGTGGACTCTTCCTTTCACTAGTTCGTGATAATGTTACATGTGAGATGTGGAAACTTGCTAGATGTCAAGAAAGAGCAAATCCATTGCATGCTAGATTTTTTAGAGTGTGTTATTGTATTATCGATTGAAATGAAATCAGGCTGACCCATTGAGCCATCCCCTGAGCTCTTTTTGCCTTCCTACAGGTGATACTGCTCTCGTTGCTGCATGTGCCCTTCCCCCAGACTTGGTTTTGGAGTTGAGTAAGTCACCATCACTGGAGCCCTCTCTTTAAATGATGACGAGAACATTTGCTCTATCTCCTTGTTTGGGGACTTCGATGAGATGAGGCAACAGATAAAGAATGGAGCCCCACCTCATTCTGATCCCCGCTCTTTCCGTTCCTTTCTCCATGGGAAGAGTACAATTCAAAAATATAAAGATTGTGAGCTAATGAGATAGACAAGACAACCGATCATTTATTAAATACCCTTTCATGCCAGAAACAAATGTATTATACACACAAAAAGCACATAAAATACGGTAGTACTGTGGTTACAAACGTGGGTCCGAGTTCGAGTCCTGGTCTGGAGTGACAAGTCCTGTGAGATGGAGAATTTATAGGTCGGCTTAGCCTCTCTTGGACTTGTTTTCTGTCCTGCAGAGATGGGGCTCGCTAGGCGTCCCTCCCCCGTAGAGGTGCTGAGGGGTGTAAAAGACACGTGTAGGCAGACCGAGCACAGCTGCTCTTTCCTCGTAAGTGCAGGATAGCATCGCTTTTGCGGTGATGGCTTTATGACCGCACCGTGTAGACTCTCAGTGCTCCAAAGGGATGCCTTGCAGATTGGAGATGGGATTCTCACTTCTGTAAATACCCAAGGATTGTGTTATTGGGCCTTGCTGATTTGACTCTATTCTTTAGAAAGTACATAATGTAGATATATTTTTCAAACATGCATTAATTTTTTCTTTTATTATTTATAGTTCTACCCTCTCATCTCTTGGTGTGACTTTTCATGGAATCCAGGAAACAGTCCTAAGCAACCTGCCTCTTCACACTTCTCCGTGGTGGTTTTCTTCCCTGACTAGAAGAGGGTTTTGCATAGGTAATTTTGATTGCTCCCCTTCTCTTGGAGACTCTCTGTTTTTCTGCCCATCTCTCACCTGTCCATCTGTCCATTTCTCTACCCACTCATTCTTCTGACTTTTTTCAATAAGCATTTCAGGCAGCTTACAGAAGAACAGATACCAAATAAACAGGTGAGAAAATGGAGCCAAGTTCATACAGTGAGGCTAGGAGTTGAGCCTGTGTGAGAGTTGCAAGCGTGAGACACACGCCTCTGCCTTGTGACTTATAAGATAGACAACATCAATGTGCCTGAAGCTCCCAGCAGACACAGGGAAACAGGGTTTGTGGGAGATGCTCATTGGCTGTGAAATAAATAAGTGGCTTAGGAGAAGCCCAGCCTTTCCAAGTACTAAGGCTTAGGAGAATATTTTAGTGTCTTCCAAAATCAGATTATTGCATCTTTTCTTTTTCAGAGTTTTATGTATAGTTGGTTTACATTCTATACCTGGAAATTTCTCCAAAACTGCTGCCCACGTGAGTCCCATGACTCGGGAATGGGGTGGTTCTACTCATTGACGGGGGTTGGCCAGAAACGGAAAATGACAGCCTCAAAGGAGCCTGGGATTTATCAGTTATGTTTTGTCAGTGCTGTAGATTTCAGAAAATGCTTTCACCTTTTCTTTCCATCTGAGGCAGCAGCGCGCTCTCTTACCAGAATCAGGAGCTCAGGGCCACGGGATGGTGGGGGCTGACTGCAATGCCGTCAAGACAGCTGAGCTAGTCACTGCAGGTGTGGTTCTTTTACATACTGCAGTTCATGCTCTTTACTAGAATGTTTCAACAGGGAGTTAATTAACTGAGTTAATTAACATTTTATAAATATGATGCTTTGTTGAAAAGACAGTCATAGGCAGAATATAAGTTGTGATCACTTTAAAAATGGTTTCATTACTGAAATTTCAGTAGGAAAGATCCAGTTTATCTTATTTCCGCCTCTCTTTAAAAGTAACAAAGAAACAAGACAGAAAAAGCAGAGGATGATTTCTGTTCTTCCTCTCGGCTTGCAGGTGCCCTCACCTCCAGTGGCATCCATCCAGACACCAGCACTGACACTGGCCGTGCTCAGAACTGCCTCAGCCCTGAAGACACATCTGACAAATGGAAGGGGGCCGCGCCCTGTTACAGCAGGTGCTCTCACTTTGTGGGTCCTTATGTAACTGTGCGGTGTTATTCAGGATGGCCCTTTCTACACTTTGTGACGCTGCTGCGGTGTCTCCTAGTTATTTGTTTCTGTAAGTACTCGTGTAATTTTCCAATGTGTGGTACTAGACATCTAAAAATGCATTTTTCAGATGAAAAATAGTGTGTATTTAATATAAATGTCTGAAAAAAGGGTCAAAAGGATCTATCCTGGTGCCAGTACTCAGAGATAATAATTAACACATTAACATCTATTTTCTGTTCTTTTCATCAGTGTGTATTACCTTTGTCATAAAAACCAGCGAGCAATGTGTGCCTGTATACTGTGTGGAGACCTCCATTTTCCATTCGGCTTATTACACATTTTTCTACAATATTCTATCTCCCCTGGCATGATTTTTAATGACTAGTATAGCATTCTGTCTTGTGGAGTCCTCGTCCATTTTACTTTGGACTTAAATAAACTTTTAAATTCCAAGTATACTTAACTGAAATTCTGAAAAGAGATCTGTTGTGGTACCGAAAGTCCCCTACTTCCCTTCCCCTTTTTTCCTGAGAGTAAAAACTGCTGACAATGTGGAGTATATATTTCATGACCTTTATGCCTATGTCATATAAATAAACACATACATACACGTATATGAGAAATCTATGTCTATGTGTGTGTATATATGCTTTATTGAAAAATAAGGCCATACTATATGTTTTCTGCAGCTCGGTTTATTCACTCAGGTATATATCACAGACGTCCTCTCCCTCCAGACTCACCCGGTCCTTTCAGATAGAGTAGAGGGTTTTCCTGATATGCAGGTTTGGTCTCTTGTGTAAGGACACCTTTCGTGGGAGCGTACTGTGGACAAGGCCTTGGACCACGCCGAAACACCGGAACTTTAGTGCCCACAGCTCACCGTGATTTACCGCATCATTGTCTTGATGGTGGACACTTAAGTTTTCTCCATTTTCCACTGTCAGAAAGGGTGTTTGACTGGCATACTTCTTATACAAACATTCCTGTGATCTTGTATGAGTATTATTTTCGTTAAGTTTTCTGGAAATTTAGTCCTTGGATGTGACAACTACATAAATCACAGGCTCCTTTCAAGTGAATCTAGAAATTCCTTCTCCTGTGGGGCATGAAAAGATGTAGAATAACTTATGTAACCAATTCTCTATCGCTGGATATGATTTCACTTCAGCTTTTCTTCTCACCATTGTAAACAGTGCTGTGTAAATGCTCTGATAAGTACATCTTTTTGAACTGAATTTTTCTAAATGAAACGATTCCAAAATGTGGAGTTCAGCCTTTGTGTACACACGTTTTTCAGAGTTTACATATCCATTGACATGTCATCCTCCAAAAGATCGCTCACAGTTTGTTCTCTCAAAGATGGACACTAGCTAGAATATCTTTTAAAAATATGTGCCAATATGATGAGCAAAAGTACTTTTTCATTGTTTTAATTTGCACTTGATGACCAGTGAGGTATTGAGCATTTTTCACTCATTAGCCATCTGACTTTTAAAAAGTGAATGATCTCTTTTGTCCTTTGCACACATTTAAGTGAGGCAGCTTCTTGTTGCTTTGTGACAGCTCTATGTATATTATGAACATTAACCCCTTGTCTTCATCAACATGTATCAGAGAGCTTTTCCTTGTCATTTTTTGCCTTTCATTTTGTTCAGTAGGTTCATTTTTGTTGTGGCCCAAAATAATCTTAAGATTGTAAATGTCTTCTTTTTGGGTTTTATTCCTGATATTATTCTTAGAAATACTTTCTTATAATGGTATAAATTTCTTCTGTAGGTTTTTTTAATCTCTAAGATGGAGATGATGATGGTACTTGTTATAGTGAAGAGAAGTTGAATTAATATGAGCAAAGAATTATATTCGCTGTTATTAGTACTTTCTAATATTCACATCACATTCTGTAATTTTTCTTGCGTTCATTATGACTGGAATAGAATTTGTTTTTTCCAGGGGATTCTCTGATTGTCCCAAGACAATTATTGAATTCCTACTTTGCTTTTTAACTTGAAATCCCACCTGTAAAGAATACTTATGTACACTAGAGTCTCTTTTTGAGCTCATGGTTTATTTTTATCAATCTTACTTTCTTACACTAGCACTATATCTTACATATTGTAAACATTTATTTAATATCTGACAGTGTGATTTTTTGATTCTCTTTTCGATCCCAAATTTTCTTGGTTAGTATTATGACTTTATTATTCCTGAAGAATTCTAATATAATTTTTCAAGTTAAAAAAAAAAAGAAGTGCTGTCGTGGGATTTTTTAGTACTTTTGAATTATCTTTAGGAGAACGTACATTTTTACAAAACTGCTTTCCTCCATACAAAATGTTGATGTCTCTACTTTCACACCTCTTACTTTACCCCACAGTACAGTCGTGTACTTCCTCCATGTACAACATGGGCATTGTTTTTGAGTTTATTCCAGATTATTGTTGATGTTTTTGTTAATTATTTAAGTCAGAATTTTTTGCTATTGTATATTTTAACTGTTAAAACTGACACCTAGGAAGGCAGATTCGGTTTGTAAATACTCACTTTGTAACTTCTCATTTAAATTGTAAGTATTAAGTACTTGTTACAGAATCCTTTCTTTTCTGTTTTTAAAAATTTGTTTCCAAGATTCTCAAAATGGTCATAGCAAAGTAGTATAGGTGGGGACAGAGATGGAGAGAGGTAGTGTGGCTCATGTACAAACTGTGAGCCCTTTCATGGCTGTGTTTATGCTGGAAAAGCTGCTGAAGAGTCCAGGATAAAACAGGGGTGGCTTTGTATGCAGTTGAAAGCCAGCTTTCTTGCCTGGTGAAGCCTGGTGGGCGTGACAGGTAGATGATCAAGGTCGAATGGAGGTTATTGGCTGCACAGAGCGCTGTGTCTGAGAACTGGAGAATATCGCCATGGGAAATGCTTGGTGCCAGGAACAAAGCAGAGGAGCTGGGGACCCTGTGTGTTAAGGAATTTCCAGCCCTCGGAGTGGGAAGATCAGACTCTGCATTCAGATCTGAGTTTGAATTCATCCTCTTTAGTTTACTTGTCCTCTGACTTTTGTCAAGCTATATACCCTCTTTCACTTCCTGTTTTCTTATCTCTCAAAATAGGAGAATTACAGCCTGCTGCTAGATTGTTTGATCAGGTTAAATAATTAGTGTCTATAAGATGCCATGTACAGTCACAAGCTCAGTGAGAAATGGGCTGTCACCTGTTCTTCTGCAACTCAGTGCTTGACAAGACATGGGGGAAAGCCAGTCCCTAATTTGTGTGTGATGCAAGTAGGAACAAAATTAATGTCTTGCCTTTCCCTAGCAGTATACTTACAGCTTTGCTTCATTTACTTCTTTCCTCCTTTCCTTCCCCTTTCCCATCCTCCACCAAAAGATCCTGAGACTCTCTCAGAATAGTAGATTCAAATTACTTTAAAGGTTGGCTCATCCTCATGAAATGATAGTAACATAAAAAAAATCTGTACACATCCCAGAATACATTGTATTTGATTTACACACACACGTGTGCACACATACACACACACAATCAGGCTACCTTCCACTTGCAGAGGGATAAGGACCACTTTTTCTGAGTTTTCACTCACTGAGCTTGAGAACAATGTCTCTTACACAGACTTTCACCAGGCTTCGTGCATGGTGTTTTTAATTGAATTTCGGCTTTGTGGCCATAGATATAGTCTCCTAATAGAAGAGAGAAAGTGGAGACATAGACATTCCGCTGAGATATTGGTGTCATCATATTTTAGTTGTAAAGGACTTAAGACAGCATAGAGTCGTAATATTATATGGGTGAGAATCCATGATGTTGTAACTTGGACAAGAACATGGACCTTCTGCCGTCTTGTCCACAAAGGTGAAGAGGCAACTGGGCAGGGGATGGTAGGGATCCTTCTTGATTGAGTTCCATGTTCTTGCTAGTTTTCATTGCTCAGTTGCCTTTAGTTTATGTCCATGAGGCCTCTCATGGGAAGGTCACTCTGTCCTGATAGATTGAGTTTCTTATCAGCAAAAAGCTCTGGACCCACTCATATTTCCTAGAGTTTTCTGCTGACCTGCTGACACTTTATATAATTGAGACCTAAGAAACTACTGAATATAAAATCCTTATTGTTATTGTTTGCCCTCGAGTTCCATAGGAAAGGGTGCTGTCTCAGGCTGTCTAAAGCCAGATCTGAACAAAGATAGGGTGACAGGCTGTGCTGCTGGTCCTCCACAGTTGAAGGGGATTTCCAACTTAGCTTTATATTCAAGGCAGATGAGTTCAAATCTTGCCTTTGCCAGTTATTATCTTTGTGAATTTGGGGAGAAACTGTACTTTTTTGTGTCCAAATTTGTTTATCTGTAAGTAAGTTCAGTATTTATTTTAAGGTTTCTGTTTTAGAATTGAATGAGCTAATACTCTCATTTATACCTAAAATAGTGATCTCATGGTTCTATGCTGGTGCCTTGGTAGTTGATTACTAAGGGACTCCGCAGTGAGATTGGGGGTGGGGGACCCTGGATAATAGAGCTTATATTCCAGGATATGCTTGTAAAAGACTGGATGTGCAGTGGATTTTTAGTAAATATCTACTCCTTTCCTAATCTGCATTGATTGTGTATATATCTTTATACTAATATATGAACAATTTTTATTGCAATTTAAATATCTTTGTACTATTTAAAATATCTAGTTATAAAAATACGTGAAATAAAAAGATTTGAATTTATTTTCTTTTCAATAAGCAAAACAAAATAAAATAGAAAAGAAAAAAGTTTTGAAGGAGTAGAAATAATTTTATTTCTGTGGAATCAATTCCTTGTAATAGGTTTTTTGTTCATGTTGTTAAAAAGCATATAAAATTGATAGGTTGTGAAATACTGGAAATGAGGAAACAGTGGAGACATACTACCTCTAAGGCAGTCAATTTGTTACCAAGTCCAAACTCGTTCTGCTTGCTGCATGACAGGCCAATTAATCGGGAGATGAGATGTTGGAGTAAGGAAAAGAGACTTTATTTGTAAAGCTGGCAGACCCAGAAAATGGCATATTGTTATCCAGTAGAACTCTCTTCCCCAGGGCAGAATTCAGTCTCCTTTTATACTAAAAAGTGGCGGGGATGTGGCTGGTTGTTGCAAACTTCTTGCTGTATGAATTGTTTGTCCTTGAAATCCTTTGTTCCTGCAGCTGTCCATGTGGGTCAAATTATGGTGCCCCTGTAAAACCTCCAAAAAAAAGAAAGGTTATTCACTATTTTACAACTTGCCATCTATACATAAGTGTAGAAGAGCAAATATCCTTAAAGATCAGAGCCCGGAGAATAGACCCTCCTGGATATTTCAGGCTAAATGCAACTTTCTTTTACAAAAGGTGCAGAGATAGCAAGTCTGAGCCTAGAAAACAAGGTACAGGATTAAAGCCAAATGAACACATCTAACATGGAGTGAAATTTGTTCTTTCTATTACAATTTCTTTTTCTCCCTCATAAATAATTTTAGTAAGAAACATGAGCAATTTTTTTATTTTTGCTTCTTAATAAAGGACTACAACTACAATTTAGTGAGCAGGGATGCTGTGCGTGCCTTGGTGTCACAGCAAACTCTTGTTGGTGGTGGTCGACCCTGCAACATGCCTGATGCCCCATGAGTGTTGGTGAGGGTCCCCCTAACCAGGGGCTCTATTCAGGAACCACCATATGCGCGTTGACCTCTGGCACCTCTTTTTCAGCTGCAGGAAATTTTTTCAGATTCTATGATAGAAAAATCACTCCAGCTAGGGATAATCAGGGAATAAAGGAAGAGGAAAAGGGCTTGAAGTAGAGTAGAAGAGAAAGACAGAAGCTCAGGGAGCCTGGGGGCTTGGCAGCGCTGCCTCGGGAGAGAGAGGAGCAGAGGTGTGGATGGGACCGGCTACGGAACCAGCTCCTGCAGCTTTCCCTGCACCCAAGCCACACAGCTTTTAATAGGGCCCAGGACTCTCTCCTGGCTGGATGTCACCCTGGGCAGAACCTTGAGAATCGAAGGTAAGGGGTGGGCAGCACTCACCTAGGGGATCACTGAGGACTTTGGTCAAGTCCACATTGACTTTTCCAGTCATGTGCCTTCACCTGTTCTTTATCTCAGGATCTGAGAAGCAGGAGCAAGGAACTCAGGGAGAGATCCAGGAAGATATCTGACTGTGTTAAGAGACGACAGTCACAGTGACACTGGGAGCAAAGAAACTTGCAGCAAAGTAAAATAACTTCACAACTATTGCATCAGAGCTGCATGTGTGAGAGAGCCTAAGCCTGTCTCAGAGTGCAGGGGACAAGCGGAATGGAATGGTAAAATTAACACTGACAATTGAAATTTTGTTAAATAGCCTTTTACTTTTAATTTTATCACTTCAATGTATGCAGGTGTATTTCTATGAGCATTTATAGGTTCACACAACCCCACCAGCCCCTCTTGCCCCCATGGGGGATGGGATTTCTCAAGCACAGTGCCCCTCCTGCTTGCTTGGGCCACGCTGCGGGTCCTCACCTGGGGCCAGACTGCTACAGTACACTGAGTCCCCGAGGCACGGCCTGGGATACATGACAGGAACAACTGTGCTCTTGGCTGAGGGCCTCCATTTCCCCCTGCAGTGTAAGAATGCCGGTGACTCAGTTAGAAGCATGCATCCAAGCCGTCCTTCCGTGTCATCACCATCTAGAAGCGGTGCCTGAATCTTCTGAATTTCTGCAGAATGTGGTTTACAATCACCTTGAACAAGTGAGTGTGTGTCCTCTTTCAATTGGAGGAGTTACTGCCGTTTCCCTGGAACTTACTCATCAGTAGTCCATCTGATTTTTCTGTGCTAGGATTCAGTATGGCCTGCTAATAACTCTGCAGTCAGATCTAGAAACCCTGATGAAGAGGATTATTTATTTTCTTTCTTTATATGATAGTATTTTACTTTCAAATTTCTGAGTTTTCAGTTCTTGGAGGAATTTTTTCGGGGGTTGGAGAAACAACTTTGCTCTTACCATCTTTGTGACCTGTTGCTATATGCGTCTCACCTGTCTTCTGTCACTTGTGAGGCGGTTCCATTTGTGACCCTGTCCTGGTTGTTCATGTAATAAAACATAAAATCTGTAAAAGTACAGTCCCTTTTACTCCGAAGACATTCCACAAATACTCCTTTAATCTGGGTATGGTTTTAAGAAGACACAATAATTAGAATATATACTTGCAGGTTGCCAGTGCAAAATCCCCAAATTAATAGTCAAGCTCAACATCTAAAATCTTTCTAATCTACCATGGATTTGTATGGATAAGTGAAGTAGTTTGCTAAGAACTCAATCCTCCCAAGCTGATGCTCTGCCAGATGGTGGAGCCGAGGGACGAGGGTGTGTCCTGCCCTTCCTGAGCTGACAGTTTCATGGCAAATACCTTCACCAGGTGAAGAAATTGAAGTTTCTTCTAAGAACAGTGGGTCTGAAATGAGTCCAAAAGCATGGGAGAGACACAATCACATTTGTCTCAAGTAGGGGAGAGTGGCTGTGGGGCCACTTGGGAGACTCATGAGTCCAGGTGGGCAGTGTTGTTGGCTTCCACTTGAGCGGTGGGACGGTCAGTGTGTAAAAGCGAACAGATTGAAGGCATGTTTAGATGGTAAAGAGGAAAGGATCAATGATTTCTGTGAAGGTAGGATGGAGTAAGGCCCAGGTTTCTGGGTGGATTAATGAGTTAAATAATGGCCCTGCTGTGTTCTGAGGAGGGAAAGCAGCAGAGGGAGTTCTGGGGGAAAACTGATGAGTTCAGCTGTGGGTAAAGTGAAAGGCTGTTAGATGTGTGGTCTGGGAGCTCTGGTGAGAGCCAGTAGTGAGTAGGGGGCGGGGAGAGAGACTTTCAAATCATTTTGTCTTGTGAAAATACATACAAGAATGAGTAATGACACAACCCCTGTATATTCTGGATTTAAAACCCAGTAACATTTTGCTATATTGACTGCAGGGGTTCTTAATTTTTTAATAGAAATAAAATAAATAGAAACAAAATAGTGGAGTTAATGAATATCTTAGAGTTGATGTGTGTCCTTGTATGTATTTTCATACCTCATCTGTTTATAAACATAATCTACAAAAAGTTAACTTGCTTAGCATTAGAGTTAAACAGAGGGACGTGACACACTCTGTTGGTGGTTCAAGGTGATTTCTTGGGCAAATTATGTAGCCTCTCTGTGCCTTAGTTGCATCTTCTGTGACTGCCCCCGTGCCCCTCATCACAGCTGATTTCCTAGACTAGATGTTGGGAGGGAGGCTGCTGAAGGGAGTAAGAGGTGGCAACTGCTAGGGTCACTGAAGAGAGAGACAAAAACAGATTAAAGCCAAGAAACTGAGTGCTAATACCCTCAAAGGAGAAAGAATCCCTTAGTTTTTTGAGCCACTTAGCCTAAGAGAAAGAAAATCATGTGGATCCAAAGCTCTTGAGCATATGAGTATTGTGGGTGGGAGGGTTTCATCAGAAAAGGGTTGAGAAAAGGCCTTTTGGTTTCCCTTTACGTTTCCAGTAAGGATGAGGTGCAGAAGAAATACCGCCCGTTTCACAGTTGAAGGTGCTGTTTTGTGCGAAACTGACCGAAGGTTGGAAACCATTCATCAGTGGTGCTGGCAAAAGAAGAGACTGCTGGATTGGGTGGGGCACTTGCTGTGACTTCCAGGTGACCTGCTGGCTGGGGGCTGTGAGGCGGGCAGTAGGTTTGCAGTGTGACCTGGGTATAATCCCTGGCAGTGAGGCTGCTGATCTGACTAGCAGAGCTGGGCAGACACCGTCCTAACGGGGCTGCTAGGGATGAGGCCTGGGATACCTGCCATGGTGAGGGCGAGAGGAGAGCTCCCCTGAGGTTGTGTCCCTGTGAAGATTAGAAACGTCCTCCTGCAGGGGAGGAAGAGCCTCTGAGCAGCGGGCCGGATGCACAGGCAAGACCAGCCTGAGCACGGAGATTTCAGGAAGCCGGAATTCATACAGGCCCGAACAGCCTTGTTCCTGAGAAACTGGAGGGAAAAGATGCTGCAAATGCAGGCTAAGTTCAGACACTATTGTGTGTCATGAGTGATAGGAAAAGACTGTTCAGGCAGCCACGAGAGAACCCTGTGGTTGTCCCAGTTGGGCGTCACACAGGAGGGAGGAGCAGAGTTATATACTTTGCCACTTATTAGCTGTGTGACTTTGAGCAATATCACCCCACTTCTCTCTATATATATCTACATCTGTAAAGAGACACAGTGACAAGCTCGTGTCATCAGAATGCTTTGTTTAGCTCTGATCCCCTTTGTCCAGTCCTGTAAGTGCTGCCCTGCAAGGTTCTGCAGCGGCTGCTCTTGCCCTGTGATGGGAGGGCATAAAAGGGCATTGTAGCACCCGAGGGCAGAAAGGGGTTGCTTTAAAAGCAGACATGTAGCCTCCTGCAGCTGCAGACCTGCAGGCAGTTTGGTTCATGGTCGTGGAGAGGACTTTGGAGGCCTTAGCGTCGTCTTAAGACTTGTTTTCCCTTGGGGACCTGATTTGCCTTTGCAGATTAATGTTGAAGATTTGGGCTTCTGGCAAAGCTGTTTTCAGAGATGGGTATATACGTAAAATATCATATAAAATAAAATGATTTATTTAACGTGAGCGACTTTGCAGCTGTTGGGAAGAGCTGTGTTGGCCTGGTCTCCACGGAGGACACCAAGGGTCAGCAGAGCGTGCGGGAGGGAAGGCAGCCTGCAGTGCTTCTGCGGGGGGTTCTCCCCAGCATGGTGCTCTGCTGAGTTGACTCTTCTCTGAGTTTGGTTGCCAGAGGAGCAGACAGCAAAGTAATGAGTTCTGGAGGGATTGTATAATGACAGGAAGAAATAGGAACCTGGAGATTTTCTGGACTAAAACACGCTTTTGGTTCCTGATTCAGTGTGTTCCATTACAGAATTGATGAGTTGTGTCTATTCTGGGACTTCATTGAAATAAACGTTCAGCCTAAATGTTAAGGGATTTGGTTTATTTGGCTGGAGGACTCGAGCCGGGATGACAGCCTCTCAGATCACTCTGAGGGACTGCTCCCAAGAGGTAGGGGAGGAGCTAGGATAAATAGAATCTTTACAACAAAGATCAGGTAATTGGAACAATAAAGTATTGCTTGTTATCTAAAGAAAACCAGATATCTCAAGTTCAAGTATTTAGTGGTTTTCTATGTATGGTGGGAAGCAAACATTTGGGTCATTGAATTCATTCCTTTGGCAAGCCCCTGGCTATCTAGGGCCAGTATCCTGTCCTTTCTTACTCTGAGTCTGCTCAGAGGGCACCACTGTGAGTGGCTGAGAGGCCGGGCTGTAGGCATGTACTCGCTGGGGGTTGGCAGCAGCCGCTGATGACTCGGATTCAGCATTCTTTGTTTACTGTCATGGTTGCAGTATTTTCATGCACATTGTAGTATTTTCATTCACAGTGTTCCCCCTTGGTCCTAAATTCGACCAATATTTTGAGAGACATTTCATGACCAATTTTGTCCCACGTTGCTAGGATGGCTCATTCCTAGTTCAGGTGAAGAATCTTCTGAGTTGCCATTCAAGGTGTTAGTTTTTTTTATCAGGCCCTGTTGATACTAAAAGTTCTCTGGATCACCTGTCTTACTACTCTATTATGATCCAGGAAGTGTTTAACCTTCTTTGCTCATTCCCATAACTAGAATCACACTATTATATTTATTTTATTCAGGGTTATAAATTTTATCTGTTTCTTCAAGATGTTTAGCCATCACCAATCTTGTGGGCCTAGTTACACATTGGGAAATGTAATAGACAACAATTTTATAAAATAGACAGGATATAAGTAATACAGCTAGTAACGTTAATAAAGTCACGAGTAAGAATTTAATAGTCGAGAAGTTGTATTTTTGGGTTAAAATTTTGCTTGTGTTTCTGAGTTTGATCCTATGAGAAAGTTCATATTTATGGTCAGGGTCAGAGCAGGTATTAATTGGCCAGTTGAAATCTCCCACCTTGTAAGATCAACAGTGGCCTAAACAGAACTATAATTTCTTTTTAGAATAATGTTTCTGAGGGCTACCTAGTTAGAGCCTTGTATTAGGGAAACCCACCAAGGTAACACAGAAGTACTAGACATAGGTAATTTATCATAAACTTAACAATTGGAGTAGTTCATAATCAAAGGTTGGAGAAATTATCAAAGTAATTGGTATACAGTCCTGGTCCGGTGTCTTGGGTCAGCAGTCTAGCTCAGATGTCGTCTTCTTCTCATCCTGGTATGGAAGCTTTTTCTCCATTTGGGCATTGTTTTAAGGTGAGCAGCGCTCTATAGGCCAGTGCACTGCAGGGGCTGTTTCAGATAGGAAATGAATCCGAGACTCCGTTTCCTTCAGCTTTGGTGTGTATGGTCTAGTTAAGAGTATCTGAAAAAGGGTCTTTCCATTCAGGTTGGAGACAGTTCTTTAAGTCATGCCTGTTGCAGTATGCATAATCCCCTGGCTGCAGGTAATGGGGCATTGGAATTTTACCCAAGGATAGATTACTGAGCTTCAGAATCAAACCTAGAGTATTCTTTTCATAATTCAATTAAACTGTACAGCAGTGTGACATAACAGCAAGGAATGATCTGGGAAGTGTCTTAGTAAATATGGACCTCAATTAACAAAACTAGAATTTAATATCGACTAAAATATAATTTTTTTCTCTCTAAAGTTACCCTCAGTTTTCTCAAATATAGCCAAATCAAGATTAATTTCTTTACAAATTAAATCTGATTATTTGATCATATAGGCTTTTTAAATTGACTGTGTTGGAAGTTTTAATACGGAGTCTCAGGGTAGAATGTTAATAAGGTTTTCTAAGGCCAAGAAAGACACGTCAAGGCTTTTCATGGATTTTTGCCTTACAGATTTAGGTAAATTCTTTTCTCTTTAAAGTCCTTAAAATACCTTTATACTCCTATATCTCTTAGGAGATGATCTCCCTAATTTGTTTGATAGAGCCACTGGGGACCTAAGTATTTTTAGTCTTTTGAGGGATCAGTTAGGGAGAAAAGATAACTGTTCCAAGTCTGTATACATAGTTATAATTTATCAAATTGCTGTGAACCATAACTAGCTTAAGGAGAAGAGATTCTTTATGTCTGGGAAACAGGTTAAAAGGCAGTAGTATTTCAAACAATATCAAAAATTATAACCATATTCAGCTGGTTAATCAGTCCCATGTAACTAATTCTTTTAATGAGAGTTTTCATTAGAACTTTAAAATTTCTTACCCAGTTTAGTTCAGTGCTGTAGTTTGAAATTTATTAGAAATCAGTAAATCTCCTTGAAGAGAAAGCATTTTGCAAAACCATCAGAAGAAAACAATTAACTGTCTATAAATGACAAAAGATTTAAAAGCATGGTTAAACACCGTTACACTATAATCAATAAAGAAACCTGTTCACTATACCCATAATTATCACTGGTAACATTTCAGATAAACCAGAATTTTAGGGAGTCCATATAATTTCTACAATACCTATATTAATAATATTTCTCATTCAATATAACCTTAGACTTTTTATGATTCATTTGACAATTCCATGTTATTTAAAATGCCAAATGAAACTTTATAGTTAAAAATCTCTCTTTGGGATGTTTCAGGGGCCTTCTGTAGCATCCCAAACTTAACTGGAGATTAAAAGAATTTTAATTAATTAAATTAATTTTTATTTAATTAATTAGAATTTTATATTTGGGGAGCTTTTTGAAAGATTTCAGAACACTTGATCAGATAAACATATAGATCACTGTAATGTAGTACTAATTCATTAACAAGAAAATATGTCAAATGTAAAGGCAGAACAGATCAGCTAAGTGGTATAAGAAGTTTTACAATCTGTTACTGAAGGTGGATTAATATTTTAAGAAAAATTTTTCCTCTTAACAGAGAGAAAACCAAATCTAATCTTGTTCCAGCTAACTTCTAAGATTCATTTACGTTGCCCAATTTGATTCTAAACTTAGCCAATTCTGACCACGTACAAAACTTTCCTCAGGGTTCCTTTTCCACAAGCCTTCCACAGCTTTCTATACTTATATTAGTGTGTCCTTTATTTTGTCTTCCATTCAGAGGTAACCAGCTTCAGGAGAAAGTCACTATTTTTCATTAACAAAGTATTATTCCATTCTTACATCTTCCTTTACGCATTTATATTACTTTCCTAGGATACTGAGATCATTCCCTTACTAATAGAGACTATTTCTGTGTGACACCAACCATTTATTAATATTTCTAAACACCTTTAGTTTCACTGTAAGAGGAAGTTAAATGTTAAGTAATTCATATTTCAATCATTTTATCTGAAAATGGCATAGATATTTAATAAAATCTTGTCATTTAACTTAATTTAGCACAACTCTAGAATTTAAAGATATCAAACATTTAGAGATTATTTTAAGCATACATTTTAAAAATATATTTTAAATATTTACCCAAAGCTCTCATCTCATTTGCATTTAATTTACTTAAAATTTTACCACAGCACATTACTGTTATTTTTTTTTGACAAATCTGCAACAGATATAACAGGATCTTATTTGACTTTCATTAAACCTAGGTACAGTAAAGGTATTATAGTTAAGATGGATGATTTTAAAGATGTCTATATTTATTAGAACATACTTAAACTAAACAATATCAAATATTACCTTAATATTGAATATTTTCCAATTCACATGACACTGAAAGTCAATTTGTTAAGTTTTTATTTTAAAAATACTTAATTTTTAAGCTCTTATATTTTTACATCAATTAAGCAGAGCTCTTTGACTTCGAATTTTTTTTTTTTTAGCAGTAGAAATATCTCACTTCTATAATCTGTATGCAGGCTTATAAACAGACAAAAGCTAGAGATCTCATAGCTTCACTTTAAAACTTACTTATATTTATAATAATAGTTGGAGTAAGCTGAATTTGCTTGCTCAAATCACTAAGGCTTACTATTTATGAAACAGATAATTAAGATTTCCTCACAAAGTCTGAAGGACCCGTCAGAGTTCTGAGTTCTAAAATGCCAAAAATTTCATGGCCTCAAGTTTTATTTCGTTGAGCTAATTAGGCTCAGTCCTAGGTCACTGTTTGTTGTATTTATATTTCTGATCTGCAAGACAAAGACACTCTCTTCCAGGTCCCCAGATAACTGCTCTGTCACCCAGACCCAATTTTATCTCCTTAATTGGCATTTTTGTATCAGTGAGAAGAGCTGTAAACAAAGAATTCCATGTTTTAAAACTAAGGTTTTCTTTATTTTGTCTTCCAAAGCTTGCATAAGACATTTATTAAGGTCTCTTTTCCTTGAGTTATAAGTTAAACCCAGGGTAAACCTATATTTTTTTTTTAGCTACTCAAATTACTTTTTAGATTTACGTTATATTGGACGTCTCAAGTAACTATATTGGTTTCCTTTAATTTGTTCAATTAATATTTTCAGAGGGATAGACATGTGCCCAGCCTTATAATACCAAGAAGGGGAAGCGTTTTTCCACTGAAACATATCTATCCCACAACATAAGCAAAAGGTTTATATAAAGACCATCTAAATATACCAATTTCACAAACTTTTATCTCAATTTTATTAAATCTTATACCTTTAATTTTTATATCTATTAAGTTTAATCAATAATTCTTATTTCTAGAAGGAGTGACAGAAACCTTTTTTTTGTGGGTGTACATTGTATATAATTTTATAGAAGTCTCTAGGATGCCCAAGTTTCAGCCAAAGAGCTTAGGCCCTTCTCGATTTTTAATTTCATTAATTGGTCTGTTGTCCCAATCCTTGATCAAGTATTTCAGTCTACATATAAATATATTTTAAACTGTGGTAAATAAAACAGACTTGTTTGAACTTTAATGTTGGGGGGGAGTAGGTGAACTCTTTGGCCCTTTTTTTTTAACTTTACGTAGTGTAGTATCAAAACCCTGTATGTAAATCCAAAAATGTCCATTTTATTTATCTCATTCAAAATAACCATATAAAAATATTTATCCTTTTGGGATAAGCCACTTATCTGTTTTTTTGACATTTTTACAATCCTTTTTCCAGTTATTCAACCTAATTAACATTAATTATACTAAGTTTTTATTAGCATCTCTAGAAACATTTATCAGAAAGGAAAAACAAAAATGTAGCTTTTCAAACCAGTTATATTTTTATATCTGAGTTCTTAGGTTAACCATTAGATATATTTTTCTGCATTTAAACTTTATTTTAATAGGTACCAATAAAACAGCCGTTTATAATGAGATCTCTTTAAACTTTCACCAATTAAAAAGTTTTTCCAAATTAAAAAATCCATCATATGGCCATCAATTTATATATATATAAATATATATATATATATATATATATATTTATATATATATATATAGTGATTTTAAACCAATAAGATGAAGAGGCCCTTCCACATGAGAGTCGGGGTGTTGCCTAAATAAAATTCAAAGGTTTACTCTCCAAAAGCTTAAAGCCTTCGTGGTCCAGGCTGATGCAACAAAGTTTAAGATGGCAAAATATCTGAAAATTGGTACAATCAAAGAATTGCTTAGAATCCCAATTTATTTGCGTGGCCACCGTATGTACACAATACTTGAACCTTTTGTATGGCAGAGTCCAAGGTTTCCTTTAAAAACTAAACTAAACATATATATACTTACATGCACACACTTAAAGCATCCAGAGAAAGATAAAACGTTTACATTTCAAGGACACAGGAAGAGAAATCCCAGTTCCCACTAAAGGGGATTTTGTTTTTATAAGTTCAGAATGCCAAAAAATGTTTTTATCAGGCCTGGTTATTTCCAGAGTGAGTTTTTTTTTTTTTTCTTATTCCCGATTAATGTTGTAAGTTTTGTATGTACATAAATCTGGCTGGGGTTTTACTTGGAGACTGGCAATCTGTCATTTCTTTTTCTTTTCTTTTCTGTTCTGTATTTTTTTTTTTGAAAGTTCTATTCCCCATTGTAAGGTCGGGTTCTCAGAATAAATTTGCTAGTAAGATTTCCCACAGGGACAACTCTGTGGCATGAAGTCTTTGTGTCTACCACTCCCGGAAGATTCCCTGTCACCCGAGAATGCTGTTACCAGCCAGGAGGATGGTCCAAAATTTGGAGTTGAAAGTTTCCTCATAAGAGTTTTACTTTTATCCTGAAAAATTCAATGGAAGTAACCAAATTGAGGAAAACATTAGACCAGCCTCTTACCTAACCACTCAGTCCTGAACCCAGTGTCTTTCAACTTGGACCCACTCGGGATGTCTCCACTGGGTGGGTAATTCACCTCAGTTTCTTTCAACTGGAGGGCCACATACCTGGATACACCGCCAGATAAAACTTAGGATCATCAACCAATATGTGAGATCTGAGAACCAGGAGAGACTCAGCCAAATTCATCTGGACCCCCCGAGGAGGCGGATGAGCACAAAGGGCCACTGCTGGTACCAAGGCTCTGGTTACTTGGAGAGTTCAGGTGGAGAGAAATCTGCTGTGGTGCTTCATGGTGTCCAAAACTGTTGACTGAAATAAACGTGCAGCCTAAAAGTTAAGAGTTATGTTTTATTTGGCGGGAGGACTCGAGCCAGGATGACCGTCTCTCAGAACTCTCTGAGGGACTGCTCCCAAGAGGTTGAGGCAGAGCTAGGATATATAGGAGCACTACAACAAAGACCAGGTTGTTGGAACAATAAAAGATTACTTGTTATCTAAAGAAAGCCAGGTATCTCAAGTTCAAGTATTTAGTGATTTTGTATGAATGGGAGGAAGCAAATATTAGGACTCACTGAATTCATTTTTTAGACAAGCACCTAGCTATCTCGGGCCAGTAGCCCGTCCTTTCTTATTCTGAGTCTGCTCAGAGGGCACCATTGTGAGTTGCTGCAGTGGCTGGGCTGCAGGCCTGTCCTCGCCGGGGAGTGGCAGAAGCCTTTAATGACTTGGTATCAGTATTCTTTGTTTACGGACATGGTTGCAGTATTCTCATTCACATTGTAGTATTTTCGTTCACAGACCGAATATGGATAATCTGCAAACTTGGAAAGCAACCGAGATGGAATTACTGCAGATACCTTCTGCTTTAATAAGCCGTGTGCAAACATAAACATGGAGGAAGCATAAACTTGGATTTGGAGGTGTAGGAAAGGGATCCTGCACATTGCAGGAGAACGCAATGCAGAATTCCTTAAGTCCAACTTTCTTTACTGTAGTGGTTTCTGAGAACAGTTTATGGTAATTAAACAACATTGACAAACGGTGGCACACATTGCTTTTAAGAGATGGCCGGCTGCAAACTTTTATATTGGACAGGTGGAATTCATAGGCAAGTGGTCAGGTGGATGGGAGAGAGATGGAGCCAAGGCCTGGGCCCAGATTCCGGTTTAAATTGCCATTTCTTCACCATAGGGCCTTGGAATAGAATGCATACTCTCAACCTGTTGGTGAATCTGTGAAATGGGCATGATAATATTCATTTCTTCCTGGGATTGTTGTAAGATCTAAAGAGTATTATAGCACACATGAAGCATTTAACACCCTGGCACTTAGCAGTGTTCACTGTGTGGGGCCGCCCCGCTTAGCGTGCATCAGAGCCGTAAAGGCAGCATTTGTCTGTTGAGGATGCACTTGTAGCCCCTTGGCTAGGTTGTGAATTTGTTGATTTCCTTTAATACTTGTAACTCTGTGTGACATGGGCAGTTATTTTCATGGACAGATGAGGAATCTCAGGGTAAAGAAGACTGTGTAATTTGCACAAGGTCAGACCATAATTTTGGGTGCAGGGGCCTCAGTTCAGCATGGGCCCCTGGGCCTTCTGCTCTCTCCGTTCAGCACCAGAGCCAGATATGGAGTTGGCTGTTTCCCTGCCCAGAATATCCGGCAGGACCCAAGACACACCTGGCCCTGTGCTGCTTGAGCAAAAACTCCGGAGGAGAGGGAGTTACAAAAGGGATAAACATAAAAACATACGACAGCAAACTGTGATCAGCTCTGAGAAGGAAAGGAACACGTCTCGCCGTACAGAGCTGGGAGCTTTCCCGTCTGGGCTGCTCTGGGGGTGTTCATCTCAGCTAAACAAGTTCTGCTGTTGCAGCAAGGCAGGAAGGCAGGGCGCGTGTGGGCAGGTAGACAGGGCCTCATTGATCGTACTCATTCCCCATTAAGCGGCAGCTTTCACGGGCACTTACCTAGTAAACATTGGCCATAATCTTCACGCAATTTGCTTGGTAGTTTTATTGACCCCAGCTTTGAGATGAGGTCATTGAAGCTGGGGAGTTTGCTGCATGCCCGTGATTACCTTGCAAATACCCCCACTGGTCTTTCAACCCAGACTGGTGTGGCTGTCATGCCCCATCCCTGTGAATGGCATCGTGCAGCTTCTCCCAAGTGGCCCAAATGACTGACATTGATATGCTTAATTCGTAGGAAATGGTATGTGGCAATAAGAGAAAAAGGTAGTAAGAAATTGTTTGGAAAACAAGAAAAAAACCTATTCTTCCCCAGCTGGGGGAGCGTAACCTGTATCACCCAACCTAATCACTGCCTGTCACCTCCTCCCTGAGGATTCTGTGTTCAGAAGCCACTCTGAGCCTTGGGAGAACATTTTTCCTCATGACACTTTTGACTAGGACCCGCGACATCTCTGTCCCTGGTTAACACTCTCTTCAAAGCCGTTTAAATTTTTTGCAGGTTCCTCCACTCTGATGTAAGAATAGCCTGTATAACTTCTTGATGCAGCTCCTTAATGAAGATCTTGTGATGGAAACCTAGCCAAAACTGGGATGTATGCACATAGTGACTGCAAATTCAGCACATTGTGAGTTCATAATCAGAGGGGTGGGTGACTCAGGAAAGGCTTTTTTAAGGTAACAAGGGGAAAGCGAAAGGACGCTTGCTGTGTGAGAAAGAAACATCTCGGTCACAGCCAGCAAGACACCTGTGTTCATGATGGGGTGTGGCGAGTGCAGAGTTCTCACAAAGAAAGAAGTGATGTGATGGGAGGGAGGACAGTTGGGTAATTTATTGGGGAGGAAAAAAGTGGCCTGAACATTTCCTGGTTGAACAAGAGGATTGAGATATGACGTGCTTGTATTTTGGAGAGAAGGGTTTTGTGGGGACAGGCCTAGGAGTACGCTGTATGGCTGGGGAGTCAGCACAACAGAGAAACACAGAGAACCGGGCAGACCCCAAGGCCCAAGCTGGGGGAGAGGCTGCCCGCAAATTGGAACCCTGGAAGCTGGTTCTGTCCCTTAGCTGGGGCCTCAGACCTCACTTCACAGCCCAGTCCTGTTGATACAAGAATAAAAAACGTTGGGCATGAGAAGGGCTGTGTCCCAGGCTTTCGTTGAGCCCCTGGGATGTGCCCCACCAGATTTTGTTCTTTGACTTCATGCAGTAAAGAATTCAAGAGCAAGCCAGTGTTGAGTAAAGGTATATATATTCAGACAGATACATTGAAATGCAAGAGAAACGTCACGAGGTGTGGGGGTTTCATGCACAGGTTAGAAGTAGGTACACACCCCACAGACAGAAGGTCTGTCTTCTCCAAAGAGGGACAGAGAGTGGTGACCGCGAGGTGGCGCTGTGTTGCTTGTTTTCTTGGGCTTGGTGGTTTCATATGCTAATAAGTAGAAGGACCAGCCTTAGGGCAAGGGGCTAGGATTCCCAGGGAGTTGGCCATTTCCCACCCTTTGACCTTTTGTGGCTATCATTGGGACTGCCATGGTGCCTGGGGCATGTTATTCACCAGGTTACTATTACAATGGATGTTTACTGAATCTCAAGATCTGCTAGAAGTTAAATCTCTTCATCCTGAGCCTCAAGGCCTATTGGGGGTTGAATCCTTCACCATTTTGTTGTCAATTGCTGCGGCCTTCCTTGAATGGCTGTGCTCTTACCCCTTCCACCCTGTATCACTGTGATGACACAAAGACAGCAAAGGCCGGGCCCTAACCGTGCTCCTGCATTTAACGGCAGGAGGTGTGGTGTGGGCTTATGATGACTCTGAGTGGTGAGAAGGATGTTTCAGATTTTCCCACGTGAGACATGGGGATTTACCAGCAGCCTCCCCAGATTTATCTCACGGGCATTATCGCTTGTGTTGTTATGGAAACAAAAGGCCAGCCAAGAAATAAGAATCACACAGAGGGTTGGAGTACTGAGATTTATTAAGCTGGCGGGCTCAGAGGGGTTTCTTTTCCAAAGCTCTGAGCACCTCCAAGACGTGCACATGAGGTTTTATAGGGTTAATTACAAGTATGGGGCTATTACCCAATAAGGCTCAAACAACAAAAAGCAAGGAATCAGTACACTGAAGCTTATCAATTTGGAACAGATCACGTTACTGACAACTGTTGACCTTGGATTTTCGGGTTAGCTTATTAGCCCAGTAAACTGACACTAAACTTCAGATTTACCAGGTAGCCCAGCAAAACTTAGATCAGGAAACCGACACTTATCACACTTTGATTTGTGACTTAGCTTGTTAGCCCAGCTGTGGTTTTCCTTCAGTGTCACTTATCTTTTGAATTTTTCTTTTTTTCTTTTTTTTAATATTTAATCCAAATTTAATATCAGGGTTCTTTGGGAAAGAAATTTCTCTTTTTCTTTTCTTTGGTGATCTTTTAGGGGGGCAGTTAATTAGATGTATGAACCTGTTAGTGGAAGCCCTGGGACTTCAACCCAGGACCCCGTGCACGCTAAGCACACGCTCTACCACCCACCCCATCATCTTTTCTTTTTGGTTTCGCTGCCAAGAATCCTACAGCTGAATTTCTAGTCAGCCTTAACACTTGCCCTGACTTCATGGAATCCATTTTTATGAGTTTACTTCCCCCTGGTTTCATTTAAGTATTGAATCTTCATTTTCTCTTCACTCTCAGTTTTGCCTTTTTGTTGTTATGGTGGTTAAGCTGTGTTTAACAGAATTGTTTAAATTCTCTTTTAGCAAGAGGCTGAATGTAAATAAATATGTAAGCAAACAGCACAATTAAATGCTTTTATACATTCTGAGCTGTTTAGTAGTAACTTAAAAACCGAATTGAATATTAAAGTGATAGCATTTTAAAAATATTTTTTAATTTTTCATAAAAATATAGCTGATTTAAAATATGATATTAGTTTCAGGTGTACAATAGATGCTCCATTTATAGTTACTGTAAAACATTGTCTGTATTCCCTGTGTTGTAAGATACATCCCTCTAGCGTGTTTACATTACATGTTGCAGTTTGTATAAGAAAGTTGGGTAACGCAGAGTCTGGAACGTGGCTGTGTATGACTCAGGTTCACGCTCACCCTGCCTGTCAGAGCTCAGGCCTTCACTCCTTTCTGCAGGGGAGCGAGTGGAGGCAGCTCTCATCAGCGCTGTCACCACCCTCTGAGTGGCAGTGACAGCAGTGACTGTGTGTGGACGTGCAAATTGTTTTTCCAAGAGCTTTATATGCGTTTCTGCATTTAATAATTAAAGCCCTCCTGTGAGGAAGCGTTTTAAGTTTTTAATGCATAATACATTTTATTTTGATATTGATAGATTTCAAACCTCTGGAAAATTTACAGGAGTAGT
Source organism: Vicugna pacos (assembly GCF_048564905.1). NCBI lineage: Eukaryota > Metazoa > Chordata > Mammalia > Artiodactyla > Camelidae > Vicugna > Vicugna pacos. The sequence goes on from NW_027328785.1 coordinate 1,167,909, forward strand.
ACAATAAACGCTTAGATACAGTTCACTTTTAAGGGCACTATTTGGCTTTTTGTGTCTGGCTTATTTTAGCATAAAATTTCAAGGTTCATCCATAATTGTAGCCTGAATCAGTACTTTATTCTTTTTCCTTGATAATATCCTTTTCCTTTTTTTTTTCGTTTTTGGTCTATTTAAAAATATTTTCATTGAAGTCTTGTTAGTTTATAATTTTGTGTTAGTTTCTTGTGTACAGCACAACACTTCAGCTAAATAGGAACCTACCTGTATTCATTTTCATCCTCTTTTTAAACATAAGTTACTATAAGATATTAAATATATTCTCCTGTGCTATACAGTATAAACTTGCTGTTTATTCTTTACATACTCAGTATCTGCAAATCTTGAACTCCCAGTTTATTCCTTCCCACACCCTCTCCCCACTGGTAACCATAGTTTGGTTTCTATGTCTCTGTGTCTGTTTCTGTTCTGTAGATAAGTTTATTTTTTTGTTTCTTTCTATTTTTTTTTTTTTAGAGTCCACATGTGAGCAATCTCATATGGTAGTTTCCTTTCTCTTTCTGGCTTACTTCACTTAGAATGACATTCTCCAGGTCCATTGATGTTGCTGCCAATGTCATTATTTTATTATTATTTTATGGCTGAATAGTAGTCTATTGGACAAATATGCTACAACCTCTTTATCCAGTCATCTCTCAGTGGACATTTCGGTTGCTTCCATGTCTTGATATTGTAAATAGTGCTGCTGTGTACATTGGGATGTAGGTGTCTTTTTCAATTAGGGTTCCTTCTGGATATATGCCCAGGAGTGGGATTGCTGGGTCATCTGGGAGGTCAATTGTATGTCTTTAGAGGAACATCTATACACTTTTCCACAATGGCTCCACCAAACTGTATCCCCACCACAGTGTAGGTGTGTTCCCAATTCTCCGCAGACTTTCCAGTATTTATTGTCAGTGAACTTCTGAATGATGGCTATTCTGACTGGTGAGAGGTGATACTTGATTGCAGTTTTGATTTGCATTTCTCTGATAATGATATTGAATATTTTTTCATGTGGCTACTGGCCATTTGTACGTCTTCATTGGAGAAATGTTTCTTTAGGACTTCTGCCATTTTTTGAATTGAATTGTTTGTTTTTCTTTCTTATTAAGTGTAAAAGCTGTTTACATATTCTGGGAATTAAGCCCCTAGCAGTTTCATTTATTGTAAATATTTTCTCCCATTCCATAGGTTGATTGTCTTTTTGTTTTGCTTACTGTTTCCATAGCTGTGCAAAAGCGTGTAAGTTTAATTAGATCCCTCTTGTATATTTTTGGTTGTTTTTCTATTGCTTGAGTAGACTGCTCTAGGAAAACATTGCTGAGATGTATGTCAGATGTTTTGCCTATGGTTGCTTCTAAGAGGTTTATAGTGTCTTGTCTACATGTTTAAGTCTTTAACACATTTTGTATTCATTTTTGTATATTCTGTGAGGGAGTAGTCTAACTTCAATGATTTACATGCAGCTGTTAAGTTTTCCCTACACCATTTGCTGAAGAGGCTGTCTTTACTCCATTGTATTTTCTCACCTCCTTTGTCAAAGTTTCAATGACCAAAAGTTTGTGGGCCTATTCTTGGTAATTTTGTTTATCCGTTCATTGATGGATGGATATTGTTAGTAACTTTTGGCTACTCTGAATGATACTGCTATGAAAATTGATGTGAAATTTTTTATGGGAATATGTTTTCATTCTGTTGGCTGTACATTTGCCCCGCCATATCTGTAGTTTCCACTACATGAATCCAGATGGCTGATTGTAAAGGGACTCGAACATCCTTGGATTATGGTATCCAGGGTATGGGGTTCCTGAAACCAACCCCCCAAGGATATTGAGAGATGACTCTATATGTAGGAGTGGAATTGCTGAGACATATAACTCTAAGCTTTTGAGGAAATACCAGACTTCTCCAAAGAAGCTGCAACATTGTTCCTTTCCCCTGGCCACATATGAGGTTTCTCTGCCTCCTGAACGACATTTGTTATTGTCCATGTTTTGGTTAAAACCATCCTAGTGGGTGTAAAATGAGATCTCATTTTGTTTTTGACTTCCCTAGTGATGCTGAGCACCTTTTCATATGATTATTGGCCATTTGTATATCTATTTAAATTCGTGGTAAATTTAAAAATTGGGTGTATTTTTTTGTATTGTTCAGTTGTAAGCATTCGTTATATATCCTGGATACTACTCTCTTATTACATACATGCTTTGCAAAATTTTTCTTCTATTCTGCACATTGTCCTTTAACTATATTTTTTTAAACATTAAAACAATTTCTTTACAAGGGAGGTAGTTAGATGTAAAGATTTATTTTATTTTTTTGCAAAGCACGCACTCTCTGACTTGAGATACCCTTTTCCCTTGTCATTTCACTTTCTTGATGATGTCCTTTGTAAGAAAAAGGTTTTAGTTTTGATGAAGTCCAGTTTATCTGCTTTTTCCTTCTATCACTTGTGCTCTTGGTTTTGTATCTAGGAAACCAAAGCCTATCCTAGGCCCACAAAGATTTATACTGTGTCTTCTTTTAGAAAGTTTATAGGTTTAATTTTTACATTTCTGTCTGTGATCTATTTTGAATTAATTTTATTTGTTATATAAAATATGGGTGTTCAGATTCCAGATCGATTCTTTTGCCTGCAGATACCCAGCTGTCCCTGAACCATTAGTTGAATAGACTATTCTTTCAATGGAGTGTTTTTGGCCCCCTAGTGGAAAAGTGTCTGTAAATGTAAGTTTTTCCCCGTGTGTTTTTATTGTGTCTTTTAGATTTATTTATCCAAACTTATCCCAGTATCATACTGACTTAGTACTATAGCATTTTAGTACACTTTAAAGTGAGTCCTCCAACTTTACTCTTCTTTTTCAAGGTTGTTTTTGCTGTCCTGGGCCCCTTGCACGTCCATGTGAATTTTGGGATCAGTTTTTCAATTTTGCATAGAAGTCAGCTGGAATTTTGATAGGGATTCCACTGAATATATAGTTCACTTTGAGGATTCTTAACATTTTTAATAATATTGTCAGTCATTCCATGAAAATGGGATGTCTTCCATATATGTAGATCTTTTAAAATTTATTCTGGTGATACTTCAAAAAGTTCAATGTACAAATCTTGTAAATTTTTGTTAAATGTATCTCTCACTTTATTTTTAATGCTGTTGTAAATGGAAAGGCTGAATTTCTTATGGGTGGGACTATGTATCAATCTTCTTATTTGTAGAATTCCTTCACAATAAATACCCTTGGTATATATTTGCTACATAAATCTATCCACAACTATTCCCCACCCCGTGTTATAAGAAACAAAGACCCAAGGTAAGCTACTTGAAAACACCTATGTGGAAGTGAGAAATGAGACCCTTGGGTGGGTCTTTGTGCAGATGATACTGAGAGCTTATTCTGAATGGCTTCTTCTTAATTACTTTTAAACAACCCTTTCAGTGTATTTAGTCAGATACATTAAGATTATGCCCTTTTGATGTGCGGAGTAGCTAAGACTATAATTTTCAAATAAATTCTAGTGAGAGTGTTGTACTTGAAACCTAATTTGCATCAATCTTTGAAGATTTATGTTTCAGGAGCTTTGACTAAAGAACAACTGTCTTTATTCTATAATGAGAACTAAATGCTCAAGCAACATGTAAGAGTTTGAGCAAACTGCCCCCGCCCCGTAGTGCTGGGTGGCTGCAGCTGTAACTGGAGTCAGCACTTACCTCTCCCAGTATGCTTGTGCTGATCTGCTCAAAGTGGTTCGTCCAACAGTTTGTCAGTAGTCTGTTGGAAAAAGTCATAAAACATTGATTGAAGGTTGCTAGAATGCAATATATTCTTATTAATATTAAGTAAGCACATATTGAATGCTTACTGTATGATGGAATTGTCCCTCAGCCTCACATGAATATTATTTCTCTTGAAACCTCACATATTTCCTTGTTATTCTCACTTTACAGATAAGGAGACTGAGAATAAGGTCTTCTCTCTTTTGGGGGGAGCTCATTATTAATGATGGGCAGTTGTAAGGAAAAAGATATTGATTCATCATGAGAAAACATTTTTGTGAGAGTCAGCAATGAAGTAGATGAACACTGAAGAAGGTGATCATTGTTCGAGTGAGACAAGCCCTGGGTTGTGCGGAGTCAGCATCCCTGTCCTAGACACGGCACGTGTAGAGCTGCGTGGTGGGTGAGGCGGCGCGGCCGTGCAGGGAAAGCGGATGCTGGGGCCTTAGGCTGTGCTCAGGCCTGGTTGGGCTTTCTCCTAAGGGGAGTGAACCATCATTGACAGATTTTAAGTAGGAGAGTGGGGTGCTCTCATAGTTCATATTTGTCTTCTAGAATGTTTGGAAACATTTAGAAGGCTTGGCAGGAGATGATGTGATGAGTCAGAGTAGGGTGGCTGCGAGGTGTAGCAGTGTCCAATTTTCAAGTGGTTTTCAGGCCCAGGCTTGTGGCTTAGTAGCCGTGTCAGTTTGAATGACGCACGCAAGGAAGTGAAACAATTTATCTAATCAATTGAAGCAGTGATGTACCCAATTCCCAGGACTATTGTGGAGATCCAGTGAGATACACTCTGCAGTGGGCAGCGTGGTCTCCAGCAGAGAGTCAGTGCTGAGTGAGTGCCAGTGAGTATCTGGTAGGTCAGTTGAGGGTAGTGGGACTCGGTGTCTGAGGATATCTGGTCCCTGAAGGAGGGGTCCATTCACATCTGTGAGTGATGGGCCTGAGTTGGGAGACGCAGGGAGACCTTACCCTCCGACCAGGGGCCCTGGTAAGGACGGCTATGGGAGGAACACCGTGAAGTCAGCTCTTTGCATGTGGAGTTGGAGCTGCCTTTGAGACAACTAACTGCAGTGTCACGAGCTTAAAGAGGAGATCTGGGCCCAGGTTGTGCATTTTCCTAAAATCTCAACTCCTAAGGACGCCGAAGTATTGATCACTGAACGTGAAGTCATACTTTAAAGGACAAACGAATAGTAGTATTATCTCTGTCATCAAAGCTCACGTCTATTTATTCATCACTCACTTTGCTAATTGGGTACATACAGAGCTCACTTCACCGTCCTCCCGTGGGCTCAGGCTCCACAGAAAAGAGCTGGTGAGACTCCCTCTTTTCTAGAATAAGACACATTTAGCTTGTAGACTTCTGTACCTCGCCAGACTTAGGAAATTAGTTTGTTGGTTTAATTGTATTTTCTGTTGGCCATGTCCTGACAGGAGAGAAATTTTACCTCATGGTCATGTTTCAATTAGCTGTTACTGAGAATTGCTGATCTGATACATAGTGTATGTATTATATTAACTTTGTAGAGTAGTTATCATTTTTCTGTCTTTGCCCTTTAATTTTGTTTGCCCCTTCAGTGTTCTATTCTTTTTGGGGCCTTATTTTTTTTTAATTAAAAAATGTCTGTTAGCAGTTAAGAAAAAAAAAGCAAAGAAAAAATGCACATGAGAACTAAATTTAGAAAATGTCTAGTGTGTTTTCTGTCTCGGCAATGGAGGGTACTAGAAACTCCTGAAAACCTTCATTACACAAGTTCCTTAAAATGCTGATTGAGAAATAAAACCTTCCTTCCTCATCTTTCAAGCTGCACAACTCATTGTCAAGAAAGTGAGGGAAAATTCTCAGAAGCCAAGACAAACGAGAAAGCAGGGTTTCTGAGAGATACATGAGCGTTAGAAGCCGTGGTGTGCTGGTTGGCTCCTGAACTGATTTCCAGTTTCCTTGACAGGAGGGAAGGATGTGAGCCCCAGACCTCTCACACTAGGAGTTGGATGGGTGATCATATAATGGGCCAAGCCCATCCTGAGAATCTTGCTTTACTAAAGGGTGAAATAGGAAAAAAAAATTCCTCAAGACAAGAAAGTAAGAAAAGTCAATTTTGTTGGAAGAGGGGAAAAATAACAAATCCAAAGTAAGGATATAGTTTAAAGCTGTTCTGGCATGAGAGTGACCACAAACTCCTGGCAGAAAAGCACAGCTACTCCTTGATTGATAAGTTGTGTTTTGAATGAATCAGTGAACAGCTATTCTGAAAAAGGCCTCCAGAGTCTTGTGGATCAAGATACTGGACAGCAAACACCTCTCTTCCAAGGACTCATTCAAATAACCAGAAAGGTTTTAAAGGAAACTAACAATAATCTGAGTTGTATTTATTGACATTACTATATGCTAAGAATTCAGAGGTGACTATGGAGTTGTCTCCTCTTTTATGGACCTTATTTTCTCTTTGGGGAGAAAAATGACATAGTTGGGTATCTTGGTGGAGGGAGGTGTTAGTCTGTTGCAATTAGCCAGGAGAGGAGATTAAGAAAACAGTGAAAGATGGGTGAACTTTTTAGCTGAGGACAGTCTTGTTCACTTGGCTTTTAATTGCAGGCTCAATGAGCTGTCACTGGAGGGACTAGATCTTACGGAGGATGGACTTAGCTCAGGCCTCTTTTGAATGGACAAGTGAACCTGGAAAAAGACAGTCAAATCTGTGCAGACATTAAAGTTCACTTGAACGTGCTGCATCCCTGAGCCAAAGATAGGACAAATATGCAGCAATTCTTGAGGACAGAAGAGTGGTTTTTAAGGTTCTCCAAGAATGAATCCCATGGAACCGAGATGGCCAGTTGTCAAACTGAGACTTTGTTCTTTGGACGGTGTACCCAGCAAGGGTATTGGCCTTTTATATGTTTCCATTTGTCTTTAATACATGTCTGTTGATGAGGACATGGGCACAAATGTTTGACACCTTGTCGAGGCGATTTTGGATACCTGCCTAGAAGCACGGGCACAGTTGTGGCTGCTTCATACATCTTGCAGCCCATCCCTTTCCCCGGCTCCGTGATCACGGCAGAGTGGTTCCTTGTTGACCTGTCCGTTTCCTCTGTGACATCATAACCCATGAAAAGACCGGAGCATATTAACTTGGCTTTGTTAAAGTCAAAGAAACAGATCAAATATGGAGTCAGATTTGTTCTTTCCTATTTCAGTAGTACCATGGAGATGGCAGTTTGGGCAGCTTTTTGTAGTGTCCTGGAGGCTTTCTCTCTCAGCTTCTGGGTGCCTCTATTGAAAACCCTTCATTGCTGTCTGGCCTGCTGGTAATGCACACTGCCTGTTTTGCCCTGAAGATGTGTTCTGTTTATAAACTCATCTCTACTCCTTGGAAAACAACTCAAGAAAAACTCAGTTGGTTTTCCACCAGCCATGGGCAGGGGTGAGGTAAACCGTGTTATTATTTCATAAAATAATAGTAATAATAGTAATAGTCATAGTAGTAGTACTTGTAGTAATAGTAATAATAATAATAATAATAATAATAATAATAATAATAATATTAATAGAAGTCTTAAAACAGGACAGAGCACATTGGAGAGAGTCAAAAAATGCTTTCTGGCTTAAATCAAAAGTGATGACTAGTGATTCCATGGCTGCTGTATTTGCTAAGCTAATTACTCCTTTGCTCCATTACACATTTCTTTTATCTGAAAAAGAAATACAAGGAAATGGTTTAAAAAAAACTCAAACAGAGCACAAAAATACACAAGTGAAAGAAGTTTTCCCTCATCCTCTGTTCTTTCAGCCCTCTCTGGAGATGCCTCTGTTTACTATCCTTTGGGTGCTTTTCCAGATATGCTTTGCACATTCCCACCTATGTATGTAAATTCCTTTAAAATTTTAGTTATTTTTAACTTAAAGGGATTTAAATCCTCAAGTGGCTTCTGGCCGGGTAATATAACAGAACAAATCTGACTCCATATTAGATTTGTTCCTTTGAATTTAACCCTGTGCTCTGTCACCTAGGCTTCATCTTGCTTGTAAAACAATGTTGCCTAGAGCCTGAAATAAACAGGAGACCCTATTCTGAAGGCTCTGACCTTTAAGGATATTTAACACTTTTTCATTCATTAAAAGATAGCAAATTGCAGAATAGAAAATAACGTTTCTTTTGTTGGAGGTTTACAGGGATCTGACCCACGCAGATAGCTGCAAGAACAAAGGATTCTAACAAGAAGGAATTCCTACACTAAGAAGTTTGCACTAACCAAGCACATAGGAAAGGAGCCTGAATTGTGACTTGGGGAGATGGTTTTCCAGGACATTAGTTTGCCATCTAGGTCTACAGAAACTTGCTATTCCATGCCCCAACATTTGGTCTCCCAACTTATTGGCCTGTCCTGCACTGAGGAGAATGAATTTGGACTTGGTAACACTCCTATCTACCTAGAAAGCTGGGCACTGGAGCTGAGTGTTATGGAAACAGGCCAGCCAAGAAAAAAGCACCAATCGGAGTGTTGGAGTACTCAGAATTATTATGCCGGTGGGCTCAGAGGGGCTTCGGCTCCGAAGTTTTGAGTACCTCCAAGACGTGCACATGAGGTTTTAAAGGCTTAATTACAAGTAAGGGGGGATTAGCCAATAAGGCTCAAAGAACAAAAAGCAAGGAATAAGTACACTGGAGCTTATCAATTTGTAACAGATCACATTACTGACACTTGTTGAGCTTGGAATTACGAGTTAGGTTGTTAGGCCAATAAACTGACACTAAACTTCAGATTTACGAGATAGCCCAGCAGAATTTAGATCAGTAAACTGACACTTATCACACTTAGATTTGTGACTTAGCTTGTTAGCCCAGCTGGACTTTTCCTTCACATGAGGACAGCTCTCCCACACCCAGGGAACTACTGTGAGCCCTTGATGTTTCCACTAGGGTGGGTATGGTTTACCCAGGAGGGATGGGGACTATGCACCAACACTCAGGCAGTCTGCTCTGTCTGGGGCTCTGATCTTGTACCATCCCGCTCCCCGCCAGCCCAACACCTGGGACAGTGGAGCTAAGGCAGAGATCCTGCCTGCCTGTTTCCCAGCGTGTAAAAGGGGAATATGTGCTCTTCCCAAGGTAGTTCTGAGCGACAACACCTGCGGGTGCTTGGTTCTCAGAGCAACAGAAAACCCAGCTCCGCGTGGGGGCAACGGGTGTGATCTCCCTAGGGTTTCTGCAGAAGCATCGGACGGAGGGTTGGATCACGGTGGTAAAATTGAGCTGCGGGGCTTGAAGGGTAACAGAAGGGTACAGAGGCAGGTCTGCCGCCTAGGGGTGCCCCAGAGGTAAAGCTTTTTTTCTCCAACTCCGCTAAGACCCTCCCTTCTCCAGAGCCCTTCCTTCTCTCTGCTCATCCTGTCCATCTGTATCCCTCCAATTTTCCCGTCCTCTCCACCCGCTCCCATCTTCTCCCTCCCTCGCTGTCCCACCTTCTCTCACAGAACCCAGAGAGGATCGCTGGCCCTCCTGCGCATGCGCAGTCAGTGCCAAGTGGTCCGCTGGTTGGGAGCTCCATATCCGAGCCGGGGATCGGGCCCAAAGGCTTCTCAACTACGTCGCCCGGTAGTCCTTTGGTTCCTGCCTGGGGCCGGGGCCTCTGACTGTGGAAGTGCAAGGTGGGGGGCTCCCAGCAAAGGGGTCAGGCGGCTGCGGGAGGGCGGTCCGCCTGTCACAGACCCCAAGGGCGCTAGTCAGCCCGTGTTCAGATGAATTGCTCAGGCCAGACCCCTCTGTCAGCGCCACCTGCCCCGGCGCCCCGGTCACAGTGTCCAGGGCCTGGTGCGCACCTGCCACCTCTCACCCAGCCGGGATCCCCTCAGTCCGCGGCTGGCGTCCCATTCCCCTCTCCCTCCCGCTAGTCCTCTCCTCCCGGGCTTCCTCTCCTCGTCCGCCAGCCCGTCCCCGCCCCTGGGCGGGCTGTGTCCCGGGCGGGCGGGGTCTGCGGACCCGGACGGGGGCGGGCGCCTGGGACTGGGGCTGGGGCTGTCCTCCGAGCGAGGCTGCAGCCCGCGTCCCCCTCCCCGCTTTCCCTGCCCCGCGACCCCGGGGCTGCCCTGCTCTCCCTTTCCCGCTCCCTGAGGACCAGCTCTGTGGCGTGGGCGCTGCTACCTGGGCTGAAAGCCTCCGGCTCTAACGCCCAGCTTCTCCTGGTGGAGTTGGGAAAAGGGAGCGTCACTGCTAAGCGAGGTTCTGTCTCCCCCCTCCATGTTTCTGCCGCAGGTAAGTACCTTGAACACTTTCAGGTGTTATGATGGAGGTGCTTGTTGATGTCACGTGTTTTTATAGTGAGAGGGATTGCAGTGGTGAAAGCAGGGCTTGGTTCTGTTAAAAATGTGCTGAAGGCATGAGGCTGTGACATCCTCCTTCCTTCCCTCTCCCAGGGTGAAAGGAGTGATCCTCGATTTTCAAAAGATAGTTACAGTCCCTAACTAGCCCAGCCCAGCTAGTGTGTGTTAACAGGAACAGCACCACCAGAGGCCTTGGAGACCCAGGGATATTGCAGTCCTAAAGTGCTCCTGGCATAGTTTGGCTTGTTTAGGTTTTTTGTTTTTTCTTAAATTGTGGGACAGACTAGTGTATAAACTGAAAAATAATTGTCAAGAAATAATTTTCATAGGACAGTTTTATTGTGATATAGTTCACACACCATGAATTCCATCCATTTAAATGGTACAATTCAGCAGCTTTTTGCATATTCACAGTGGTGCATGCATTATTATTCCAGAACGTTTTCATCACTTCAGAAAGAGCAGTGGAAATGAATGACCTATCCACCCCTCCCAAGTGGTGGTTCTAAAGAAATTTCTTGGCTATTCCTGACCATAAATTAACTTGTTATATTCCAAGAAAAATCTGGTAGGAATTCTAACCAGAATTGAAATGAATCTGTCTATCAAAACAGGAAGAATTTATACCTTTATGGCATAAACTTCTTCTACCCATGAATATATCTGGGACCCTATCTTTTCATCTGACCAGAGCCTGGCCCATGTGAAGTCCTCACTACTTTTTGGGCTTGTGAATGATGAGATTCTATACATCGTTAGTTGCAACTGTAGCCTTTCACAGAAGAGAAAAGTAACCTCAGTGAAGCAAGTGACTCTCTGATGGTCAGAAAGAGTGACAGCCAGTGCTGGAGTGATCCAGTGGACTTGGTGTTTGCAGCTAGATTTCTCGACCACCTACAGTTAAGGGGATTAGAGAGTTCTTTTATTTTTTCTTAATGGCATTGCATTTATTTTTACTTATTTTTTAAAATTATTTTTTATTTAAGTGTAGTCAATTTACAATGTTAGTTTCAAGTGTACAGCAGAGATTCAGTTATAAACATATGCTTATGTATATATATATATGTTTTAGATTGTTTTTAGTATAAATCACTACAAGAAATTGAATATAGTTCCCTGTGTTATGTAGCAGGTCCTTGTCATTTATTTTATATTTACTAATTTGTATCTGTTAATCCCCCCTTTCCTGCCTGCTAAACACAGTTTGCTTTCTATGTCCATGAGTCCATTACTAGGAGCACCGTTTTTCCTAGTAATATATGCTCTTTTGCTGCTTTCAGTTTCAGTAATTCCATCTTATCTGTGGGCGCTTTTCTTCTGGTGGCCTTAATGTGGTTTGCACACGTGGTAATAGAGATCTGTATTTGGGAGAACCCCAGGCCTCGTGTAGTCCCTGGTACAGAGTGCCCACTGAATTGATGCTTGAACTGGGAAAAAAGCACAGTAAATGTTGGAATTTCCACTATGGTTGAGAATTCTATAACCTCTTTTGACAAACTTAATATTGGCTGCACCCATTCTGGGTAATTTGGTGGAAATTCATGTTATGGTGGTGAAGAGACGGGGCCTTGTATGCTTCTTCTCTTTCTGTTTTCTAACACTCATTCTCCTGGGCCTTCCAGATCCTCCCCTAGAAGTGCCAGGTCTGGCTTGGTGCTGCGCTGAGGCAATATTTGTTAATAAGGCCCTTTCCTCATCTCTTCTGAGCCTCCGGTTCTTTCTCTGCACAATGAGGGCTTAGACTAGATAACTACTTTTCAGTTTCTTTTAAAGCCATGTTTCCTTTGAGAAACAGAAAATGCAAATCTCTCCTCTCAAACCAACCCTTTAGATTTTGAAAAGTCCTCCAAGGAGTGACATAGCTCTTTGTGGAAAATGAATGTGATTGTGATTCCAGGTGACACAGAAAAGACTATTCAGAGATTGATTGCAGGGAGAGGGCAGGAAAGGGGCAGTATGTCACACTTTCTAGTGTGAGCACTGGAGCAGGGGCTTGGATTTAAATACGGTGTCTGACGTGGCCTCTCTCTAATCTTGTAGAATGTGATAAACTACTCTACCTCAGTTTCTTGATGTGTCAAGTTGGGGTGATAATATTTTAAGGCTTTTGTGAAACATTATGCACATAAGCCATTTGTGTATGGGTAGAAACAAGACCTGCTAGGGATTCAGGGATTTGTTTAAAAAAAAAAATCTTGTCCATAGCACTCTGTCTGTGTGTATTTAGTAGTTCCTGAAGGGTGAGGGTGAGTCTAAAGTCCATCGTGGGACAGGTGGCCCATGATTCTCTGTGCCCCTGAATGCCCCCTCCTCCCCAGTCCTCTTCCTCAGTCCAGGATGAAGTTCCCTAGTAGATTTACTCAGAGGTCTTGTGAAAATGGCTATTCATTTTATTGTTTCACCAAGAAGGGCTGCCATCATGATCTCTGTGGTCAGGTTTTGAAGGGCTGCCATCATGGTATCTGGTAAGAATTCTATGGAATTGGGTGTTTCTATTTAATGAAAAGAAAAAAATTACAAATAGAAAATTAGAACAAGGATGGTCACATGGGCTCTTGGAAGTGGACACCATTAGAAGTTGGAGGGACTAGTGGGCTCAGTGGGAATGTTAACTGAGTGTATCTCATGGGCTGGGCATTGTCCTATTTGTACTGTGTGTTCCTTATTTGAGACAGTGAGCTCACCTAACCTCGAAAACCTCTTTAAAAAATTAGACTTTTTATTTTGAGATGTAATGTAGATTCCCATGTGGTAGTAAGAGATAATATGGAGAGAGCCTATGGACTCTTTGCCCAGTTTTCCTTAATGGTTCCATCTTGCAATATTGGGGTACAATTCATTACTGACTCACTAACAATTTGAGGTTTGTGTTATTGCCCTCATTTCTATCCACGATTAAATTGGGGCTTAGAAAAGCACACAGGCCTGCCCAGGTCACCCACATTGTTAGTGCAGAGTCTGGTGAAGGTGGGCTTGGGATTTCCAGGAAGTATCATTATGATGGTCTTTGGCAGGGAGCAGCATTCACTTTGCTTGTTTATTCATTCATTCAAAAAACATTTATTGAGTAAATTCTGTGGGTCAGATGCTTTCTTAGGGTTATCTGATTCTTCAGCAGTACTGAGAACCAGGTAATGTTTATATTTTTTAAACTGAGAAAATTAGCTCTGAGAGGTTATAACTCCCCCAAAGGAAGAATAGCTCATAAAGGGGGGATAGTACATTTGTACAGTCACCACTTTTTATGCAGGTGGTACCCTAGACATTTTACATTTGCAAACATCCGTAATCCAGATATATTCTTGCAAGGCAAGGATTTTTTTTAATTGATGTATACTCAAGTTTACAATGTTGTGTCAATTGCAAGGTGTTTTTTGACTTTTGAATTAAAAAATACTTTTTCAGGAGGGAAATTAGGTGTATTTATTTGTTTGATTTTTTAAAATGAGGTACTGGGGTTTGAACCCAGGACCTCGTACATGCTAAGCATGTGCTCCACCAATGAACAGTACCCTCTACCCCAAGGCAAGTTTTCTTATCCATTACTATGAAGCTAAGTGGTTCAAATAAATTGAATAGAATTCCAGATCTTTTGATCCTACTGTGGTCCTTTTCTTTATATTCTGCTGAAGGGGTTTGGGGAAAGCATATCCTTTGTTCATTACTTTATTCAGCATTTTTGAGTAGTGACTTTATATCAGAGCCTTGCTAGGTGCTTGGAAATATAAAATAAGAAATGACACTTCTCTGCAGGGGCAGGAAGCCTAGACCAAAAACTGGGTAATGTGATCCGAGCTACAGTAGCCATGTGCAGACTATGAGGACAAACTGTACCCCCGGATTTGCTTTGGCTTCCCTTGCCTTCTGTCTGGTACACACCAGGTCACCGCAACCCAGATGGGCCCATAGCACACAGCAGAGTATGTACCTCGATCTCCTCTCCTGTCTCGGCAGGGCCTGCAACATGAGCATCCCTGACTACGTGCAGTGTGCTGAGGACCACCAGACTCTTCCCGTTGTAGTCCAAACCATGGAGATCATCTCAGAGGAGAATATCTTTTGCATCTATCAGCTACTCACCTCGGTGAGCCATATCAGCCCATGTGGCTCCCAGTGGACACTCTGTATCCACTACAGGCACCACTATGTGCCCGAGAATGGGTGGAGCGTCTTCCAGAAACACTGCAAGGTCGTGGGCCTTGTCACCATTACCGACTGTCTCTCTGCCAAGGCCTTGGAGAAGCTCCACGTGCAGAGGAGCTGTATGGCACCTCGATAATGACTCTCAGCTCTTTGTCTTTGTACTGCATGTGGAGGAAGTCGAGCAGCCGCGCACCGACGTTGCCTTCAAATTTAGAGGACTGCAGGGTGGTGGACAAGAGGATCGAGGACTTCACTGAGTCACTCTTCATCTTGCTCAAGTCCAAGTGGCTGGATGGTGGCCCCAAGAATTCTGGGGACAAGATTCCCCTCCTCTGCATCCTGTTTGAGAAGGAGGACTTCATGGGACTGGACACAGACAGCAGGTAAGTTTACCTGGAGGCCAGTCCACCCTGGCTTTGTGCCGGATTGCTTCCCTACATCCAGAAAGGGATCAGCAAGGAAGAAGTCTGTCTTGTAGCCAAGGGGGGATGGAGATGCAGCCCGCCGGTTTACAGACATTTCAAAGTGAATCCGCCTTTGTTTCAGAGAGATCCTTTTAGGGTTAGTGTGGACACTTACTCCCGGTTTACAGCCATGACCATGGTGGGACCCCTGGGGTTGCTGTCCAATAAAGTAGCCAAAGCCACTGATGCTAGGAGCACTGGGGAGGAGGCTGGACTGAGCTGAGATGTGCTGTAGGTCAAATGCACATCAGACACTGAGGCTTGTCTAGTAAAAGTATATAAACTATCTCTTTACTTCCTATATTGCTTACATGTCAAAATGATAGTATTTTACATACAGTAGATTAAGTAAGATCTGTTCTTAAAATCAGTTTCTAGTATTTGTATTTTGTTTGTTGGTTTGTTTCTTTGTTTACCATTTTAAACGTGGCAAATGGGAAACGTTATTTACATGGCTCTCATTTCATTTCTGTTGGGCAGCCTGTCCTGGGACAGTCTCATCCCTTTGCTTATAGATGAGATGCTGAACCCCGAGAGGCGGAACGAGGAGCTGGTTGAGCTGCGGCTGGAGCCGGTGTCTCCTGCCTCCCAGGCCCAGCACCTATTCTGCTCAGGCCCTCTCTTCTTGCCCGACAGCCTCCATGCCAAGTTAGGACATCAGAAACACCGCCGGGGACTTCCGAATGAACTCCTTATGCAGGGAAAGGCGTATCACGGTGTATGGGACAGAGCAGGGAAATGTTCATTCTCACTTTTTCCCTGTGATTAAGTCAACGGCCCCACATTGCCTCGGAAGTACAGACGAGCTCTTCTGGGCTGCCTACCCCCCCAACTTCAGCTCTGTTTCCCGGTGTATCTGTTGTGCTGTCCCTCGGGCAGAAGAGGGTGAGATGCCTTTTCCGAGACATGGAAACCTTTGCTGGGGAGAGTGAGGGAAGCTGTGTTCCCCCGGCCTACGGCCTCTGTCCTTGTGTCTGGAGAGGGCTCATGGTGGTCCCACAGGTGACGGTCGGAGAACCTGGCACATGTTTCTGTGCCGGCTGTGAAGGAAGTGCTCTGTGACTCTTGAACTTAGCTAAGATCAGATCCTACTCTCTGGTTGTTGGTAAGTTGGAGGAGAAGATGCTAGAGAATTGATAAAAAGAATGTCTAGACCAGCCCTGTGAGTGAGAAGCACAGGGGACACGAGTCCCACCTGCGAGAGACAATGTAGCGGGCTGTAGATGAATTTTCTGTTCCTCCCAGACATACCTCTATGACTTAAGGAAGGGGAGAGGCATGCTGTAGCCATGATCTGTACTTGTCCTCTCAGGGCCCTGTGATCTACATGCCCGCACTCCCCATCTGCTTCTTAAGATGAGCTGGCATGTATAGGAGCCTGGGAACTGCTGAGGGCATAGCTGCCAGCACCGTGCTACACCAAGTCTGGCTCCGTTCACCTCTCCTGTCAACACCTGCTGAGGCCCCAGGCATTAGTCAAGGTAGGTGCATCAGTGCAACATAAGCAGGGACCACTTCTCCCCCTGGACAGACTGGTGAGTGAGCAGTGGAAGCCTGGATCCCTGCCCCAGCCCCCACGCCAGTGCCTCCTCTTTTGTCATAGGAGGCACTGGTGATATTTTTGCTCAACAAATGCTTGTCTCTGAGTCTGCATCCCCACCAGAGAATGCCAGATTGTTTTTGTCTTTTGAAGTCTGCCCTTGGGACTTGGCGGAGTATCCGGATGTGTAATTAGCCCACAGTGGTTGACACTGTCCCCATTGTTTACCCAGAACCTCGTGTACCAGGCATGGCTCCCAGTATCGAAATACAGCAGCGCATTAAACCTCCCTCCTTTTGGGTCTGTCTGTTCTGGTACCATAAGGGCTCAGCCAGCTTCTGAACGTCAGTGAGATAACGCGGCCAGTGAGCTCGGGTCAAGCACATTCTCCTCCAGTCACTTTTACCCCATTGTTGCTTTTAGTATTCCACAGTCATTAATTATTTAAACAATTCTTTGGTACAGGAGCAGAGCCTAATTCTCTCCTGCTACTCTTGGTGGAAGTGAGTAAAACGGTCCAGACTGAAATGCGACCACAATTTGTAGCTCAAAAGCTGCCTTGAAGCTTGTAGGTGGAATTTTGGTTAGGGGCGCTGACCACGTTGGGGTCCCCCGGCAGCGCCGCTCCCCTCAGGTCCCTGCTTTCCCTGGAGCAGGGGGTGAGAGTGGGTCTCACCATCCCCTCGTCCCTGGCCTCACACACTCACGTAAATTCTTGTACATGCTGTCAAAATCATTTTTGTTCTTGTGTGTTTCTAATTTTCTCTTGTTCCTCTTTTCCTTTTTCTTTATTCCTTTTTCATTTGTACTGCCCAGTGAGCATGTTGTTGCATCTGAAAATGTGGGCTGTGCACACCCTGCATTGGAAATAGCCAGATTGCCCTCCATACTGTCTCCATCGCTTTAAAAAGCAAAATCTTAATATCTGTCTTGATCCATGTATTATCCTAGTCATTTTGTATTTTCTAATGTTTTGGAATATTTGCTTTGTTAGCACATTACCCACTGGTGTTAGATACCTGTTAAAATCCTTGCTTTGAGGGACCTGTTTGGTCCTCCTTTTATTTGGTGACAAATGCGCCCTTATTAAATTTGTTTGATTGTTTTGAAGAAGTAAGATGCGAATTGATTTAGTCGGCTGCTCAGGGATTCTTTTCATGGAGTATTTAAACTTGTAAGGTCAAACTCTGCAGCATTTTGCTCGATTCCTGCTTTTACACAAACGTGCTCGGCACGCGGTTCCTGGCTGTCGCTGTGTGACGTGCGTGACGGCGCTTCATGGCCGGCGGTCACTGGTGAGGAAGTGGCCGCCACGGAGGTGACAGCTGCAGGGGACGCTGTTGGAGGAAGCGGTCACCGTTTGGTTCTTTAAATTTTTTTTTTGCATTCAACTTCCCCGTGCCATTTACTTTACTTTGCCTTCATAAAGGGGCAGAATTGGGTCTAAAATCCATGACACTATTTGTTCCCTTTACGAGGCTGGTTTTTCTGGGTATCAGGACAACATGACCTTCTCCTAAGTAGCTGGCTCACCTGGATCTGTTGGACACAGGGACAGCTAAAAGGGCCGTAGCTTCCTCTCTGCTCCAGCCAGTGGGCATTCAGAGCTGGGTCTGTGGTTTGCCTCAGCAGCCGTGCAGACCTCCCTGCCCCGGCCTTTACTTTTAACCCATGTTGGCAGTAAAGAGTTGAATCCGTTTCTGTTGCAGCTGACATCCACCACTGACAGCCGTGTCGTTAGTTTGTGGTAGTCAGTCTCCAACACCCCAGACAACCGTGAAGGAAGATGATTTGGCCGACCTAGGACCCTGGATTCTCACCCTCACCATGGTTCATCTCACCCGGTGGAAGGGTTTGGCCACCACCATCATGCTGACCATGAGGCCTTGTTTCTCCTTTCATGCTCTGGTCCAAATGTGGACACTTCATTTTTCACTGAATTTGTCTCGCTTGAGACAGGCCAGAATATCTGAATGAGTCCATCACATTCTGGGTGGGGAACAGAACAGAAGTAAGTGTCGCAAGTAGATGGAGTCTAGGCTGTCCGGGTTGGCAAATGCAGGCTGGGATCTGTGATGGCTGGGCTGTACACTGGACACAGGTCTTTCCCGTGGCTCCCGAGAGCCCAGGAGTTGGAGTGATAACAGCCTTGCGTGGGTTCCCCCATCCTCATTTGCTCACTGGCAAGTGTGTGTGCTAATTAGGAGCTCCCCCAGACCTCGGGCCCTTCAAAGCTCAGACCACGGGAAAATCTTGAGTCCCTTCTCCTGGGCCTCCTGTGTGAGAATCCAGTGCCTTCTGAGGTGACCAGCGGCAGGAGATGCCTCCCCCTCCAGGGAGCACCCTACGGCGGACTGTTAGTGAACCATGCTGTGAGCTTGTGTGTTTCCGGCCATGGTCCCTGCAAAACCACACTTGAGATCAGCTTATTGGCGAAAATAACAGGACTGATTCCAGGGCAGGGCCTGGGGGAGGGAACAGTGGAAATTGAATGTGACCTGAGACAACTAGGTGGGTGCTGAGGCTGTTACTAAAATGGGGAGTCTGGGAGGTACCTGCCAGAAATCGAATTCCAGAGTAAATGGTGGACATGAGGCATTTTTAAGATGCCATTTTTCATCCAAGTTAGGACTTCAAAGAGGCACTCGGCTCTATGAGACTGGGGCTCAGGTGAAGGAGCCGGACTAGAGATACACGTTGGGAGTCGTCATTCTTAGCTGGTGTTCACAGCCTTGCATGTGAATTAGATCATCTCGAGAGCTGCAGACTGAGGCTGAGGGAGGGGCGGGCTGTGCCTCGGTTGGAGGAAAGCCCAGACCATGCAGCTTTGGTGTGTCAGCCAGCGGCGTTTTTCATTTTCAGAGCAATCCCATTTATCCTTAAGGGGCCTGGGGGTCAGCAGGGCCAGCCAGAAAGAAATCCAAAGGGAGAGTCTTGGCCACGTGTGCGTCTTAGGAAGGTGCAGAGGCTGCAGGATACGGAAGGTTAGAATCCTCAGAAGCTGGAGTTGGAGTGGGGTGAAGGTATTCACAGTCACCTGTGAGGGAGGGAGGGAGGCCTAGGGAGTCCCCACCCTACCGGACTCGCTTTCCCATGAACAGGAGGCAGTCAGACAGAGGATCTGAGGTAAGAAGGATGGGCACTGGGAGGGGAGCCAACCTGGAGAATGGTGCTTGGAAAATTCTGGAATAGTCTCCCTGAAAAATAGAGTTAAAAATACCCAGACTCTTAAGAATATTGTTAGTGACTTGGGAGGAGGCAGTTGTTTTTCTGGCCTCCTAAGGGTAAGTCATGTATCCAGGGATACACAGAAGATACGGGCAGTCTGTTCCGGGGACTTGATCCTTACCAGGGGGATCAGTGCAAGTTTAAAGGGGCAGAAGGGCAGCGGAGGGAAACTAGCCAGGCCCCGTGTCAGGTAGCAGTCGGCCGCCCTACTTGCGTGTTTCATTCACATCCATGCCTCCCAGGTGGGCGCTGACAGCCCCCTTTTGGGGATTGGGAAGCCTTCTCAGAGGGGTTAAGGAATTGGTTTGTTTAGCGGTTGATAAATGCTGTAGCAGGATTCAAGCAGAGCCTTGTCAGACTTCAAGGGCATGTTCTCTCTACTGTTTCCAGTACTTCCCTGTTATACCTGGAATGGTGAAGTGGGTCAGATTTGGAGCCTTTCAGAAAAAGTATGATTTAAGTGCCTCAGGACTGTTTCACAAAGCTCAGCGTTCTTTGATGGTTCTGAAGCAGGCAGTGCTTTTCGCCCCACAGAGGTAACGTCTAACTCCATTGTCGATGATGTGGTTGCAAATGATATACAGGTGTAAAACCACACTTCGCAGCTTCTAAAGGGAAACTCTCCAATTCTCCCTTGGGCGGCTTTCTTCCACGGGGTGTAACTGTGCTGCAGCATAGGCCTGAGCTTCCGTATGGAGTGAGGATTTAATATCCGATGTTAGCATAAAATGGTCAGATGAAGAAAACCGACATTGACAATTTATTTTTGGGTTTCATTAGTCAAGATATACTATCAGTTAATGGCCCATATAGCAAATGAAATTCAGTATAGGACATTGCATTTCTTCCTTTCTATTTAGAGTTCTCTTACCGAATAAGGTTGCCTGCTTTGGAACATCAGTTTCACCACCACGGCACCTATCAGTGTGTTGGTGTGATTGCATTTACAGAGTGAATCTAATCTGGTCTTCCTCAGCCCCAAACACTCCAGTGCAGAATCACGGGCTGTAGCCATCTGTTAGTCACGCAAATACTTCTAAAATTATATGATGCCAGAAAAGAAAGAAGAGAGAGACAGAGAGATTGCCTTTATCAAAGTTCCTTTCAGTTCTAACTGCAAACTGTTGTTGAGCAGCTCTTGTTTCCTTTGGATATGAATATATACATTTCTTTGCATGTAACCTAGGTTTTGGACTAGAACACCAAGTTCTTGCTGTCCACAAGCCACAAAAATAGTAGCCAAATTGCACACGTGTGAAATAGTTTATACTTTTTTCTGAGAAAGTATCCTTGAATTTGGGACTTGGACTGTGATTTCTGCTTTTTGCTTCCCTCAACCGTCTTGTAATCTCTCACTCCTTCCCACGTGGTTCCCAAGTGTTCGTGGTCTCAAAGGAGCGGGCAAACACCCAGTTGGTCACCATGTACTGCTGCTATAGATAGAGACCAGACAAGACCTAAAGGACATTATCGGAGAGGAATTCCTGGAAGAAATGGGCTGTACATTCAGTTGTGAGGACAGAGTAAGAGTCAGCCAGGAGAAGGAGTCAAGAATGTGTCTCAGATCGCAGGTGCAGCCCGGGCAGAGGCCTGGAGGCTTTTGGCGTGGGCACCCGTGGAGAGTGCCCTGTGCGGTCCAGGGTGGAGGGAGCCCCTGCTGGGGAGGACACTGGAGAGAGTCCGGGATGTAGGGCTTTGGAAGAAGTTGAGTTTTACTAGAACTGACACAGTAGGCAGTGAAGGGTGTCAACAGAAGTGACCCTCAGGAAAGGTACTTCTGGTTTTGCTTCTGATATTCTACAGACCGAAGGATCGGGACGGGTGAGAGCAGTTATGTCTGTCCCTTTGAGACCCAACCGGTCATTCATTTATACATTACACGTGCACTTCTGTGAGTCTAGGGGAGAGAGCGTGTAGCCACATTAGTAAGCAAAATGTATTTGCTTCTTGAGAGCTTAGCATTGTCAGAAGTTGACTTAGCCTAGAATGTTCTAGGAAGAGAGGAACAAATTGTGGAGGTTGGAGGGAGGGAAGGCTTCCTTGGGAAACAGTCAAAATGAGACTGGAGCAAGTGGGAAGTAGGAGCAGGTCAGGGGCCCCTGTGGTCACTGGGGACCTGTGTACTTAGGTGAGGATGGGCGAGCAGGGTCTGGGGTGGGGCTAGAACTCTAACAGGGAGCCTCTAAAGGGTTTGAAGTGGGGGTTGATGTAATCAAATTTGTGATTTGGGAAGGCTGCCGTGGCTCTCTGTGTTTGTATAGCGGGGAAGAGGGGGTGGGTGCCACCAACTGGGGGATCATTAGAAGACCATTCACAGGCTGGGATATGGGCATCGGGGCTACTTGGGGATGGCAGGGGCAGTGTGGATGCCGGCTTTCCTTATTGGGGGACTTGTTAGCGGGCCGACCTAGAGGCATTTTGTGGCTGGAAGAAAACTGATGGAGGCCGCCAGGTGGATTTTCCTCTTCTCTCCTTCCCTGCCTAGTGTGATGATCTTAGCTCAGCCAACATTTGGAACAAAAGAGCTAATTTCCAGGGTTGCCCAGGACTTTGTAGAGCTCCTTCGAGTGAGATCTGATAGGATTTAGGTTTGTGTTCAGATCTGGATGTTCACTTAGCTAGAAACGTCCTGTCATTTCGATTTCCATAGGGGTTTTTTACTTCATAAAGATTGCTTTCTTGGTGAGAGGAAATTTAATACAGCTGTTGTCTTTTTCAAAAAAATCATATCATTTAAGAACTTTAATATTCAAAAGAATAGAAATATATAAAATATTTAAGGAAGTCTTTGGTGTAGTTTCTTTGCTTTCTGAGCTAATGTGGAGTTAGAGCCTTTGCATTACTTAATAGCACATCCTTGTCAGTATTTAAAGAGCTGATAGTGGGCGCCCCAGGCCCCACCTCTCAAAGAATCGTTAAAGTTTTCTCTGAAATAGTGAGGTCATAAAGGTCTTGTTTTCAGAAATCAAACGGTTTATAATACGCAGCATAGCCACATTTATAAAATAATAACTAGTTCAAAATTAAGAAAGTGGAGGATAATTGATTTTTTTAAAGCCTATACATAAACTTTCTTGTGCTAATGTTGCAACTGGAAATTTTGAAAAGAAAAATCCTACTGCAATATCATCTACATGGAATACATATATGAGTTTTACGCTTGAAAAGTAACTGCGCAGTGGTTTTCAAAGTCAGGAGCATTCCAGCTCAGATACTGGCAGTGATGGTTGCTGGTTTTCAATGGAAGAGCCTAAATTTGCCTTCTTAGCTTTTTTTTTTTTGTATTGAGAGGGTTGATTAGTGCTTTGCGAGCATGATTTTGGGGCAAATTGAGGGCAGATGTCGTGTAAAAACAGTGAGATATTTCCATGCATTTTATTTTCTGGACATCACCAGGGCACATGTGGGGTTTGTGCCTGCAGGCTGGAATGCTGCAGGACTCCCTAATCCATCACCATTATGTCCTGGAGCTGCTCAGGTCATTGAATGCTTTTCTGTTGCTTGGAGGAAAGGTGGTCTGATGGAGATGATCAGATGTGCAGTTAAAGTGCTATTACTTGAAATAAGAGTAACCTAGAAACATTGCTCTAACAATACAGGATGAGGGAGGAGAATTGTCTGAGCTACTTGCAGTGGGGAGTCTTCTCATGTTTCTCCCACACCGTGACTCCTGCCAATATCCGCCACAGTCCTGCACGGTAGTCCTGCCGAAGCAAGCAAGCACTTTGCTCAGAAACGCACTGAATTTCCTTGTGCCTCTGTTTGTTGGCTTTTTTTTGAAAGCACATTTTGCCCTTTGCTTAAATGCCATCCATGCTAGTCAACTCTTACACTCATTTTTCTTGAACTCGTCCATAAATAGCTGCTGAATGGATGAACAGAATGTAGTATCTCCATGTAGTGGAAGATTATTCACACGTAAGAGTGAATAAAAAAGAAAAAAAAAAGAGGAAAATGAAAAAGGCCACCTGTTTTTGGAAGTCCACCCTGACTGTTCAACCCACACTTTTCCCTTTGAAACCCAATCACTTATGCTCCACTCTACTCTTTTTGATAGTGCTTACCACCTTCTAATAATCTTTAACGTTTTCAAAAAAAAAAAAGAAAGAGATGCTGATACCACTTCAAAATATACAAGCCTTGATAACAGCTTGTTAATTGAAAGGAAGCAGACACAAATGGTCAAATATTGTTGATTTCAGTGATCTGAAATGCCCAGAAAAGGCACATGCAGAGGCAGAGAGCAGGTGATGGTTGGAAGGGGCTGGTTGGAGGGGGATTAGGGAGTGACTGCTAGTGATAGGCGGATTCTTTAGGGGTGATGAAGTGTTCTGGAAATAGAAGGTGATGGGTGCTACACAACCGTGATTGTGCAGAAGACTGCTGAGCGCTGTGTCTGGGAGTGCCTGTTGTTGGGGCATCTTTATTTTGTTCTCATCCTGCAATGTGAAGAGCCATCTTCTGCTGTGGCTGTTCTACTCCTGTGAGTGGTGAGGGTCAGAGACTTTGCAGAGTCATGTTTCTTTTTTCCCCCTGGGTGAGTGTAGGCAAAAAAAGATTTAAGCCTAAGAAAGTGCTCCATCTGCAGAAATGTCTTTTTGTTTTGCATGATGTAAAAACCTTGAGAGCTTTTAATCGTTGAGGCCAGTCTGTGGGAGGAAATAGCCCGTGAAGCCTGTTTGAGCCCGGGAAGCACCGTGCATCTCTCCCAGACACGGGTGGGGATTTCACCCCCGTTCAGGCAGTGAAGGGCCCAGACCCGTGAGCAGACTTGACAATCGTGAATATTTACGTGTATCCGCTGCTTCATCTTGGATATTAATTTCAAGCTGAGTCAGTTTGTGGCGGCAGCCTCATCCTACATCAGGAATTTATAGTATCTGCTCTTTGAGGTGAAGACCTGACAAACTTGATTATTTAACAGTCTGCCTTGAATTGATATCTCAGATTCCTTTGTCAAAAGCAAAACAGCAGAAATACAGACGTCCTTTAATGCCAATGTGACCTGGAACGGGATTAGCCTCTGTGCCTCAGTCGCCTTATCTGTGAGTGGGTAAGATGATAACAGTGCTTCCCTCAGAGGAGCTGGTGAGGGGAGAGTCAGAAGCACAAATGGAGGACTTACACGAGGTGCTCATGAATGACCTAGTTTAGTGCTGTCAGTCTGGTGAGGCCTCAGGGGCAGAGATGTCAGAACAGAGCAGTTCTAGCCGGAGCTCGATCCGTGATGGCAGCTGTTATGATCAGTATCACCACTGTTGATTATCAAGGTAGTTTATGACTTGGTAATATGAATTCATGAATAATGTTAAAGAACTAGATATCTCAGATCCAGTTTACATAGTCCTCAAAATTTCCTCTGAGAAATAGATGGTATCTTCCCCATCTTAAATCTGAGATGAGTCTCTAAAAAAGTCTGTATTCCTCCATCTTTTTGCTTTAATTCCCCATTTCTTAAAAAACAAAGTTTTTAAATGGAGTTACTGGGGACTGAACTGAGTGCCTCATGCATGCTAAGCACATACTCTCCCACATGAGGTATAACCTCCTCCCTGATTTTTTTTTAATTTACTTTCTTAATTTACGGAGTTTAGAGGCCTCTAATTCTTTTTCTGGAGACTTGTCCATGAACCTGTAAATCTATAATTAATGGACAAAATTTGGTTTATTAAAAAAATCAATAGAATATTGTGTAATCCATCCAAAAAGAAATGCTCATTGACTTAAAATGTTTCTCCTTTAAGGTGATTTGTCCTTTGTGTTCTAGCTTAATTTATTAACAGGCATCCTCATCATCATAATGACCAAACTCGCTGTGAGTGGACACCTACCTAAGGTTAAAATGCTTTCCTCATGTTTTAGTTCATAGCAGGTGTTTGATTGTAGGTATCAGTGTCTCCTTTTTTGCAGCTGAGGGATTGAGAGATGGAGCAGCTTGTCCCAAATTACACGCAGCAGGCTGTGGCTAGCTCGGTGCTGGAACCCAGGCTGCACAGGATGCTTTCTTAATTGCTCCTCTTATCAGCCTCCCGTTAAGTGGTTACCCAAACACCTGTGACTCCATAAATGGCCGAGTTTAGTGATCTCAGCTTGATGATGCCTTCAAAGGAGAGACACCATTTAGAAGGTGAGACAGAGTGGCAGAAATTACAATTGTTTATTTTCACAAATTTATAATTCTCAGGTAATTACTTAAAAAGTTAATTTTATATTTTAGTGCTCTGTAAGCACTAAAAACATAACATTAAAAATAATTATAGTGCAAAAGAGAAGTGGGCTCTGAAAGTCCAACCACTGCTATTGATGTTACTTGTTTTTCTCTAGTGGCCCTTATTGACAGAAATACTTACAAAGACTGAATTGGTTTTATGTAGTCTTAATATGGAAGAAAAGATTGTCAGTGAATATTGTAAGTAAAGTCTTTACTATTTTCTTTCCTGTTGATGAATATGTAAGTTGTTTTCATGGCTTAAGTACATTTCCTCATTTGTGAAATTTTAGTAATATTGTTTAATTTGTCTGACTGTGAGAGTTAGACGCCTTGTATACAAAGAACACAAGAGGTGCTTAATAAAAGTGCTGTCACAATGACAGATATTTTAGATTGATCAACTCTGAATACTAAAGAGTGTCGCTTATTTCTGATGCATATTTAATATGTATATGTATGATATATTTGAATATGGTTTAAAGTAACAAGGATTCATTTTTTTTTTGGTGTAGAATGAAGTTTTAATGAAATCTGTATCATTCTAGTGAGACAGGGACTAGTTAAATTGCCTTAATCAGATGACCTTGAAGATTATTTACACAGAATATATATTGTTACAAATCAGAATTTATGTTGCCGTGTAACCATCCACTCAGATATTTAAATTCGTGGGATTCTGACCAGATCAATTAAGTTTAGTAAAATCCACATTGATCATTTTCAGGGAATAAGCTCCTCTCTTTTGTGATTAAAGAAAATTTTGATTTTTTTCTACACTCTTAACAGGTTTAAAATATCAAAACATTGATTTGACACATTACTTTTTTAATAGAGAGAATAAAGCTCATGCTGTTTTATTATGTAAATAAATATTTTTGTATGTCGACAAACTTGTATGATATCCTGGATCTTTGAGAAGTATTTTGCAAGATATTAGATAACCTACTGTTGGAAAAATACAAACGTGACTTTTATGAACATAGGCGTAGTACAGATCTGTTGGTTTTTGCTACAGTGCAAGACATGAGGCCTAGGATGCCTTTGCTGCCGATTGCCAGGAGGACACATTCCATGTCTCAGTTTCCCCTCCTGTAAAATGAAGTGGCTGAACTGGATTCTTTCCTCTTCTAAGATGAGTTTCCATGAGCCTATGTCTTCTGTTTATATTCAGGAGTATTAGCAGTATCAAATTAAATACTGAATATCCCTCCCTTCCCCCGAATCAAAGTGCAGTATATGCTACATAAGCTTTTAGTTATCTGATTCTCCTTTCTGATCCTACAGGCAATTTTTTGTTGCATCTTTCCCGGCAACCTGGAAGGTCATTTTAGCCATAGGTGGCACTGTTGCACCTTCTTACAGTCTTAACATTCCTGTTTGTAAAAGAAGGCTTAAATAACTTTATTTTATTTTGATTTCTTTACTTAATGCTTCAGAAGAGCCCAATGTCTTTTATGTGTGTCTACCTGGAAAAGTTATTCTGCTTATATCTTAGATTTATTCTGTCATCTCACTGTGAACATTTCAGACTTGCTGTGCAAGCAATGGGAAAATCGGGCTTTTCTTCTAGTGTTAGAAACCAGTGAGCCGGGATTTTATAAAACAGCTAGAAGCGGCATCTGGACGACCTTAAAGGTGAAAAGTGTATTGAGTTCCCTGAGTTTTGACCCCGCCGCTGTGTGTTAATTGGTGGTAGGAGATTTGGTACATATACGAAGGGGTGTAGTTTTTTGACTTGGGTTTGGTTGCACGTGCTGCCACTGAGCCACGTGAGCCTGAGACAGTTCGTTTTGAGTTTTTCCCTCGTCTGTGAGATGGGGACATTCATATATGAATTGTAGAATTGTGAGAATTAGAAATTATGTGCAGTGTTTACCACAGTGAGTATGTCAAGAGGGCTCTTAAACTTTAGCTGCTGTTTTGTGTGAAGCCATCATTTGGGAGTCTTTGGCAATTACTAAGAAACAGGAAAATAAGAAGAGCTGTTTTTATGATGAAAGATATTTGAGGAGGTTCCATAGTTCCTATACCCATAATTTAGCATCAGCAGAGTCAGGACAGTTACACAGTCACCCTGAACCAATGTTAAGCCACAGAATTATTTGTTGCTTCATATATTTTGGGGCTTAAGGAGATCCAATACTTATACACATGTTGTCTCCAGCAGCCAACTGAGAGATGACACAAAAGAGTAGACAGGCGATAAATGTCTTCTTTGTTACTGATGAAGCCACGTTCTTCATGAACTTCAAGGCTGTGGGAAAATGCGTGTCATGATACTGTGTCCCAGAAATACAGACTCACCCTGTCCCATGTAGCTCTGGGCCACAGCGAGCCTTCCCTTGAGAGGACCTGCCCCTTCATGCACAGGGCTTTCCTGCCATGGAGCTGAGCATCCCAGGTGCTTCCCAATGGTGACCAACACTGGAGTGAAAGGAAGGGTTTCACATGCCCTGCTTGTCTCCCCGGACTCACACCTCACTCTGTTAGTGTGATGAGTGCTAGCTGTGGGCCAGGGGCCAGGGGTGTGAAGGGAGAAGCACTCTCCATGGCCCAAAAGAGTGGTTAGGAGGCATCCCCTCCCTCAGTTTAAACAGGTGGTGGGGTGGAACATAAGGGTACTCCCCAATTGTTTATAAAGGGAGAAATAAGGATGTTCTTTGGGACTTAGGCTAGCCAGGAAACACATAAGATGATTAGAGGGGAGACTTGTAAATCACTTTGATATTAAGTTGACATTTGTTGAACACCCAAAATGTGCTACATTCTTTTCTGAGCATTTTACAGAAATGAATCCTTCAATCTTCTCAACAAGCGAGTAAGGAAGGTTTGATTGTTATCCCAGTTTTACAGTGTGGAAATTGAGGCATACAGAGGGTAATTAAGTTGGCAATATCACAGAACTAGTAATTGGCAGAGCTGGTATTTAAACCCTGGCTGTCTGGTTTTGAGGCTCCCAGAGATGGGCTTTTTGTGTTTAGCGTTATCAGCATCCCTGAATCTTTGTACCTCTGTGCATCAGTTAGCCTATAAAGGACAGGGAAAGGAGAGTTACATGGGTGCTCATAGTCATGTCTTGCCGCTGTCCACGGAGAGTGCACCGTGATTGGCGTTAATTGTCTTCTGGGCAGTAGATCTGTTCGTATAATAGAAATTTAGTTCATTGAGTTAATCTAGAAAACCTTCCTGCTCCGTTTCTGTCCATGCTTGCCATGTGACTGCCTGCCCGTTATTGGGCAGTGGAGGAGAAAATGTACTCATGGTTGAACTCTGATATTTCAGTCTGGTTCATAGATTCACGTCTTCTGTTACATTAATAAGCTAAGTTTCTGGTTTTCTTGCATCAGTGTCTCATGACTTTGGTTAATGTGAAACCAGTCCATGGGAGCCCAGGGGTGATGACGGTATAATTTCTGAGCATGCTGTGGCACTTCTACCCATGCAGACGTGGCTGAAGGATGTCCACCTTCCTCACTGATTTCCCCCAACAGCAGGGTCCTCTCCCACCCCTGGATGTGAGGTTGGGAGCTCTCTGAGTAGGCCAGTCAGAGGCCCAGTTAACCAATCAGAAAATGATGAAGTACCTGGAAGTGGGTTTAATAGAAGAAAAGGGCTTCCAGGTAGTCAGATGGGCTGTTCGAGTCCATTTGGTGAAAAGCTGTCCACTGTCTGTGGTTTAGCTGCTTCTTTGCTATTGAAAAGTCTGGAGTAGATGAAGGGATTTTAAAAAGCAGAAAGGAATGATTTCAGGTGGTACATCCACACTGGTGAGAAGTGATGGATGACCACCAGTGTGAGGCATAGACAGAGTCTTACAAACTTCATAAACAGCATTTAAAGCTCTGCCATCTGAGTGCACTTCATATGGGGTCCAGATCATCACTGGTGACGCAGTGAGGGCAAGTAACTGATGATGGCAGAAAGAACATGGACGCATCAAAAAGGTCTCGTTCACGTTCCCTGTTTAAGGGATGCGGCACAGTGTAATATATTTGAGCTGGTTTTTCACTGAAAAATTTTTAGTGTTTTCTGGGACTCCCCAGTACCCCAAGGGTCCATGCAGCTGGGTGTCCCCTCAGTGCAGCACTGTCAGCGCTTGCCCTGGGCTGACGCGGTGTCACACGGAGTAGGACGGTCAGCGTCCCCGGCTCCTCTGAGCTCCGTCTCCTCATCCGCAGAGACGGGTTTCTCATCCGTGTCTACTTAGTAGGTTTGTTGAGAATCACACGTGAAGCTTCAGGGGTGACTTGTGGTTGTCTCTGTGATTGGCATATAGTGAATATTTGATAGAAACACTTGTTTTTTTAGTATAATTGTAGTACCTAGGTTGCAGTGGTTTTTAGTCTGCGTTTTTTTATAACTTTATTCTTATTTTTTTTGTTTTGCAACTTTGTTTATTTATTTTTATTTTTATTTTTTAACATTTTTTATTGATTTATAATCATTTTACAGTGTTGTGTCAAATTCCAGTGTTCAGCACAATTTTTCAGTCATTCATGGAAATATACACACTCATTGTCACATTTTTTTCTCTGTGATTTATCATAACATTTTGTGTATATTTCCCTGTGTTTATTCTTTTTTTTTTACATTTTTTATTGATTCATAATCATTTTACAGTGCTGTGTCAAATTCCAGTGTTCAGCACAATTTTTCAGTCATTCATGGACATATACACACTCATTGTCACATTTTTTTCTCTGTGATTTATCATAACATTTTGTGTATATTACCCAGTGCTATACAGTGTAATCTTGTTTATTTATTCTACAATTTTGAAATCCCAGTCTATCCCTTCCCACCCTCTACCCCCCCCCCCCGGTAACCACAAGTCTGTAGTCTCGGTCCATGAGTCTATTTCTGTCCTGTATTTATGCTTTGTTTTTGTTTGTTTTTGTTTTTTAGATTCCGCATATGAGCGATCTCATATGGTATTTTTATTTCTCTTTCTGGCTTACTTCACTTAGAATGACATTCTCTAGGAGCATCCATGTTGCTGCAAATGGCATTATGTTGTCGGTTTTTATGGCTGAGAAGTATTCCATTGTATAAATATACCACATCTTCTTTATCTAGTCACCTGTTGATGGACATTTAGGTAGTTTCCATGTTTTGGCTATTGTAAATAGTGCTGCTATGAACATTGGGGTGCAGGTGTCATCCTGAAGTAGTTTTCCTTCTGGGTACAAGCCCAGGAGTGGGATTCCTGGGTCATATGGTAAGTCTATTCCTAGTCTTTTGAGGAATCTCCACACTGTCTTCCATAGTGGCTGCACTATTCTTATTTTTAAATATGCACTTAGTTTATTTATTTTTTTGGAGGTACTGGGGACTGAAGCCAGGACATTGTGCATGCTATGCAGGTGCTCTACAACTGAGTAAAACACACCCTCCTTTTCTGCACTTGAATATAAATATTGCTATACACAAAATAGCTCTTAAACACCATCATGGGACCTAGTCACTGTATAGACAATTGAACACGTATGCTATTTCAATAGGAATATATGTTGATGAGACATACATTTCTGAATCTGTTAATGTGCTTAAAAACGATCATAGGTAGTGATAAACACGAATCTTTGATCCAGTACTTCTTAGGGTCTGTTTTGCCATCAAGGGAAATTACATTCTACAGAGAAGGCTAATTGGGTCTCTTTGATATTTGGATGGTTTAGCAGATGATGAAGACTTTCAAAAGCTGAAAGTTTTGTATTTTAAATTAACTACAAAAGTTATCTTCTACAAGTTGTAAGTACTAAGCTTGTGAAGTGCTCAGTAATCCAGGGGGTATGTGTCTGTGTCTGTGTGAACGTTTGTGTGTGTGATATCAGGAAGATAGAAAGAAGTTCCATATAGACTTCTGATAACTTTCTCCTCCATTTCAAGGTGTAGGCATATATTTACATAAATAAATTGATATTCTTTTGTCATTTGGCATGTTGGGAATAAGACTTTCTCATACTTGTTTCAGAAGGGTTAGGGAGGTTGAGCTTAGGAAATGGGAGGAGATAGAGACAGGGAGGTTCTTTAAACTGTGCAGAATGAGAAATAGTAACTTTTCTCTTTTCTTCTAGAGCAAACTGGCACTGAATTGTAACATAATATTACTCAGAATTGCTTTTCTGATCAGATACAAGTACCTCAGATTTTTTAAGGCAACATGAAAGATGAAGTATGTTTTAGCATTTATCTTTAAAAGAAGTTTTATTTTTCAAGTAAAAGGTTATAGCCTGTTCTTTCTTCCAGCGGTACAAGAAATTCTCATTGATCTATCTAAATGACCTCTGTGCTTAGATTCTTTGTGTTTTTTTTTCTTTAAGTGCTTGTTTCATTGTGGTTTGAATGAATGTTTAAAATTTCTGGATTTTGATCTTTAGAACATGCTGATTTATCAAAACTGTTAAAAACCTGATTGTTCTCTGCTCCTGGTTTGGTGGGACAACCTACTGATTTCTGTTGTCTGTTCAAGAGGGAATTCTTCCTCTAGCCTGCAGATCATTAAGTGAATGGTTTGCAGTGTGCCTTTAAAATTATTTGTATGCATTGAGCATGTTTGTCCAGTGAAATTTAAATTGACTCATTGTAATGACTTTGCTTTGATTCTGTGGTTTTGATCCTCTCCACAAGAATTTGAATTCTCTGTTGCATTTTGTATACGTGTTCTTAACAGGGGAAGAAATTTTACATTTTTTACAGAGGTGGGTTTCCTATCCCCTCTGAATGCCTTCTAAAATTGATACATTAAAAATCTGTTACTGCAGTGCATAATTATTTTATAAACTATTTTTTGGCATAATCAGAAACAATGACCAAGAATGATAATAAAAAATACGAAAATCTTCCTTCCTTTGAAGAATAGAAATCAGGTAGTCAGGCTCCCTCAAGCTTTGTGCCTGACACAATTACTCTCATGTCATTGTGTATCATGATTCGGAGATGGAGTTGCTTCAGGTTTATAGATTTTTGTTTTAAAATTTGTGTTGAATACTTTCTCCAGACTGATGTTTCCTGTTGTGTTTGTGGAAAGAGTAGAAGGGAAAAAAATACTTTGTTTTGTTTTCAGGAGGCCTGAGTTGATGAGAAAAGTGTTGAGGGTGGGCTGAGGAAAAGAGTGACACTCCCTCTCCTCCTGGCTGAAATTGATGAACAAAGAAATCAATTAAGTATATCGATATTTGACCAATAGAATTTAGCGAGCCCAAACTGGCTAGAAATGCACAACGGAAATTACTGAATTCAGCTTCAGAATGAGGTGCTTTACCAAGTAGAAGCAGCAGAGAGCAATCAGAAAAATCAGTAATATGATGAGATATAAAAGGAATATTATATCTTTTATTTCTGAAACTTTTCTACGGAAAGTTGTGTAGAGCTAAAATTAAGTTTCAAGCATCAGGAGTTAAGAGAGTGGGTGGTTCCGTAGGATCGTTATTCTCGGAAGTGCGTAGACCCTGCTAGAGTGGCTGAAGATGGCAGGAAGAGACCCACATCCAGGATTAGTCATCCTAGGGTGTCCTCCATAATGGTTCCATGTGGGAGCCCATGATTGGGTTAACAAATTATAACACAGAACAGTCGCCTCTGAACTATAAGAAGAAAAAATATGCTTTGGTACTGCTTTGCAAGCAAGTTCCTGTGCATCTTCACTCCAGTGTCCTTTCTTTAAAAAGCAGAGACAATGCTTTGCTTGTGTAGTTGAGGTTTTAGGTAGCACTCTGCTGGTTGCAAAGCAAGGACCGAGACCCTCAGCTATAAACGCTGGGCTTGTGTGTTGTTAGTCTATTATCCTCAAAACAAAGACCTGGCTGGTCTGGTGGTGTGCGTTGTAATGAACATATCTAAAAGTGTATCTTGTTCCCCTCACCCCATGACTTCCCTAAACATACACTAATCCTTTGTACTCATTGTATATTCTACAATCTCTGCCTCATCCTGTCTTTCCCGAATTTCCTCCTTACTATCTCACAACTGTTAATGAATTTTTCCTTTGATTATACACAATAAATATGGGAACATTTGAGAGGCTCATGGAGATGGCTCCCTACTCCCTCTCGATTTCTTGACTTTTTCCACAGAGTCTTGAATAATCATTCCGTGTCGGTAAGACTTCTGCCAGCCAGAACCCACAGTTCCAGGTGAGAAGGATGCAGGCTTTATCTCTCCTACCGGAGGGAGAGACAGAAGAGAATTGAGATATGCTCCCCCGTGATCCCTTCCTGCCCCAGGTCTACTGCAGTTCACCTGCAGCCTTCTGGCCTCTGCTCACACTGCCTCTGTCCCAGGACTAAACTCATCCTTTTCTTCCCTTGTCAACATTTCCGGTACCTTTCAGAACTTGGTCTCTTCCCTGCAATTCAACCCTGGCAGATGTGATGGTGGTCAGCGTGCTGGTGGGCAGTCCTTTGGGGACCCCCAGGAGCCATGCTGATTCTCCTGAGTCTATCAATCTGGGTTACAGAACAGTCGAGCACCGAAGGAAGCCCATTCACGTGATGTCAACACAGCATTTCATCACTTTCATTTTATTTTTAAATTTTCGGTGGAGAAAATATTTGTAGCAAACTCTTCCAGATATTCGCCGCCTGCTTTCCTCACCACCATTTCCTTGTTGGCTCTGGTGCTAGTTTTATGAATCAGGATTCTTCTCTGCTCATTTCTGGCAGCAGGGCTTGCCGAATCCTTGATCTGCATTTGAAGCAGAATGCTTCTTCATGGTGTCAAGGTGATTCTCCTATTTCTGAATATTTCGTGTACACTCAGCAACTGTTTCAAGTGAAATGCTCTTGTCCAATTTCGGTTAACTCACATTTGCTGATCTCCTGCTTTCATGCTGAGGGCAGTTTCTTTTTCCTCTAATAAAAGTTAGCAATTTGCATTTACTCTGGAAGGTACTGCCCCGAGATGCTTTTGTTCTTAACAGTTTTAATACAATTCACCCATTAAAATGTACATCGGTTTTTACTCTATGCCCAGAATTGTGCATCCCATTCAATCTTAGAACATTTTCATCCCCCCAACAGGAAGCCCTGTACGCATAAACAGACATTCCCATCTTCCCCATCCTCCCCCAGCCCCAAGGAGCCACTTTTCTCTCTGTGGATTTGCCTGTGCTGGACATTTAATGTAAATCGAGTCACTTCATGTAAGTGGAACCGTCTATTGTGACCGACTACTTTCACACTGAGTAACGTTTTCAATGTTTGTCCATGTTGTGGCCTGAGTCACTATTCTATGCTTTGCTATTGCTGAATAACATTCCACTGTATGGCTGGGCCCCTCTGTTTACCCATTCACCAGGTGATAGGCATTTGGGTTGTTTCTGCTTTTTGGCTGTGATGAGTAATGTCGCCGTGGACACTCATGTGGGATTTTTTATGTGGATATCTGTTTTCACTTCTCTTTCGTGTGTGCCCAGAGAGCAGAATTGCTGGGTAAGTCAGAAACGAAATGTTCAACTCTCTGAGGCCCTGCCAGGCTGTTTTCCAAAGTGGCCACGCTGTGTTACGTCCTCACCAGCAAGGGCTGTGAGCTCCACTTCCTCTGTGTCCTCATTAGTGCTTGTTACCATTTTTTTTATTATAACCTATTGTTGTGAGTGTGAAGCGGCTTCTCCTAGTGGTTTTGACTTGATTTTCCTTACAGCTAATGCTATTGAACATCATTTCATTGTGCTTATTGGACATTTCTATGTTTTTCTTGAAAAATACCTTTTCAGAACATTTATTAATTTTTTAATTGAGTTGCCTTTTTATTGTTGAGTTGTAGGGGTTTTTTTTCTTCATTTGGAGATACAAATTCCTTATGAGATAAATGATTTGAAAAAATTTTCTCTAGTGTGTTGTTTTTTCACTTTCTGAATGGTGCCCTTTGAAGCAAAGTTTTAAATTTTGATGAACTCCAATTTATCTCTGTTTTCTTTGTTCCATGTGTTTTGGGGTATTATTTTAAATCTGAAGTATTTTATTTAAGCTTTTATGTATAAAATATCTAAATTTGTAGAAACAGTCTAGGAGATGGGTGCGGTTGTTTTCCCCCGTCTTTGGATAGGAGACTGATGTGCAGAAAATTTCACTGAAATATCAGTGTCACAGCTACCCAGTGCTGTGGGAGTTCAGACCCCTCATGTTTTTCCCCAGAATATGTGATCTTCACCACCATGCTCCACTACTGCCTGGAATCATTAATGAAAACATCTTTCCTTTTTTGATTTCTTGTGAGTTTGTTTTCTCATTGGGGACCTCATCTCCTTATTTTCCTTTCGGATGTCAGTGTAGATTTATTATAGGGCTCATGTAGGCAGAAGCATTGCTATCAGTTAACTTCTATATTACTCACTCTCCAGTGATGATTGTTGCTAGTTGACCTAATCAAGTCATGCTTAAGTCTTTCCTGCTCATGACACTAAAAACTGTCATGACTTACAGAACGCTCAAAGAAGAAAGTACTTGATTGATTTTATTTTGCTACCCAATCAAACCAATCAAGTAAAAACCCTAGTGTTGACACAGACTATAAGCCCTCCAGAATAGGGTCACTGTCTTCCTTGTGTTTCATTTATTTGGTCACAGTGTCTGGATAGTGCTTTGCTGTCCAGCAGTTTTGTGAGGATACTGTGCTCGTGAATATTTGTAAGCACAGAATTTTGACAACAGACTGTGTTGTTCATTTCACAAGGGAAAAGATAATATAGAAATACTGCTCAGATCTATTTTAAAATTAAGCTTGGAAATTTGAGAAGAATTCAAGAAGCCATACAAAGCTCTTTTTCACTAATTTTAGATCTATCTTAGACACTTTATGGTTACATAGCAGAGTAACTTATCAAGTAGATTTGACAAGAGGAGTGTTATATTGATTATTTGATCTAGTTGAAATATTCTACCAGGGATAAAGTCATAAGTGCCCATAAATGAACAAATATGTTTGTATTTCTATGCAACATGGGAGCAGACTACATATGTTTCTATATAATATATATGACTGTGTGTTTTAATCTGCCTGTCAGTGTTTTTTATAGTTTTTCAGCAATGTTATAACTTCAGAATTCTTCTAAGTTATTCACTCCCGATATTACTGCAGTTTGTACTGTGTATTCTATCTTATGGATGGGATTCCACTGTCCCCTCAGTGAGGAATTTCCTCTCCTATTCCGTTAGTAGCAGAGTTAAAGGAACTGTGATTTCTAGGCCTTTGCTTTCCATGTGTTTGCAGTTGGCTGTAAATCACGAATTTCCCTTTCTTGAGTTTTCATTTTTCAATAAGAATTTTTAAAATAATTGTTAATATGTTTCACCAGTCTCCCTAGAAACTTGATGTGTTTGTGCTTTTCAGTTTTCAATTTATGAAAATTGTAAATGCACACTTGTTTTTAAGTAGTCCTTTTTCACTAGATATTTGTTTACTTCTTTAGAGTTAAAATAATTTTTTCCCAATGAATGAATCGGTGTTCATGTTTTAAAAGATAACTTACTTTTTATTTTTCTTATTCTAACAGGTATATTTGTTGTACAGAATTTAGAAAATAAGGATAAACAAAATAATAACTTAAAAATGGCCTCTAATCTCACTTGGAGATACAGATGTAAGGTTTGAAATTGAGAATTACAAGTCCTCTCACGTTGTACTTCTCTTTCAAGTACGTTTTGGTTACTGAGACCCTCGAATTCCCATATGAATTGTAGCAGCAGCTAGTCAGTTACTGCAGAGGAGCCCGCTGGGATTGTGATCGAGACCACGTTGTATGTATGCATCGCTCTGGAGAGCACTGCCATCCCAAGAATGCTGTCATCTGATCCAGGAATCTGCGTGGTGTGTCTTTCCAGGTATTTAGGTATTCTTTAATTTTTTTCAGCAATGTGTATGGTTTACATAGTATTATTTTATTTATTTTTTGCCTTTATACTGAGGACAAGTGTGCAAGGTACCAGGATTAGAATTGTATTATAGCCCCGCAACTTGCTGCCACCATGGACGCTGCGGTCTCTCTTTGCCCTTTGTAAAATCTCGCACAAAATAGGACCTAAGTAACTCTCTCTTGAAAGAATGATTATATGATTGCTGGATGATGCTTGAGAGTCCTTGTGATGATGTCTTTTTCCCAGACTTTCCTCTCTTCTTAACTATGCCCTTTCCCTTCCTTTCTTCCAGCCTGGGTTTCAGCGTGCCTGTGGCATTGGTTTTTCTTGTCTGTGGACTCATCCTTTCACTAGTTCATGATAATGTTACATGTGGGCTGTGGAAACTTGCTAGATGTCAAGAAAGAGCAAATCCATTGCATGCTAGATTTTTTAGAGTGTGTTATTGTATTATCGATTGAAATTAAATCAGGCTGACCCATTGAGCCATCCCCTGAGCTCTTTTTGCCTTCCTACAGGTGATACTGCTCTCGTTGCTGCATGTGCCCTTCCCCCAGACTCGGTTTTGGAGTTGAGTAAGTCACCATCACAGGAGCCCTCTCATTAAAAGATGAAGAAAACCTTTGCTCCTACTCCCTGGTTGGGGACTTGGATGAGATGAGGTAACAGATAAAGAATGGAGACCCACCTCATTCTGACCACCGCTCATTCCATTCATTTCTCCAGGGGAAGGGTACAATTCAAAAATATAAAGATTGTGAGCTAATGAGATAGACAAGACAACCGATCATTTATTAAATATCCTTTCATGCCAGAAACAAATGTATTATACACACAAAAAGCACATAAATTACAGTAGTACTGTGGTTACAAACGTGGGTCCGAGTTCGAGTCCTGCTCTGGAGTGACAAGTCCTGTGAGATGGAGAAATGGTAGATCGGCTTAGCCTCTCTTGGACTTGTTTTCTGTTCTGCAGAGATGGGGTTCGCTAGGCATCCCTACCCCGTAGAGGTGCTGTGGTGTGTAAATGACGTGAGTGGGCAGCCCGAGCACACCTGCTCGTTCCTCGTAAGTGCAGGATAGCACAGCTTTTGCGGTGATGCCTTTATGACCACACCGTGTAAACTCTCAGTGCTCCGAAGGGATGCCTTGTGGATTGGAGATGGGATTCTCACTTCTGTAAATACCCAAGAATTGGGTTATTGGGCCTTGCTGATTTGAATCTATTCTTTAGAAAGAACATAATGTAGATATATTTTTCAAACATGCATGCTTTTTATCTTTTATTATTTATACTTCTACCCTCTCATCTCTTGGTGTGACATTTCATGGAATCCAGGAAAGAGTCCTAAGCCACCTGCCTCTTCACACTTCTTTGTGGTGGTTTTCTTCCCTGACTAGAAGAGGGTTTTGCATAGGAAATTTTGTTTGCTCCCCTTCTCTTGGAGTCTCCCTGTTTGTCTGCCCATCTCTCACCTGTCCATCTGTCCATTTCTCTACCCACTCATTCTTCTGAATTGTTCCAAGAAGCATTTCAGGCAGCTTACAGAAGAACAGATACCAAATAAACAGGTGAGAAAATGGGGCCAATTTCAGACAGTGAGGCTTGCAGTTGAGCCTGTGTGAGATTTGCAGGCGTGAGACACACGCCTCTGCCTTGTGCCTTATAAGATAGACAGCATCAATATGCCTGAGGCTCCCAGCAGACACAGGGAAACAGGGTTTGTGGGAGATGCTTACTGTCTGTGAAATAAATAAGTGGCTTAGGAGAAGCCCAGACTTTCCAACTACTAAGGCTTAGGAGAATATATTGAGTGTCTTCCAAAATCTGATTATTGCATCTTTTGTTTTTCAGAGTTTTATGTATAGTTGGTTTACATTCTATACCTGGAAATTTCTCCAAAACTGCTGCCCACGTGAGTCCCATGACTCGGGAATGGGGTGGTTCTGCTCATTGACGGGTGTTGGCCAGAAACGGAAAATGACAGCCTCAAAGGAGCCTGGGATTAAGCAGTTATGTTTTGTCAGTGCTGTAGATTTCAGAAAATACTTTTACCATTTCTCTCCGCCTGAGGAAGCAGCGTGCTCTCTTCCCAGCATCAGGAGCTCAGGGCCACGTGATGGTGGGGGCTGACTGCAATGCCGTCAAAACAGCTGTGCTAGTCACTGCAGGTGTGGTGCTTTCACGTAGTGCATTTCATGTTCTTTAATAGGTTTCAACAGGTAGTTAATTAACTGAGTTAATTAACATTTAATAAATATAATGCTTTGTTGAAAAGACAGTTATAGGCAGAATATAAGTTGTGAACAATATAAAAACTGTTTCAATACTGAAATTTCAGTAGGGAAGATTCAGTTTATCTTATTTCCGCCTCTCTTTAAAAGAGAAAAGAAACAAGACAGAAAAAGCAGAGGATTACTTCTGTTCTTCCTCTCGGCTTGCAGGTGCCTTCACCTCCAGTGGCATCCATCCAGACACCAGCACTGACACTGGCCGTGCTCAGAACTGCCTCAGCCCTGAAGAGACAACTGACAAATGGAAGGGGGACGCGCCCTGTTACAGCGGGTGCTTTCAATTTTTGAGTCCTTATGTAACTGCGCAGTGTTATTCAGGATCACCCATTCTGCACTGTGTGACGGTGCTTCGGTGTCTCCTAGTTATTTATTTCTGTAAGTACTCATGTATTTTTTCCAATGTGTGTTACTAGACATCTAAAAATGCATTTTTCAGATGAAAAATAATGTGTATTTAATATAAAATTCTGAAAAAAGGGTCAAAAGGGTCTATCCTGTTCCCAGTATTCAGAGATAATAATTAACACTTTAAAATCTATTTTCTGTTCTTTTCATCAGTGTGTATTACCTCTGTCATAAAAACCAGCAAGCACTGTGTGCCTGTTTGCTGTATGGGGACCTCCATTTTCCATTCAGCTTATGACAATTTTTTTTACAGTATTCTATCTCCGCTGGCATGATTTTTAATGACCAGTATAGCATTCTGTCTTGTGGAGTCCTCGTCCATTTTACTTTGGACTTAAGTAAACTTTTATATTCCAAGTAAACTTAACTGGAATACTGAAATGAGAACTGTGGTGGTACCGAAAGTCCCCTAGTTCCCTTCCCCTTTTTTCCTGAGAGTAAAAACTGCTGACAATGTGGAGTATATATTTCATGACCTTTATGCCTATGTCATATATATATACACATACATAAACGTATATGAGATATCTATGTATATGTGTGTGTATATATGCTTTATTGAAAAATAAGGCCATACTGTATGTTTTCTGCAGCTCGGTTTATTCACTCAGGTATATATCATAGACGTCCTCCCCCTCCAGACTCACCCGGTCCTTTCAGATAGAGTAGAGAGGTCTCCTGATGTGCAGGTTTGGTCTCTTGTGTAAGGACACCTTTCGTGGGAGAGAACTGTGGACAAGGCCTTGGACCACGCCGAAACACCGGAACTTTAGTGGCCACAGCTCACCGTGATTTACCGCATCATTGTCTTGGTGGACACTTAAGTTTTCTCCATTTTCCACTGTCAGAAATGGTGTCTCACTGGCATCCTTCTTGTACAAACATTCCTGTGATCTTGTATAAGTATTCCTTTAGTTAAGGTTTCTGGAAATTTAGTCCTTGGATGTGACAACTACATAAATCACAGGCTCCTTTCAAGTGAATCTAGAAATTCCTTCTCCTGTGGGGAATGAAAAGATGTAGAATAACTTATGTAACCAATTCTCTATCTGTGGGTATGATTCCACTTCAGCTTTTCTTCCCACCAATGTAAACAGTGCTGTGTAAATTCTCTGATGAGTACATCTATTTGAACTGATTCTTTTTGTAAATGAAACGATTCCTAAAAGTGAAGTTCAGCCTGTGTGTACACACGTTTTCCAGGGTTTACATATCCATTGACATGTCGTCCTCCAAAAGATCGCTCACAGTTTGTTGTCTCAAAGATGGACACTAGCTAGAATATCTTTTAAAAATATTTGCCAATATGATGAGCAAAATGATTTTCATTGTTTTAGTTTGCACTTTATGACCAGTGTGGTATTGAGCATTTTTCACTCATTAGCCATCTGACTTTTAAAAAGTGAATGATCCCTTTTGTCCTTTGCAAATATTTAAGTGAGGGAGCTTCTTGTTGCTTTGTGACAGCTCTATGTATATTATGAACATTAGCCCCTTGTCTTCATCAACATGTATCACAGAGCTTTCCCTTGTCATTTTTTGCCTTTCATTTTGTTCAGTAGGTTCATTTTTGTTATGGCCCAAAATAAACTTTAGATAGTAAATGTCTTCTTTTTCGGTTTTATTCTTGATATTATTCTTAGAAATGCTTTCTTATAATGGTATAAATTTCTTCTGTAGGTTTTCTTAATCTCTAAGATGGAGATGATAATAGTGCTTGTCATAGTGAGGAGAAGCTGAATTGATATGAGCAAAGAGTTGTATTTGCTCTTATTAGTACTTTCTAATATTTACATCACTTTCTGTAATTTTTCTTGCGGTCATTTTGACCGGAATAGAATTTGTTTTTTCAAGGGGATTCTGTGATTGTCCCAAGACAATTATTGAATTCCTACTTTGCTCTTTAATTTGAAATCCCACCTGTAAAAATACTTATGTACACTAGAGTCTCTTTTTGAGCTCATGATTTATTTCTGTCAATCTTACTTTCCTACACTAGCACTATATCTTACATATTGTAAAAATTTATTTAATATCTGACAGTGCAAATTTTTTGATTTGCTTTTCGATCCCTATTTTTCTTTGCTAGTATTATGACTTCATTTTTCCTAAAGAATTCTAATATAATTTTTTCAAGTTAAAAAAAAGGATAAGTGTTGTCATGGGATTTTTTAGTAATTTTGAATTATCTTTAGGAGAACGTACATCTTTACAAAACTGTTTTCCTCCATACAAAGGTTGATGTCTCTACTTTCACACTTCTTACTTTACCCCTCAGTACAGTCCTGTACTTCCTCCATATACAACATGGGCATTGTTTTTGAGTTTATTCCAGATTATTGTTGATGTTTTTGTTAATTTTTTAAGTGAGAAATTTTTGCTATTATATTTTTTAACTGTTAAAACTGACACCTAGGAAGGCAGATTCGGTTTGTAAATACTCACTTTGTAACTTCTCATTTAAAATTGTAAGTATTAAGTACTCGATACACAATCCTTTCTTTTCTGTTTTTAAAAATTTGTTTCCAAGATTCTCAAAATGGTCATAGCTAAGTAGTATAGGTGGGGAGAGAGATGGAGAGAGGTTGTGTGGCTCATGTACAAACTGTGAGCACTTTCATGGCTGACTTTATGCTGGAAAAGCTGCTGAAGAGTCCAGGTTAGACCAGGGGTGGCTTTGTATGCACTTGAAAGCCAGCTTTCCTGCCTGTATGGTGAAGCCTGGTGGGCATGGCAGGTAGATGATCAAGGTCGAATGGAGGTTATTGGCTGCACAGAGCGCTGTGTCTGAGAACTGGAGACCATCGCCATGGGAAATGCTTGGTGCCAGGAACAATGCACAGGAGCTGGGGACCCTGTGTTTTAAGGATTTTCCAGCCCTCGGAGTGGGAAGTTCAGACTCTGCATTCAGATCTGAGTTTGAATTCATCCTCTTTAGTTTACTTGTCCTCTGACTTTGGTCAAGCTATATACCGTCTTTCACTTCCTGTTTCCTTGTCTCTCAAAGTAGGAGAATTACAGCCTGCTGCTAGAGTGTTTGATCAGGTTAAATAATTTGTGTCTATAAGATGTCACGTACAGTCACAAGCTCAGTGAGAAAAGGGCTGTTGCCTGTTCTTCTGCAACTCAGTGCTTGACAAGACATGGGGGAAAGCCAGTCCGTAATTTGTGTGTGATGCAAGTAGGAACAAAAATAATGTCTTGCCTTTCCCTAGCAGTACTCTTACAGCTTTGCTTCATTTACATCTTTCCTCCTTTCCTTTCCTCTTTCCCATCCTCCACCAAAAGAGCCTGAGACTCTCTCAGAATAATAGATTCAAATTAATTTAAAGGTAGGCTCATTCTCACGAAATAATAGTAACATAAAAAAAATCTGTGCACATCCCAGAATACGTTGTATTTGATTTACACACACACACGTGTGCACACACACACACACACACACAATCAGGCTACCTCCCACTTGCAGAGGGAGAAGGACCACTTTTTCTGAGTTTT
The DNA here is from genome assembly GCF_048564905.1 of Vicugna pacos. Lineage (NCBI taxonomy): Eukaryota > Metazoa > Chordata > Mammalia > Artiodactyla > Camelidae > Vicugna > Vicugna pacos. The sequence continues at coordinate 1,211,684 of NW_027328785.1, forward strand.
CACTCACTGAGCGTGAGAACAATGTCTCTTACACAGACTTTCACCAGGCTTCGTGCATGGTGTTTTTAATTGAATTTCGGCTTTGTAGCCATAGATATAGTCTCCTAATAGAAGAGAGAAAGTGGAGACATAGACATTCTGCTGAGATATTGGTGTTATCATATTTTAGTTGGAACGGACTTAAGACAGCATAGAATCATAACATTTCATGGGTGAGAATCCATTATGTTGTCACTTGGACAAGAACCTGGATCTTCTGCCATCTTGTCCACGTGGGTGAAGAGGCAACTGGGCAGGGGATGGCAGGCATCCTTCTTGCTTGAGTTCCATGTTCTTGCTATTTTTCATTGCTCAGCTGCCTTTAGTTTATGTACATGAGGCCTCACATGGGAAGGTCACTCTGTCCTGATAGAATGAGTTTCTTATCAGCAAAAAGCTCTGGACCCACTCATATTTCCCAGAGTTTTCTGCTGATCTGCTGACACTTTATATAATTGAGACTTAAGAAAATACTGAATATAAAATCCTTATTGTTATTGTTTGCCCTCGAGTTCCATAGGAATGAGGTGCTGTCTCAGGCTGTCTAAAGTTAGATCTGAACAATGATAGGGTGATAGGTTGTGCTGCTTTACCTCCAAAGTCAAAGGGGATTTCCACCTTAGCTTTTAGAATCAGGCAGATTAGTTCAAATCTTGCCTTTACCAATTATTATCTTTGTGTCTTGGGGGAGAAACTGTACTTTTTTGTGTCCAAATTTGTTTATCTGTAAATAAGTTCAGTATTTATTTTAAGGTTTCTGTTTCAGAATTGAATGAGCTAATACTCTCATTTATACCTAAAATAGTGATTGCATGGTTCTATGCTGGTGCCTTGGTAGTTGATTACTAAGGGACTCCGCAGTGAGAATGGGGGTGGGGGACTCCGGGGTAATAGAGCTTATATTCCAGGATATGCTTGTAAAAGACTGGATGTACAGTGGATTTTTAGTAAATATCTACTCCTTTCCTAATCTGCATTGATTGTGTATATATCTTTATACTAATATATGAACAATTTTTATTGCAATTTAAATATCTTTGTAGTACTTACAATATGTAGCTTTAAAAAATACGTGAAATAAAATGATTTGACTTTTATTTTCTTTTCAATAAGCATAACAAAACAAAATAAAAAGAAGAAAATGTTTGAAGGAGTAGAAATAATTTTATTTCTTGGAATCAGTTCCGTATAATAGGTTTTTTGTTCGTGTTGTTAAACAGCATATAAAACTGATAAGTTGTGACATTCTGGAAATGAGGAAACAGTGGAGACATACTACCTCTAATGCAGTCACTTTGTTACCAAGTCCAAACTCGTTCTGCTTGCTGCATGACAGGCCAATAAATCGGGAGATGAGATGTTGGAGTAAGGAATAGTGACTTTATTTGAAAAGACGGCAGACCCAGAAAATGGCATATTGATATCCAGTAGAACTCTCTTCCCCAAGGCAGAATTCAGTCTCCTTTTATACTAAAAAGCGGCGGGGATGTGGCTGGTTGTTGCAAACTTCTTGCTGTACGAATTGTTTCTATTTGAAACCCTTTGTTCCTGCAGCTGTTCATGTGGGTCAAATTATGGTGCCCCCGTATAAACTCCAAAAAAAAGAATTTTTTTGCAACTTGCCATCTGTACATAAGTGTAGAAGAGCTAATATCCTTAAAGATCAGAGCCCGGAGAATAGGCCCTCCTGGGTATTTCAGGCTAAAGGCAACATTCTTTTACAAAAGGTGCAGAAACAGCAAGTCTGAGCCTAGAAAACAAGGTACAGGTTTAAAGTCAGACGAACACATCTAACATGGAGTGAAATTTGTTCTTTTCTGTTAGAATTACTTTTTCTACCTCATAAATAATTTTAGTAAGAAACATGAGCAATTTTTTTATTTTTGCTTCTTAATAAAGGACTACAACTACACTTTAGTGAGCAGGGATGCTGTGCGTGCTTTGGGGTCACAGCAAACTCTTGTTGGGGGTGCTCGACCCTGCAACATGTCTGATGCCCCGTGAGTGTTGGTGAGGGCCCCCTAACCAGGGGCTCTCTTCAGGAACCACCATATGGGCATTGACCTCTGGAGACCTGTTTTTCAGCTGCAGGAAAATTTTTCAGAATCTGTGATGGGAAAATCACTCCAGCTGGGGATAATCAGGGAATAAAGGAAAAGGGCTTGAATTAGAGTAGAAGAGAAAGACAGAAGATCAGGGAGCCTGGGGTCTTGGCAGCGGGGCCTCGGGAGAGAGAGTAGCAGAGAAATGGAAGTGACCGTCTACGGAACCAGCTCCTGCAGCTTTCCCCGCACCCAAGCCACACAGCTCTTAATTGGACCCAGGAATCTCTCCTGTCTGGATGTCACCCTGGGCAGAACCTTGAGAATCGAAGGTAAGGGGTGGGCAGCACTCACCTAGCGAGTCACTGAGGACTTTGATCAAGTCCACATTGACATTCCCAGTCATATGCCTTCACCTGTTCTTTATCTCAGGATCTGAGAAGCAGGAGCAAGGAACACAGGGAGAGATCCAGGAAGACATCTGACTGTGTTAAGAGACGACAGTCACAGCGACACTGGGAGTGAAAACACTTGTAGCAAAATAAAATAAATTCACAACTATTGCATCAGAGCTGCATGTGTGAGAGAGCCTAAGCCTGTCTCAGAGTGCAGGGGACAAGAGGAAAGGAATGGTAAAATTAACACTGATAATTGAAATTTTGTTAAATAGCCTGCTACAATTAATTTTATCACGTGAATGTATGCAGGTTTATTTCTATGAGCATTTATAGGTTCACACAACCCCACCAGCCCGTCTTGCCCCCATCGGGGATGGGATTTCTCAAGCACAGTGCCCCTCCTGCTTGCGTGGACCACGCTGCGGGTCCTCGCCTGGGGCCGCACTGCTACAGGACACTGAGTCCCCGAGGCACGATCTGGGATACATGACAGGAACATCTGTGCTCTTGGCTGAGGGCCTCCGTTTCACCCTGCTGTGTAAGAATGCCGGTGACTCAGTTAGAAGCATGCATCCAAGCCGTCCTTCCGTGTCATCACCATGTAGAAGCAGTGTCTGAATCTTCTGAATTTCTGCAGAATGCGGCTTACAGTCACCTTCAACAAGTGAGTGTGTGTCCTCTTTCAAGTGGAGGAATTACTGCCGTTTTCCTGGAACTTACTCACCACTAGTCCATCTGATTTTTCTGTGCTAGGATTCAGTATGGCCTGCTAATAACTCTGCAGTCAGATCTAGAAACCCTGATGAAGAGGATTATTTATTTTCTTTCTTTAGATGATAGAATTTTATTTTCAAAATTGTGAGTTTTCTGTTATTGGAGGAATTTTTTCGGGGGTTGGATAAACAACTTTGCTCTTACCATCTTTGTGACCTGTTGCTATATGCGTCTCACCTGTCTTCTGTCACTTGTGAGGCGGTTCCATTTGTGACCCTGTCTTGGTTGTTCATGTAATAAAACATAAAATCTGTAAAAGTACAGTCCCTTTTACTCCGAAGACATTCCACAAATACTCCTTTAATCTGGGTGTGGTTTTAACAAGACACAATCATTAGAACATATACTTGCAGGTTGCCAGTGCAAAATCCCCAAATCAATTGTCTAGCTCAACATCTAAAATCTTTCTAATCTACGTTGGATTTGTATGGATAAGTGAAGTTGTTTGCTAAGAACTCAAGACCAGGTTTATAATACAGGCTGATTTAGCTCAGCAGGTCCTCCCAAGCTGAAGCTCTGCCAGAGGGCGGGGCCAAGGGGAGAGGGCGGGTCCTGCCCTCCCTGAGCTGACAGTTTCATGGCAAAGACCTTCACCAGGTGAAGAAATTGAAGTTTCTTCTAAGAAAATTGGGTCTGAAGAGTCCAAAAAGCGCGGGAGTGACACAATCCCATTTGTCTAAAGTAGGGAAGAGTGGCTGTGGGGCCACTTGGGAGACTCATGAGTCCAGGTGCGCAGTGTTGGTGGCTTCCACTTGAGTGGTAGGACAGTCAGTGGGTAAAAGCGAACAGATTGAAGGCATGTTTTGATGGTTAAAATGAAAGGATCAATGCTGTCTGTGAAGGTAGGATGGAGTAAGGCCCAGGTTTCTGGGTGGATTAATGAGTTAAATAATGGTCCTGCTGTGTTCTGAGGACGGAAAGCTGCAGAGGGAGTTCTGGGGGAAAACTGATGAGTTCAGCTGTGGGTAAAGTGAAAAGGTATTAGATGTGTGATCTGGGAGCTCTGGTGAGAGCCAGTAGTGAGTAGGGGGCGGGGAGAGAGACTTTCAAATCATTTTGTCTTCTGAACATACAAATAAGAATGAGTAATGACATAACCCCTCTATATTCTGGATTTAAAACCCAGTAACATTTTGCTATATAGGCTGCAGGGGTTCTCAATTTTTTAATAGAAATAAAATAAATTGAAACAAAACAGTGGAGTTAATGAACATCTTAGAGTTGATGTGTGTCCTTGTATGTATTTTGATTTCTCATCTGTTTATAAACATAATCTACAAAAAGTTAACTTGCTTAGCATAACTGTTAAATAGAGGGACGTGACACACTCTGTTGGTGGCTCAAGGTGATTTCTTGGGCAAATTATGTAGCCTCTCTGTGCCTTAGTTGCATCTTCTGTGACTGCCCCCGGGCCCCTCATCACAGCTGATTCCCTAGAATAGATGTTGGGAGGGAGGCTGCTGAAGGGAGTAAGAGGTGGCAACTGCTAGGGACACTGAAGAGAGAGACAAAAACAGATTAAAGCCAAGAAACTGAGTGCTAATACACTCAAAGGAGAAAGAATCCCGCAGTGTTTTGAGCCACTTAGCATAAGGGAAACAAAATCACGTGGATCCAAACTCTTGAGCATATGAGTATTGTGGGTGGGAGGGTGTTATCAGAAAAGGGTTGAAAGAGGCCTTTTGGTTTCCCTTAACGTTTCCAGTAAGGATGGGGCACAGAAGCGAAAACCACCCGCTTCACAGTAGAAGGTGCTCTTTTGTGCAAAACTGACGAAGGTTGGAGACCAGTGATCAGTTGTGCTGGCAAATGAAGAGACTTCTGGATTGGGGCACTTGCTGTGACTTCCAGGTGACCTGCTGGCTGGGGGCTGTGAGGCGGGCAGTAGGTTTGCAGTGTGACCTGGGCATAATCCCTGGCTCTGAGGCCCCTGCAAGTTTCTGCAGCAGCTGCTCTTGCCCTGCGATGGGAGGGCATAAAAGGGCATTGTAGCACACGAGGGCAGGAAGGGGCTGCTTTAAAAGCAGACATGTAGCCTCCTGCAGCTGCAGACCTGCAGGCAGTTTGGTTCATTGTCGTGGAGTGGACTTTGGAGGCCTTAGTGTCATCTTAAGACTTGTTTTCCCTTGGGGACCGGGTTTGCCTTTGCATATTAATATTGAAGGTTTGGGCTTCTGGCAAAGCTGTTTTCACAGATGGGTATATACGTAACATATCGTATAAAATAAAACGTTTTTATTTAATATGTGGGACTTTGCAGTTTTTGGGAACAGCTCTTTTGACCTGGTCTCCACGGAGGACACTAGCGGTCGGCAGAGCGTGCGGGAGGGCAGGCGGCCTGCAGTGCTGCTGCGGGGGGTTCTCCCCAGCATGGCGCTCTGCTGAGTTCACTCTTCTATGAGTTTGGTTGCCAGAGGAGCAGACAGCATAGTAATGAGTTCTGGTGGGATTGTATAATGACAGGAAGAAAGAGGGAGCCGTAGTTCTTCGGGACTACTACACTCTTTTGGTTCCTGATCCAGTGTGTCCCATTACAGAATTGATGAGTTGTGTCTATTTTGGGACTTGATTGAAATAAACGTGCAGCCTGAATGTTAAGAGTTATGTTTTATTTGTCAGGAGGACTCGAGCCAGGATGACCGCCTCTCGGAACACTCTGAGGGACTGCTCCCAAGAGTAGGGGAGAAGCTAGGATTATATAGGAGCTTTACAACAAAGACCAGGTAGTTAGAACAATAAAACATTGCTTGTTATCTAAAGAAAGCCAGGTATCTCACGTTCAAGAATTTAGTGCTTTTCAATATATGGGAGGAAGCCAACATTTGGGCTCACTGAATATATTCTTAGACAAGCACCTAGCTATCTAGGGCCAGTAATCTGTCCTTTCTTATTCTGAGTCTGCTCAGAGGGCACCGTTGTGAGTGGCTGCAGGCCTGTTTTCACTGGGGTGCGGCAGCAGTCGCTGATGACTTGTTTTCAGCATTCTTTGTTTAGTGACATGGTTGCAGTATTTTCATTCACATTGTAGTATTTTCGTTCACAGAAAATTATGATATTACCCTGATTATGGATAATCTGGAACCTTGGAAAGGAACCGAGATGGAATTACTGCAGGTAACTTCTACTTTAATAAGCCGTGTGCAAACATGAACACGGAGGAAGCATACAAAAGGATTCGGTGGTGAATGGGAAGGGTTTCTGCACGTTACAGGAGAAGGCAAGGCAGAATTCCTCTTCTTTGTGGGCAGGGACGTGAGTCCAACTTTCCTTTCTGAAGTGCTTTCTGAGAACAGTTTATGGTAATTAAGGAACATAGACAAACGGTGGCACACATTGCATTTAAGAGCTGGCCGGTTTCAAACTTGGGTATTGGACAGGTGGATTTCATAGGCAAGTGGTCAGGTGGATGGGACAGAGATGGAGCCCAGGCCTGGGGCCATATTCACGTTGAAATCGCCATTACCTCACCATAGCACCTTGGACTAGAATGTAACCACTCTTAACCTGTTGGTGAATCTGTGAAATGGGCATGATAATATTCGTTACTTTCTGGGATTGTTGTAAGTTCTAAAGGGTATTATAGCACACATGAAACACTTAACACACTGGCACTTAGCAGTTTACACTTTGTGCGGCCACCAAGCTTGGCGTGTGTCAGAGCCGTAAAGGCAGTATTTATCTGTTGAGGATGCACTGGTAGCCCCTTGGCTAGGTTGTGAATTTGGTGATTTCCTTTAATACTTGTAACTCTGTGTTCCATGGGCAGTTATTTTCATAGACAGATGAGGAATCTCAGGGTAAAAAAGACTGTAATTTGCCCAAAGTCAGACCATAATTTTGGGTGCAGGGGCCTCGGTTCAGCATGGGCCCCTGGGACTTGTGCCTTCTCCGTTCAGCACCAGAGCCAGATGTGGGCTCGGCTGTTTCCCTGCCCAAAATATCCGGCAGGCCGCAAGACACAACTGGCCCCGTGCTGCTTGAGCAAAATCTCCAGAGGAGAGGCAGTTACAAAAGGGATAAACATAAAAACAGACGACAGCAAACTGTGATCAGCTCTGAGAAGGAAAGGAACACGTCTCGCCGTGCAGAGCTGGGAGCTTTCCCGTCAGGCTGCTCTGGGGGCGTTCATCTCAGCTTAACAAACTCTGCTGCTGCACCAAGGCAGGAAGGCAGGGCGCGTGTGGCCAGGTAGACAGGGCCTCATTGATCGTACTCATTCCCCATTAAGCGACAGCTCTCACGGGCACTTAACTAATAAACAGATGTTGGCCATAATCGTCACGCATTTTGACTGGTAGCTTTATTGGCGCCAACTTTGAGAGGAGGTCATTGAAGCTAGGGAGTTTGCTGCATGCCCGTGATTACCATGGAAATATTCCCACTGGTCTTTCAACCTAGACTGGTGTGGCTGTCATGTCCCGGCCCTGTGAATGGCATCATGTAGCTTCTCCCAATTGCCCCAAATAACTTACATTGATATGCTTAATTCGTAGGAAATGGTATGTGGTAATAAGGGAAAAAAGGCAGTAAGAAATTGTTTGGAAAACTAGAAAAATACCTATTCTTTCCCAGCTGGGGGAGCGTACCCTGTATCACCCACCCTAATCACTGCCTGTCACCTCCTTCCTGCCGACTCCATGTTCAGAAGCCACTCTGAGCCTTGGGAGAACATTTTGCCTCATGAAACTTTTGACTAGGACCCGTGACTTCTCTGTCCCTGGTTAACTCTCTCTTCAAAGCCATGTAAATTTTTTGCAGGCTCCTCCACTCAGATGTAAGAATAGCCTCTTTAAACTTCTTGATGCAGCTCCTTAATGAAGATCTTGCGATGGAAACCTAGCCAAAACCTTGGAGGTATGCACATAGTGACTGCAACCACAGCACTTTGTGAGTTCAGAATCAGTGGGGTGGGTGACTCAGGAAAGGCTTTTTTAAGGTAATAAAGGGAAAGAGAAAGGACGCAGGCTATGTGAGAAAGAAACATCTCGGTCACAGCCAGCAAGACACCTGTGTTCAGGATGGGGTGTGGCGAGTGCAGAGTTCTCACAAATAAAGAACTGATGTGATGGGAGGGAGGACAGTTGGGTACTTTATTGGGGAGGAAAAAAGTGGGCTGAACATTTCCTGGTTGAACAAGAGGATTGTGACATGATGTGCTTGTATTTTGGAGAGAAGGGTTTTGTGGGGACAGGCCTAGGACTATGCTGTCTGGCTGGGGAGTCAGCACAACAGGGAAACACAGAGAACCGGGCAGACCCCAAGACCCATGCTGGGGGAGAGGCTGCCTGCAAGCTGGAGCCCTGGAGGCTGCTTCTGTCCCTTAGCTGGGGTCTCAGACCTCCCTTCACAGACCAGTCCTGTTGATAGAAGAATAAAAAACGTTGGGCATGAGAAGGGCTGTGTCCCAGGCTTTTGTTGAGTCTCTGGGATGTGCCCCACCAGATTTTGTTCCTTGACTTCATGCAGTAAAGAATTCAAGAGCAAGCCAGTGTTGAGTAAAGGTATATTTATTCAGAGAGATACATTGATAGGCAAGAGAAACTTCACGAGGTGTGGGGGTTTGATGCTCAGATTAGAAGTAGGTACACACTTCACAGACAGAGTGTGGGCCTTCACCAAAGAGGGAAAGAGTGGTGACCGCGAGGTGGCGCTGTGTTGCTTGTTTTCTTGGGCTTGGTGGTTTCATATGCTAATAAGTAGAAGGACCAGCCTTAGGGCAAGGGGCTGGGATTTCCAAGGAGTTGGCCATTTCCCACCCTTTGACCTTTTGTGGCTATCATTGGGACTGCCATGTTGCCTGGGGCATGTTATTCACCACGTTACTATTACAATGGGTGTTTACTGAATCTCAAGATCTGCTAGAAGTTAAATCTCTTCATCCTGAGCCTCAAGACCTATTGGGGTTTGAATCCTTCACCATTTCTGTGTTAATTGCAGTGGCCTTCCTTGAATGGCTGTGCTCTTCCCCCTTCCATCCTGTCTCACTGTGATGACACAGAGACAGCAAAGGCCAGGCCCTACCTGTGCTCCTGCATTTAAAGGCTGCAGGTTTGGGGTGGGCTTATGATGACTCTGAGTGTTGAGAAGGATGTTTCAGATTTTCCCACGTGAGACATGGGGACCTGCCAGCAGCCACTGCAGATTTATCCCACGGGCATTATCCCTTGTGTTGTTATGGAAACAACAGGCCAGCCAAGAAACAAGAATCACTCAGAGGGTTGGAGTATTGAGATTTATTACGTTGGCGGGCTCTGAGGGGCTTCTTTTCCAAAGCTCTGAGCCCCTCCAAGATGTGCACATGATGTTTTATACGGTTAATTACAAGTATGGGACTATTAGCCAATAAGGCTCAAACAACAAAAAGCAAGGAATCAGTACACTGAAGCTTATCAATTTGGAACAGATCCCGTTACTGACAATTGTTCACCTTGGATTTTCGGGTTAGCTTATTAGCCCAGTAAACTGACACTAAACTTCAGATTTACCAGGTATCCCAGCAAAACTTAGATCAGTAAACCGACACTTATCACACTTAGATTTGTGACTTAGCTTGTTAGACCAGCTGTGGTTTTCCTTCACAGTGTCACTTATCTTTTCTATTTTTCTTTTTTGCTTTTTTTAAGTATTTAATCCAAATTTAATATCAGGGTTTTTTGGGAAAGAAATTTCTCTTTTTCTTTTCTTTGGTGATCTTTTATGGGGGCAGGTAATTAGACGTATTTATCTGTTAGTGGAAGCCCTGGGGCTTGAACCCAGGACCCCGTGCACGCTAAGCACATGCTCTACCACCCGCCCCATCATCTTTTCTTTTTGGTTTAGCTGCCAAGAATCCTACAGCTGAATTTCTAGTCAGCCTTTAACACTTGCTCTGACTTCATGGAATCCATTTTTATGAGTTTATCTCCCCCTGGTTTCATTTAAGTATTGAATCTCCATTTTCTCTTCATTCTCAGGTTTGCCTTTTTGTTGTTAAGGTTGTTAAGCTGTTTTTAAAAGAATTGTTTAAATTCTCTTTAGCAAGAGGCTGAATGTGAATAAATATGTAAACAAACAGCACAATTAAATGCTTTTATACATTCTAAACTATTTAGTAGTTACTTAAAAACCGAATTGAATATTAAAGTGATAACATTTTAGAAATACTTTTTAATTTTTTAGAAAGATATAGCTGATTTAAAATATGATATTAGTTTCAGGTGTACAATAGATGCTCCATTTATAGTTACTGTAAAACATTGTCTGTATTCCCTGTGTTGTAAGGTACATCCCTCTAGCGTGTTTACATTACATGTTGCAGTTTGTGTAAGAAAGTTGGGTAATGCAGAGTCTGGGACGTGGCTGTGTCTGACCCAGGTTCACGCTCACCCTGCCTGTCAGAGCTCAGGCCTTCACTCCTTTCTGCAGGGGAGCGAGTGGAGGCAGCTCTCATCAGTGCTGGCACCACCCTCTGAGTGGCAGTGACAGCAGTCACTGTGTGTGGACGTGCAAAGTGTTTTTCCAAGAGCTTTATATGCGTTTCTGAATTTAATAATAAAAGCCCTCCTGTGAGGAAGCGTTTTAAGCTTTTAATGTATAATACATCTTATTTTGATATTGATAGATTTCAAACCACCAGAAAATTTAAAGGAGTAGTAAAATAAAACCTTAAATACAGTTCACCTTAAAGGGCACTATTTGACTTTTTGTGTCTGGCTTTTTAGCATAAAGTTTCAAGGTTCATCCATATTGTAGCCTGAATTAGTACTTTATTCTTTTTGTTTGATAATATCATTTTCCTTTTTTTCGTTTTTGGTCTATTTAAAAATATTTTCATTGAAGTCTAGTCAGTTTATAATTTTGTGTCAGTTTCTTGTGTGCAGCACAACATTTCAGTTAATTAGGAACATACCTGTATTCATTTTCATACTCTTTTTAAACACAAGATACTATGAGATATTAAATATATTCTCCTGTGCTATACAGTATAAACTTGCTGTTTATTTGTTACATACTCAGTATCTGCAAATCTTGAACTCCCAGTTTATTCCTTCCCACACCCTCTCCCCTCTGGTATCTATAGTTTGGTTTCTATGACTCTGTGTCTGTTTCTGTTCTGTAGATAAGTTTATCTTTTTGTTTCTTTCTTTTTTTTTTAGATTCCACCTGTGAGCAATCTCATATGGTATTTTCCTTTCTCTTTATAGCTTACTTCACTTAGAATGACATTCTCCACGTCCATTGATGTTGCTACAAATTGCATTATTTTATTATTATTTTATGGCTGAATAGTAGTCTATTGGACAAATATGCTACAACCTTTTTATCCAGTCATCTCTCAGTGGACATTTCGGTTGTTTCCATGTCTTGCTATTGTAAATAGTGCTGCTGTGAACATTGGGGTGTAGGTGTCTTTTTGAATTAGGGTTCCTTCTGGATATATGCCCAGGAGTGGCTTTGCTAGTTCATATGGGAGGTCAATTTTTTGTCTTTAGAGGAACATCTATACACTTTTCCACAATGGCTCCACCAAACTGAATTCCCTCCACAGTGTAGGAGTGTTCCCAATTCTCCGCAGCCTCTCCAGTATTTATTGTCAGTGAACTTCTGAATGATGCCTATTCTGACTGGTGAGAGATGATACTTGATTGCAGTTTTGATTTGCATTTCTCTGATAATGATATTGAACATTTTTTCATGTGGCTACTGGCCATTTGTACGTCTTCATTGGAGAAATGTTTCTTTAGGACTTCTGCCAATTTTTGAATTGATTGTTTGTTTTTTTTCATATTAACTGTAAAAGCTGCTTACATATTCTGGGAATTAAGCCCCTAGCAGTTTCATTTATTGCAAATATTTTCTCCCATTCAATAGGTTGGTTGTCTTTTTGTTTTGCTTACTGTTTCCATAGCTGTGCAAAAGCTTGTAAGTTTAATTAGATCCCTCTTGTATATTTTTGGTTGTTTTTCTATTGCTTGAGTAGACTGATCTAGGAGAACATTGCTGAGATGTATGTCAGATGTTTTGCCTATGGTTGCTTCTAAGAGGTTTATAGTGTCTTGTTTACATGTTTAAGTCTTTAACAGATTTTAATTCTTTTTTGTGTATGCTGTGTGGCAGTAGTCTAGCTTCAATGATTAACATGCAGCTGTTCAGTTTTCCCTACACCATTTGCTGAAGAGGCTGTCTTTACTCCATTGTATGTTCTCACCTCCTTTGTCAAAGTTTCAATGACCAAAAGTTTGTGGGCCTATTCTTGGTAATTTTGTTTATCCGTTCATTGATGGATGGATATTGTTAGTAACTTTTGGCTACTCTGAATGATACTGCTATGAATATTGATGTGAAATTTTTTATGAGAATATGTTTTCATTCTTTTGGCTGTACATTTGGCCCGCCATATCTGTAGTTTCCACTACATGGATCTAGATGGCTGATTGTAAAGGTACTCGAACATCCTTGGATTATGGTATCCAGGGTGTGGGGTTCCTGAAACCAACCACCCAAGGGTATTGAGGGATGACTCTACATATAGGAGTGGAATTGCTGAGCCATACAACTCTAAGCTTTTGAGGAAATACCAGACTTCTCCAAAGAAGCTGCAGCATTGTCCCTTTCCCCTGGTCGCATATGAGGTTTCTCTGCCTCCTGAATGACATTTGTTATTGTCCATGTTTTGGTTATAACCATCCTAGTGGGTGTAAAATGAGATCTCATTTTGTTCTTGATTTTGCTAGTGATGCTGAGCATCGTTTCATATGCTTATTGGCCATTTGTATATCTATTTAAATTCATGGTAAATTTAAAAATTGTGTCTATTTTCTTGTATTGCTCAGTTGAAAGCATTCGTTATATATCCTGGATACTACTCTCTCATTAGATACATGCTTTGCAAAATTTTTCTTCTGTTCTGCAAACTGTCTTTTCACTATAATTTTTTAAACATTAAAACAATTTCTTTACAGGGGAGGTAGATAGATAAAATGATTTATTTTATTTTTCTTACTAAGCACGCCCTCTCTGACTTGAGATAACCATTTCCCCTGTCATTTCACTTTCTTGATGATGTCCTTTGTAATAAAAAGATTTTAATTTTGGTGAAGTCCAGTTTATCTGCTTTTTTCTTCTATCACTTGTGCTCTTGGTTTTGTATCTAGGAAACCAAAGCCTATCCTAGGCCCAGAAAGATTTATACTGTGTCTTCTTTTAGAAATTTTATAAGTTTAATTTTTACATTTCTGTCTGTGATCTATTTTGAATTAATTTTATTTGTTATATAAAATATGGGTGTTCAGATTCCAGATTGATTCTTTTGCCTGCAGATACCTAGCTGTCCCTGCACCATTTGTTGAATAGGCTATTCTTTCAATGGAGTGTTTTTGGCCCCCGGGTGGAAAACTGTCTGTAAATGAAAGTTTTCCCCGTGGGTTTTTATTGTGTCTCTTAAATTTATTTATCCAAACTTATGCCAGTTTCATACTGACTTAGTGCTATAGCATTTTAGTACACTTTAAAGTGAGTCCTCCAACTTTACTCTTCTTTTTCAAGGTTGTTTTTGCTGTCCTGGGCCCCTTGCACGTCCATATGAATTTTGGGTTCAGTTTTTCAATTTTTGCAATGAAGTTGGCTGGAATTTTGATAGGGATTCCACTGAATATATAGATCACTTTGAGGAGTCTTAACATTTTTAATAATATTGTCAATCATTCCATGAAAATGGAATGTCTTCCATATATGTAGATCTTTTAAAATTTATTTTGTTGATACTTCAAAAAGTTCAATGTACAAATCTTGTAAATTTTTGTTAAATGTATCTCTCACTTTATTCTTAATGATGTTGTAAAAGGAAAGGCTGAGTTTCTTATGGGTGGTACTATATATCAATCTTCTTATTTCTAGAATTCCTTCACAGCAAATACCCTAGGTATATATTTGCTACATAAATCTATCCACAACTATTCCCCGCCCCGTGTTATAAGAAACCAAGACCCAAGGTAAGCTACTTGAAAACACCTATGTGGAAGTGAGAAATGAGACCCATGGTTGGGGCTTTGTGCAGATGATACTGAGAGCTTATTCAGAATGGCTTCTTCTTAATTACTTTTAAACAACCCTTTCAGTGTATTTAGTCAGATACATTAAGATTATGCCCTTTTGATGTGCGGAGTAGCTAAGACTATAATTTTCAAATAAATTCTAGTGAGAGTGTTGTACTTGAAACCTAATTTGCATCAATCTTTGAAGAATTATGTTTCAGGAGATTTGACTAAAGAACACCTATCTTTATTCTATAACGAGGACTAAATGCTCAAGCAACATGTAAGAGTTTGAGCAAACTGCCCCCGCCCCGTAGTGCTGGGTGGCTGCAGCTGTAACTGGAGTCAGTGCTTACCTCTCCCAGTACGCTAGTGCTGATCTGCTCAAAGTGGTTCATCCAACAGTTTGTCAGTAGCCTGTTGGACAAAGTCATAAAACATTGATTGAAGATTGCTAGAATGCAATATATTCTTACTAATATTAAGTAAGCACACATTGAGTGCTTACTGTATAATGGAATTGTCCCTCAGCCTCACATGAATATTATTTCTCTTAAAACCTCATATATTTCCTTGTTATTCTCACTTTACAGATAAGGAGACTGAGAATTAGGTCTTCTCTCTTTTGGGGGGAGCTCATTATCAATGATGGGAAGTTGTAAGGAAAAAGATATTGATTCATCATGAGAAAACATTTTTGTGAGAGTCAGCAATGAAGATGAACACTGAAGAATGTGATCATTGTTCGAGTGAGACAAGCCCTGGGTTGTGTGGAGTCAGCATCCCTGTCCTGGACACGGCACGTGTAGAGCTGCGTGCTGGGTGAGGCAGCGCGGCCACGCAGGGAACGCGGATGCTGGGGTCTTAGGCTGTGCTCAAGCCCGGTGGGGCTTTCTCCTAAGGGCAGTGCACCATCATTGACAGATTTTAAGTAGGAGAATAGGCTGCTCTCGTAGTTCACATTTGTCTTGTAGAATGCTTGGAAAAGTTTAGAAGGCTTGGCAGGAGGTGATGTGCTGAGTCAGAGTAGGGTGGCTGCGAGGTGTAGCAGTGTTCAATTTTCAAGTGGTTTTCAGGCCCAGGCTTGTGGCTTAGTAGCCGTGTCAGTTTGAATGACACACACAAGGAATTGAAACAATTTATCTAATCAATTGAAGCAGTGATGTACCCAATTCCCAGGACTGTTGTGGAGATCCAGTGAGATACACTGTGCAGTGTGCAGCGTGGTCTCCAGCAGAGAGTCAGTGCTGAGTGAGTGCCAGTGAGTATCTGGTAGGTCAGTTGAGGGTGGTGGTACTCTGTGACTGAGGATATCTGGTCCCTGAAGGAGGGGTCCATTCACATCTGTGAGTAATGGGCCTGAGTTGGGAGACGCAGGGAGACCTTACCCTCCGACCAGGAGCCCTGGGCAGGACGGCTATGGGAGGAGCACCGTGAAGTCAGCTCTTTGCAGGTTGAGTTGCGAGTGCCCTTGAGATATCTATGCAGAGTCACGAGCTTAAAGAGGTGGTCTGGGCCCAGGCTGTGCATTTTCCTAAAATCTCAACTCCTGAGGACACCGATGTATTGATCACTGAAAGTGAAGTCATACTTTAAAGGACAAATGAATAGTAGTATCATCACTGTCAACAAAGCTCACGTCTATTTATTCATCACTCACTTTGCTAATTGGGTACTTACAGAGCTCACTTCACCGTCCTCCCGTGGGCTCCGACTCCACAGAGAAGAGCTTGTGTGTCTCCTTCTTTTCCAGAAGAAGACACATTTAGCTTGTAGCCTTCTGTACCTCGCCAGACTTAGGATATTAGTTTGTTGGTTTAATTGTATTTTCTGTTGGCCATGTCCTGACAGGAGAGAAATTTTACCTCATGGTCATGTTTCAATTAGCTGTTACTGAGAATTGCTGATCTGATACATAGTGTATGTATTATATTAACTTTGTAGAGTAGTTATCATTTTTCTGTCTTTGCCCTTTAATTTGGTTTGCCCCTTCAGTGTTCTATCCTTTTTGGGGCCTTATTTTTTTTAATTAAATAATGTCTGTTAGCAGTTAAGAAAACAAAAGCAAAGAAAAAATGCACATGAGAGCTAAATTTAGAAAATGTCTAGTGTGTTTTCTGTCTCGGCAATGGAGGGTTGTATAACCTCTTGGAAACCTTCATTAGACAAGTTTCTTAAAATGCTGATTGAGAAATAAAACCTTCCTTCCTCATCTTTCAAGCTGCACAACTCATTGTCAAGAAAGGGGAAATCCTCAGAAGCCAAGACAAACGAGAAAACAGGGATTCTGGGAGATAAGTGAGCGTTAGAATCCGTGGTGTGCTGGTTGGCTCCTGAACTGATTTTCAGTTGCCTTGACAGGAGGGCAGGTGTTTAGCCCCAGGCCTCTCACACTAGGAGTTGGATGGGTGATCATATAATGGGCCTTGCCCATCCTGAGAATCTTGGTTTATTAAGGGTGAAAGAGGAAAAAGAATATTCCTCAAGACAAGAAAGTAAGGAAAGTCAATTTTTTGGAAGAGGGGAAAAATAACAAATCCAAAGTAAGGATATAGTTTAAAGCTGTTTTGGCATGAGAGTGACCACAAACTCCTGGCAGAAAAGGACAGCTACTCCTTGATTGATAAGTTGTGTTTTGAATGAATCAGTGAACAGCTATTCCGAAAAAGGCCTCCAGAGTCTTGTGGATCAATATACTGGACAGCAAACACCTCTCTTCCAAGGTCTCATTCAAATAACCAGAAAGGTTTTAAAGGAAAGTAGCAATAATCTGAGTTCTATTTATTGACATTACTATATGCTAAGAATTCAGAGGTGACTATGGAGTTGTCTCCTCTTTTATGGACCTTACTTTCTCTTTGGGGAGACAAAATGACATAGTTGGGTATCTTGGTGGAGGGAGGTGTTAGTCTGTTGCAATTAGCCAGGAGAGGAGATTAAGAAAACAGTGAAGGGTGGGTGAACTTTTTAGCTGAGGACAGTCTTGTTCACTTGGCTTTTAATTGCAGGCTCAATGAGCTGTCACTGGAGGGAATAGATCTTACAGAGGGTGGGCTTAGCTCAGGCCTCTTTGGAATGGACAAGTGAACCTGGAGAAAGACAGTCAAATCTGTGCAGACATTAAAGTTCACTTGAACGTGTTCCATCCCTGAGCCAAAGATAGGACAAATATGGAGCACTTCTTGAGGGCAGAGGAGTGGTTTTTAAGGTTCTTCAAGAATGAATCCCAGGGAACCGAGATGGCCAGTTGTCAAATTGAGACTTTGTTCTTTGGACGGTGTACCCAGCAAGGGTATTGGCCTTTTATATGGTTCCATTTGTCTTTAATACATGTCTTTTGATGAGGACGTGGGCACAAGTGTTTGACACCTTGTCGAGGCGATTTTGGATACCTGCCTAGAAACACGGGCACAGTTGCGGCTGCGTCATACATCTTGCAGCCCATCCCTTTCTCTGGCTCTGTAATCACGGCAGAGTGGTTCCTTGTTGACCTGTCCATCTCCTCTGTCACATCATAACCCATGAAAAGACCGGAGCATATTAACTTGGCTTTGTTAAATGCAAAGGTACAGATCAAATATGGAGTCAGATTTGTTCTTTCCTATTTCAGTAGTGCCATGGAGAAGGCAGTTTGGGCAGCTTTTTGTAGTGTCCTGGAGGCTTTCTCTCTCAGCTTCTGGGCGCCTCTGTTGAAAACCCTTCATAGCTGTCTGGCCTGCTGGAAAAGCACTCTGCCTGTTTTACCCTGAAGATGTGTTCTGTTTATAAACTCATCTCTACTCCTTGTAAAACAACTCAAGAAAAACTCAGTTGGTTTTTCACCAGCCATGGGCAGGGGTGAGATAAACCATGTTATTATTTCATAAAATAATAGTAATAATATTAATATTAATAGTAGTAGCAGTAGTAGTAGTAGTAATAATAATAATAGTAATAATTATATTAAAAGAATTCTTAAAACACGACTGCACATTGGAGAGAGTCAATAAATGCTTTCTGGCTTAAATCAAAAGTGATGACTCAGTGATTCCATGGCTGCTGTATTTGCTATGCTAGTTACTCCTTTGTTCCATTACACAGTTTTTTTAACTGAAAAAGAAATACAAGCAAATGGTTAAAAAAAAAAACTCAAACAGAGCACAAAAATACACAAGTGAAAGAAGTTTTCCCTCATCTTCTGTTCTTTCAGCCCTCTCTGGAGATGCCACTGTTTGCTATCCTTTGGGTGCTGTTCCAGATATGCTTTGCACATTCCCACCTATGTATGTAAATTCCTTTAAAATTTTAGTTATTTTTAACTTAAACGGATTTAAATCCTCAAGTGGCTTCTGGCCGGGTAATAGAACAGAACAAATCTGACTCCATATTAGATCTGTTCCTTTGAATTTAACCCTATGCTCTGTCTCCTAGGCTTCATCTTGCTTGTAATCAATGTCGCCTGGAGCCTGAAATATACAGGAGAGCGTATTCTGAAGCCTCTGACCTTTAAGGATATTTAACACTTTTTCATTCATTTAAAGATAGCAAATTGCAGAATAGAAAATAACGTTTGTTTTGTTGGAGGTTTGCAGGGATCTGACCCACGCAGATAGCTGCAAGAAGAAAGGATTCTAACAAGAAGGAATTCCTACACTAAGAAGTTTGCAACAACCAAGCACATAGGAAAGGATCCTGAATTGTGACTTGGGGAGATGGTTTTCCAGGACATTAGTTTGCCATCTAGGTCTACAGAAACTTGCTATTCCATGCCCCAAAATCTGGTCTCCCAACTTATTGTCCTGTCCTGCACTGAGGAGAAAGAATTTCGACTTGGTAACACTCCTATCTACCTAGAAAGCTGGGCACTGGAGCTGAGTGTTATGGAAACAGGCCAGCCAAGAAAAGCACCAATCGGGTTGTTGGTGTACTCAGAAGTATTATGCCGGTGGGCTCAGTGGGGCTCCTGCTCTGAAGTTCTGAGCACCTCCAAGACGTGCACATGAGGTTTTAAAGGCTTAATTACAAGTAAGGGGGAATTAGCCAATAAGGCTCAAAGAACAAAAAGCAAGGAATCAGTACACTGGAGCTTATCAATTTGTAGCAGGTCACATTACTGACACTTGTTGAGCTTGGAATTACGAGTTAGGTTGTTAGCCCAATAAACTGACAGTAAACTTCAGATATATGAGATAGCCCAGCAGAATTTAGATCATTAAACCGACACTTATCACACTTAGATTTGTGACTTAGCTTGTTAGCCCAGCTGGACTTTTCCTTCACATGAGGACAGCTCTCCCACACCCAGGGAACTACTGTGAGCCCTTGATGTTTCCACTAGGGTGGGTATGGTTTACCCAGGAGGGATGGGGACTATGCACCAACACTCAGGCAGTCTGCTCTGTCTGGGGCTCTGATCTTGTACCATCCCGCTCCCCGCCAGCCCAACACCTGGGACAGTGGAGCTAAGGCAGAGATCCTGCCTGCCTGTTTCCCAGCGTGTAAAAGGGGATTATGTACCTTTCCAAGGTAGTTCTGAGCAACAACACCTGCGGGTGCTTGGTTCTCAGAGCAAGAGAAAACCCAGGTCCGCGTGGGGGCAATGGGTGTGATCCCCATAGAGTTTCTGCAGAAGCATCCCATGGAGGGCTGGATCAAGGAGGTAAAATTTGAGCTGCGGAACTTGAAGGGTTACAGAAGGGTACAGAGGCAGGTCTGCCGCCTAGGGGTGCCCCAGAGGTAAAGCTTTTTCTCTCCAACTCCGCTAAGACCCTCCCCTCTCCAGATCCCTCCCCACTCTATGCTCATCGTGTCCATCTGTATCTCTCCAATTTTCCCGTCCTCTCCACCCGCTCCCATCTTCTCCCTCCCTCCCTCGCTGTCCCACCTTCTCTCACAGAACCCAGAGAGGATCGCTGGCCCTCCAGCGCATGCGCAGTCAGTGCCAAGTGGTCGGCTGGTTGGAAGCTCTATATCCTAGCCGGGGATCGGGCCGAAAGGTTTCTCAACTCTGTCGCCCGGTAGGACTTTGGTTCCTGTCTGGGGCCGGGGCCTCTGGCTGTGGAAGTGCAAGGTGGGGGGCTCCCGGGAAAGTTGTCAGGCGGTTGCGGGAGGGCGGTCCGCCTGTCACAGTCCCCAAGGGCGCCAGGCAGCCCGTGTTCAGATGAATTGCTCAGGCCAGACCCCTCTACCCGGGCAACCTGCCCCGGCGCCCCGGCCACAGCTGCCAAGGGCCAGGTGTGCCCATACCACCTCTCACCCAGCCGGGATCCCTTCAGTCCGCGGCTGGCGTCCCCTTCCCCTCTCCCGCCCGCGAGTCCTCTCCTCCCTGGCTTCCTCTCCTTGGCCGCCGGCCCGTTCACGCCCCTGGGAGGGCTGTGTCCGGGCGGGCGGGGACTGCGGACCCGGACGGGGCGGGGGGCTGGGGCTGGGGCTGGGGCTGACCTCCGAGCAGGGCTGCAGCCCGCGTCCCTCCCCTTTCCCTCCCCCCCGGGGCAGCCCTCCTCTCCCTTTCCCGCTCCCGGAGGACCAGCTCAGTGGCCTGGGCACTGCTCCCTGGGCTGAGAACCTCCGGCTGTAACGCCCTGCTTCTCCAGTTGGAGTCGGAAAAAGGGAGCCTCAGTGCTGAGCGAGCTTCTGTCTCCTCCCTCAGTTTTTCTGCTGCAGGTAAGTACTTTTAACACTTTCAGGTGTTATCATGGCTGTGCTTGTTGATGTCACGTGTTTTTATAGTGAGAGTGATTAACAGTGGTGAAAGCAGGGCTTGGTTCTGTTAAAAATGAGCTGAAGGCATGAGGCTGTGACGTCCTCCTTCCTTCCCTCTCCCAGGGTGAAAGGAGTGATCCTCGATTTTCAAAAGATAGTTACAGTCCCTAACTAGCACAGCCCAGCTAGTGTGTGTTAAGAGGAACAGCACCACCAGAGGCCTTGGAGACCCAGGGATATTGCAGTCCTAAAGAGCTCCTGGCACAGTTTGGTTTGTTTTGGTTTTTTGTTTTTCTTAAATTGTGTGATAGACTAGTGGTATAAACAGAAAAATAATTGTCAAGAAATATTTCTTCATGTAACAGTGTTATTGTGATATAGTTCACACACCATGAATTCCATCCATTTAAATGGTACAATTCAGCAGCTTTTAGCATATTCACAGTTGTGCAACCATTATTATTACAGAACGTTTTCATCACTTCAGAAAGACCAGTGGAAATGAATGACCTATCCACCCCTCCGAAGTGGTGGTTCTAAAGAAATTTCTTGGCTATTCCTGATCATAAATTAACTTGTTACATTCCAAGAAAAATCTGGTAGGAATTCTAATCAGAATTGCAATGAATCTGTCTATCAAAACTGGAAGAATTAATGTCTTTATGGCATAAACTTCTTCTACCCATGAATATATCTGGGACCCTATCTTTTCATCTGTCCAGTGACTGGCCCAAGGGAAGTCCTCACTACTTGTTGTACTTGTGAATGATGAGATTCTATACATTGTTAGTTGCAACTGTAGCCTTTCACAGAAGAGAAAAGTAACCTCAGTGAAGCAAGTGACTCTCTGATGGTCAGAAAGAGTGACAGCCAGTGCTGGAGTGATCCAGTGGACTTGGTGCTTTCAACCAGAATTCTCCGCCACATACAGTTAAGGGGATTAGAGTGTTCTTTTATTTTTTCTTAATGCCGTTGCTTTTATTTTTACTTATTTTTTTAAATTCTTTTTTATTTAAGTTTAGTCAATTTACAATGTTAGTTTCAGGTGTACAGAAGAGATTCAGTTATAAACATATGCATATGTATATATATGTTTTAGATTGTTTTTAGTATAACTCATTACAAGAAATTGAATATAGTTCCCTGTGTTATACAGCAGGTCCTTGTCATTTATTTTATATTTACTAATTTGTATCTGTTAATCCCCCCTTCCCTGCCTGCTAAACACAGTTTACTTTCTATGTTCATGAGTCCGTTTATAGGAGCACCGTTTTTCCTAGTAATATATGCTCTTTGGCTGCTTTCAGTTTCAGTAATTTCATCTTATCTGTGGGTGCTTTTATTCTGGTGGCCTTTATGTGGTTTGCACACGTGGTAATAGAGATCTGTATTTGGGACAAATTCAGGCCTCTGTAGTCCCTGGTACAGAGTGCCCACTGAATTGATGCTTGAACTGGGAAAAAGGCACAGTAAATTTTGGAATTTCAACTATGGTTGAGAATTCCAGGGTTCTATAACCTGTTTAGACAACCTTAATATTGGCTGCACCCATACTGGGTAATTTGGTGGAAATTCATGGTATGGTGGTGTAGAGACAGGGAATTGTATGCTTCTTCTCTTTCTGTTTTATTACACTCATTCTCCTGGGCCTCCCAGATCCTCCCCCAGAAGGGCCCAGGGCTGGCTTGGTGCTGCGCTGAGGCAATATTTGTTAATAAGGCCCTTTCCTCTACTCATCTGAGCCTCCGGTTCTTTCTCTGCACAATGAGGACTTAGACTTGATAAGTACTTTTCAGTTTCTTTTAAAGCCATGTTTCCTTTGAGAAACAGAAAATGCAAATCTCTCCTCTCAGCCCAACCCTTTAGATTTTGATAAGTCCTCCAAGGAGTGACATAGCTCTTTGTGGAATATGAATGTGATTGTGATCCCAGGTGAAACAGAAAAGACTCTTCAGAGATTGATTGCAGGGAGAGGGCAGGAAAGGGGCAGTATGTCACACTTTCTAGTGTGAGCACTGGAGCAGGGGCTTGGATTTAAATATGGTGACTGACGTGGCCTCTCTCTAATCTTGTAGAATGTGATAAACTTCTCTACCTCAGTTTCTTGATGTGTCAAGTTGGGGTGATAATATTTTAAGGCTTTTGTGAAACATTATACACATAAGCCATTTGTGTCTCGGTAGAAACAAGACCTGCTAGGGATTCAGGGATTTGTTTAAAAAAAATCTTGTCCATAGCAGACTGTCTGTGTGTATTTTAAGTTCCTGGAGGGTGAGGGTGAGTCTGAAGCCCATTGTGGGACAGGTGGGCCATAGTTCTCTGTGCCCCAGTTTACCCCCTCTTCCCCAGTCCTCTTCCTCAGTCCAGGATGAAGTTCCCTTGTAGATTTTCTCAGAGGTCTTGTGGAAATAGCTTTTCATTTTATTGTTTCACCAAGAAGTTCTGCCATCATGATCTCTTTGGTCAGGCTTTGAAGGGCTGCCATCATGATATCTGGTAAGAATTCTATGGAATTGGGAGTTTCTATTTAATGAAAAGGAATAAAAATTACAAAAAAAAATTAGAACAAGGGTGGTTTCAGGGGCTCTTTGAAATGGACA
Organism: Vicugna pacos; assembly: GCF_048564905.1. Lineage (NCBI taxonomy): Eukaryota > Metazoa > Chordata > Mammalia > Artiodactyla > Camelidae > Vicugna > Vicugna pacos. The sequence continues at coordinate 1,235,230 of NW_027328785.1, forward strand.
CCATTAGCTTTGTTAGCTTCAGGTGCTGTGGCCTGTTGCCACGAGGACCCATTCTCTTGCTTTGAAGTTGGAGGTACCAGTGGGTCCAGTGGGAATGATAACTGAGTGTATCTCATGGGCTGGGCATTGACCTATTTGTACTGTGGGTTCCTAATTTGAGACAGTGAGCTCACCTAACCTCAATAACCACTTTAAAAAATTAGACTTTTTATTTTGAGATGTAATGTTGATTCCCATGTGGTAGTAAGAGATTATATGGAGAGGGCTTATGGATCCTCTTGCCCAGTTTTCCTTCATGGTTCCATCTTGCAATGGTGAGGTACAATTCATTACTGACTCACTAACAATTTGAGGTTTGTGTTATTGCCCTCATTTCTATTCATGATTAAACTGGGACTTAGAGAAGCACACAGGCCTACCCAGGTCACCCACTTTGTTAGTGCAGAGTCGGGTGAACGTGGGCTTGGGATTTCCAGGCAGTACCATTATGATGGTCTGTGGCAGGGAGCAGCATTCACTTGCTTGTTTATTCATTCATTCAACAAACATTTATTGAGTAAACTCTGTGGGTCATATGCTTTCTTTGGCTTATCTGATTATTCATCACTACTGAGAATCAGGCAATGTTTATATTTTTTAATCTGAGAAAATTAGCTCTGAGAGGTTATAACCCTCCGAAAGGAAGTATAGCTCATTAAGGAGGGATAGTACATTTGTACAGTCACCTCTTTTTATGCAGGTGGTACCCTAGACATTTTACATTTGCAAACATCCATAATTCAGATATATTCTTGTAAGGCAAGGATTTTTTTTTTAATTGAAGTATAGTCAAGTTTACAATGTTGTGTCAATTGCAAGGTGTTTTTTGACTTTTGAATTAAAAAATACTTTTTCAGGAGGGTAATTACGTGTATTTATTTGTTTCATTTTTTAAAATGAGTTACTGGGTTTTGAACCCAGGACCTCGTACATGGTAAAAATGTGCTGTACCACTGAACTGTATCCTCTTCCCCTAGGCAAGTTTTCTTATCCATTATTATGAAGCTTAGGGGATCAAATAATTTGGATACAAATCCAGATCTTTTAATCCTACTGTGGTCCTTTTCTTTATATTCTGCTGAAGGGGTTTGGGGAAAGCATTTTCTTTGTTCATTTTTTATTCAGCATTTTTGAGCAGTGACTTTGCATCAGGGCCTTGCTAGGTGCTTGGAAATAGAAAATAAGAAATGACCCTTCTCTGCAGAGGCAGGAAGCCTAGACCAAAAGCTGGGTAATATGATCCGAGATACATTAGCCATGTGCAGACTCTGAGGACAAACTGTACCCCCGGATTTGCTTTGGCTTCCCTTGCCTTCTGGCTGGTACACACCAGGTCACAGCAACCCAGATGGGCCCGTAGCACACAGCAGAGTATGTACCTCGATCTCCTCACCCCTCTCGGCAGGGCCAGCAACATGAGCATCCCTGACTACGTGCAGTGTGCTGAGGACCACCAGACTCGTCCCGTTGTGGTCCAACCAATGGAGATCATCTCAGAGGAGAATTTCTTTTGCATCTATCAGCTACTCACCTCGGTGTGCCATATCAGCCCATGCGGCTCCCAGTGGACATTCTGTATCCACTACAGGCACCACTATGTGCCCGAGAATGGGTGGAGCGTCTTCCAGACACACCGCAAAGTCGTGGGCCTTGTCATCATTACCAACTGTCTCTCTGCCAAGGCCTTGGAGAAGCTGCACGTGCAGAGGGGCTGTATGGCACCGCGCTTAATGACTCTCAGCTCTTTGTCTTTGTGCTGCATGGGGAGGTAGCCGAGCAGCCGTTCACCGACGTGTCCTTCAATCTACGAGGACTGCAGGGTGGTGGAGAAGAGGATCGAGGACTTCACTGAGTCACTCTTCATCTTGCTCAAGTCCAAGTGGCTGGATGGTGGCCACAAGAATTTTGGGGCAAGATTCCCCTCCTCTGCATCCTGTTTGAGAAGGAGGACTTCATGGGACTGGACACAGACAGCAGGTAAGTTTACCTGGAGGCCAGCCCACCCTGGCTTTGTGCCGGATTGCTTCCCTACATCCAGAAAGGGATCAGCAAGGAAGAAGTCTGTCTTGTAGCCAAGGGGGGAGGGAGGTGCAGCCCGCTGGTTTACAGACATTTCAAAGTGAATCCGCCTTTGTTTCAGAGAGATCCTTTTAGGGTTAGTGTGGACACTTACTCCCGCTTTACAGCCAGGACCATGGTGGGAACCCTGGAGTTGCTGTCCAATAAATTAGCCAAAGCCACTGATGCTAGGAGCACTGGGGAGGAGGCTGGACTGAGCTGAGATATGCTGTAGGTCAAATGCACATCAGACGCTGAGGCTTGTCTAGCAAATGTATATAAACTATCTCTTTACTTCCTACATTGATTACATGTCAATATGATAGTATTTTACATACAGTTGATTAAGTAAGATCTGTTCTTAAAATCAGTTTCTAGTATTTGTTTTTTGTTTGTTGGTTTGTTTTTTTGTTTACTATTTTATACGTGGCAACTGGGAAACTTTCTTTACATGGCTCTCATTTCATTTCTGTTGGGCAGCCTGTCCTGGGACAGTCTCATTCCTTTGCTTTTGGATGAGATGCTTAACCCCGAGAGGCGGAACGGGGCACTGGTTGAGCTGGGGCTGGAGCCGGTGTCTCCTGCCTCTCAGGCCCAGCACCTGTTCGGCTCAGGCCCTCTCTTCTTGCCCGACAGCCACCATGCCAAGTTAGGACATCAGAAACACCGCCAGGGACTCCCGAATGAACTCCTTATGCAGGGAAAGGCGTATCACGGTGTATGGGACAGAGCAGGGAAATGTTCATTCTCAGTTTGTCCCTGTGATTAAGTCAAAGTCCCCACTTTGCCTCGGAAGTACAGACGAGCTCTTTTGGGCTGCCTACCCCCCCACCTTCTGCTCTGTTTCCCAGTGTATCTATCGTGCTGTCCCTCGGGCAGAAGAGGGTGAGATGTCTTTGCCGAGAAGTGGTCCCCCTTTGCTGGGGAGAGTAAGGGAAGCTGTGTCCCCCCGTCCTATGGCCTCTGTCCTTGTGTCTGGAGAGGGCTCATGGTGGTCCCACAGGTGACGGTCCGAGAACCTGGCACATGCTGCTGGGCCCGCCGTTAAGGCAGTGCTCTGTGATTCTTGAACTTACCTAAGATCAGATCCTACTTTCTGGTTGTTGGTAAGTTGGAGGAGAAGATGCTAGAGAATTGATAAAAAGAATATCTAGACCAGCCCTGTGAGTGAGAAGAGAAGTGGACCCGAGTCCCACCTGCGAGAGCCCACCTAGCGGTCTCTGGATGAATTTTCTGTTCCTCCCAGATATACCTGTATGGCTGAAGGAAGGGGAGAGGCTTGTCGTGGCCATGATCTGTGCTTGTCCTCACAGGGCCCTGTGATCTACATGCCCGCACTCCCCTTCTGCTTCTTGGGGATGTGCTGGTATGTTTAGGAGCCTGGGCACTGCTGAGGGCATAGCTCCCAGCACCGTGCTACACTGAGTCTGGCTCTGTTCACCTCACCTGTCAACACCTGCTGAGGCCCCAGGCATTAGTCAAGGTAGGTGCATCGGTGCAACGTAAGCAGGGACCACCTTCTCCCCCTGGACAGACTGGTGAGTGAGCAGTTGAAGCCTTGAGCCCTGCCCCAGCCCCCACGCCAGTGCCTCCTCTTTTGTCATAGGAGTCACTGGTGACATTTTTACTCAACAAATGCTTGTCTCTGAGTCTGCAGAGCCACCAAAGAATGCCAGCTTGTTTTTGTCTTTTGAAGTCTGCCCTTGGGACTTGGCGGAGTAGACGAATGTGTACTTAGCCCACAGTGTTTGACACTGTCACCATTGATTACCCAGAACCTCATGTACCAGGCATGGCTCCCGGCATCAAAATACAGCAGCGCAATAAATCTCCCTCCTTGTGGGTCTGTCTGTCCTGGTACCATAAGAGCTCAGCCAGCTTCTGAAAGTCAGTGAGATAACGCGGCCAGTGAGCTCAGGTCAAGCACATTCTCCTCCAGTCACTTTTACCACATTGTTGCTTTTAGTATTCCACAGTCATTAGTTTTTTAAACAATGCTTTGGTGAAGGAGCAGAGCCTAATTCTCTCCTGCTACTCTTGGTGGAAGTGAGTAAAACGGTCCAGAATGAAATGCGACCACAATTTGTAGCTCAAAATCTGCCTAGACGCTTGTAGGTGGAATTTGGGTTGGGGCGCTGACCACGTTGGGGTCGTCCGGCAGCACCGCTCCCCTCAGGCCCCTGCTTTCCCTGGAGCAAGAGGTGAGGGTGGGTATCACCATCCCCGCGTCCCTGGCCTCACACACTCACGTAAATTCTTGTACATGCTGTCAAAATCATTTTTGTTCTTGTGTGTTTCTAATTTTCTCGTCTTCATCTTTTCCTTTTTCTTTATTCCTTTTTCACTTGTACTGTCCAGTGAGCATGTTGTTGCATCTGAAAATGTGGGCTGTGCACATCCTGCATTGGAAATAGCCAGATTGCCATCCGTGCTGTCTCAATCATTTTAAAAAGCAAAAACTTAACAGCTGTCTTGATCCATGTATTATCCTCGTCATTTTGTATTTTCTTAATTTTTGGAATATTTACTTTGTTTGCACATTACCCACTGGTTTTTGATACCTGTTAAAATCCTTGCTTTGAGGAACCTGTTTGGTCCTCTTTTTATTTGGTGACAAATGCGCCCTTATTAAATTTGTTTCATTGTTTTGAAGAAGTGAGATGCGAATTGATTTAGGCGGCTGCTGAGGGATTCTTTTCATGGAGTATTTAAACTTGTAAAGTCAAATTCTGCGGCAACTTGCACGATTCCTGCTTTTATACAAACGTGCTCGGCACGAGGTTCCTGGCTGTCGCTGTGTGACGTGCGTGACGGCGCTTCCTGGCCGGTGGTCACTGGTGAGGAAGTGGCCGCCACGGAGGTGACAGCTGCAGGGGACGCTGTTGGAGGAAGCAGTCACCGTTTGGTTCTTTAATTTTTTTTTTTTTTGCATTCAACTTCCCCGTGCCATTTACTTTACTTTGCCTTCATAAAGGGGCCGAATTGGGTCTAAAATCCATGCCACTATTTTGTTCCCTTTACGAGGCTGGATTTTCTGAGTCTCAGGACAACATGGCCTTCTCCTAAGTAGCTGGCTCACCTGGATCTGTTGGACACAGGGACAGCTAAAAGGGCCATAGCTTCCTCTCTGCTTCAGCCAGTGGGCATTCAGAGTTGGGTCTGTGGTTTGCCTCAGCAGCCGTGCAGACCTTCCTACCCAGGGATTTTCTTTTAACCCATGTTGGTAGTAAATAGCTGAATCCGTTTCTGTTGCAGCTGACGTTCACCACTGACGGCCGTGTCATTAGTTTGTGGTAGTCAGTCTCCAACACCCCAGACAACCATGAAGGAAGATGATTTGGCCACCTAGGACCTTGGATTCTCACCCTCACCATGGTTCATCTCACCCGGTGGAAGGGTGTGGCCACCACCATCATGCTGACCATGAGGCCTTGTTTCTCCTTTCATGCTCTGGTCCAAATGTGGACACTTCATTTTTCACTGAATTTGTCTCACTTGAGACAGGCCAGAATATCTGAATGAGTCCATCACATTCTGGGTGGGGAACAGAACAGAAGTAAGTGTCGCAAGTAGATGGAGTCTAGGCTGTCCGGGTTGGCAATTGCAGGCTGGGATCTGTGATGGCCGGGCTGTACCCTGGACACAGGCCTTTCCCGTGGCTCCCATGAGCCCAGGAGTTGGAGTGAGAACAGCCTTGCCTGGGTTCCCACATCCTCATCTGCTCACTTTCAAGTGTGTCTGCTAATTAGGAGCTCCCCCAGACCTCGGGCCCTTCAAAGCTCAGACCACGGGAGAACCTTGAGTCCCTTCTCCTGGGCCTCCTGTGTGAGAATCCAGTGCCTTCTGAGGTGTCCAGTGGCAGGAGATGCCTCCCCCGCCGGGGAGCACCCTACGGAGGACTGTTATTCAGTGCACCATGCTGTGAGCTTGTGGAGTTCCGACCATGGTCCCTGCAGAACCACACTTGAGATGGACTTATTGTCATAAATTACAGGACTGATTGCAGGGCAGGGCCGGGGGGAGGGAAGAGTGGAAATTGAATGTGACCTCAGACAACTAGGTGGGTGCTGGGGCTGTTACTAAAATGGGGAGTCTGGGAGATACCTGCCAGGAATCGAATTCCAGAGTAAATGGTGGACATGAGGCATTTTTAAGATGCCATTTTTCATCCAAGTTAGGACTTCAAAGAGGCACTCGGTTCGATGAGCCTGGGGCTCAAGTGAAGGAGCCGGACTAGAGATACACGTTGGGAGTCGTCATTCTTAGCTGGTGTTCACAGCCTTGCATGTGAATTAGATCTTCTCGAGGGCTGCAGACTGAGGCTGAGGGGTGGCAGGGCTGTGCCTGGGTTGGAGGAAAGCCCAGACCATGCAGCTTTGGTGTGTCAGTTAGCTGCATTTGCCATTTTCAGAGCAATGCTATTTATCCTTAAGGGGCCAGGGGGTGGGCAGGGCCAACCAGGAAGAAATCTGCAGGGAGGGTCGTGGCCACATGTGCGTCTTGGGAAGGTGCAGAGGCTGCAGGGTCTGGGAGGGTAGAGTCCTCAGAAGCTGAAGTTGGAGTGGGGAGTGGGGAGAATGTAGTCACAGTCACCTGTGAGGGAGGGAGGGAGGCCTAGGGAGTCCCCACCTTACCGGACTCTCTTTCCCATGAACAGAAGGCAGTCAGACAGAGGATCTGAGGTGAGAAGGGATGGGCAATGGGAGGGGAGCCAACCTGGAGAATGGTGCTTGGAAAGTTCTGGAGTAGTCTCCCTGAAAAATAGAGTTAAATATACCCAGACTCTTAAGAACATTGTTAGTGACTTGGGAGGAGGCAGTTGTTTTTCTGGCCTCCTAAGGGTAAGGCATGTATCCAGGGATACACAGAAGATACGGGCAGTCTGTTCCGGGGGCTTGATCGTTACCGGGGGAACAGTGCAAGTTTAATGGGGCAGAAGGGCAGCGGAGGGAAACTAGCCAGGCCCCGTGTCAGGAACCAGTCGGCCGCCCTACTTGCGTGTTGCATTCACATCCATGCCTCCCAGGTGGGCAGTGGCAGCCCCCTTTTGCAGATTGGGAAGCCTTCTCAGAGGGGTTAAGGAATTGGTCTTTTTAGCGGCTAGTAAATGCTGTAGCAGGATTCAAGCAGGGCCTTGTCAGACTTCAAGGTCATGTTCTCTCTACTGTTTCCAGTACTTCCCTGTTATACCTGGAATGGTGAAGTGGGTCAGTTTTGGAGCCTTTCAGAAAAAGTATGATTTAAGTGCCTCAGGACTGTTTCACAAAGCTCAGCGTTCTTTGATGATTCTGAAGCACGCAGTGCTTTTCGCCCCACAGAGGTAACGTCTAACTCCTTTGAAGATGACGTGGTTGCAAATGATGTACAGGTGCAAAACCAGACTCTGCAGCTTCTGAACGGAAACTCTCCAGTTCTCCCTTGGTCAGCTTTCTTCCGCGGGATGTAACTGTGCTGCAGCGTAAACCTGAGCTTTCCGTATGGAGTGAGTGTTTAATATCCAAAGTTAGCATAAAACGGTCAGATGAAGAAAACCGACGTTGACAATTTATTTTTGGGTTCCATTAGTCAAGATATACTATCAATTAATGACCAATATAGCAAATGAAATTCAGTATAGGACATTGCATTTCTTCCTTTCTATTTAGAGTTCTCTTACAGAATAAGGTTGCCTGCTTTGGAACATCAGCTTCACCACCACGGCACCTATCAGTGTGTTGGTGTGATTGCATTTACAGACTGAATCTAATCTGGGCTTCCTAAGCCCCAAACACTCCTGTGCAAAATCACGGGCTGTAGCCATCTGTTAGTCACGCAAATACTTCTAAAATTATATGATTCCAGAAAAGAAAGAAGAGAGAGAGAGAGATTGCCTTTATCAAATTTCCTTTCAGTTCTAACTGCAAACTGTTGTTGAGCAGCTCTTGTTTCCTTTGGATATGAATATATACATTTCTTTGCATGTAACCTAGGTTTTGGACTAGAACACCAAGTTCTTGCTGTCCACAAGCCACAAAAATAGTAGCCAAATTGCACACGTGTGAAATAGTTTATACTTTTTTCTGAGAAAGTATCCTTGAATTTGGGACTTGGGCTGTGATTTTTGCTTTTTGATTCCCCCACCCGTCTTGTAATCTCTCACTCCTTCCCACGTGGCCCCCAAGGGTTCGTGGTCTTATTAGGAGCAGGCACCCAGTTGGTCTCCATATATTGCCGCTATAGATAGAGCCCAGACAAGATTTAAGGACATTATCAGAGAGGACTTCCTGGAAGAAATGGGCTCTAAATTCAGTTGTGAGGACAGAGTAAGAGTCAGCCAGGAGAAGGAGTCAAGAATGTGGCTCAGGTCGCAGGTGCAGCCCGGGCAGAGGCCTGGAGGCTTTTGGCGTGGGGACCCGGGGAGAGTGCCCTGTGCAGTCCAGGGTGGAGGGAGCCCCTGCTCGGGAGGACACTGGAGACAGTCCGTGGTGTAGGGCTTTGGAAGAAGTTGAGTTTTACTAGAACTGACACAGTAGGCAGTGAAGGGTGTCAACAGAAAGTGACCCTCAGGAAAGGTACTTCAGGTTTTGCTTCTGATATTCTACAGACAGAAGGATCGGGATGGGCGAGAGCAGGTATGTCTGTCCCTTTGAGATCCAACCTGTCATTCATTTATTCATAACACGTGCACTTCTGTGAGTATAGGGGAGAGAGGGTGTAGCCACGATAATAAGCAAAATGTATTTGCTTCTTGAGAGCTTAGCATTGTCAGAAGTTGACTTAGCCTAGAAAGCTCTAGGAAGAGAGGAACAAATTGTGGAGGTTGGAGGGAGGGAAGGCTTCCTTGGGAAACAGTCAAAATGAGCCTGGAGGCAAGTGAGAGGTACGAGCATGTCAGGGGACCCCTGAGGTCACTGGGAACCTGTGTACTGAGGTGAGGCTGGGCAAGCAGGGTCTGGGGTGGGGCTAGAACTCTAACAGGGAGCCTCTGAAGCATTCGAAGTGGGGTTGATGTAATCAAATTTGTGATTTGGGAAGGCTGCCGTGGCTCTGTGTGTGTAGCGGGGATGAGGGGGTGGGTGCCACCAACTGGGGGATCATAAGAATACCATTCACAGGCTGGAATATGGGCATCGGGGCTACTTGGGGACGGCAGGGGCAGTGTGGATGCCGGCTTTCTTTATGGGGGGCTTGTTAGCGGGGCCGCCCTTGAGGCACCTTGTGGCTGTAAGAAAACTGATGGAGGCTGACAGGTGGACTTTCGTCTTCTCTCTTTCCCTTCCTTGTTTGATGATCTTAGCTCAGCCAACATTTGGAACAAAAGAGCTAATTTCCAGGGTTGCCCAGGACTTTGTTGAGCTCGTTCGAGTGAGATCTGATTGGATTTAGGTTTGTGTTCAGATCTGGATGTTCACTTAGCTAGAAACGTCCTGTCATTTCGATTTCCATAGGGGTTTTTATTCTTGATAAAGATTGCTTTCTTGGTGAGAGGAAATTTAAAACAGCTGTTGTCTTTTTCAAAAAATCCTCTTTTAAGAATTTTAATATTCAAAAGAATACGAATATATAAAATATTTAAGGAAGTCTTTGGTGTTTTTTCTTTGCTTTCTGAGCTAATGTGAAGTTAGAGCCTTTGCATTACTTAATAGCACATCCTTGTCAGTATTTAAAGAGCAGTTAGTGAGCGCCCCAGGTCCCACCTCTCAAAGAATCGTTAAAGTTTGCTCTGAAATAGTGAGGTCATAAAGGTCTTGTTTTCAGAAATCAAACGGTTTATAATACACAGCATAACTCCATTTATAAAATAATAATAAGTTCAAAACTAAGAAAGTGGAGGATAAATGATTTTTTTAAAGCCTAAACATAAATTTTCTTGTGCTAATGTTGCAAGTGGAAATTTTGAAACGAAAAATCCTACTGCAATATCATCTATTTGGAATACATATATGAGTTTCACATTTGAAAAGTATCTGCGCAGTGGTTTTCGAAGTCAGGAGCATTCCTGCTCAGATACTGGCAGTGATGGTTGCTGATTTTAAATGGAAGAGCCTAAATTTGCCTTCTTAGCTTTTTGGTTTTTTTATAGTGAGAGGGTTGAGTAGTGCTTTGCCAGCATGATTTTGGGGCAATTTGAGGGCAGATGTCGTGTGCCAGCAGTGAGAAATTTCCATGCATTTTATTTTCTGGACGTCACCAGGGCACATGTGGGGTTTGTGCCTGCAGGCTGGAATGCTGCAGGACTCCCTGATCATTCACCTTTATGTCCTGGAGCTGCTCCGGTCAGTGAATGATTTTCTGTGGCTTGGAGATAATGTGGTCTGATGGAGATGATCAGATGTGCAGTTAAAATGCTATTACTTGAAATAAGAGTAACCTAGAAACATTTCTCTAACAATACAGGATGAGGGAGGAGGATTGGCTGAGCTGCTTGCAGTGGGGAGCCTTAGTTGACTCCCTCACCGTGACTCCTGCCAATATCCACCCCAGCCCTGCACGGTAGTCCTGCCGAAGCAAGCAAGCACTTTGCTCAGAAACAGACTGAATTTCCTTGTGCCTCTCTTTGTTGGATTTTTTTGAAAGCACATTTTGCCCTTTGCTTCAATGCCATCCATGCTAGTCACCTCTTACACTCATTTTTCTGGCCTCGTCCATAAATAGCTGCTGAATGGATGAACAGAATGTAGTATCTCCATATAGTGGAACATTATTCACACGTAAGAGTGAATAAAAAAGACAAAAAAGAAGAGGAAAATGAAAAATGCCACCTGTTTTGGGAAGTCCACTTTGACTGTTCAACCCACACTTTTCCCTTTGAAACCCAATCACTTATGCTCCACTCTACTCTTTTTGATAGTACTTACCACCTTCTAATAATCTTTAACGTTTTCAAAAAAAAAAAAAGAAAGAGATGCTGATACCACTTCAAAATGTACAAGACTTGATAACAGCATGTTAATTGAAAGGAAGCAGACACAAATGCCCACATATTGTTGATTTCAGTGATATGAAAAGCCCAGAATAGGCACATGCAGAGGCAGAGAGCAGGTGATGGTTGGAAGGAGCTGGTTGGAGGGGGATTAGGGAGTGACTGCTAGTGACAGGGGGATTCTTTTGGGGTGATGAAGTGTTCTGGAAATAGAGGGTGATGAGGGCTGCACAACCGTGAGTGTGCAGAAGACTGCTGAGCACTGTCTCTGGGAGTGCCTGTTGTCGGGGCATCTTTATTTTGTTCTCATCCTGCAATGTGAAGAATCATCTTCTGCTCTGGCCATTCTACTCCTGTGAGTGGTGCGGGTCAGAGACTTTGTAGAGTCATGTTTCTTTTTTCCCCCTGGCTGAGTGTAGGCAAAAAAGATTTAAGCCTGAGAAAGTGCTCCATCTGCAGAAATGTCTTTTAGATTTGCATGGTGTAAAAATCTTGAGATCTTTTAATCATTGAGGCCAGTCTGTGGGGGGAAATACCCCGTGAAGCCTGGGTGAGCTGGGGAAGAGCCGCGCTTCTCTCCCAGACACGGGTGGGGATTGCACCCCCGTTCAGGCAGTGAAGGGCCCAGACCCGTGAGCAGACTTGACAATCGTGAATATTTACGTGTATCCGCTGCTTCATCTTGGATATTAATTTCAAGCTGAGTCAGTTTGTGGCGGCAGCCTCATCCTACATCAGGAATTTATAGTATCTGCTCTTTGAGGTGAAGACCTGACAGACTTGATTATTTAACAGTCTGCCTTGAATTGATATCTCAGATTCCTTTGTCAAAAGCAAACAGCAGAAATACAGAATTCCTTTAATGCCAATGTGACCTGGAACGAGTTTAGTCTCTGTGCCTCAGTGGCCTTATCTGTGAGTGGGAAAGATGATAACAGTGCTTCCCTCAGAGGAGCTGGTGAGGGGAGAGTCAGAAGCACAAATGGAGGACTTACAAAAGATGCTCTTGAATGACCGAATTTAGTGCTCTCAGCCTGGTGAGGCCTGAGGGGCAGAGATGTCAGAACAGAGCAGTCCTAGCCAGAGCTCGATCCGTGATGGAAGCTGTTATGATTAGTATCACCACTGTGCGTTATCAGGTAATTTTAAGACTTGGTAATATGAATTCTTGAATAATGTTAAAGGACTAGACATCTCAGATCCAGTTTACATAGTCCTCAAGATTTCTTCTGAGAAATGGATGGTTTCTTCCCCATCTTAAATCTGAGATGAGTCTCTAAAAAATTCTGTATTCCTCCATCTTTTTGCTTTAATTTTCCATTTCCTAAAAAACCATGTTTTTAAATGGAGTTAATGGGGACTGAACTGAGTGCCTCATGCATGTTAAGCACTTACTCTCCCAAATGAGGTATAATCTCCTCCGTGATTTTTGTTAAAATTTACTTTCTTAGTTTACAGAGGTAAGAGGCCTCTAATTCTTTTTCTGGAGACTTGTCCATGAACCTGTAAATCTATAATTAATGGACAAAATTTGGTTTATTAAAAAATCATTAGAATATTCTACAATTCATCCAAAAAGAAATGCTCATTGACTTAAAATGTTTCTCCTTTAAGGGGATTTCTCCTGTTTGGTCTAGCTTAATTTGTTAACAGCCATCCTCATCATCATAATGACCAAACTCACTGTGAGTGGACACCTACCTAAGGCTAAAATGTTTTCCTCATGTTTTAATTCATAGCAGGTGTTTGATTGTAGGTATCAGTGTCTCCTTTTTTGCAGCTGAGGGATTGAGAGATGGAGCAGCTTGTCCCAAATTACACGCAGCAGGCTGTGGCTAGCTCGGTGCTGGAACCCAGGCTGCACAGAATGCATTCTTAATTGCTCCTCTTATCAGCCTCCCATTAAGTGGTTACCCGAACACCTGTGACTCCATAAAAGGCCGAGTTTAGTGATCTCAGACTGATGAGGCCTTGAAAGGAGAGACACCATTGAGAAGTTGAGACAGAGTGGCAAAAATTAAAATTGTTCATTTTCACAAATTTTTAATTCTCAGGTAATTACATAAAAAGATATTTTTTTTATTTTAGTGCTCTGTAAGCACTAAAAAAAACATTAAAATAATTATAGTGCAAAAGAGAAGTGAGCTCTTAAAGTCCAACCACTGCTAATGATGTTGCTTGTTTTTCTCTTGTGGCCCTTTTTGACAGAAATACTTACAAAGACTGAATTGGTTTTATGTAGTTTTAATATGGAAGAAAAGATTGTCAGTGAATATTGTAAGAAAAGTCTTTACTCTTTTCTTTCCTGTTGATGAATATGTACTTTATTTTCATGGCTTAAGTACATTGCCTCATTTGTGAAATTTGAGTAATATCATTTAATTTGTCTGACTGTGAGAGGTAGATGCCTTGTATACAAAGAACCCAAGAGGTGCTTAATAAAGGTGTGCTGTCACAATGACAGATATTTTAGAAGGATCAACTCTGAATACTAAAGAGTGTCGCTTATTTCTGATACATATTCAATATGTATTTGTATGATATATTTGAATATGGTTTAAAGTAACAAGGATTCATTTTTTTTTTTTGGTGTAGTATGAACTTTTAATGAAATCTGTATCATTCTAGTGAGACAGGGACTAGTTAAATTGCCTTAATCAGATGACCTTGAAGATTATTTACACAGAATATATATTGTTACAAATCAGAATTTATGTTGCCGTGTAACCATCCACTCAGACATTTAAATTCGTGGGATTCTGACCAGATCCGTTAAGTTTAGTAAAATCCATATTGATCATTTTCAGGGAATAAGCTCCTCTATTTTGTGATTAAAGAAAATTTTGATTTTTTTCTACATTCTTAACAGGTTTAAAATATCAAAACATTGATTTGACATGTCACTTTTTTAATAGAGAGAATAAAGCTCATGCTGTTTTATTATGTAAATAAATGTTTTTGTATGGCAACAAAATTGTATGATATCCTGGCTCTTTTAGTATTTTGCAGGATACTTAGATAACCTACTGTTGGAAAAAAACAAACGTGAATTTTATGAATATAGGCCTAGTACAGATCTGTTGGTTTTTGCTACAGTGCAAGACATGAGGCATATGAGAACTTTGCTGCTGATTGCCAGGAGGACAGATCCCATGTCTCAGTTTCCCCTCCTGTAAAATGAAGTGGCTGAACTGGATTCTTTCCTCTTCTAAGATGAGTTTCCATGAGCCTATATCTTCTGTTTATATTCAGGAGTATTAGCAATATCAGATTAAATACTGAATATCCCTCCTTTCCCCCGAATCAAAGTGCAGCATGTGCTATATAAGTTTTATTTATCTGATTCTCGTTACTGATCCTACAGGCAATTTTTGTGTTGCATCTTTCCTGGTAACCTGGAAGGTCATTTTACCTATAGGTGGCACTGTTGCACCTACTTACAGTCTTAACTTTCCTGTTTGTAAAAGGAGGCTTAAACAACGTTATTTTATTTTGATTACTTTACTTAATGCTTCAGAATAGCCCAATGTCCATTATGTCTGTCTAACTGGAAAAGTTATTCTGCTTATATCTTAGATTTATTCTGTCATCTCACTGTGAACATTTCAGACTTGCTGTGCAAACAATAGCAAAATCGGGCTTTTCTTCTAGTGTTAGAAACCAGTGAGCCGGGATTTTATAAAAGAGCTAGAAGCGGCATCTGGAGGACCTTAAAGGTGAAAAGTGTATTGAGTTCCCTGAGTTTTGACCCCGCCGCTGTGTGTTAATTGGTGGTAGGAGATTTGGTACATATACGAAGGGGTGTAGTTTTTGATATGGTTTGCCTGCACGCGCTGCCACTGAGCCACTTGAGCCTGAGTCAGTTCGTTTTGAGTTTTTCCCTCGTCTATGAGATGGGGACATTCGTATCTGATTTGTAGAATTGTGAGAATTAGAAATTATGTGCAGTGTTTACCACAGTGTGTATGTCAAGAGGGCTCTTAAACTTTAGCTGCTGTTTTGTGTGAAGCCATCATTTGAGAGTCTTTGGCAATTACTAAGAAACAGGAAAATAAGAAGAGATGGTTTTATGATGAAAGATATTTGAGGAGGTTCCATAGTTCCTATACCCATAATTTAGCATCAGCAGAGTCAGAACTGTTACACAGTCGCCCTAAACCAACGTTAAGCCACAGAATTATTTGTTACTTCATATATTTTGGGGTTTAAGGAGATCCAATACTTATACATATGTTGTCTCCAGCAGCCTACTGAGAGATGACACAAAAGATTATACAGGCAATAAATATCTTCTTTGTTACTGATGAAGCCACGTTCTCCATGAACTTCAAGGCTGTGGGAAAATGCGTGTCATGATACTGTGTCCCAGAAATACAGACTCACCCTGTCCCATGTAGCTCTGGGCCACAGCGAGCCTTCCCTTGAGAAGACCTGCCCTTTCATGCACAGGGCTTTCCTGACATGGAGCTGAACATCCCGCGTGCTTCCCAATGGTGACCAACACTGGAGTGAAAGGAAGGGTTTCACATGCCCTGCTTGTCTCCCCGGACTCACACCTCACTCTGTTAGTGTAATGAGTGCTAGCTGTGGGCCAGGGGCCAGGGGTGTGAAGGGAGAAGAACCCTCCATGGCCCAGAGGAGTGGTTAGGAGACATCCACTCCCTCAGTTTAAACAGGTGGTTGGATGGAACATAAGGGTGCTCCCCAAGAGTGTGTAAAAGGAGAAATAAGGATTTTATTTGGGACTTAGGCTAGCCAGGAAACAGATAAGATGATTAGAGGGGAGACTTGTAAAACAATTTGATATTAAGTTGACATTTGTTGAACACCCAAAATGTGCTACATTCTTTTCTGAGCATTTTACAGAAATGAATCCTTCAATCCTCTCAACAAGCGAGTAAGGAAGGTTTGATTGTTATCCCAGTTTTACAGTGTGGAAATTGAGGCACACAGAGGGTAATTAAGTTGGCAAAATCACAGAACTAGTAATTGGCAGAGCTGGTATTTAAACCCTGGCTGTCTGGTTTTGAGGTTCCCAGAGATGGGCTTTGGGTGTTTAGCATTATCGACATCCCTGAATCTTTATACCTCTGTGCATCAGTTAGCCTAGAAAGGACAGGGAAAGGAGTGTTACACAGGAGCTCATAGTCATTTCTTGGCCGCTGTCCACGGAGAGTGCACCGTGATTGGCGTTAATTGACTTCTGGGCAGTAGATCTGTTCGTATAATAGAAATATAGTCCATTGAATTAATCTAGAAACCCTTCCTGCTCCGTTTCTGTCCATGCTTGTCATGTGACTGCCTGCCCGTGATTGGGCCGTGGAGGAGAAAATGTACTCATGGTTGAACTCTGATATTTCAGTCTGGTTCATAGATTCACGTCTTCTGTTACATTAATAAGCTAAGTTTCTGGTTTTCTTGCATCAGTGTCTCATGAGCTTGGTTAATGTGAAACCAGACCATGGGAGCCCAGGGATGATGACGGTATAATTTCTGAGCACGTTGAGGCACTTCTACCCGTGCAGACGTGGCTGGAGGATGTCCAGCTTCCTCACTGATTTCCCCCAACAGCATGGTCCTCTCCCACCCCTGGATGTGAGGTTGGGAGCTCTCAGAGTAGGCCAGTCAGAGGCCGAGTCCACCAACCAGAAAATGATGAAGTACCTGGAAGTGGGTTTAATAGAAGACAAGGGCTTCCAGGTTGTCAGATGGGCTGTTCGAGTCCATTTGGTGAAAAGCTGTCCACTGTCTGTGGTTGAGCTACTTCTTTGCTGTTGAAAAGTCTGGAGTAGATGAAGGGATTTTAAAAAGCAGAAAGGAGTGATTTCAGGTGGTACGTCCACACCGGTGAGAAGTGATGAATGATCGCCTTTGTGAGTCATAGACAGTCTTACAAACTTCATAAACCAGCTTTAAAAGCTCTTCCATCTGAGTGCACTTCATATGGGGTCCAGATCATCACTGGTTGCACTGTGAGGGCAAGTAACTGATAATGGCAGAAAGGACACGGAGGCATCAAAAAGGTCTCAGTCACTTTCCCTGTTTAAAGGATGCAGCACAGTGTAATATATTTTAGCTGGTTTTTCACTGAAAAGTTTTTAGTGTTTTCTGGGACTCCCCAGTGCCCCAAGGTTCCATGCAGCTGGGTGTCCCCTCAGTGCAGCTCTGTCAGCGCTTGCCCTGGGCTGATGCGGTGTCATGGGGAGCAGGACAGTCAGCGTCCCCGGCTCCTCCGAGCTCCGTCTCCTCATCCGCAGAGCCGGGTTTCTCATCCGTGTCTACTTAGTAGGGTTGCTGAGAATCACACGTGATGCTTCAGGTGTGACTTTTGGTTGTCTCTGTGATTGGCATATAGTTAATATTTGATAGAAACACTTGTTTTTTTAGTATAATTGTAGCACCTAGATTGCAGTGGTTTTTAGTCTGCATTTTTTATAACTTTATTCTTATTTTTAAATATGCACTTATTTTTATTTATTTTTTTTGGAGGTACTGGGGACTGAAGCCAGGACATTGTGCATGCTAAGCAGGTGCTCTACAACTGAGTAATACACACCCTCCTTTTCTGCACTTGAAGGTAAATATTGCTATACACAAAATAGCTCTTAAACACCATCATGGGACCTAGTCACTGTATAGACAATTGAACACGTATACTATTTCAATAGGAATAAATGTTTTTGAGACATACATTTCTGAATCTGTTAATGTGCTTAAAAACGATCATAGGTAGTGATAAACACGAATCTTTGATCCAGTACTTCTTAGAGACTGTTTTGCCATCAAGGGAAATTACATTCTACAGAGAAGGCTAATTGGGTCTCTTTGATATTTAGATGGTTTAGCAGATGATGAAGGCTTTCAAAAGCTGACAGTTTTGTATTTTAAAGTAACTACAAAGTTACCTTCTACAAGTTGTAAGTACTAAGCTTGTGAAGTGCCCAGTAATCCAGGGGGTATGTGTCTGTGTCTGTGTCTGTGTCTGTGTGAACGTTGGTGTGTGTGATTTCAGGAAGGTAGAAAGAAATTCCATATAGACTTCTGATACCTTTCTCCTCCATTTCAAGGTGTTGGCATATATTTACACTAATAAATTGATATTCAGTTGTCATTTGGCATATTGGGAATAAGACTTTCTCATACTTGTTTCAGAAGGATTAGGGAGCATGAGCTTAGGAAATGGGAGGAGATAGAGGCAGGGAGGTTCTTTAAACTTTGTGCAGAATTAGAAACAGTAACTTTTCTCTTTTCTTCTAAAGCAAACTGGCACTGAATTGTAACATACTATTACTCAGAATTGCTTTTCTGATCAGATACATCATGTACCTCAGATTTTTAAATGCAACATGAATGATGAAATGTGTTTTAGCAGTTATTTTTAAAAGTAGTCTCTTTTCAAGTAAAAGGCTATATCCTGTTCTTTCTTCTAGCGGTACAAGAAATTCTCATTGTTCTGTTGCAATGATCTATGTGCTTACTTTCTTTTTTTTTTTTTTTCTTTAAGTGCTTTTTTCATTGTGGTTTGAATGAATGTTTAAAATTTCTGGATTTTGATCTTTAGAACATGCTGATTTCTCAGAACTGTTAAAAACCTGATTGTTCACTGCTCCTTGTTTGGTGGGGCACCCTATTGATTTCTGTTGTCTGTTAAAGAGTGAAATTCTTCCTCTAGCCTGCAGATCATTAAGTGAATGGTTTGCAGTGTGCCTTTAAAATTATTTGTATGCATTGAGCATGTTTGTCCAGTGAATTTTAAATTGACTCATTGTAATGACTTTGATTTGATTCTGTGTCTTTTGCTCCTCTCCACAAGAATTTGAATTCTCTGTTGCATTTTGTATACGTGTTCTTAACAGGGGAAGAAATTTTGAATTTTTTACAGAGGTGGGTTTTCCTATCCCCTCTGAATGCCTTCTAAAATTGATACAATAAAAATCAGTTATTGCAGTGCATAAATATTTCATAAATTATTTTTTGGCATAATCAGAAACAATGACCAAGAATGATAATAAAAAATACGAAAACCTTCCTTCCTTTGAAGAATAGAAATCAGGTAGTCAGGCTCCCTCATGCTTTGTGCCTGACACACTTAATCTCATGTCATTGTGTATCATGATTCGGAGATGGTATTGTTTCAGGTTTATAGATTTTTGTTTTAACAGGCTGATGTTTCCTGTTGGGTTTGTGGAAAGAGTAGAAGGGAAAAAAATATTTTGTTTTGTTTTCAGGAGGCCTGAGTTGATGGGAAAAGAGTTGAGGTTGGGCTGAGGAAAAGAGTGACACTCCCTCTCCTCCTGGTTGAAATTGATAAACAAAGAAATCAATTAAGTATATCGATATTTGACCAAAAGGAGTTAGCGAGCCCAAACTGGCTAGAAATGCACAATGGAAGTTACTGAATTCAGCTTCAGAATGAGGTGCTTTACCAAGTAGAAGCAGCTTAGAGCAATCAGAAAATCAGTAATATGATGAGATATAAATGGAATATTATATCTTTTATTGCTGAAACTTTTCTACGTTAAGTTGTGTAGAGCTAAAATTAAGTTTCAATCACCAGGAGTTAAGAGAGTGAGTGGTACTGTAGGATCGTTATTCACGGATGTGCCTAGACCCTGATAGAGTGGCTGAAGATGGCAGGAAAAGACCCACATCCAGGATTTTCATCCTAGGGTGTCCTCCATAATGGTTCCATGTGGAAGCAGATGATTGGGTTAACAAATTGTAACACACCCCAGTCGCCTCTGAATTTTAAGAAGAAAAAATATGCTTTGATACTGCTTTACAAGCAAGTTCCTGTGCATCCTCACTCCAGACTCCTTGCCTTAAAAAGCAGAGACAATGCTTTGCTTGTGTAGTTGAGGTTTTAGATAGCACTCTGCTGGTTGTAAAGCAAGGACCGAGACCCTCAGCTATAAACGCTGGGCTTGTGTGTTGTTAGATAATGTATTATCCCCAAAACAAGGACCTGGCTGGTCTGGTGGTCTGCTTTTTAATGAACATATCTAAAAATTTATCTTGTTCCCCTCACCCCATGACTTCCCTAAAGATACACTAATCCTTTGTACTCATTGTGTATTCTACAATCTCTGCCTCATCCTGTCTTTCCCGAATTTCCTCCTTACTATCTCACAACTGTCAACGAAGTTTTCCTTTGATTATACCCTATAAATATGGGAGCATTTGAGAGGCTCATGGAGATGGCTCCCTAATCCCTCTCGATTTCTTGACTTTTTCCACAGAGCCTTGAATATTCATTCCTTGTCAGTAAGACTTCTTCCAGCCAGAACCCACAGTTCCAGGTGAGAAGGATGCAGGCTTTATCTCTCCTACCGGAGGCAGAGACAGAAGAGAATTGAGATATGCTCCCCCGTGATCCCTTCCTGCCCCAGGTCTACTGCAGTTCACCTGCAGCCTTCTGGCCTCTGCTCAGAGGGCCTCTGTCCCAGGACTGACCTCAGCGTTTTCTTCCCTTGTCAATATTTCCTGTGCCTTTCAGAACTTGGTCTCTTCTCTGCAATTCAAACCTGGCAGATGTGATGGTGGTCAGCGTGCTGGTGGGCAGTCCTTTGGGGACCCCCAGGAGCCATGCTGATTCTCCTGAGTCTATCAATCTGGGTTACAGAACAGTCGAGCACCGAAGGAAGCCCATTCTCGAGATGTCAACAGAGCATTTCATCACTTTCATTTTATTTTTCAATTTTTGGTGGAGAAATTATTTGTAGTGAACTGTTCCAGATATTTGCCGCCTGCTTTCCTCATCACCATTCCTTGTTGTCTCTGGTGCTAGTTTTATAAACCAGGTTTCTTCTCTGGTCATTTCTGGCAGCTGGGCTTGCCGAATCCTTGATCTGTATTTGAAACAGAATGCTTCCTCGTGATGTCAAGGTGATTTTCCTATTTCTGAATATTTCGTGTACACTCAGCAACTGTTTCAAGTGAAGTGCTCTTGTCCAATTTCGGTTAACTCACATTTGCTGATCTCCTGCTTTCATGCTGAGAGCAGTTTCTTTTTCCTCTAATAAAAGTTAGCAATTTGCATTTACTATGGAAGGTACTGCCCCGAGATGCTTTTGTTCTTAACAGTTTTAATACAATTCACCCATTAAAATGTACATCGGTTTTTACTCTATGCCCAGAATTGTGCATCCCATTCAATCTTAGAATATTTTCATCCCCCCAACAGGAAGCCCTGTACGCATAAACAGACATTCCCATCTTCCCCATCCTCCCCCAGCCCCAAGGAGCCACTTTTCTCTCTGTGGATTTGCCTGTGCTGGACATTTCATGTAAATCGAGTCACTTCATATAAGTGGAAACGTCTATTGTGACTGACTTCTTTCACACTGAGTAACGTTTTCAATATTTGCTCATGTTGTGGCCTTAGTCACTATTCTATGCTATGCTATTGCTGAATAACATTCCACTCTATGGCTGGGCCCCACTGTTTACCCATTCATCAGGTGATGCGCATTTGGGTTGTTTCTGTTTTTGGCTGTGATGAGTAATGTCGCCGTGAACACTCATGTGGTATTATTTATGTGGATATTTGTTTTCAGTTCTCTTACGTGTGTGCCCAGAGAGCAGAATTGCTGGGTAAGTCAGAAACGAAATGTTCAACTCTCTGAGGCCCTGCCAGGCTGTTTTCCAAAGTGGCCACGCTGTGTTACATCCTCACCAGCAAGGGCTGCGTGCTCCGCTTCCTCTGTGTCCTCTTTAGTGCTTGTTACGTTTTTTTTTTTTATTATACCCTATTGTAGTGAGTGTGAAGCGGTTTCTCCTAGTGGTTTTGACTTGATTTCCCTTACAGCTAATGCTATTGAACATCATTACATTGTGCTTTATGCACATTTGTATATTTTCCTTGAAAAATACCTTTTCAGATACTTTATTAACCTTTTAATTGAGTTGCCTTTTTATTGTTGAGTTGTAGGGTGTTTTTTTCTTCATTTTGAGATACAAATTCCTTACCAGATAAGTGATTTGAAAAAATTTTCTCCTCTGTGTTGTTGTTTCACTTTCTGGATGGTGCCCTTTGAAGCAAAGTTTTAAATTTTGATGAACTGCAATTTGTCTCTGTTTTCTTTGTTTCTTGTGCTTTTGGGGTATTATTTAAACTCTGAGGTATTTTATTTAAGCTTTTATATATAAAATAACTTAATTCTTAGGACCGTTATAGGAGATGGGTGCAGTTGTTGTCCCCAGTCTATGGATAGGAGACTGAAATGCAGAAAATTTCACTGAAATGTCAGTGTCACATCTACCTAGTGCTGTGGGATTTCAGACCCTCATGTTTGTCCCCGGCATTTGTGATCTTCACCACCATGCTCCACTACTGCCTGGAATCGTTAATGAAAATGACTTTCATTTTTTGATTTCTTGTTAGTTTGTTTTCTCATTGGGGACCTCATCTCCTTATTTTCCTTTCGGATATCAGTGTAGATTTATTTTAGGTCTCATGTAGGCAGAAGCATTGCTATCAGTTAACTTCTTTATTACTCACTCTCCAGTGATGATTGTTGCTAGATGACCTAACCAAGTCATGCTTAAGTCTTTCCTGCTAATGACACTAAAAACAGTCATGACTTATAGAATGCTCAAAGAAAGTACTTGATCGATTTTATTTTGCTACCCAATCAAACCAATCAAGTAAAAACCCCAGTGTTGACACAGACTATAAGCCCTCCAGAATAGGATCACTGTCTTCCTTCTGTTTCATTTATTTGGTCACAGTGTCTGGATAGTGACTTGCTGTCCAGCAGTTTTGTGAGGATATGGTGCTCGTGAATCATTGTAAGCACAGAATTTTGACAACAGACTGTGTTGTTCATTTCACAAGGGAAAAGATAATATAGAAATACTGCTCAGATCTATTTTAAAATTAAGCTTGGAATTTTGAGAAGAATTCAAGAAACCATACAAAGCTCTTTTTCACTAATTTTAGATCTATCTTAGACACATATGGTTACATAGCAGAGTAAGTTATCAAGTACATTTGACAATAGGAGTGTAATATTGATTATTTGTTTTAGTTGAAATATTCTACCTGGGATAAAGTAATCAGTGCCCATAAATGAACAAATATGTTTGTATTTCTATGCAACATGGGAGCAGAGTTCATGTTTCTATATAATATGTATGACTGTGTGTTTTAATCTGTCTGTCAGTGTTTTTATAGTTTTTCAGCAATGTTGTAACTTCAGAATTCTTCTAACATATTCACTCCCAGTACTACTGCAGTTTGTACTGTGTATCCTATCTTATGCATGGGATTCCACTGTCCCCTCAGTGAGGAATTTCCTCTCCTATTGAGCTAGTAGCAGAGTTAAAAGAACAGTGATTTCAAGGCCTTTGCTCTCCACGTGTTCGCAGTTTCCTGTCAATCACGATTTTCTCTTTCTTGTGTTTTCATTGTGCAATTAGAATTTTTGAAAATAATTATTAATATGTTTCACCAGTCTCCCTAGAAATTTGATGTGTTTGTGCTTTTCAGTTTTCAATTTATGAAAATTGTAAATGCAGACATGTTTTTAAGTAGTCCTTTTTCACTAGATATTTGTTTACCTCTTTATAGTTAAAATAATTTTCCCCAATGAATGAATCGGTATGCATGTTTTAAAAGATACTTTAGTTTTTATTTTTCTTATTCTAACAGGTATATTCGTTGTACAGAATTTAGAAAATAAGGATAAACACAATAATACCTTAAA
Source organism: Vicugna pacos (assembly GCF_048564905.1). NCBI lineage: Eukaryota > Metazoa > Chordata > Mammalia > Artiodactyla > Camelidae > Vicugna > Vicugna pacos. Next base: position 1,258,936 of record NW_027328785.1, read on the forward strand.
AATGGCCTCTAATCTCACTTGTAGATACAGTTGTAATGTTTGAAATTGAGAATTACAAGTCCTCTCACTTTGTTCTACTCTTTCAGGTACGTTTTGGTTACTGAGACCCTCGAATTCCCATATGAATTGTAGCAGAAGCTAGTCAGTTATTGCTGAGGAGCCCGCTGGGATTGTGATCACGACCACGTTGTATGTGTGCTTCACTCTGGGGAGCACTGCCATCCCAAGAATATTGTCATGTGATCCAGGAATTTGCGTGGTTTGTCTTTCCAGGTATTTAGGTCTTCTTTAATTTATTTCAGCAATGTGTATGGTTTACATAGTATTATTTTACTTTAATTTTTGCCTTTATACTGAGGACAATTGTGCAAGGTACCAAGATTAGAATTGTATTATAGCCCCGCAACTTGCTGCCACCATGGACGCTGTGGTCTCTCTTTGCCCTTTGTAAAATCTCGCATAAAATAGGACCTAAGTAACTCTCTCTTGAAAGAATGATTATATGATTGCTGGATGACGCTTGAGAGTCCTTGTGATGATGTCTTTTTCCCAGACTTTCCCCTCTTCTTAAATATGCCCTTTCTCTTCCTTTCCTCCAGCCTGGGTTTCAGCCTGCCTGTGGCATTGATTTTCCTTGTCTGTGGACTCTTCTTTTCACTAGTTCATGATAATGTTACATGTCGGCTGTGGAAACTTGCTAGATGTCAAGAAAGAGCAAATCCATTGCATGCTAGTATTTTTAGAGTGTGTTATTGAATTATCAATTGAAATTAAATCAGGCTGACCCATTGAGCCATCCCCTGAGCTCTTTTTGCCTTCCTACAGGTGATACTGCTCTCGTTGCTGCATGTGCCCTTCCCCCAGACTTAGTTTTGGAGTTGAGTAAATCACCATCACTGGAGCCCTCTCTTTAAAAGATGAAGAGAACATTTGCTCCTTCTCCCTGCTTGGGGACTTGGATGAGATGAGGTAACAGATAAAGAATGAAGCCCCACCTCATTCTGACCACTGCTCTTTCCGTTCATTTCTCCAGGGGAAGAGTACAATTCAAAAATATAAAGATTGTGAGCTAATGAAATATACAAGACAACCGATCATTTATTAAATACACTTTCATGCCAGAAACAAATGTATTATACACACAAAAAGCACATAAATTACGGTAGTACTGTGGTTACAAACGTGGGCCGAGTTCGAGTCCTGCTCTGGAGTGACAAGTCCTGTGAAATGGAGAACTTGTAGGTCGGCTTAGCCTCTCCCGGACTTTTTTCTTTCCTGCAGAGACAGGGCTCGCTAGTCATCCCTCCCCCGTAGAGGTGCTGTGGGTTGTAAACGACGCGCGTGGGCAGGCCAAGCACAGCTGCTCATTCCTCGTAAGTGCAGGATAGCACAGCTTTTGCGGTTACGGCTTTATGATCGCACCGTGTAGACCCTCAGTGCTCCGAAGGGATGTCTTGCGGATTGGAGATGGGATTCTCACTTCTGTAAATACCCAAAGATTGTGTTATTGAGCCTTGCTGATATAAATCTATTCTTTAGAAAGTACATAATGTAGATATATTTTTCAAACATGCATGCTTTTTTTCTTTTATTATTTATACTTCTACCCTCTCATCACGTGGTGTGACTTTTGATGGAATCCAGGAAACAGTCCTAAGCCACCTGCCTCTTCACACTTCTTCGTGATGGTTTTCTTCCTTGACTAGAAGAGGGTTTTGCATAGGAAATTTTGTTTGCTCCCCTTCTCTTGGAGTCTCCCTGTTTGTCTGCCCATCTCTCACCTGTCCATCTGTCCATTTCTCTACCCACTCATTCTTCTGACTTGTTCCAAGAAGCACTTCAGGCAGCTTACAGAAGAACAGATACCAAATAAACAGGTGAGAAAATGGGGCCAAGTTCACAAATTGAGGCTCGGAGTTGAGCCTGTGTGAGAGTTGCAGGCGTGAGACACACGCCTCTGCCTTGTGACTTATAAGATAGACAGCATCAATGTGCCTGAGGCTCCCAGCACACACAGGGAAGCAGGGTTTGTGGGAGATGCTCACTGGCTGTGAAATAAATAAGTGGCTTAGGAGAAGCCCAGCCTTTCCAAATACTAAGACTTAGGAGAATATTTTGAGTGTCTTCCAAAATCTGAGTATTGCATCTTTTCTTTTTCAGAGATTTATGTATAGTTGGTTAACATTCTATAACTGGAAATTTCTCCAAAACTGCTGCCCACGTGAGTCCCATGACTCGGGAATGGGGTGGTTCTGCTCATTGACGGGTGTTGGCCAGAAACGGAAAATGACAGCCTCAAAGGAGCCTGGGATTAAGCAGTTATGTTTTGTCAGTGCTGTAGATTTCAGAAAATGCTTTTACCATTTCTCTCCATCTGAGGAAGCAGCGTGCTCTCTTCCCAGCATCAGGAGTTCAGGGTCTCGGGATGGTGGGGGCTGACTGCACTGCCGTAAAGACAGCTGAGCTAGTCACTGCATGTGTGGTGCTTTCACGTAGTGCATTTCATGTTTTTTAAAAGGTTTCAACATGTAGTTAATTAACTGAGTTAATTAACATTTAATAAATATGAGGCTTTTTTGAAAAGACAGTTATAGGCAGAATATAAGTTGTGAACACTTTAAAAATGGCTTCATTACTGAAATTTCAGTAAGGAAGATTCAGTTTATCTTATTTACGCCTCTCTTTAAAAGTAACAAAGAAACAAGACAGAAAAAGCAGAGGATTACTTCTGTTCTTCCTCTCGGCTTGCAGGTGCCCTCACCTCCAGTGGCATCCATCCAGACACCAGCACTGACACTGGCCGTGCTCAGAAATGCCTCAGCCCTGAAGACACAACTGACAAATGGAAGGGAGCCGCGTCCTGTTACAGCGGGTGCTCTCACTTTGTGGGTCCTTATGTAACTGCGTGGTGTTATTCAGGATCGCCCTTTCTACACTGTGTGACGGTGCTGCGGTGTCTCCTAGTTATTTGTTTCTGTAACTACTCATGTATTTTTTCCAATGTGTGGTACTAGACATCTAAAAATGCATTTTTCAGATGAAAAATAATGTGTATTTAATATAAAAGTCTGAAAAAAGAGTCAAAAGGGTCTATCCTGGTCCCAGTACTCAAAGATAATAATTAACACTTTAACATCTATTTTCTGTTCTTTTCATCAGTGTGTATCAGCTCTGTCATAAAAACCAGCGAGCACTGTGTGCCTGTTTACTGTGTGGAGACCTCCATTTTCCATTCGGCTTATTACACATTTTTCTACAATATTCTATCTCCCCTGACATGATTTTTAATGACCAGTATAGCATTCTGTTTTGTGGAGGCATCGTCCATTTTACTTTGTACTTAAGTAAATTCCAAGTATACTTAATTGAAATTCTGAAAAGAGAACTGTGGTGGTACCGAAAGTCCCCTACTTCCCTTCCCCTTTTTTCCTGAGAGTAAAAGCTGCTGACAATGTGGAGTATATATTTCATGACCTTTATGCCTTTGTCATATATATATACACACATACATACACGTATATGAGAAATCTATGTATATGTGTGTGTATATATGCTTTATTGAAAAATAAGGCCATACTATATGTTTTCTGCAGCTCGGTTTATTCACTAACGTATATATCATAGACCTCCTCCCACTCCAGACTCACCCGGTCCTTTCAGATAGAGTAAAGGGGTCTCCTGATGTGCAGGTTTGGTCTCTTGTTTAACGACACGTTTCGTGGGAGAGTACTGTGGACAAGGCCTTGGACCACGCTGAAACGCTGCAACTTTAGTGCCCACAGCTCTCCGTGATTTACCGCATCCTTGTCTTGATGGTGAACACTTAAGTTTTCTCCATTTTCCACTGTCAGAAAGGGTGTTTGACTGGCATCCTTCTTGTACAAACATTCCTGTGATCTTGTATGAGTATTCCTTTAGCTAAGGTTTCTGGAAATTTAGTCCTTGGATGTGACAACTTCATACATCACAGGATGCTTTCAAGTGAATCTTGAAATTCCTTCTCCTGTGGGGAATGAAAAGATGTAGAATAACTTATGTAACCAATTCTCTATCGCTGGATATGATTTCACTTCAGCATTTCTTCCCACCATTGTAAACAGTGCTGTGCAAATGTTCTGATGAGTACATCTTTTTGAACTGATTTTTTCTAAATGTAACGATTCCTAAAAGTGGAGTTCAGCCTGTGTGCACACACGTTTTTCAGAGTTTACATATCCATTGACATGTCATCCTCCAAAAGATCGCTCACAGTTTGTTGTCTCAAAGATGGACACTAGCTATAATATCTTTTAAACATATTTGCCAATATGACGAGCAAAATGATTTTCATTATTTTAGTTTGCACTTGATGACCAGTGAGGTTTTGAGCATTTTTCACTCATTAGCCATCTGACTTTTAAAAAGTGAATGATCCCTTTTGTCCTTTGCAAACATTTAAGTGGGGGAGCTTCTTGCTGCTTTGTGACAGCTCAATGTGTATTATGAACATTAACCCCTTGTCTTCATCAACATGTATCAGAGAGCTTTTACTTGTCATTTCTTGCCTTTCATTTTGTTCAGTAGGTTCATTATTGTTGTGGCCCAAAATAATCTTAAGATAGTAAATGTCTTCTTTTTGGGTTTTATTCTTAGAAATGCTTTCTTATAATGGTATAAATTTCTTCTGTAGGTTGTTTTAATCTCTAAGATGGAGATGATAATGGTACTTGTTACAGTGAGGAGAAGCTGAATTGATATGAGCAAAGAGTTGTATTTGCTCTTATTAGTACTTTCTAATATTTACATCATTTTCTGTAATTTTTCTTGTGGTCATTTTGACGGGAATAGAATTTGTTTTTTCCAGGTATTCTCTGATTGTAACAAGACAATTATTAAATTCATACTTTGCTTTTTAATTTGAAATCCCACCTGTAAAAATACTTATGTATACTAGAGTCTCTTTTTGAGCTCATGATTTATTTCTGTCAATCTTACTTTCTTACTCTAGCACTATATCTTACATATTGTAAAAATTTATTTAATATATTACAGTGCGAATTTTTTGATTTGCTTTTCGATCCCTAAATTTCTTGGCTTGTATTATGACTTTATGATTCCTGAAGAATTCTAATATAATTTTTTCAAGTTAAAAAAAAACAGATAAGTGTTGTCATGGGATTTCTTAGTAATTTTGAATTATCTTTAGGAGAACGTACATCTTTAAAACTGCTTTCCTCCATACAAAAGGTTGATGTCTCTACTTTCACACTTTTACTTTACCCCTCAGTACAGTCCTGTACTTTCTCCATGTACAACATGGGCATTGTTTTTGAGTTTATTCCAGATTATTGTTGATGTTTTTGTTAATTTTTTAAGTGAGAAATTTTTGCTATTATATTTTTTAACTGTTAAAACTGACACCTAGGAAGGCAGATTCGGTTTGTAAATACTCACTTTGTAATTTCTCATTTAAAATTGTAAGTATTAAGTACTTGTTACAGAATCCTTTCTTTTCTGTTTTTAAAAATTTGTTTCCAAGATTCTCAAAATGGTCATAGCTAAGTAGTATAGGTGGGGAGACAGATGGAGAGAGGTAGTGTGGCTCATGTACAAACTGTGAGCACTTTCATGGCTGCCTTTATGCTGGAAAAGCTGATAAACAGTCCAGCTTAAACCAGGGTGGCTTTGTATGCACTTGAAATCCAGCTTTCCTGCCTGTATGGTGAAGCCTGGTAGGCGTGGCAGGTAGATGATCAAGGTCGAATGGAGGTTATTGGCTGCACAGAGCACTGTGTCTGAGAATTGGAGACCATCGCCATGGGAAATGCTTGGTGCCAGGAACAATGCAGAGGAGCTGGGGAACCTTGTGTTAAGGAATTTCCAGCCCTGGGAGTGGGAATATCAGACTCTGCATTCAGATCTGAGTTTGAATTCATCCTCTTTAGTTTTCTTGTCCTCTGACTTTTGTCAAGCTATATACCGTCTTTCACTTCCTGTTTTCTTGTCTCTCAAATTAGGAGAATTACATCCTGCTGCTAGAGTGTTTGATCAGGTTAAATAATTTGTGTCTATAAGATGTCACATACAGTCACAAGCTCAGTGAGAAATGGGCTGTCGCCTGTTCTTCTGCAGCTCAGTGCTTGACAAGACATGGGGGAAAGCCAGTCCCTAATTTGTGTGTGATGCAAGTAGGAACAAAATTAATGTCTTGCCTTTCCCTAGCAGTATTCTTACAGCTTTGCTTCATTTACTTATTTCCTCCTTTCCTTTCCCCTTTCCCATCCTCCACCAAAAGAGCCTCTCAGAAAAATAGATTCAAATTACTTTAAAGGTTGGCTCATCCTCATGAAATGATAGTATCATAAAAAAAACTGTGCAAATCCCAGAATATATTTTATATGATTTACACACACAGATGTGCGTGCAAACACACACACACACAAAATCAGTCTACCTCCCATTTGCAGAGGGAGAAGGTCCACTTTTTCTGAGTTTTCATTCACAGAGAGTGAGAACAATGTCTCTTACACAGACTTTCACCAGGCTTCGTGCATGGTGTTTTTAATTGAATTTCTGTTTGTGGCCATAGATATAGTCTCCTAATAGAAGAGAGAAAGTGGAGACATAGACATTCCGCTGAGATATTGGTGTCATCATATTTTAGTTGTAAAGGACTTAAGACAGCATAGAGTCGCAACATTTTATGGGTGAGAATCCATGATGTTGTAACTTAGACAAGAACCTGGGTCTTCTGCCATCTTGTCCACGCGGGTGAAGAGGCAACTGGGCAGGGGATAGTAGGGATCCTTCCTGCTTCACTTCCATGTTCTTGCTAGTTTTCATTTCAGCTGCCTTTAGTTTATGTTCATGAGGCCACTCATGGGAAGGTCACTCTGTCCTGATAGATTGAGTTTCTTATCAGCGAAAAGCTCTGGACCCACTCATATTTCCCAGAGTTTTCTGCTGACCTGCTGACACTTTATATAATTGAGACCTAAGAAACTACTGAATATAAAATCCTTATTGTTATCTTTTCCCCTCGAGTTCCATAGGAATGGGGTGCTGTCTCAGGCTGTCTAAAGCCAGATCTGAACAAAGATAGGGTGATGGGCTGTGCTGCTGTACCTCCAAAGTCAAAGGGGATTTCCACCTTAGCTTTATAATCAGGCAGATTAGTTCAAATCTTGCCTTTACCAATTATTATCTTTGTGTCTTGGGGGAGAAACTACTTTTTTGTGTCCAAATTTGTTTATCTGTAAATAAGTTCAGTATTTTTTTTAAGGTTTCTGTTTTAGAATTGAATGAGCTAATTCATTCATTTATACCTAAAATAGCGATCGCATGGTTCTATGCTGGTGCCTTGGTAGTTGATTACTAAGGGAATCGGCAGTGAGAATGGGGGTGGGGGACCCCTGGAAAATAGAGCTTATATTCCAGGATATGCTTGTAAAAGACTGGATGTGCAGTAGATTTTTAGTAAATATCTACTCCTTTCCTAATCTGCATTGATTGTTTATATATCTTTATACAAATATATTAACAATTTTTATTGCAATTTAAATATTTTTGTAGTATTTACATTATGTAGCTATAAAAATACATGAAATAAAATGATTTGACTTTTATTTTCTTTTCAATAAGCAAAACAAAATAAAATAGAAAAGAAAAAAGTCTTGAGGGAGTAGAAATAATTTTATTTCTTGGAATCAATTCTGTATAATAGGTCTTTGTCATGTTGTTAAACAGCATATAAAATTGATAGGTTGTGACATACTGGAAATGAGGAAACAGTGGAGACATACTACCTCTAATGCAGTCATTTTGTTACCAAGTCCAAACTCGTTCTGCTTGCTGCATGACAGGCCAATAAATGGGGAGATGAGATGTTGGAGTAAGGAATAGTGACTTCATTTGAAAATCTGGCAGACCCAGAAAATGGCATATTGATATCCAGTAGAACTCTCTTCCCCAAAGCAGAATTCAGTCTCCTTTTATACTAAAAAGCGGCGGGGATGTGGTTGGTTGTTGCAAACTTCTCGCTGTACGAATTGTTTGTCCTTGGAATCCTTTGTTCCTGCAGCTGTCCATGGTGGGTCAAATTAAGGTGCCCCCGTAAAACCTCCAAATAAAAGAAAGGTTATTATCTATTTTGCAACTTGCCATCTGTACATAAGTGTAGAAGAGCTAATATCCTTAAAGATCAGAGCCCGGAGAATAGGCTGTCCTGGATATTTCAGGCTAAAGGCAACTTTTTTTTACAAAAGGTGCAGAGATAGCAAGTCTGAGCCTAGAAAACAAGGTACAGGTTTAAAGCCAAACGAACACATCTAACATGGAGTCAAATTTGTTCTTTTCTTTTATAATTTCTTTTTCTAACTCATAAATAATTTTAGTAAGAAACATGAGAAATTTTTTTTATTTTTGCTTCTTAATAACGGATTACAACTACACTTTAGTGAGCAGGGATGCTGTGCGTGCCTTGGGGTCACAGCAAACTCTTGTTGGGGGTGGTCGACCCTGTAACATACCTGATGTCCCGTGAGTGTTGGTGAGGGTCCCCCTAACCAGGGGCTCTCTTCAGGAACCACCATATGGGCATTGACCTCTGGAGACCTCTTTTTCAGCTGCAGGAAATTTTTTCAGATTTTGTGATGGAAAAATCTCTCCAGCTGCAGATAATCAGGGAATAAAGGAAGAGGAAAAGGGCTTGAAGTAGAGTAGAAGAGAAGGACAGAATATCAGGGAGCGTGGGGGCTTGTCAGCGGGGCCTCGGGAGAGAGAGGAGCAGAGGTGTGGAGGGTCCCGGCTACGGAACTAGCTCCTGCAGCTTTCCCCGCACCCAAGCCACACAGCTTTTAATAGGGCCCAGGACTCTCTCCTGGCTGGATGTCACCCTGGGCAGAACTTTGAGAATCGAAGGTAAGGGGTGGTCAACACTCACCTAGCGGGTCACTGAGGACTTTGCTCAAGTCCACATTGACTTTTCCAGTCATGTGCCTTCACCTGTTCTTTATCTCAGGATCTGAGAAGCAGGAGCAAGGAACTCATGGAGAGATCCAGGAAGATATCTGACTGTGTTAAGAGACGACAGTCACAGTGACACGTGGAGCGAAGACACTTGCAGTAAAGTAAAATAACTTCACAACTATTGCATCAGAGCTGCAAGTGTGAGAGAACCTAAGCCTGTCTCAGAGTGCAGGGGACAAGAGAAAAGGAATGGTAAAATTACCACTGACATTTGAAATTTTGTTAAAAAGAATGCTACTGTTAATTGTATCACTTGAATGTATGCAGGTGTTTTTCTATGGGCATTCATAGGTTCACAAAACCCCACCAGCCACTCTTGCTCCCATCTGGTGTGGGCTTTCGCAAGCACAGTGCCCTTCCTGCTTGGGTGGGCCACGCTGCTGGTCCTCGCCTGGGGCCGGACTGCTACAGGACACTGAGTCCCCGAGGCACGACCTGGGATACATGACAGGAACATCTCTGCTCTTGGCTGAGGGCCTCCGTTTCCCCCTGCAGTGTAAGAATGCCGGTGACTCAGTTAGAAGCATGCATCCAAGCCATCCTTCCGTGTCATCACCATCTAGAAGCGGTGCCTGAATATTCTGAATTTCTGCAGAATGTTGTTTACAATCACCTTGAACAAGTGAGTGTGTGTCCTCTTTCAAGTGGAGGAATTACTGCCGTTTCCCTGGAACTTACTCACCAGTAGTCCATCTGATTTTTCTGTGCTAGGATTCAGTATGACCTGCTAATAACTCTGCAGTCAGATCTTGAAACCCTGATGAAGAGGATTATTTATTTTCTTTCCTTATATGATAGTATTCTACTTTCAAAATTCTGAGTTTTCTGTTTTTGGAGGAATTTTTTCGGGGTTTGGAGAAACAACTTTGCTCTTACCATCTTTGTGACCTGTTGCTATATGCATCTCACCTGTCTTCTGTCACTTGTGAGGCGGTTCCATTTGTGACCCTGTCCGGGTTATTCATGTTATAAAACATAAAATCTGTAAAAGTACAGAACCCTTTTACTCCGAAGACATTCCACAAATACTCCTTTAATCTGGGTGTGGTTTTAACAAGACACAAACATTAGAACATATACTTGCAGGTTGCCAGTGCAAAATCCCCAAATGAATAGTCTAGCTCAACATCTAAAATCTTTCTTATCTACCTTGGATATGTATGGATAAGTGAAGCAGTTTGCTAAGAACCCAAGACCAGGTTTAGGATACAGGCTGATGTAGCTCAGCGGGTCCTCCCAAGCTGATGCTCTGCCAGAGAGTGGGGTTGAGGGGAGAGGGCGTGCCCTGCCCTCCATGAGCTGACAGTTTCATGGCAAACACCTTCACAAGGTGAAGAAATTGGAGTTTCTTCTATGAACAGTGGGTCTGAAAAGAGCCCAAAAAGCATGGGAGTGACACAATCCCATTTGTCTCAAGTAGGGGAGAGTGGCTGTGGGGCCACTTGGGAGACTCGTGAGTCCAGGTGGGCAGTGTTGGTGGCTTCCACTTGAGCGGTAGGATAGTGGGTAAAAGCGAACAGATTGAAGGCATGTTTAGATGGTAAAAAGAAAGATTTAAAGCTGTCTGTGAAGGTAGGATGGAGTAAGGCCCAGGTTTCTGGGTGGATTAATGAGTTAAATGATGGTCCTGCTGTGTTCTGAGGAGGGAAAGCTGCAGAGGGATTTCTGGGGGAAAACTGATGAGTTCAGCTGTGGGTAAAGTGAGAGGTTGTTAGATGTGTGGTCTGGGATCTCAGGTGAGAGCCAGTAGTGAGTAGGGAGAGGGGAGAGAGACTTTCAAATATTTTATCTTGTGAACATACATATAAGGATGAGTAATGACACACTTAACCCCTCTATATTCTGTATTTAAAACCCAGTAACATTTTGCTATATTGGTTGCAGGGGTTCTTAATTTTTTAATACAAATAAAATAAATAGAAACAAAATAGTGGAGTTAATGAATATCTTAGAGTTGATGTGTGTCCTTGTATGTATTTTGATTTCTCATCTTTATAAACATAATCTACAAAAAGTTAACTTGCTTAGAATAAGAGTTAAACACAGGGACATGACACACTCTGTTGGGGGTTGAAGGTGATATCTTTGGCAAATTATATAGCCTCTCTTTGCCTTTGTTGCATCTTCTGTGAATGCCCCCGTGCCCCTCATCACAGCTGATTTCCTAGACTAGAAGTTGGGAGGGAGGCTGCTGAAGAGAGTAAGAGGTGGCAACTGCTAGGAACAAAGAAGACAAAGACAAAAACAGATTAAAGCCGAGAAACTGAGTCCTAATACCCTCAAAGGAAAAATAATCCCGCAGTGTTTTGAGCCACTTATCGTAAGGGAAACAAAATCACGTGGATCCAAATCTCTTGAGCATATGTGTATTGTGGGTGGGAGGGTATCATCAGAAAAGGGTTGAGAAGAGGCTTTTTGGTTTCCCTTAACGTTTTCAGTAAGAATGGGGTGCAGAAGCAAAAACCACCCGCTACACAGTAGAAGGTGTTGTTTTGTGTGAAACTGACCAAAGTTTGGAAACCAGTCATCAGTGGTGCTGGGAAATGAAGAGGCTTCTGGATTGGGTGGGGCACTTGCTGTGACTTCCAGGTGACCTGCTGGCCGGGGTCTGTGAGGCGGGCAGTAGGTTTGCAGTGTGACCTGGGCATAATCCCTGGCTCTGAGGCTGCTGGTCTGACTAGCAGACCTGGGCAGATGCAGTCCTATTGGGGCATCTCGCGATGTGGCCTGGGACACCTGCCATGCTGAGGCGAGAGGAGGGATCCCCTAAGGGGGTGTCCCTGTGAAGAGTAGAAACGTCCTCCTGCAGGAGAGGAAGAGCCTCTGAGCAGCGGGCCGGATGCACAGGCAAGAGCAGCCTGAGCACGGAGATTTCGGGGACCTGGAAGTCATAAAGTGGCCCGAACAGCCTTGTTCCTGAGAAACTGGCGGGAAAAGATGCTGCAAATGCAGGCTAATTTCAGACCCTGTGGTGGGTCATGAGTGATAGGAAAGAAATGGTCAGGCAGGCACGAAAGAACCCTGTGGTTGTCCCAGTTGGGGCGTCACACCAGAGGGAGGAGCAGAGTTATAGACTTTGTCACTTTTTATCTGTGTGACTTTGAACAATAACACCCCACCTCTCTATATATATATCTTCATCTGTAAAGTGACAGAGTGACAACTCGTGTCATCAGAAGGCTTAGTTTAGCTCTGATCCTCATTGTCCAGTCCTGTCAGTGCTGCCCTGCAAGGTTCTGCAGTGGGTGCTCTTACCCTGAGATGGGAGGGCGTAGAAGGGCATTGTAGCACCCGAGGGCAGGAAGGGGTTGCTTTAAAAGCAGACATGTAGCCTCCTGCAGCTGCAGACCTACAGGCAGTTTGGTTTATGGTCATGGAGAGGACTTTGGAGGTCTTAGCATCGTCTTAAGACTTGTTTTCCCTTGGGGACCTGATTTGCCTTTGCAGATTAATGTTGAAGATTTGGGCTTCTGGCAAAGCTGTTTTCAGAGATGGGTATATATGTAACATATAGTATAAAATGAAAGGTTTTATTTAATATTTGGGACTTTGTAGCTGTAGGGAACAGCTCTGTTGGCCTGGTTTCCACGGAGGACACTAGCAGTCATCAGAGCGTGCGGGAGGGCAGGCAGCCTGCAGTGCTGCTGCGGGGGTTCTCCCCAGCAGGACGCTCTGCTGAGTTGACTCTTCTCTGAGTTTGGTTGCCAGAGGAGCAGACAGCAAAGTAATGAGTTCTGGTGGGATTGTACAATGACAGGAAGAAAGAGGGAGCCGTAGTTCTTAGGGACTACTACACTCTTTTGGTTCCTGATCCAGTGTGTCCCATTACACAATTGATGAGTTGTGTCTATTCTGGGACTTGATTGAAATAAACGTGCAGCCTGAATATTAAGAGTTATGTTTTATTTGTCAGAAGGACTCGAGCCAGGATGACCGCCTCTCAGAACACTCTGAGGGACTGCTCGCAAGAGTAGGGGAGAAGCTAGGATTATATAGGAGCTTTACAACAAAGACCAGGTAGTCAGAACAATAAAACATTGCTTGTTATCTAAAGAAAGCCAGGTATCTCAAGTTCATGAATTTAATGCTTTTCAATATATGGGAGGAAGCCAACATTTGGGCTGACTGAATATATACTTTAGACAAGCACCTAGCTATCTAGGGCCAGTAATCTTCCTTTCTTATTCTGAGTCTGCTCAGAGGGCACCATTGTGAATGGCTGCAGGCCTGTCTTCACTGGGGGGTGGCGGCAGCCGCTGATGACTTGTTTTCAGCATTCTTTGTTTAGTGATATGGTTGCAATATTTTCATTCAATTTGTAGTGTTTTCATTCACAGAAAATTATGGTATTACCCTGATTATGGATAATCTGGAAGCTTGGAATGGAACCGAGATGGAATTACTGCAGGTAACTTCTACTTTAATAAGCCATGTGTAAACATGAACACGAGGAAGCATACAAAAGGATTCGGTGGTGAATGGGAAGGGTTTCTGCACGTTACAGGAGAAGGCAAGGCAGAATTCTTCTTCTTTGTGGGCAGGTATGTGAGTCCAACTTTCCTTTCTGAAGTGCTTTCTGAGAACTGTTTATGGTAATGAACCAACATTGACAAACGGTGACACACATTGCATTTAAGAGCTGGCTGGCTTCAACTTGGGTATTGGACAGGTGGAATTCATAGGCAGTGGTCAGGTGGATGGGACAGAGATGGAGCCCAGGCCTGGGCCCATATTCAGGTTGAAATCGCCATTTACTCACCATAGCGCCTTGGACTTGAATGTAACCTCTCTTAAACTGATGGTGAGTCTGTGAAATGGGCATGATAATATTCGTTACTTCCTGGGCTTGTTGTAAGTTCTGAAGATTATTATAGCACACATGAAGCACTTAACACACTGACACTTAGCAGTGTACACTTTGTTCGACCACCACGCTTGGTGTGTGTCAGAGCCTTAAAGGCAGCATGTGTCTGTTTAGGATGCACTGGTAGCCCCTTGGCTACTTTGTGAATTTGGTGATTTCCTTTAATACTTGTAACTCTGTGTGCCATGGGCAGTTATTTTTATGGACAGATGAGGAATCTCAGGGTAAAAAAGACTGTGTAATTTGCCCAAAGTCAGACCATAATTTTGTGTGCAGGGGCCTCGGTTCAGCATGGGCTCCTGGGCCTTCTGCTCTCTCCGTTCAGCACCAGAGCCAGATGTGGGCTCGGCTGTTTCCCAGCCCAGAATATCCGGCAGGCCACAAGACACACCTGGTCCTGTGCTGCTTGAGCAAAATCTCCGGAGGAGAGGCAGTTACAAAAGGGATAAACATAAAAACAGACGACAGCAAATTGTGATCAGCTCTGAGAAGGAAAGGAACACGTCTGGCCATGCAGAGCTGGGAGCTTTCCCATCGGGGCTGCTCTGGGGGCACTCATCTCAGCTAAACAAGCTGTGCTGCTGCACCAAGGCAGGAAGGCAGGGCGCGTGTGGCCAGGTAGACAGGGCCTCGTTGATCGTACTCATTCCCTATTAAGTGGCAGGTGTCACAGGCACTTAACTAATAAACAGATGTTGGCCAGAATCATCACGCATTTTGCTTGGTAGTTTTATTGGCGCCAACTTTGAGAGGAGGTCATTGAAGCTGGGGAGTTTGCTGCATGCCCGTGATTACCATGGAAATACCCCCACTGGTCTTTCAACCTAGACTGGTGTGGCTGTCATGTCCCAGCCCTGTGAATGGCATCGTGCAGCTTCTCCAAAGTGGCCCAAATGACTGACATTGATATGCTTAATTCGTAGGAAATGGTATGTGGCAATAAGAGAAAAAGGTAGTAAGAAATTGGAAAACTAGAAAATAACCAATTCTTCCCCTGCTGGGGGACCGTACCCTGTGTCTCTCACCCCACTCACTGCCTGTCACCTCCTCCCTGCCGACTCCGTGTTCAGAAGCCACTCTGAGCCTTTGAAGAACATTTTGCCTCATGACACTGTTGACTAGGTCCTGCGACCTCTCTGTCCCTGGTTAACTCTCTCTTCAAAGCCATTTAAATTTCTTGCAGGCTCCTCCACTCAAATGTAAGAATAGCCCCTTTAAACTTCTTGATGCAACTCCTTAATGAAGATCTTGGGAAGGAAACCTAGCCAAAACCTGGGAGGTATTCACAGAGTGAATGTAACCTGAGCATTTTTTGACGTTCAGAATCAGAGCGGTGGGAGACACAGGAAGGCCTTTTTAAGTTAGAAAGTGGAAAGAGAAAGGACTCAGGATGTTTGAGACTGAAACATCTCGGTCCCAGCCAGCAAGGCACCTGCGTTCAGGATGGTGTGTGGGGAGTGCAGAGTTCTCAAAAAGAAAGAAGTGGTGGGATGGCAGGGAGGACATTTAGGTACTTAACTGGGGAAGGAAAAAGTTGGCTGAACAATTCATGGTTGAACAAGAGGATTGTGACATGATGTGCTTGTATTTTGGAGAGAAGGGTTTTGTGGAGCCAGGCCTAAGGAGAAATCTCTCTGACTGGGGAGTCAGCACAACAAAAAAACACAGAGAACCAGGCAGACACCATGGCCCCTGATGGGGGAGAGGCTGCCCACCAATTGGAGACCTGGAGGCTGCTTCTGTCCCTTAGCTGGGGTCTCAGACCTCACTTCACATCCCAGTCCTGTTGATACAAGGAAAAATATGTGGGGCATGAGAAGGGCTGTGTCCCAGGCTTCCGTTGAGCCCCTGGAATGTGCCCCACCAGATTTTGTTCCTTGGCTTCATGCAGTAAAGAATTCAAGAACAAGCCAGTGTTGAGTAAAGGTAGATTTATTCAGAGAGATACATTGACAGGCATGAGAAACGTCACGAAGTATGGGGGTTTGATGCTCAGATTAAAAGTAGGCACACACTCCACAGAAATAGTGTGGGCCTTCTCCGAAGAGGTAGAGAGAGGGGTTCCTGGGATGTGGCTCTGTGTTTCTCCTTTTCTTGGGCTTCGTGGTTTCATATGCTAATAAGTAGAAGGACCAGCCTTAGGGCAAGGGGCTGGGATTCCAGGGAGTTGGCCATTTTCCACCCTTTGACCTTTTGTGGCTAGCCTTGTGACTGCCATGGTGCCTGGGGCCGTGTTATTCACCATGTTACTATTACAATGGGTGTATAATGAAGCTCAGGATCTACTAGAAGTTAAATCTCTTCATCCTGAGCCTCAAGACCTATTGGGGGTTGAATTCTTCACCATTTTGATGTTAATTGCTGTGGTCTTTCTTGAATGGCTTGCTCTGCCCCCTTCCATCCTGTCTCACTGTGATGACACAGAGAGAGCAAAGGCCGGGCCCTGCATGTGTTCCTGCATTTAACAGCGGGAGATGTGGGGTGGGCTGAGGATGACTCTGAGTGGTGAGAAATATGTTTCAGATTTTCCCACATGAGACATGGGGACCTGCCAGCAGCCATCGCAGATTTATCTCACGGGCATTATCGCTTGTGTTGTTACGGAAACAACAGGCCAGCCAAGAAATAAGCAGCACTCAGAGGGTGGGAGTACTGAGATTTATTATGCCAGCGGGCTCAGAGGGGCTTCTGTTCCCAAGCCCTGAGCACATCCAAGACGTGCACATGAGGTTTTATAGGGTTAATTACAAGTATGGGGCTTTTAGCCAATAAGGCTCAAACAACAAAAAGCAAGGAATCAGTACACTGAAGCTTATCAATTTGGAACAGATCACGTTACTGACAATTGTTGACCTTGGATTTACGAGTTAGCTTGTTAGCCCAGTAAACTGACACTGAACTTCAGATTTACGAGTTAGCCCAGCAAAACTTAGATCAGTAAACCGACACTTATCACACTTAGATTTGTGACTTAGCTTGTTAGCCCAGCTGGGGTTTTTGTTCACAGTGTCACTCATCTTTTCTATTTTCCTTTTATTTTTAAAGTATTTAATCCAAATTTAATATCAGGATTTTTTTGGAAAGAAATTTCTCTTTTTCTTTTCTTTGGGGCTCTTTTGGGGGGTAGGAAATTAGGTATATTTATCTGTTAGTGGAGGCCCTGGGGCTTGAACCCAGGACCCTGTGCACACTAAGCACACGCTCTACCACCTGCCCCATCATCTTTTTCTTTTTGCTTTAGCTGCCAAGAATCTTACAGCTGAATTTCTAGTCGGCCTTTAACACTTGCCCTGACTTCATGGAATCCATTTTTATGAGTTTACCTCCCCCTGGTTTCATTTAAGTATTGAATCTCCATTTTCTCTTCACTCTCAGTTTTGCCTTTTTGTTGTTATGGTTGTTAAGCTGTGTTTAAAAAATTGTTTAATTTCTCTTTTAGCAGGAGGCTGAAGTAAATAAATATGTAAACAAACATCACACTTAAATGCTTTTATATATTCTAAGCTGTTTATTAGTTAATTAAAAACCAAATTGAATATTAAAGGGATAACATTTTTAAATTATTTTTTAATTTTTTATAAAGACATAGCTGATTTAAAATATATGTTTCAGGTGTACAATAGATGCTCCATTTATAGTTACTGTAAAACATTGTCTGTATTCCCTGTGTTGTAAGATACATCCCTCTAGAGTGTTTACATTACATGTTGCAGTTTGTATAAGAAATTTGGGTAACGCAGAGTCTGGGACGTGGCTGTGGCTGACCCAGGTTCACGCAAACCCTGCCTGTCAAAGCTCAGGCCTTCACTCCTGTCTGCAGGGGAGCGAGTGGAGGCAGCTCTCATCAGCGCTGGCACCACACTCTGAGTGGCAGTGACAGCAGTGACTGTGTGTGGACGTGAAAATTGTTGTTCCAAGAGTTTTACATGCTTTTCTGCATTTAATAATTAAATCCCTCCTGTGAGGAAGGGTTTTAAGTTTTTAATGAATAATACATTTTATTTTGATATTGATAGACTTCAAAACTCCGGAAAATTTACAGGAGTAGTACAATAAATGCTTAGATACAGTTCACCTTAAAGGGCACTATTTGCCCTTTTGTGACGGGCTTATTTTAGCATAAATTTTCAAAGTTCATTCATATTGTAGCCTGAATCAGTACATTATTCTTTTTGTTTGATAATATCCTTTTCCTTTTTTTTCGTTTTTGGTCTATTTAAAAATATTTTCATTGAAGTCTAGTCAGTTTATAGTGTTGCGTCAGTTTCTTGTGTACAGCACAAAACTTCAGTTAAATAGGAACATACCTGCATTCATTTTCATATTCTTTTTAAACATAAGTTACTATAAGTTATTAAATATATTCTCCTGTGCTATACAGTATATACTTGCTGTTTATTGTATACATACTCAGCATCTGCAAATCTTGAACTCCCAATTTATTCATTCCACACCCTCTCCCCTCTGGTAACCATAGTTTGGTTTCTATGTCTCTGTGTCTGTTTCTGTTCTGTAGATAAGTTGATCTTTTTGTTCCTTTGTTTTTGTTTTTTTTTTTTTGTTTGTTTTAGATTCCACATGTGGGCGATCTCATATGGTATTTTTCTTTCTCTTTCTGGCTTATTTCACTTAGAATGTCATTCTCCTGGTCCATTCATATTGCTGCAAATGGCATTATTTTATTATTATTTTATTGCTGAATAGTAGTCTATTGGACATATATACTACAACCTCTTTATCCAGTCGTCTGTCAGTGGACATTTAGGTTGTTTCCATGTCTTGATATTGTAAATAATGCTGCTGTGAACATTGGGGTGAAAGTGTCTTTTTGAATTACATTTCCTTTCGGATATATGCCCTGGAGTGGGATTGCTGTGTCATCTGGGCCCCCAAGGTTTTGTCTTTTGAGGAACCTCTATACAGTTTTCCACAATGGCTCCACCAAACTGCATTCCCACCACAGTGTAGGAGTGTTCCCAATTCTCCACAGCCTCTCCAGCATTTAGTGTCTATGAACTTCTGAATGATGGCTATTCTGACTGGTGAAAGGTGATACTTGTTTGCAGTTTTGATTTGCATTTCTCTGATAATGATATTGAGCATTTTTTCATGTGCCTATTGGCCATTTGTATGTCTTCATTGGAGAAATGTTTCTTTAGGTCTTCTGCCCATTTTTGGATTGAATTGTTTGTTTTTCTTCTTTATCAAGTGTAAAAGCTGTTTACATATTCTGGGAATTAAGCCCTTGTCACTTTCATTTAATGCAACTATTTTCTCCCACTCCATAGGTTGTCTTTTTGCTTTAATTTTTGTTTTCTTTTCTGTGCAAAAGCTTGTAAGTTTAATTAGAACCCACTTGTATATTTTTGCTTGTATTTCTATTGCTTGAGTAGACTGCTCTTGGAAAATATTGTTGAGATATATGTCAGATGTTTTGCCTATGTCTTCTTCTAAGAGGTTTATAGTGTCTTGTCTACAATTTTAAGTCTTTAAGCCATTTTGAATTCATTTTTTTGTATGTTGTGAGGGGGTAGTCTAACTTCATTGATTTACATGCAGCTGTGCAGTTTTCCCTGCACCATTTGCTGAAGAGGCTGTCTTTGCTCAATTGTATGTTCTCACCTCCTTTGTCAAAGATTCAATTACCAAAAGTTTGTGGGACTATTCTTGGTAATTTTGTTTATCCATTCATTGATGGATGGATATTTTTAGTGACTTTTAGCTACTCTGAATGATACTGCTATGAATATTGATGTGCAAGTTTTTGTGAGAATACATTTCCATTCTGTTGGCTGTACAGTTGGCCCACCATATCTGTAGTTTCCACTTCATGGATCCAGATGGCTGATTGCAAAGGGACTTGATCATCCTTGGATTATGGTATCCAGGGTGGGGGGTTCCTGAAACCAACCCCCCGAGGACACTGAAGGATGACTCTACATGTAGGAGTGGAATTGCTCAGCCACATAACTCTAACCTTTTGAGGAAACATCGGGCTCTTCCAAAGAAGCTGCACCATTGCCCCTTTCCAACGGCTGCATATTGAGGGTATCCATTTCTCTGCCTCCTGACTGACACTTGTTATTGTCCATGTTTTGATTATAACCATCCTAGTGAGTTTAAAATGAGATCTCATTTTGATTTTGATTTCGCTAGTGATGCTGACCATCTTTTCAGATGCTTATTGGCCAATTGTGTATCTATTTAAATCCTTGGCAAATTAAAAAATTGGGTCGATTTTCTTTGTATTGTTCAGTTGTAAGCATTTGTTTTATATCCTGGATACTAGTCTCTTATTAGATATATGCTTTGCAAGATTTTTCTCCTATTCTGCAGATTGTCATTTCACTTTAATTTTTTTAAACATTAAAACAATTTCTTTATAGGGGAGGTAATTAGATTTATTCATTTTGTTTTTCTTCCTTAGCACGCACTCTATCATTTGAGCTACCCCTTTCCCCTTTCATTTCACACTCTTGATGTTGTCCTTTGTAACAAATGATTTTAATTTGATGAAGTCCATTTTATCTATTTTGTTTTATCACTTGTGCTCTTGGTATTGTATCTAGGAAGCCATAGCCTATCCTATGACCACAAAGATTCGTACTATGTCTTCTTTTAGAAAGTTCATATATTTAGTTTTTACGTTTCTGTCTGTGATCCATTTTGAATTAATATTTGTTATATAAAATACGGGGTCCAGATTCCAGATTCATTCTTTTGCCTTCAGATACCCAGGTGTCTCTGCTCCATTTGTTGGATAGACTATACTTTCAATGGAGTGTTGTTGGCACATTTCTGGAAAACTGACTGTAAATGTAAGTTTCCCCCCAGCATTTTTTATTGTGTCTCATAGATTTCTGCATCCAAACTTATGACAGAAGCATAATGACTTGAGTGCTATAGATTTGCTGTAACCTTTGAGTGAGTCCTCCAAATTTGCTCTTCTTTTTCAAGATTGTTTTGGCTGACCTGGGTCCCTTGCTTTCAATATGAATTTTGGGATCAGTTTTTCAATTTTTGCAAAGAAGTCAGCTGGAATTTTGATAGGGATTCCATTAAATATGTAGATTACTTTGGGAAGTCTTAACATTTTTAACTATTTTCTACCATTGCATGATCATGGGATGCCTTCCATATATGAAGATATTTTAAATTTTTTTTGGTGATACTTCAAAATATTCAATGTACAAATCTTGTAAACTTTTGTTAAATGTATCTCTCATTTTATTTTTTATGCAGTTGTAAATGGAACGGCTTAGCTTCATAAGGGTGGGACTATATATATCAATTTATTTATTTCTAGGATTCCTACATAGCAAATACACTAGGTTTATATTTGCTACATTGATCTATCCACAATTCTTCCCACCCCCGTGTCATAAGAAACCAAGACCCAGCTTAAGCCATCTGAACACCTATGTGGAAGTGAGAAATGAGACCTTTGGGTGGGGTTTGTGTAGATGATACTGAGATCTTATTCAGGATGGCTTCATCTTAATTTCTTTTAAACAATCCTTTCAGAGTACATAGTCAGATACATTAGGAAAATGCTGTTTTGATGTGCGGAGGAGCTAAGACTATAATTTTCAAGTAATTTCTAGTGAGAGTGTTGTACTTGAAACATAATTTGCATCAATCTTTGAAGATTTATGTTTCAGGAGCTTTGAGTAAATAATACCTGTCTTTATTCAATAACTACAACTAAATGCTCAAGCAACATGTAAGAGTTTGAGCAAACTGCTCCCGCCCCGTAGTGCTGGTTGGTTGCAGCTGTAACTGGAGTCAGCGCTTACCTCGCCCAGTACACTTGTGCTGATCTGCTCAAAACAGTTCGTCCAACAGTTTGTCGGTAGTCTTTTAGACAAAGCCATAAAGCATTGATTTAAGGTTGCTGGAATGTAATCTATTCTTATTAATATTAAGTAAGCACATATTGAGTACTTACTGTATGTTGGGAATTGTCCCTCAGCCTCACATGAATATTACTTCTAATAAAACCTCTCATATTTCCCTGTTATTTGCACTTTACAGATAAGGAGACTGAGGATTAGGTCTTCTCTCTTTTGGGGGGAGCTCATTATCAATGATGGGAAGTTGTAAGGAAAAAGATATTGATTCATCCAGAGAAAATATTTTTCTGAGATTCAGTATTGAAGAAGGTAACCACTGAAGAGGGTGATCATTGTTTGAGTGAGACGAGCCCCGGGTTGTACGGAGTCAGCATCCCTGTCCTGGACGCTGCACGTGTAGAGCTGCGTGGTGGGTGAGGCGGCGCGGCCGCGCAGGGAAAGCGGATGCCGGGCCGTTGGGCTGTGCTCAGGCCCGGTGGGGCTTTCTCCTAAGAGCAGTGGACCGTCATTGACAGATTTTAAGTAGGCTAGTGCGATGCTCTCGTAGATCACTTTTGTCTTGTAGAATGCTTAGAAACATTTAGAAGGCTCGGCAGGAGGTGATGTGATGAGTCAGAGTAGGGTGGCTGCGAGGTGTAGCAGTGTTCAATTTTCAAGTGATTTTCAGTCCCAGGTTTGTGGCTCAGTAGCCGTGTCACTTTGGATGACACACCCAAGGAAGTGAAACAATTTATCTAATCAATAGAAGCAGTGATGTACCGAACTCCCAGGACTGCTGTGTAGATCCAGTGAGATAACGTGTGCACAGTGTGCAGCATGGTCCCCAGCACAGAGTCAGTGCTGAGGGAGTGCCAGTGAGTACCTGGTAGGACAGGTGTGGGTGGTGGATCTCGTTGACTGAGGAAATTTGCCCCTGAAGGAGGGGTCTTGTCACATCTGTGAGTGATTGGCCTGAGCTGGGAGAGGCAGGGAGACCTTGCCCCCGACCAAGGGCCCTGGGCAGGATGGCTATGGGAGGAACACCGTGAAGTTAGCTCTTTGCAGGTGGAGTTGGAGGTGCCCTTGAGACATCTAAGTGCAGTGTCACAATCACAGAAGTGGTCTGGTCCCGGGCTGTGCATTTTCCTGCTGAGATATTGATCTCTGAACGCGAAGACATACTTTACAGGACAAGTGAATAGTAGTATCATCTCTCATCAAAGCTCACATCTCTTTATTCATCACTCACTTTGCTAATTGGGTACTTACAGAACACACTTCACTGTCCTCCCCTGGGCTCAGGCTCCACAGAAAAGAGCTGGTGAGTCTCCCTCTTTTCCAGAAGAAGACACACTTAGCTGGTAGACATCTATACCTCGCCAGACTTAGAATTTTAGGTTGTTGATTTAATTCTATTTTCTGTTGGTCATCTCCTGACAGGAGAGACGTTTTACCTCATGGTCAGGTTCCAATTAGCTGTTACTGAGAATTGCTGGTCTGATCCATAGTGTATTTATTCTATTAACTTTGTAGAGTACTTATCATTTTTCTGTCTTTGCTCTTTAATTTTGTTTGCCCCTTCAATTTTCTATCTTATTTGGGACCTTATTTTATTTTTTAATTAAAAAATGTCTATTAGCAGTTAACAAAACAAAAGCAAAGAAAAAATGCACATGATAGCTAAATTTAGAAAATATCTTGTGTGTTTTCTGTCTCAGCAATGGAGGGTTCTAGAAACTCGTGAAAAGCTTCATTACATAAGTTCCTTTAAATTCTGATTAAGAAATAAAACCTTCCTTCCTCATCTTTCAAGCTGCACAGC